>NC_141685.1:558186463-558797713 GCF_964263255.1 Lissotriton vulgaris | reverse complement strand
CCTAGAAATTATGCAAACAATTTCCTATGCACACACATTATCAATTCAAAATACAGAGTGTTATGATCATTCATCCGTTCAGTATAATCCTAGAAATTATTTTCCACTTCTTCTTGAGTGAGCAATTATTTTCTCTTTTTATTGCTCAAGTGATCTTACGCCAGCCGATCACTTGCCGTTTTTCGTCAGAATACAGATTGCTCTGACTCTTCAGGGCTGGAAATAAAACAAAATATACATATCGCTGAAATTTTCTGTGTCGCAGCTCAGTAAATTATGCAATTTTACATGTACATGGCAACATTAGAAAGAAAGGTCTTGATGTTGAGACTCAACATTTTGTGCAGTATAAGCACCATAAATTGAAATGTAAGGGTTTGAAGACCAGAAGTCCTATTAATGTACGGAACACGAACCCCCATTTATCAACATCATTGTGTTAAAGAGGACACTTGTTACACTTGTACATTTCACTCGTGTAAGTGACATGCACATGCTCAGAGAAGGTGAAAAAAGTGACCCAAATTCACGACGCGTCATTGCACATAATGAACTGAAATAATACATATTTGCGCGTACACACCTGCATGTAGAAGGCAAAAAACATTTGGAGTTCGTCAATACAATGTATATTTGAAATTATTGTGCTTATGAAGGTGAAAAAGTCCCAAGATAAACGTAAGAATTTTTATTCTCGACGAAAAAGACCAAAAGGAAAAAAGGAAAGTCCCTCCACCTCCATTATTGTGAGAGAAACGAACTATGTTTAGCAATATTCGTAGCAAAACATACCTATCTTCTAATGATGGCATATGTTGTAATTCCTATAAAAAAATGTAATGCAATTAAGTGATGGGCTTAGTGCGACTTGGAACGGAATAGCCGTTTATAAAAATTCAGAACCGATATATTTTGGACAGCACGACTTACCACTTGACCGGTGATAATTCCAACCCGGTAAGGGTATCTTGTGTAGTCACTCGTATTAATATTCTCCGCTCACTTCTTCATTGTTATGGGCGATAACCCGCAGTCATGTGTACCAGAATAAAAAAATAAGGTCTAAGTAAGTTACTGTATCTAACCCAGTGTATATGCACAAAAAACCGGGTTGCCAAAACGCTTGGCAAGATTTCAATCGATAGCAGCGTCTGAACACATAGTGATAACACTTTTGAGAGAAAATGGAAAATATAAGGCCATAACGATGTTGCTACCTTGCACGAGACGATACCCATATCATTATATTGCTCTTATGTTAATACAAACGAAAAGATGCGACTCTACTCTTTAACTGTATCTTTGTTGACTATAGTTATTCAAAAGGCCAAACAACAACAACCGAATTTTAAACATTGTAGCGCTATGTTAGAACAACCTGAAAGGTCTTTGGTTCCCCCATGTTATTCTCCGACCAAAATGAATTTTATGGCGGTGCACTTTTATCTCTTTGTGTTAAGTGGCAGTCATTACCCAAATGTCTGCCTGAATCCATTTCACCTCCAAGCTATCAATGTTTGATGTGAAAAAGAGGGCAAATTGACAAGAAAAATGTTAGATGGTATAGTCTTAACCTCAATGAAAAACGTTCTAACCTCCCTATTCAATCGAATTAGATAAACGATGCTCACCTTTAAACAATTAATTGTCAAGTTATAGAATGCCATATTCATGCGCAAGGGCGGAACAGGAATAATCTTTGAAATTCAATCGTAAATTCCTAGAAAGAACGTGTAGAGATTTACACACAGGATCTCTTCAATATGTTACATATGTCCCAGTATATTGTTTTAAATTAAGCTAACACCTCCCACGCCTCGTATGCTTACTGCTTCGGTGAATCCAGTATGATCGAGTGGGATCTTGTTTGTAAACTAATGTTACGTCGTAAAAACATATGTTTTTTCAATGAATTTCTAAGGTTTTTTAAATGCAAATTCCTAACTATATCAAGCCTGAAACCTATGGTTTTTTCAGTGAATTTCAAAGGTTTTTTAAATGCTAATTCCTAACTATATCAAGCCTGAAACCTATGGTTTTTTCAGTGAATTTCAAAGGTTTTTTAAATGCTAATTTCTAACTTTATCAGGCCTGAAACCTATGGTTTTTTCAGTGAATTTCAAAGGTTTTGTAAATGACAATTGTTTATGTATTAATTGTTATACTGATTTTTTTATACTCATTTACTACAGTTTTTAAACTATTTATTTTTAGATATTTTATTTTTTTAATTACATTATAATTACATTATGCATTACAATACAAAATATACTTTCCCAGAATGAATTACTTTAGTTTAAATACTTTGCAAATAGGCAATAGAATTTCAAGTACAGTAGTTACAGTTGTTGCAATGGGCAACACAATTTCAAACACAATGCAACATTGAGCTCAATGTGAATTTCTAGTAAAATGTAATTAGTTACTTTATGGATTACTTTTCTAACCACAGGACTGGACCCTAGATTCTGTCCTTGGACATCTCCTGTAAACAGTTGAGTAAAAGCGTTTTGGTTACAGTAGTGATTTTTAAGGACTATTTATGTATTTTAAAGTTGACAGAAATCTTTTCACATAGAATCACCAATGGTATCCTATGGCAGAAAATTCACTTAGCAGGTAAGTAGTGTTATCGTTAGCTTTTCTTACTCATTTTTAGATCCTGGATCCATCACTGGTGCATCTCTTGTAAGCAGTTGAAAGAATGTGTTTAAGTCATGCAGACAAATTTTTAGGAATATTTTTAGTTTGTGAAAATAGACACTTCGAAACTTTTCTGCTGAAAACCACACAATGGATTCCTATGGAAGGAAATACAAGTTACTAGTAAGTACCCTTAGAATTACTTTTCAGGGTCAGTGCTGGGCTAAAAGATGCAGCAATGGGTTCTCTCCTGATAACAGGTGAGTACTTTGGAATTCTTAGTTCGGCTGATTATGAAGGGATATTTGTACGTTTCAAAAATGGACACTTAGAAACTTTTCTGCTGAAAACCACACAATGGATTCCTATTGAAGGAAATACAAGTTACTGGTGGGCTAAAAGATGCAGCACTGGGTTCTCTACTGATAACAGGTAAGTAAATCGGAATTAGTAGTTCGGCTGATTTTAGAGGAATATTTATCCAATGGTGAAGGAAGGGGGCAGGGCCTGAGGTGACATGTGTGCAAACATGCCCTGTGCCGCATTTTAAGTTGGGGAATTAATTCCTCTTCAATCCTGCCGTGCCCTGGGGACCAACTAGCCCACCAGGTACCTCCAGTTGCAGAGAGGTGTTCAGAGGCCACACCCCTTTTTACAAAACTCTGCAAAACAGCTCCATGGCACTTACTAGAGGTAACTGGCAGGCTAATTGGCCCCTAGGGGACCTCTGGATTGAAGAGGAATTAATTCCCCAACTTAAAACGTGACATAGGGCGTGTTTGCACACATATCACCACAGGCAACGCCCCTTACCTTCACCACTGTGCAAATGCGCCCATGGCATGTTTTAGGTTGGGGGATTAAGTCCCCTTGAATCCTGAGGTCCTCTGACGGCCAACTAGCCCACCAGGTACCTCCAGTATGCACCAGGCCATGTCCCTTTTTACAACACTCTGCAACACAGCTCTGTGGCGCTTTGTGGAGGTACCTGGTGGGCTAGTTGGCCCCCAGGGTACCTCTGGATTGAAGAGGAATTAATTCTCCCAACTTAAAACGTGCCACAGGGCATGTTTGCACACGTATCACCTCAGGCACCTTCCCCTACATTCACCACTGTGCAAACGCGACCCGTGGCGCGTTTTAAGTTGGGGGATTAAGTCCCCTTGAATCCTGAGGTCCCCTGGCGGCCAACTAGCCCACCATGTACCTCCAGTAAGCGCCACAGAGCTGGGTTGCAGAGAGGTGTCAAAAGCGGCGTGTTTCAGAACACCTCTCTGCAACGCAGCCCCTTGGCGCATACTGGAGGTTCCTGGTTGGCCCCCAGGGACCCCAAGTATTTAAGGGGAATTTGTTCCCCCTCTGCAAACGCACCAGGGGGCGCGTTTCCAAAGAGGTGCAAGGAGGGGGCGTGGCCTCCAGCCTGATCCCGTTTATTTTTTTTTTTTTTTAAAGAAGGGGGGCTGTGTTTTTAATTTATTGGCCTTCTGGACCCCATTCCCCAGGGACTGCTCCCCTCCCGGGCCAATACTAGCCCTGGGGACCCCATCCCCGGGGCTGGCCCTCTTTGTTGGGGGATGTGGGGGGTCCCCATTCCCGGTGGGTCACTGGGACCATCCCCTTGGGAACACCTTTTACTCCTCTTAACAACAGAGGATTCCACACAGTAAGTTTGTGTATATCAAGTTTTTTTCATTTATTTGTCAATGTTCACTGAATATTGGTTTGTAGCATATTCAATAGTTGATAATTTCTCTTTAGTATACATATATAACTCATTTCATTCATGAGGCATCATTATCTTTTACAATGTCCAATGCATTTCGGGCTACGATGTAAGCCCTTCATCAGGGAATAACGCTGTGGAAATAAATGATTGAGTGTAACCACTTTCTATAATTGACCATAAATCATACATTCAAAAAGACAATCAGACATGGTTGGGGTTTAACTAATGTGTTGGAGTATATGCGTGCTAGCCTCTACAATGGTAAGTGAAAAGTCAAGAGAGATGGTACGAAATACTAAACAAATGTTCGCTTGATCTCATTCTGCTGATAATAGAGGAACTATCAGAAATTCTAGAGGAATTAACGAAGGAAATAACAGAAACCCAAAACGAATTATCTAATACAATGACCAAAGAGGAGCTAACAAAAATATTGGAAGACATACACACCCAAATGGAGAAACATACCAAAGATCTAAACGAAAGAAAAATTCGCAAATACAAACGGGACACACTAGATTACTGCTTGGGGGAAGTGTATACTTGGGCAGAGATCTACTCAAGAAAAAGAGCTAAAAAACCTTATACATCTCAAACCGAAACATCCTCCTCAGATAGTGACTCAACTCAAAGAGGGAAACCACAAAGAGCAACAACAAAAACAACTGAAAGATCTACTACCAGTGGTCCCCAACCATCTACTAGCTCTGATTCTGAACAAAATACACAACCAACTGTCATTATCCAAACCCAACAAAGTCATTTTTTAGAACAGGGTCAAGCACAAAGAGGAGACCCAGGAGAGGACAGAACAAAAGAACCAGAAAAAGAAAGAGAGAAGGAGAAAGAAGCACCAGTTACGAGGAGTGCAACAGGCTCCAACAAAGAGAAGAAGAAAACCCCAAAGACCAACTAGTAATTAACATTAGCCATCACCCTTTAAGCCAGTATGAAACACAATTAAAACAGAAAGGCACATCATTTGTACCGACTCACACAACAGATCAATTGGAACTGGAGGTCAGCTTTTACAAACTGATGCGCAAATTACGACTACGTCAGTTCTTTGACAACATTTTACCCAAACCTACCACTCCAGAATCAGATCAACTATTAGGACTACGACCAAGTAGTTCCTTTCAAGCCCCCATCAGTCACAAAATGATTGATCTCTTTGAGAAAATGGTGAAGCAAGATTTAACCAAACTCAAACACCAACGACACACAAATAGAAACATTACTCAGAAGGATCTGGATACTCTCAAGAAACTATCCTACTATGACAAAATTATCTGCACCAAAGCAGATAAAGGAGGTGCTATTGTAATAATGGATCAAGAACAGTATGAACTAAAAGTTATGGAACATGTGAATGACACCAACACATACATGAGGCTTGAACAAAACCCGACCATGGAATTCTCACAAAATCTGAAACGAATTGTGGAAAGAGCACATGAAATGGGAGTGATAAACGACAAAACTAGAAAATTTTTGTTGAAAGAAAATCCAAAAAGTCCTACCCTGAACATGGTTCCAAAGATCCACAAAAACTTAACCGATCCTCCCTTAAGACCGATAGTATCCACCCGCAACAGCATGCATGAACCCATAGGACAACTATTAGACAAGTATCTACAACCGATAGTCAAAAATATGGCAACATACATAAAGGATACCACAGAATTTATACTGAAGTTAGAGACCATCAAATTGAATCCTGAAGAAACAATAATTCTGTGTACAGCAGACATAAAGTCGTTATACACTAGCATACCACACTCTTTGGGCATCGAAGCAATTGAGAATGCGCTCACAAGTACAGATTTAGATGTGAACTTTCAAACATTCCTGATGGAACTAATGCTTTTTTCTCTCTACCAGAGCTATTTTAAATATAAAGATAACTGGTACTTACAACTGGTTGGTACAGCCATGGGCAATTCGGCTGCGCCGGTCTATGCGAATCTCTTTATGAAGTTTTATGAAGAGAAACATATACTTTCCAAAGCACAATGGCAAAACAACTTGAAAACATTCATCCGATATATAGACGATATCTTCTTAATTTGGTCCAGCACTAAAGAAGAACTACAAGAAATGCTTACACAAATCAACCAAGTGGATGAAAGAATCCAGCTAACCTGGGAAATGTCTGACACAACTATTACATTTCTTGATGTCAGAATCAATCGTACCAACAAAGGCCTTGAAACTGACCTACACATTAAAAGTACAGACCGCAACAATATGCTCCATTACAGCAGTTTCCATGAACAGAACCTTAAGAGATTTTTACCTTTTTCCCAGATGGCAAGAATAAAGAGAATCACGTCAGAACCCAATGTGTTACAAAAAAGAATAATGGAGATGGAAAATAAATTCAAACAAAGAGGATATCTACAAATCATCTTGCAAGAATCCAAACAAAAACTTGAACAAAAAGACAGAAGAGTTCTTTTACAACCAAGTCAAGTAAAAGAGCAAACTAGGACAGTTGCCATATCCAAATTTTCAACAACAAGTCATAAATTCAAGAAGACCATACTCAAGCACTGGCAAATGCTTACCCTAGAACCAGACTTTAACAACTGTTTCAGAGACCCACCTCTATTTGCATTTACCAGATCAAGAAACATAGGGGAAATAATCCAACCCCGGACACCTACATCTGAAATCTACCATGGAACCAAACCCTGTTATAATTGCGGACACTGCAACAACATTATCAAAGGCAACAAAATCAATCACCCCATGAGAGGTCAGGAAATCAAGTTAAGGGTCAACGCTACGTGTGATTCGTCCAATATTATATATGCCCTCAAGTGCCCGTGTGGCAAGTTATATATTGGTAAGACCGAACGAAGGATCAAAGTAAGACTTACAGAACACAAATCCAACATATGTCTGAAAAATGAAAAATCAACTGTCGCAATGCACTTTCTGGAAGCCAAACACAGTATTGCCCAACTCAAATTTTTGATTCTAGAAACCATTCAAAAAACAGAAGGAAGAGACAATACCAAACATTTGCTTCAGAAAGAGAATTTCTGGATGTACAGACTATGTACTCACAGACCCTTTGGACTCAATGAAAGGAGCGAATTTTCATGTTATCTATGAATCATGTTTTGAATTGTAAATTTGCCCCATGTGCTCTCAGTTTGGTACCCCTGTGTATGACCACAATACATTCAGCATAGCGATCGACTCATCAGTATTCCCCAATAGCTCAACACAGTAGAGCTCTCTACACTAGGATCATCTTTTCCCAGACCCCGGTTCACGACCGAGAGTCGACTATCCCTACTTTCATTTTTATTTTTATCCTTTCTTTCACATTATTTTTATCCTTTCCTTCACTTTTCTTTATTGATATCTCACATGTATTTCCAATGGTCCCAACACCGCGCTACATCAAGATAACGTTATGGTGAAACCTCACCGGTAGCTAACAGCAATTTCATAGTCTTTTTTCAACCTCCACCGGACACGTGATCGGGTCCGCGTTTGATCTCACAATTGGAACGGCAACAATGTTGCAGTAAGAGACGCTGAACGACACAGGAGCTGTTGCTCTTGGTACTTTCGGAAATCCAATTCGCCGAACACCAGGTTAGTTTGTCAGAATGAACCCACGCGTTCGCTCTGCATATTTCAAACCACGTAGCACCAACTAACAAAACCTGCGCTTTCCTCTTTCTTTCAGTTTAACGCAACATTTGATCTCTGATTTGTCAAAACGACACCGGCATGTAAGTTATCGTTTACACTTACTTTTCACTTACCATTGTAGAGGCTAGCACGCATATACTCCAACACATTAGTTAAACCCCAACCATGTCTGATTGTCTTTTTGAATGTATGATTTATGGTAAATTATAGAAAGTGGTTACACTCAATCATTTATTTCCACAGCGTTATTCCCTGATGAAGGGCTTACATCGTAGCCCGAAATGCATTGGACATTGTAAAAGATAATGATGCCTCATGAATGAAATGAGTTATATATGTATACTAAAGAGAAATTATCAACTATTGAATATGCTACAAACCAATATTCAGTGAACATTGACAAATAAATGAAAAAAACTTGATAAACACAAACTTACTGTGTGGAATCCTCTGTTGTTAAGAGGAGTAAAAGGTGTTCCCAAGAGGATGGTCCCAGTGACCCACTGGTATCACACTTTCACTGTTATTTGCAGGCGTTTTTAGGGGTATAAACGCCACCCATGGAGAACCCAAACTTGATGAACTGAGATAAAAGGCTGTGCACCCATCCTAAATTGTTTTCGGGTCCCCAATCCCCCCACAGTCCCAGCTGGCTCCCCGCGTCCTGCGGGAGCCGGCATTGCTTTTCCACATGGGGAGCAGCTAACAAGTGGAAAAGCGATCTGCTTTCCTATTTGGAAGAGAGACCAGGTTTCCTGCTCTCTCTTCCAAATAGGAAAGCAGTTTGCAATGACAGGGTGGGAGCTGCGAGGGTCCCGCCCTGTCATTGCAAAACTACAGTGTCCCGGGGGTGGGCACCCCAGGACACTGCAGGAGCCGGCCCTGGGGGGTGGTGGTCCCCAGGGCCTAGACAAGGCTCCAGGAGGGGGGGCTGCGCTGCCCCTCACACATTTTGAAGAAGTCGCTGGGGTGGCCTCAGAGCCCCCTCACTTAATGTTTTGAAGCCCCGGGGGTGGTGGTCCCCGGGACTGGGGGGGCCTCAGAGCCCCCTCACCCATTTTAAACAAGCCCCGGGGATGGCAGTCCCTGGGGTTGCAGGGGGCCTTTGAGCTCCCCACATATATTAAGTTAGAGCCCCAGGGGGTGGCGGTCCCCGGGCTGGGGGACCTCAGAGCCCCTTCACTTAATGTTTTGAAGCCCCGAGGGTGGTGGTCCCCGGGGCTGCGGGGTGGCCCCATGAGCCCCCTGCATATATTAATTTAGAGCCCTGGGGGGTGGCAGTCCCCGGGGCAGTGTGGGGGTGATTGGGACCCCCATACACTATTTTTTGATGATGCCCCGGGATTTTATCCCGGGGACAAATTAGCATATTTAGCGCGAGAGACAGCGTTTCTTTTTTTTTTATCGGCAGGATGTGCGTATCTTGCGCACATCCTCCCGTTTAAAAAAACAAAAATTTGGGGCCTTCGGGGTTCTTGTGAGACCCCCCTTAGCAGGCCTAGGGGGTCAGGGTGTTTCTAACCTGCCCCCTTTTCGTGTTTTGCAATTTTTTTTAGGGTTTCTTGTGCCTTGGTTCTACCGAGGCACCAGATGGCTGCCAACACTTCCTGATTTGGAGTGTTGACAGACAATTAAAATACAGCTCATGCACGGCAGGGTGCGCTTAGGCTGCGCTTAGGGGTCGTGGACCCTCCGAGTCCATAGATATATATATATGATTTTAAATGTCATTTTCTCAGGAACTACTGAACGGATTTACACCATTTAAGCAAAAGGCACGAGTCTGAACTAGAGACTACCTCTTTGCCAAATTTTGTGTAATTCCATTCAGCAGTTCGGGCTGTAGCTGCGGCTAAAAGGTCCTATAGGAAATTGCATGGGGAAAACGCGTTTTGGGACCCCCTTTTTTCTTGGCCCCCGCTTGACGAATCACCATTACACTCCAAGATGCTTGCAGGCACCAAACAGAGAAAACAGACTCTTTGATACGCTGTAAGTTGCTGGTTGAAATATAGTCTTTAATAAATTAAATCCATCGGTGCAAAACCGAAATGGCGTGTTTCGGCAATCCTAGTCGCCTTGATCACATAAACGCCAATCCAGTGATTTGAAAACATTTAAACTATTCCAGATTACCATGTGACATGCTGTCACCTGACCAAAAGTAGACATAGTAAAAATACTATCAATTTTTTGACATGCCTAAATGCGGGGCACTGGCAACATAAATGAAACATTCGGTGAAGCAAATGTGTGTGATAACTGTCCAATACTATATCCAGGTGGCATGATGCAGATTATACCTGGAATAAATTGATGTGAACCAACAAAATTACAGTACAAATACTCAACATAATTAACTGATGCACAGAAGCAGTCATAAACATCTACCACAGTTAAAATGTATAACGCAGATGTTGAGCAAAACAATTGAAAACATTAGTTGCCTAACTATAGCTGACAGCCTAAAAGTGAAAAAAGTGCTATCTGCTGAAGAATATAAAAAGCCCTTTGGGAAAGAAACTATTAAGAAAAATAAATACAATGTAGAAAAAGCAGCATCTAATCATATATGTACACTGTATCAATGTGTGCTTTGATGTCTATGTGTACGCACGGTCAATACTGAATAAGGTCTCATGTGACTCTTCACCTGGGGAGCCCCCAGATGAACCCCAAGAGATCCCTCTTGGTCAATAAAGATCCAGATGTTACAGCTGTAATTATACTCAATAAATAGTCGAAAACCTGACTGAGTCAATGTTAAAATCTGTGCAAAATACGCCATTAAATAGCCTAAGACCACCAACTCATATGAAACGTATAAATAAATGGTAAAAAGACCAAAACATTGGTTGTACAGCATAGACTAAAACATTAATACCATAGCTTGTAATAAAATATACAGTACATTAGTAATACGGACAAGGCCAAAGTGCTGACAAAATATCACATTCACATGTGACTACAGGTAATGGTGCAAATCTTCGCAAATATTTAGCCCTTGAGGTGCTTTGGTATCGAGTTCAACAATGTATTGTGTCTCTAACTGTCTGAGACTCTTTTCTCTATTACCACTACGTTTGTTAATGGGGACACTGTCTATTACAAAATATTGGAGCACATTAAGATTGTTGTTGTGCTCCAATTTAATGTGTCTCGCCACTGGATATGTGGTGTCCGAGTTGACAGTCGCACCAAGATGTTGCAATATGCATGAAAATACCTGTAGTTTTGTACTCCCAATGTACCGTAATCCGCAGATACATTCTAACATGTATACTGCGAACTTAGTGCAACACGTGAAGTGACCAGTCAATTTAATGGGGATGTCTGAAAAAGCAGTGGTGTACGATGAAGTATTAACCCCAAATTTACACGCATGACAAGTGCTGCATTTTAAAAAAAAACATTATTACGGGAAAGCCAGCTGCTTTTGAAATTTAGCTCCGGACTGTTTTTGACTAGGTCACTGCACATTGAGTAAGCCTTACGGTAGGTGTAATTAGGTTTACTGGGAAGTACTTGTTGTAAAATCACATCAGTAAGCACAATGGGCCATTGGGAATTGATGATTTTCTTGATGACATTGGATTGTCTGCTGTATGTTGAAATAAACCTGCAAGACACTTTTCCCGAACCACCCTCTCTCTCTATGATCCCCGTGCTATCTGGTGGAATGGGCACATTATCATTGAAGTTTGTCACAGGTTTGAATAATTCTAGTCTGTCCATTAGGTTGGCTTTTCTTACAGCAACTTCCAATTTTTTTGGGATCATAGCCTCGCTCTATCAGCCTTTGCTTAGCAGCCTGTTGTGTGATTGCCATGGTAGAATTTGAGCTGCAAGCTCTTCGGATCCTCAAAAATTCTCCATAGGGCAGACTGGAGATGGTATGATGGGGATGGAAACTCGAGGCGTTTAGTAATGTGTTGCCTGCTGTTAGTTTCCTGAAAAGACATGTTTCGATGGCCCCTCTCTCTATAAACACTGTGATGCCTAGGAAGTTGGTGGTGACAGGGTTAATGCGTGCTGTGAAATTCAGGTTAATGTTGTTGTCATGTTGATTAGATCAACAAAGTTGCTGGCTTCAACATGCATCCCCTTCCACATGATGAAGACATCATCAATATAGCACCACATATTTATCACATGTTTGTCAATCAATGTCCTGTGTTCGACCCTGGGAAATGCTCCTCCCATCAGCCTAAGTGTAAACATGCGTAGCTGGGGGAGAAGCATGCCTCCATCGCCACACCTTCCTTCTGCTTAAGATTTTACCATCGAACATAAAAACTTTATTGTAGAGGCAACAATGTATCATTTTGATCAGCATTGCATTATGTTTGTACATAGGAATACATCTTTGCCTAAGGTAAAAGTAAACAGCCTTTAACCCGTCCTCATGCCTGATGTTCGTATACAGAGCGGCGATATCAAGTGTTAAAAACAGATAGTCATCTGCCCATTGCAATGAATTCAATTTCAATAAAAGGTCACTAGAGTCACGTAAGTAGGACGGCAAGTTGGTGACATGCTCTTGGAGATAAAAGTCCACATACCTCGAGGTGCATTCAAATGTACTATTCCTAGCCAAAATGATGGGTCTTCCTGGCATAGGATCTATGCCTTTATGCACCTTCGGAATGAGGTAAAATGTGGGCAAGGTCGGAAACTCCTTGAATAAAAACTTGGGGGCATATTACCAAGCAATAGCGATAATTATCGCTATTGCTTGGTTAGAGACAAAAATGTACCGCTGAGCTGCGGCGATTTTTACCGCAAATAAACCTTGGTATCACCAAGGTTTAACGCAAATGCGATAAAAATCGCCGCAAAGCATGAATATCGCTGAAAAGTCAGCAATATTCATGCATTACCGAGCTAATGCTCTTAGCCATGTTATCCACCTCCCATTGGATAACATGGCTAAGAACTGCTCAGGGCAGGTGTTAGCTTTTGGAGATATTCGCGCTTAGCGCGAATATCTCCAAAAGTTGGTAATGGGAGATAGCGATGTTAGCGACTGTTTCCAGTCGCTAACGTCTTGGCACGCCCACTTTGCATGTCATTAGTGATAAATATCACTGACATGCAAAGCGGGGCCCAAGATGGTCGCTATCTCCTACTAGTTGTCGCTAACTGGAGTTAGCGACAGCTAGGTAATAGGGAGATAATTTTATCTCCGCTTTCTTGGCTTTTAAAGCCAAAAAAGCGGAGATAAACACCCTTGATAATATGCCCCTTGAATTCTTCTTTAGAAATCAGGCATTCCCTTTGCCAAGCAGTAAGGTCATCTTTGAATTCTCTATTCATTATCCTGACAAAGGCTGCATCAGTAGGTTCATAACATAGTTTATTGTTAATGTGGTGAAACGCTTCAGTTCTGTAGAGTTGTTGTCCCACAGAACAATGTTGCCCCCCTTGTCCGAGTTGTTAATCACCACAGTGTCATTACTTTTTACCTTGGCCATGAGTTGAAAGTAATCCTTCTCTCTGTCATTTCGATTGTGTTTGTATCTAAGGGATTTCCTGTACAAAGTTTTTAAACTCGTCTGTGATTCGATCATGCAATATATCCAACGCATCCCGAGGCATGATCGGAACAAACGAAGAAGGCGCTTTGAATGGACTGTGGCCTGGAGTCGAAAATTTGAAATATTGATGTCCTCTGCTTGGGCAATGGCATTTGTATTAACCTCATCACTCCTGGATTAAATGTTTTCACCTCGTAGAGCATGTACTGTCGTCAGTAAGTGTATTTCCCCTGCTGTGAGGCCCCCGCTGGATACTTGAGTAGGAGGCATTGTTTTGATTTTGCCTGTGGTGTCCTGGTCAAGGGCTGGCCTAGGGCCTTGAAATGAGGGACACAGGACACACGTGCTGCATTAGTGGTTAGTCGCTAACTGACCACGCCCAGCCTTGCCGAGCTCTTTATTCTCAGCTTACGTTCGCGCTCACGTAAAGGCCATACCAAAGCCCCTTAACGCCTGAGGGGCGACACATGCCTGGACAGTGGGAGGGGGCGTGTGCTGCAGTGGTACACCCCACTGGCAGCAACACTACATTGCCATG
Source organism: Lissotriton vulgaris (assembly GCF_964263255.1). Taxonomy (NCBI): domain Eukaryota; kingdom Metazoa; phylum Chordata; class Amphibia; order Caudata; family Salamandridae; genus Lissotriton; species Lissotriton vulgaris. The sequence goes on along the minus strand of NC_141685.1, from coordinate 558,783,594 downwards.
GATTTTAATAGTAAAAAATGTCTTCAACTTCAGCTTCCGATTAAATTTATAAACATCAACTCTAGTTTGCACATAACTAAAGTTACCCTCCGGACAGAAACTCAAACCCAGTGCCAACAGTTGTTTTTCGGGTTCGTTGAGTTCGATGTTGGGTAAATTCACTATTTTATCTGATCTACTTCAATGCTGTGGGAGCGAATTCTTCTTTTTCTGTTGACCCCGCCTCTTGCGCCTTGCACATTTCCGCCTCTCGCGCCTTCGGTGGTTTCTTTCTTTGTTTGCTGTGCTGTGCTTGCACATTTCTCGGTCCTAACAACTGTTTTCTTTGTTCCCGGAAAAAAATCCTTCTCCCCCGCGTAAGATAGGGTCCCAATGTAGATCTAGGGTTGCCTTCCGCATTACTGCTGGGATCGAATTGAGTGTCACTGGGTATCCTACTTATGTCAGAGGCAGAAGCAGTTGCTTGGACACAAGCATTGGCATTGGCTTGCTGTGTGTTGGAATTGATTAACACTTTCTGTTTTGTCACGTGATCGTATTTCCGTGCAAAAGTGAAAACCTGTCCCTGCTCATAGTCATTCTTATCTCGAGCGAATTTCAACACTTTCCTAGCTTTAATCACATCCTTTTGTTTTTTTAATTCTGTCCTTCATTTCTTTTATGCTTTTGTCGATGAAGTCTTTGTTGTTGGTTGTGGTTAACTGTTCAAGTTCATTCTGAATCGGTGCAGTTTCTTTAATGTTCACCTCCCTATCGATTCTTGCATATTTAATCAATAAACAAACAAGTCGCATAGAAGCCTCAAGGTTACTTTCTGCCCACTCCTTAAGGAGAAGTGGGTTAGGGCTTGCAAAACTCGTAGCAAGCATTATTCGCAAACCTCTTGGTACCCGGCCGGCTTCTTGGTACAGTGCAAAATGCTATGCATCATTTTTTTCGGTATTTCTTTGTGATTCGGTAAAAATCGCAATTTTTACCGAATCCCAAAGAAATACCGAATTCTTAAGTTAATTTTCGCAATTCCCATTGATTCCTATGGGCCAAAAGGCCCATAGGAGTCAATGCAAATTGCGAGTGGCACTTAGAATATTTCATGGGTGCAGGGGGGGGTCCAAAGGACCCCCCCATGTACCCCTGAAATGTATTTTTCGCATCATGTTGCACACACACATGTCCTAAGGACATGTGTGTCCGTAACATGAATGTTGAAAAAAAAGCATTTTCCACATTTTAAACACTTTTTCCAAATTTACCGAGTGGTTCAACCACTCGGTAAATTTGGCACCCTATTTGCGAATTTTCACTTTTTAAAATAATGATGCATTGCTTTTAAGAAATCGCACATCTGCGACTTCTTAAAAGCACCCGCAATTTTAGAATTCGCAAACATGTTACGAATTCTAAAATTGCTTCATGCCTCCCAAAAAGCACTTTTGCATTCGCAAACGGCCGATTTTAAGGAATCGCACCGTTTGCGAATGAAAAAGTGCTTGATGCATGTGGGCCTTCATCTCCCAACACTTCGTGAGCTCACTTTGACTGTTTTTTCCAATGATTTTAGTAAGCTTTTTACATACGGACTTTGTTCTATTTGAGTCACTGTCTGTTTACTATTATCCGGAATGACCGGCAGATTTAAAAACAGTTCTTCCGCTTCTCTCTCTCTCGCAGCGTTTCGTCTGACATTGCACCTGTGTTATTTAAATTTTGATTGACACTCATTAAAAATCCACTGGTGGTTCTAAAACAAAAACCAAGCAACTAAGGTAGAGGGAGAGATGCTAAAGGCTTTTGGGAACTGGTGGGCAGTAGGAATCGTCCTGATGACACCTTGAGGACTTGTACGATTCCAGCACAGACGTGGTTCAACCACTTTAAGGCCCTATATTCAGCTGTAGAAGGGCCACTTGATGACCTATTTTCCCTTCCCCCATTTACACTGGATAGAGCCACTGACCCCTTTACTGCACGGGAGGTTATGAATTTGATCAAATCCCTGATACCCCTGAAAGCAGCTGGTCCTGATGGGCTGCCAGGGGATCTTCTCCGAGCCTATCTGGGTGAATGGGGCACACTGATTTCTTCCCTGTTGAATGCCATCCTAGTGGGAGGTCCTGTCCCTGAGTCTTGGAAAGGGGCAGAGGTAGTTCCAATTTTTAAAAAAGGCTGTCGGGACCAACCGGGGAACTACAGGCCAATAAGCCTCATCGACTCAACCCAGAAGGTGGCGGGAAAAGCGATTTTGGGGAGGATTCTTCACTGGGTGGACGATAACCACATATTGTCCGACTTGCAGGTAGGTTTTCGTTCCGGTACAGGAACTATTGAGCAAGTGTTCAGATTATTGCTTCTACATTGGAAGGTGATGGAACTGGGCAAAGGCAGTCTTTACCTGGCCTTTATAGACTTAAAGACTGCCTTTGACCTGGTTCCTAGGGAGGAACTCTGGAGGGTCTTGCAGGGTCTCGGGCTGCCCCCATATATCTTAATGCTTCTCATCAAACTACATGACGACAACTATGCCCAGGTGCGATGGGGACAGAACGGGGAAAAGACCGATAGGATCCCGGTTAACAGGGGTGTCCGACAGGGTTGTGTATTAGCTCCCACACTATTTTCCCTGAACGTGAATGGTGTGGTAGAGCACCTGCTTGAAGAACCAGCAGAGGCCCCCTCTTTGGGGGGCGTGAGGATCCCAACCCTGTTGTTTGCGGACGACACCCTTCTCATCTCAAAGACTCCCCAGGGCCTCCAGAAGCTCTTGAACCGCTTTCAGGACTTTTGCTCAAAAAGAGGGTTGGTTATCAACGTGGACAAAACTAAATATTTGATCATGCACCCTGCACGTAAGCTTGGTCGTCCTCCAGAACTGAATTCTGTTCCCCTTGAGAGAGTCTCAGAATTTGATTACCTAGGGATTCGTATGAGTGATGTCATCGGCTGGTCACCCCACATCAATAAAATGACCCTTAGTCACAAAAGGGTGGGGGAAGCATTGTTGAGTGAGTATCGTAACTCTTCCAAGTAATGTGTAGCTCCAGTAATTGACATTTACAAAGCCAGAGCTGTCACAGCATCTCTCTACGGAGCTGAGCTATGGGGCCTTGGCAATTTGGAGGCTCTTTCCAAGGCTGAGAATACATTTTTGAAGGACCTCCTGGCCATTCCGCTGAGCACTCCAACAGTTCCGGTGCTTCTGGATGCGAGTTGTAAATCAATTAAGGACCAGGCTCGCCTCCGGCCACTCCTTTTATGGGCTCGTCTGTGGAGGGTTCCCGAATTGAAAACATATGCGGACGGGCTGTCAGAGGTGATGGGAATGGGTGGCTGGAATAAGATCAAGTGGCTCAGGGACATTAAAAATCTCCTGGGAGACCTAGGTCTGGGGTCCTGCTGGACTACACAATCTGCCCCGCCGAAGGCGACCCTGAAAAAACTATATTGGGAGTGGGTCTCTGCCCAGCTCATTAGCAATCCACGTCACTGCAACTCCACCGCAGCTTACTTGAAAATAAAAGACGTCGTTGCCTTTGAGCCCTACTTGGACCTAATTACAATTCCTGCTGACCGGGCACTTCATATTAAATTTAGAGTAGGCACCTTACCCTTAGGAGACCGGCTCTCAAGATGGAATATGCCCATGCAGGCATCACCACACTGCGCACTATGTACAACTAGGCCAGAAACTGTGGTTCATTTCTTTTTTGAGTGCCCTGATTACACCCGCCCAAGAAGACATTGGCTTAAACCTCTCTGCAGACAACTGGGAACTCGCCAGTACATGGTGGCTTTACGGATTTTATTAACTGACACATCCTCCCCCATAGTCTGTGGTGTGTCCAAATTCCTAAAATGGGCATGGTTGATTCGCTTAAAAAGACTGTTTACATCAATTTAATTCTTTCTTAAATAATTTATTTGTTGTACAACTAGAAATGTTTTATTCGAATCAGTTTTTAACTTGTACAGTTTTTACGATGTGCTATTTTATATATTTTTGTAATGCTTTTATGATATTTGCATATCGAAATAAAGCTATCAACTAACCAACCAACCTAATAGCACCTCCCAACCTGCCGCGTGTGACTCAAATGCGCCCTGACTAACTGCAAATGTTTCTAGTGTCCTCACAAGTATTTTGACACTGCGAGGTCACGCAGGAAGCTGCAGACCGGCTGAACAGAAGTAACGGCCAGCAAGGGGGCTGTCCACGAAAAAGCCCCGACTGATATACCACGGGTTATTTTTACCTTGAACAGCTCACATTGACCTCTCCATTTAAATGTTGCCATGTTGCCAACCCGTTTCAAGGCATGTCCGCCTCTTCTTCATGGGCTCACTTAATGGCAACATTTTAATGGGGAGGTTAATGTGAGCAGTTCAAGGTAAAAATACCTGGATGGTATAAAACACCGTCGAGTGACTGTCCAATGCTTCAGGGTATTTTGGTGAAACAAGTATGCACACGGCTGCCCAGCCGTGGGACGGAGCACCCTTTCTATAAGGTGAAAGGCTGAGGTTAGAAATGCATTCTGACCTGTCAGCAAGGTTTTTGGAACATAAAATTGATTACAAAGACCGTCTCCTACCGACTATAGGATTATAAATATATACGTCAGTGCAAACACACACTGAACTTACCAAAGGAACTAACGTTGCTCATCTTCAGTAGTAAAAACAGTGTGGTGGATGTTGCAGACTCAATTTACCCAGTCTGCAACATCCACCATGTAGTGTAGTTCCTAGTTTCCCACTAGGCCCTGCGCATTGGAATAACATAAACAGTAGTATCGACGTGGAACTGCGGATATTCCAGGCCTCCACTGACTATGCTAAACTTAATTGGGTTGTGTTACCAACTAGCTCAGAGGTCACTGGAAACTTTCTTCTCTGCATAGGAAGTGATCAGCTTCCTTGGCACAGACAAGAAGGGATTCAGCTTTCCAACAACCGTGCAACATGACAACTTTGCTCCTCAGATCAAGAGTCAATCTCTAGGGTCGTGTGAAACAATAGACATGTATTTCACTCAGTCAGTCTAGTGCAGTTTACTTTCACGAGATGTAGAGAATAGAGAGACGGGCGTTAGTCAATAAAGGGTTAACATTTATTGAACAGTCTTTCTTCTCGTACAAGAGAAATGTATTGCCACAATTGCAAGACTTGTTATTATAAAAAGTACGTACAGTAAGATAAGTATTGCGAAATAGAACTGTAAAAGAATTGATATGGTTTCTTAGCCATACAATGGTTTAAAAGTAATAAAACATATATACAGTCATATATACATTAGGCTAACATACTCAACTGGTGCTTCTAACTAAGCCTACCCCAGTGTGCCTGACCTAAGCCTAACACGTGAAAGGGGAGTAAGTAAGTAGCTTTAAGTTAAGTTGGTTTTGCCAAGGTTTGTTTCAAGAATTCTCGTCTAAGGGTTTAGTCAACACCATACCTCTGAATAGAATGATGGAGGATTGGTATCTCCTTCAGGGGTCTCTCTCGATATCCCAGTCACCCGCGAGGGTAGACCGGAAACGCCGTGGCTGGATTTCTCTGCACGAGAAAGGCAGCGGGTCTCTTCAGCGCGTCGAGGAAGGAGGGGGGACAGCGTCCGCGGGCAGCTGGAATCTGCTGGATGTCTTCGCAGAGGACGGATGTTCAGCTCCTAAGCGTACTGTACCATAGTTTGCGCTTTTGCGGCGATAATGGTATCAGCAGCTTCACCACCACAGGATAGCAGGCTGCAGCGACAGAGTGCTAGATTTACCAACACGGGGTCTTGCAGGCAGCCAGCATCAGCAACAGTAGCTTGCAGCTCACATTGCTTAAGGCAACGTTGGTAATATTTATACCTGACAGGTGCCGGGTTTGACGCAAGTTTGCTGGACATAAGACGTCAATTAAAGATGTCACTAGGAAGTGATAGTTATCAGTTGCTCATTAGAGTTCCATTACTAATCAAAACATAGCAAGCGGGGATTTCCAGGTTTGCTGAGTTTTTATCTTGTTGAAGAACTCGGAGTGGTATCTAGGAATATCAGATTGTGACTACTGCTCTGTCATTGCACTAATTGGTCGCAAAGGAAGTGGCAGAGAGAACTATGCTGGAATGTGGCTCTGTTCGTGTGAGGCCAGAGATGACTTTTCAGAAAATCGCACTTGAACGGTTATGCCAATATAGGGAATAAATGGATTTATAGCCGAATAGGGGCATAAGGTCACAGTATCGATCAGGAACCTAGATAAACACGCAACACCCACTCCACGGGTTAATGTCCATCAAAATTACTAAAACTAAAGCAATTAGATGCATGTGTAACATTGCCCACCCCAAAATACATAAATGCATTCGAAATAGGCGTACTTGTAATACATGAATTTAGGTACTGTACGTTTTTTAAAGCATAGTAATCATTCAAAAAATTATTGCATATGAAATCAATGAACGATTATGCAAAAGGAATTACACATGAAGTATCTCTGACAGAAGAAAAGCGAGATAAATCATCACATAAAAATGCATTATAATAACATGTGTGCTAGAGGCTGGTGTAATGTTGTTCTGTCTCTAGATGTGTTTAGAAATAGAAGTGTGAAGCTTCTGTTCTCTAAGAATAGTTTTTACGTTAAGCAAAGAATTGTTCGTGCCAAAAAGGGTCAATATTAGAAAATTGTCCAATTCAAAGAAAATAGATTTCCAAAGCTCTTGGCAGTTTTTGTTGATCAAAACTGAAGGCCGAATTCAGAGTTCATGGGAACACTGTGTGTCGGAAAGCTTCTAAAAGTTATTGTTTCTGTATGGGTGAGAACATCGTATCAGATAGGCTCTCAAAGAATTGGTCTACAAATTCAGGTGATAGTTCAACCAAATTAGATAGCGCTGTAACTTGGCAGGTGTGAGAATGATTGCTGTCATCGAAGGCAGGACCAGCAATGCTCACAGAACGTTGTACCTGGATGATGTTGCTTTTGTCACTCGCTCCACTGTTACCACTTGGTTGTAGCACAGGAGTCTCCACGAATGCCGTCATCAGGATTGGTAGCCGCTGGGGACAACACAATGCGTGAGCCGTTATTGGACTGAGCAAAGTATCGACGTCCATTGGTACTGCTGATGGAAGTGAAAGACAGATGTCCAACACGCATTCATCGCCCCAAAGCATACACCGTAGCACAGGTAAAATGCAATTTTGCCATATCGGTCCGAATGAAAGGAACCAGGTCATGTTTAGATCTCTCAGCCTGGCCAATCCAAGGACGTTAGTTATCCTGTCCCGGTAGCGCATTGCTAGGATTGTCTCTTCCATTCCCATGGGAGCTATGTCTGAGCCGAGGCTTGCCATAACGAAGCAGGAGGGTCAAAAATAGAATCCCTGCGACAAGTCCCAAAAATAATGGTATGCCGCCAAAAATGGAGTGCACAAAATTAGGAAAGATTCCCAAAATTGCCTGGAAGGGTGTTAGCAGTCCTGTAAAGACTGTCTTAAATATGCCTGGGATGCTTGTTGCACTAGACATGTTAAGGAGTTGGCTGAACATTTCTACGAAATGCACGGGGCAATTTGTTGATAAAAGGTCATGCACTTCAGTAGCTGTCCTTGCAACTAGAAGATCATACGTCTCTTTAGATGACGTTATAGGCACTGTTGTCTGTAAAAGTACAGATTTCATTTTGCTTAATGTATCAATTCGTATAGAATAGAGATTCAGACGAGGCCAGATGGGAGTCACTATGTCTGCAGGCCCACTCGGAAACAATGCTTGCATACAGCATTTGACCATGGATGTTACTTCTACTAGATAACTTTTCCCTGGCACGAGGCCACAACATCTGTGATCCTTTCTAAGAATGTAACTCCCGTTCGAAAGTTGCATAAAGAAGGGCTTTATCTGAGTTGCAGGTGTGACTAGCTGGTGGCATGAAAGGTTGTTTGAATTTCCATCACATGCTCCGTGTAAATTAATACCCTGACACAAAAGTATACCGCTTAGTGAATGTTTACAGTTCTCACCACTAAGAAATACATTTTTGTCACTGTCACTATAGCAAGAATGAGTGTATGGTAATTTCCATTCGGATTTTACATATCCTTTACCCAATTGTTCATACTGGCCAGCAGGTATGTACTCAAGGCACTTTTTAAATCGGAAAGTTGTTATCGGAATTGTGATAATTCCGTGTATTATCCATTCAATGACAGGACTCTCTGACATTGTCAATGGTAATCTCTCAAGTTTTTCGATGCTCAGGATTGTATAGTCTGCTCCTTTCTGTGCCAAACTGATCTGTTTATCAGTAAGGTCAAAACTGGAAAATAATGACGTTGTGTTGATTAAACACCAAGGCACATAGCCTGAACGAAGATTTTGCAGCGTCCAGCCTAGTTCTATAATAGAGCGTAATTGAGACTGGCCATGTTGTAACATTAGCAAATCTCTGTCTATCACATCAAAGGCAGAGGATACAATATTGTCCAATGAATATATTCTGGAAGACAGAGTCATTAACCCATTGTCTACTACAGAAAGTGATTTCTCCAAATTAATACGATCAATTTCTCGTATTTTTTCAGCAGTTTCAATTTGCTTTACTTTCCAAGCTTCGTTGTAAGCAGCATAGATACTGGTCGCTATGAAACACTTTTGACGCTGTTTGCGTGGTCCAAGAATGAAATCACGCAAATCAGCACCATCTTTTAGTAAAGACAAGTGTTGCTTAATTTCAGCCAGTGTGGACGAAGTTAGCCATTCAAGGCAGTTTCCCTACACTGTATGTTGTTATAATCCCTGGATGTTGTCTCTGGGAATATCTCGAGTCTAATCTGGTCATTTTTAACCCCTGTGTTTTATTAAGGAATCTATCTTGACAGCTATTTGTGTCTGTAGGCCAGATTAACCACTTTTTCCAATCAGGATGTGTTCTGTTGAAATGTAAAATTTGTGACACGTCTAACTCAATATCTGTGGTTGTATTTTCAGGTATTGGCTTTGGTATAGACGGTGTTTTAAGGTCTTTGATCTTAGCTAGGCCAAGACAAGATGTTTCGTGTATTGTGTCATTTAAAAATAGCATTTGTTCTGGTATCATGCAGGTTCTAAATAGTGCTTCTATGCCTTGCACCTGCCAATCTTTTGTACCCCAAATTGTTTTTGTTTCAATATTATTTTTCCAATAATCAAAACCAAATGTCATCATTTTGTCATAAAATGCTTCTGAATATATCAATTTAGAATTTGTCAGCATTGTTTTCATTCCTGTTTTATCTAACAGTTTGTAATAAAACGTTTCTGCATCACTGGTGTTAAACCCTGAGAAGTATTTGAATTTCTCAAAAAATGCTTTAGAACTGCTTTTAGGTGGTGTAGAACAATGTTCCCATTGATTATACATAAAAACATTTCTATGCTGTGCAGATTTATGCAAGTAATGATCCCCATAGTGGGTGTAACAGAATAACTGCTCATAACTAGATGAACCTTGTAAATAATCATGATCTGTGAATCTAGCTGACATTACTAAATCAGACATCATGTCATTAATACTGTTAAAGTCCCAATCATCAGAGAATGTACTAGGTGTCACAAAGTCACTTAAGGAAACCTTTAGTTGATTAGGATACTTCAGGATTTCGACCGGACCATAGATCTCATAGTCTGTTTTCTCCCATACTACCCCACCAGGTATTGGAATTGCTGTGACATTTACTGTTCACAGTTCTCTTTTCTTCACGTGGGATGATCTGTGTGGTTTCAGGACTAGGTTGATGTTCTGACTTGCTGTGTCCATTGTAATATATTTTCCTTCAATGAATTTACCCAAACACAGTACCATGCTGAGCCAAAGCAGGAGGAAAAATACACCTAGACCGAACCAGAACTCTAGCCAAGGGGAAATTAGGTAGATTTCCTTCAGTTGATGTAAGAGTTCCGTTGCTTTTTCTTTAGAAGTCTTTTTTGTTTCTGGCATCACTTCGGGATCGTTTTGATCTTCAGAGAAGTTGTCGAAGTTGATGAAATAACCAGAGGCAGTTCTGTCAATTGATGGGATTGTTCTTTCAATCTGTCTCTCGGTAGCACTTTCTGATGCCACATCATTGTAGACTGGTGTTGTTTCTTGACGAACTGTTTCAATCTGTGTTTCAAGAGGCACGAGTTCCATGGCATTATTGCATAGTCCTTCATTGTGCACTGCAGGCTGATCGAATGTGATTAGTCTTTCAGTTTGAACCTCTTGGATTGTTGCAAGTTTGGGTATTCTGTTGTTTCTTGGGAGTCCACTGGGCCTACTGTTGATTATAGGCCACATGCTTGTGGTTTTACCAGATCGATAGACACGACTCTGTTCTCCTTTTTACCAGCAAGGGGCGGTAGCACAACTGATCTTGTTCCGGTGACTGCCAAGACAGGTACTGCTTTTCTGTAAGAAGGCCCAAATTCCTTCTTCACCGCGATCTTTTCTCTGACTAGATCCCCAATCTTTGGAATCCAGACAGGCCTTGCTGGGGCTGTTGCGGGTGGTGCCTCGTCAGTGGTACTTGGCTGTTGCTTTAACTTTATGTTGCTTAATGATTTTCTTGTTTCATTCAGTTCCTGTAAAACAGCCAAACGATCTTTGATGTCAAAGTCTGTTGTTTTTTCTTGTACCACTGACATCTGACTATCGAGGTCCTGAACTCGCATTCTAATTCCGAACAATAGTTCGTATGGGCTGAAACCTTTTAGAGAATTTCTTGGCATGTTGTTAAGACTAGTCTGGACACTTATTAAATGTTTGACCCACCCAGCGCCTGAACCTAATACCTTCGCTGTTATAGATTGCTTTATGTCACGGTTTTTTCTTTCTACCACACTATTCCCTTCGGGGTGCGACGGACAAGAATACCGCAACCCAATTCCCATGCTAGCCATGGCCTCCTTATAGGCTCGAGAGCTGAAAGCAGGACCCTGGTCGGAATGGAACGTGGTAATTGCGTATGTGCCGATAAAGACTCGCAAATCTTTTATAACCGTTCTAGCGTCAGCCGAGCGCTGGGAGCCTCATTTTTCTAAGTGTTTTTCGTCTTAACGGTGTACACTGGGACGCGCTTCTCTTCTTTGATTGCGCAGATAGACCGCCTTATGCTGTCTAGAAGGGATCCTGAAACTACACCGGCCTGTTCATTTCTGCAATCTCGGTTGCAGTTTTCACAATTTTGAGCAAAACATTGAATATCTATACTCATTCCTGGCCACCAGTACTCTGATTGTAATTCTTTCAGAGAGGCTTTGATTGTTTGGTGTCTCAGACCCAACCCCATGTGTGCTTCCAGTAAGAGGAAGCCCCTCCTGCTCCTGTTTGGAATTACTCTGTCCCCCACTCCAGGGATTCGAGCAAAAGGAACGGAGTTTGTATCGATTATGTATGCATAATTGAGTGGATAGTTTACGGGTAGTGCTGCACAGTCGCCTTTTACGGTCGTTTTTACTGCCAGCATTGTTTCCCCGTCTATGTATTTATCTGTACGCTTTTTTGTGGCTATGGAAGCCGGTTTAGTTGCTTCCCCTTTGGCTGTATTAGCCAATGAATTCCCTGCAACGTGAACGCCATCACGTTGAAGACTCTGTGCGTGAATCACGTGAGTCTTTTGTAGTTCTTTGTGTAAAAGAGCTACCTCGTTCCAGAGCAATTTATGCTTTATTGTGGCACCTGTGTCATCTTTGTAGTCGTTTTCGATCCAACTCTGCAGTTTATTGTTGTAAGAGTTGACGCAAAAATGAGAATCGCACACTATAAGTGTCGGGAATTCACGTTCTGCATTTTCGAGCGCCATCTTTAAAGATCTGATTTCAGTTCTTTGAACCGAACAGTTTCTTACAGATTCGGTTTTTGTTTCTTTCGGTGTAATTTTACCGCACAGCCAACGACCTTTAATGATCGCACATGCTGCATCGTAGGATTTTCTCTCTACGTTGAAATGCTGTACAAAGCTATCTGTATAGATAATACAGGCGTATTGTGGGAGAGGCAGAATTTCGATTGGCAGAGGATATTCTTCTTCATATTCTAAATCATTCAGTTCTTCAAATTGCGGGGCGAAATAGTATTTCACATCTTCCGCTCCTAGAGAATCTATGCACTGTATCCATTTCGGATCCAGTGACACTGTAGGCAGGTTTACTGGGCTGAATAGCGCCTCGAAGGCGGATTCCGCTGTAAGGATAATAATCCGTTTGCCGTGTGCTAGTTCTCGTTCATTTGCCAATGCGATTTGCACTGCTTTCACAGTTCTTTCTGTGTGACTGAATGTTTTTTCTGCTTGTGTACAAGTGAGATTTGATTGAAATAGGTACCTTTTCTCCCTCATTAGAGGTTAGGTACGTGAATCCGCATCTTCCTGGGATGACTCAGATTACAAGATCGATCGTGTTGTCACGTGTATCTAATTTTGTTTTTGCTAACATGTCTGTTTGCAGTGATCTCAAAATTTCTGTGTGTTTTTGAGTCCAATTGATTTGTTTAAAATCAGGTTTAATTAGTTCGTAGAGAGGTTTAACCCTCTCTGCGTAATTTAGTATGTAAGTTCTTCCGAAATTCAGAAAACCTAGAATGGATTGTAAATTCTTCAGCGTTTTTGGAGCTTGGAGTACAGCGCACTTCTCTAAGAAGTTGTCCGCTAGGCTTTTCCCTTCACTTGATAATTCGTACCCTAAAAATAGTACTGTCAGATGGGCAATTCGGGACTTTTTAAAGTTGAATTTGTAACCCTCTGCTGCGAACCCAAGTATAATGGTGTTCACTCTTTTCAAGTGAGTATCCAAGTCGTCGTCTGTGAGATAAATATCATCTACGTAAGACAATGCTTCATCATCATAGATTTGTAGTAACTCTGTTACCCTAGCTGAGAATAGTCCTGGGCTGTTCTTGAACCCCTGTGGGAGTCGACAGAATTTTTTCTGTGACCCAAATGCGGAGAAAGCGGTCAAATATCTGCTTTCTGGAGCAATGTTTTGACAAAAGAAACCATTAGAAATGTCTAATGTCGTTTTATATTTTTTCCTAACTATGTTATTCATTAGGGCTGCACTATGCGAGTTTTGTACCGCAAAGGTTTTGCAACATGTATTAAGATGTCTGTAGTCCAAAACTAGACGATATGAATTGTCTGGCTTGGAGACAGGAAACAAAGGATTGTTCATTTGAGAGGTGCATGTTTCAATCACCCCCTGGTACTCAAGTTGATCTAAGATCTCCCTGACTTGTTTTTTAGCTTCTTGCTTTATGGGATACTGCCGTTGGGCAGTTGGTTCACTTTTTAATTGGATTTTGTGAGGCGGTGAATCCTCATCCCATCCTACATGATTTTTATATAATGCAGGTGCCTGGGCCACTGCCCATTTCCTTGCATATGTATATTTTTTGTGAATCGGAATGTGATTCGAGAAGGCAGGCATAATCACTTCTTCGCCACGAGGGCACTCCCTGACAAACTCTGGGGGCCAATCTTTTTCAGCTAACAGAATATCATAGCCTTTTGAGAGCTTATCCCAAAATAGACCCTTAATTTTCCTAGTCTTATCACCCTCTATACGCAATGTTATTTCGTATATTTTATGGGGCTCGCTAAGTCTGGCGTCGGCAGTTTCAACCTGAATGAATTCATTCGTGTCCACTGTCTCCAGATGACTCATCAAGATCTTGCGCGCTATACTGATTTCTGCTGCACTGTCCAACATTGTCAATGCCCACTCCCCGTTTTTCAACTGTGTCCTCAGTATTCTCGGCATGGTTGATTACTCTAATACTGGCTACCTTCTTTTTCTGAAATTGAGATTTCTTATTTTGAGCAGGTTCCTTGTCTTTGGACTTGGTGTGCTCTCCTGGGTCTGACCGTCCTCTTCTTTCCGAATTCTGTGGAAGAGATCGAGAGGGACGTGTATCAATACTTTGATATCTATCAGGTTTTTTCAGATTATCCCTATTTCTAAGGTTATATCTTTTCTCAGAGGGCTCCCTCTGGGGAGACTGGCGTTCTCGAGTCGGAGTTCTTTCCCTCCGTCGAGGAGACCTTCCTCTGGACTGGAAAACTTTTTCCTTGGGAGTGGATTGTTTATTTACATCCCAGCTCTTTTTAGGAGTGTTTAAATTATTTTTAATAAATAATTTTTCAGGATTTTCGAGCAGTTGGGGCTTTACCGGTTTTCCACCCAAGCTGTCTCTACCTAATTCTTCATAGCATTTTTCTATGATTTTTGCAAGCTCAACAGGATCTTTTATATCTGTTTCCTTCAACTTCTGGCGAATCGCCACAGATGCTGCTTCTCCTTTAATGTTGGCTAATAATATAGCCGTGACCTGCTTGAAGTCTTTCAGTAATTTCATACCTAGATTTAAAGCGGGCTCTGGACCGAATTCATTTTGAATCTGTTTTAGCACTTCTGGTATTACCGCCATAGACGGAACACCGTGTGTTTTTGTGTAAATGGAAGCAAAGACTGTACCCCAAGTGTCGCAGTCCTCCACGTGTGGTGCGATTCCCATAGGAAGGTAGATGGTCAAGATTCTGTGTTTCTCAATAGGGGTAGTATCAGGAAATACTGCCTCTATTTGAGTGATTTTCTGTGCTAACCAGAAAGGAATTTGTTCCCGTTTTACGGGTGTTTTACCAAGACATGACTGTATGTTCTGTGGTGTAATTTTATTTGTGTTCCCCTGATGAGGGGTCAGCTGTGGTGTATTAACAGCTGGCTGGACTGTTGCAGTCCGCATTACATATTGGACTAATTGCCTATGTATTTTTATTAATGTGTTTAGCTGTACTAACAGCTCTTCTCTAGACATTTTTACAATGTCAGGATGTGGTGTGTAGCTGGCTAGAACCGGCCACGTGGCTCCTGGTCTACCTAGTGGACCGAGCCTGGTAATGTGATCATTATGTTTTAGGGCGCCATTAAACCAGAGCAGGTGCTCTTGAAATTTAAGTGGGATTTCAATCTCCTCGAAAGGAGCGTACTCTTCCGGAGGTTTCTCTATTTTGTAATAGTGAAACTCTTTTGTTATAGCGTTTACCGCTGGAAAGTTTATCCATGAATAGAATACCTCTGTCTGCCGATACTCGTGAGCCTCTATCACGAAAATTACTGTACCACCTTGAGGTGTCAGTCCGTTTTCTATAAGTTTTAAAGTTATAGATCTTCTTAAGTGGACCGGGATGATAATAGCATCCGGGTCTGTGTATTCGGGACCTTGCTGAGTCGCATCTGCTGCGGCCCCAGAGGTTCCGTTTTCTGGCATTGTGAAAATGCAAGGTTTGTAGAGTAGGTCTCCAAGGAGACAAAGATTAGGTGCACAATATTTTGGAACACTGTATCCTTCAACGTTGAATAAACCAGAGCTTTACATAGGAATCTCTTCCTACTAAGGTCGGGCGGATTTTAACCTTTCACCCACTCCAGACGTCTATTGGAGTATTTACGGGAGAAAGGGGTGTGAAATATGCACGACTGAGTTACTCTAAAAGTCTTGCGTTAGTTTATCGCCTTACCAAACGTTGGGCGCCATGTAGTGTAGTTCCTAGTTTCCCACTAGGCCCTGCGCATTGGAATAACATAAACAGTAGTATCGACGTGGAACTGCGGATATTCCAGGCCTCCACTGACTATGCTAAACTTAATTGGGTTGTGTTACCAACTAGCTCATAGGTCACTGGAAACTTTCTTCTCTGCATAGGAAGTGATCAGCTTCCTTGGCACAGACAAGAAGGGATTCAGCTTTCCAACAACCGTGCAACATGACAACTTTGCTCCTCAGATCAAGAGTCAATCTCTAGGGTCGTGTGAAACAATAGACATGTATTTCACTCAGTCAGTCTAGTGCAGTTTACTTTCACGAGATGTAGAGAATAGAGAGACGAGCGTTAGTCAATAAAGGGTTAACATTTATTGAACAGTCTTTCTTCTCGTACAAGAGAAATGTATTGCCACAATTGCAAGACTTGTTATTATAAAAAGTACGTACAGTGAGATAAGTATTGCGAAATAGAACTGTAAAAGCATTAATATGGTTTCTTAGCCATACAATGGTTTAAAAGTAATAAAACATATATACAGTCATATATACATTAGGCTAACATACTCAACTGGTGCTTCTAACTAAGCCTACCCCAGTGTGCCTGACCTAAGCCTAACACGTGAAAGGGGAGTAAGTAAGTAGCTTTAAGTTAAGTTGGTTTTGCCAAGGTTTGTTTCAAGAATTCTCGTCGAAGGGTTTAGTCAACACCATACCTCTGAATAGAATGATGGAGGATTGGTATCTCCTTCAGGGGTCTCTCTCGATATCCCAGTCACCCGCGAGGGTAGACCGGAAACGCCGTGGCTGCATTTCTCTGCACGAGAAAGGCAGCGGGTCTCTTCAGCGCGTCGAGGAAGGAGGGGGGACAGCGTCCGCGGGCAGCTGGAATCTGCTGGATGTCTTTGCAGAGGACGGCTGTTCAGCTCCTAAGCGTACTGTACCATAGTTCGCGCTTTAGCGGCGATAATGGTATCAGCAGCTTCACCACCACAGGATAGCAGGCTGCAGCGACAGAGTGCTAGATTTACCAACACGGGGTCTTGCAGGCAGCCAGCATCAGCAACAGTAGCTTGCAGCTCACATTGCTTAAGACAACGTTGGTAATATTTATACCTGACAGGTGCCGGGTTTGACGCAAGTTTGCTGGACATAAGACGTCAATTAAAGATGTCACTAGGAAGTGATAGTTATCAGTTGCTCATTAGAGTTCCATTACTAATCAAAACATAGCAAGCGGGGATTTCCAGGTTTGCTGAGTTTTTATCTTGTTGAAGAACTCGGAGTGTTATCTAGGAATATCAGATAGTGACTACTGCTCTGCCATTGCACTAATTGGTCGCAAAGGAAGTGGCAGAGAGAACTATGCTGGAATGTGGCTCTGTTCGTGTGAGGCCAGAGATGACTTTTCAGAAAATCGCACTTGAACGGTTATGCCAATATAGGGAATAAATGGATTTATAACCGAATAGGGGCATAAGGTCACAGTATCGATCAGGAACCTAGATAAACACGCAACAACCACACTGTTTTTACTACTTGCATTGTTATTCCACCATTTAAATTTTCATTGGTCGAATACAGGCAATTGAAATCCTTTGCACTATCACCTTTTTCACATTTACAAATTTGAAAATAACCTGCTCCGCTGTAAACAGGTGTCGCAGCACATCAGAGAGGCACTCGCCCTCTCTGGTGGGAACCCTATGATGAAGCATATCACAACCAGGTGGTGAGTGAAGGTTCTTTTTGAAAATAAGAGTGACTCCTCTCACTGGCTCGTCTGCTTGTGGCCTCACTCATCTGTTGTTTATATATTCTTATTAGGGGGACTAAGAGTGGTTCCACTTTCCCTTTACCCTCTTTCTCTTTTTTTAAATATATTTGTGTTGATTCACCTTATAACAACTGCATTGGATTATAATTCATGATTAAAATAGTAAAAGGACTAAAACAATGGTAATGCATTTCAGTCAAAAGTGTCGGCCATTTTTAAATGTACCTGTAGAACATTGTAGGTGTATTAACAGCCTCCGGTTTATCATAATAAGCTGGTATGCAGAGGTGCATTATTGATTCATTGTTTAACAAATGTAAATATTCTGCAACCTAATAATGTTCAACCATAATAATTTGACAATTAAAAATGTATTGATCAAAATCCATCATTGAGCGGTTACAAGAGTCAGTATGACTCAATGCATGCAATTATGCCTTGTAAGGGCCAATTCACAAGAGTGATTGATCGCTTGTCGATTATGGTTGAAAATCAAATGAATCAAATAGATTTATACTTGCAATCCTCATTCTAGTAATAGAAAAAATTCATTTGCCACACGATAAAAAGTGCATTCAACAATACACATATGTGCATGAGAAACCTTCGGACAGATAGCCCCCTGAATGGGCACATGATCCACTGTGCATTCTCAGCCTACAAATGACCACAGTTCCTCCTCACTGTTCAGCCCCCAGGGTGCCCAAAATTGTGGCTCAACTATGTATCTTGCCTCTAGTTGTCTCAGTAGCTTGACTCTATCACCTCCCCTCTCTTCCAATAAGACCTGATCCAAACAGAAATAATCTAATTTGTCACTTCTAGAACTGTGGGCTTCAGCAAAGTGTCTGGCCTCTGGATAAGAATTATCCTGATTAGTTATTGCCCGTGCATGTTCCAATATACATTTCTGCGCTGGATGAACTGTACCTCCAATATATTGGAAACCGCATGGACAAACCAAGCAATACACCACAAAATGTGCATCATGTCAGTGTCTGGAGCATTGGTCGGTTTACAAGTAAATAGCTCCTGTCTGTCTTTTAAGTCAAGTTTTTCAACAGCACCCTGCAGTACTTTGTTTTGATACCCTCTCTATAATCTTTTCAGAGATTCACCAACAGCTTTAGAGTAATTTTCAGAGAGCAAACAATTTTGTTTGAGTCTCCAAAGTTCCCCCGAGAGGATGCTGGTAAACAGACTACGTGGGTGCTGACTTTGTGAATGTAACACCTTGTTACCTGCCGTTGGTTTTCTATACAATCTCGTACAGAGCTTATTGTCTGACACAAAGCCTAGAAGGTCTAGGAAAGCTACTTACTTTTTACTGATATTGCTTGTAAACTTCAATTTCAAATCGTTGTTATTTAAGATTCGAATATATTCTTCAGCCTCTGCAAATGTACCTCTCCCGACTATAAAGAGATTGTCGATGTACCTTGCCCAAAGGGCTACCTTTTCAACCCAATGTTCATTCTCATCTGCCCTGGCCATGTGCTTCTCACACCAGCATACACAAAGATTTGCATAGCTAGGGACGAAGCACATGCACATGGCAGTTTCCTGGGTCTGCACATATAAAAAAAAAGAAAATGTTATTGACAGCATGTATGAGTGAATCTACAGATAAGTGATTAGATGTGTGTATACATCTAGGAATCAATGAGTGGGTTTTTAGATACTTGTATTGCTCTGTCAATGGATTCAAATATGATACTCTGTATTTTACAAAGAGTGATGAAAGATTTTACTAGTGTATGAAAAGGTGTATGTGATTGTCACGTGGATGATGTAATCAGTGATGTCATCATTGATGTCATTTGAGATGTCATCAGTGATGTCACTGACCATGTCATGAATGATGTAATATGTGACATCATCAGCAGTGGTTTGCGGGTGCGCGAAATATAGTTATTACAACTAACTATATAGGAGCAATTTCAATGGTTTTTTAAATGCTAGTTCCTAACTATATAAGGCCTGAAACCTATGTTTTTTTCAGTGAATTTCAAAGGTTTTTTAAATGCTAACTCCTAACTATATATGATGTGAAATTTATGTTTTTTTAAGTGAATATATATATATATATATATATATATATATATATATATATATATATATATATATATATATATATATATATATATATATATATATATATATATATATATATATATATATATACATATATATTACCTACTGGCGGTCGTAGTTATAGTTAGGATTTTTTTCAATGTTAAATCTCAAAATTCTATTTGGAATAACTTTGGCGCCGGTTGACGAATCTGCCTCAAAATTTCGTCAATATGGCCTCGCGGCATTCCGGTCCTTCCCTGAAAGTTTGGGGGGGATTCGTCAAGCGGGGGCCGAGATAAAAGGGGGGTCCCAAAACGCGTTTTCCCCATGTTAATTTCCATAGGGCGGTCGATTTCACTTTTAGCCGGAACGGCTGAATGGATTTCCAGCAAACTTGGCAAAATTGTAGGGATTGGTAGCCCGATGTGCCTTTGTTATGTCTCAAAATATGTGCTCCAGTCGATTTTGAGTAATTAAGGTTCAAAAAAATATATATATCTATAGCCGCGCACTGGTACGTGCACCGGTACGCGCACCGGGCACGCCACGCGAGTTGCGCACCGAAAGCTGATTGGCTCTCGGGTGTCTGTAAACATTCGAAACAGTCTGGAGCGGCCGCCATCTTGTGTCTCGGTAGGATCGAGACACGGGAGGTGGGCAAAACAAAGAGGGAAATGACCATAAGGGGGCAGGGTAGACCTCCCCTTGACCCCCTAGGTTTGATGTGGGGGCTATAAAAGGGCCCCGCGGGGCATTTAAAATATTTTTTTTTTTCGTTTTGCGCGGGGGAAGCGCCCGGTACGCGCACCGGGGAGCGGCCCGGGGAGCGTACTATGAGGAAAAAAGATGACAGAGTTTTTAAAAAATTAAGTTTTTATTTAGAAATTGGAGGTAGTTCTAAAAAGAACTTTTTTTTTTCTTCTTTTTGTTGTTTTATATTTTTTTGTGTTTTTTGAACTTTTTGAACTTTTTTTGGCTTTTCAAAACAGTTTTATATATTTTTTGTATTTTTTTAGGGGGAGAAACAAAAAAAGGGAATTGAAACTGGCTCAACTGGAGCAAAAAAATAAAAAACCCAAAAAATTACTTCTTTTTGGGGCACTTGTGATTTTCACCTGCAAGGACGATGAGCTTAACGCTTTTTTCACCATAGGCGATAAGCTTGCCACATGCAGAACAAGTGATTTTAAAATCAGCAAATCTTGGCTGAATGCAAGGCATCATCTCGGATGTTTCTGGTCCCGATGAAGTGGGTTGGTTTGTTTGGGAGGTGGTCCTTGACGACTGGGGGAGGTTACTGGCCAGTTCCCGGAACTCAGCACGAGAGTAGTTGTTTGGGTGCTTTCTGGTCATATGACGAATCATGGTATAGTTACCAAATGAATATTTTTTGTTTGGGTTGCCCCGTGAAAGTTCATCATTGCAGATTAGGCAAGTTCCCTTGGGCGCATTCACTTTTTTCTTGCCCTCTGGGATTGAAAAAACTCCCATACAATGTGTGGCTTGGGTTTGTATGGGGTATTTTCTTCAGGCAGCCATCTTCTCCTCCCCTCCTCCTCTTCCTCTTCCTCCTCCTCCTGTTCTTGACCACCAATATAATCTTGAGGTGGTCCTGGTGGTTGTGGTGGTGGTGGTGGGGCAGATGCACCAGCTGCTGCTGCTACTGAAGCCATTATTAATATCAAAAAGGTACAGAGATGTACAAACAGGTCTTCCTCAGTCAAAGGACAAAGTCAGAATAAGGAAAAAAGGTGGGGTCTTTCATCATTTAGAAAAAAAACTGTCCTGAACCAATGAGAAGTGTTATTTTCAGGTCACAAGACCAGGGGCTTCATCATTATGAAACTAAAACTGTTATGAACCAATGAAAAGTGTAATTTTCAGGTCACATGACCCGACGCGCTTACGCTACGTGCCCCGGGGCGCGCCCTGGGGCGCTTTGGGTCGTGTAGCGTAAACGCGTCGGATGTTTACGTTGCGCGATCGTATTCGTTCGAGTACTTCCGGGTGCGCTTACGCCGTGCGTATCACGCGGACGCGGCTACGCGATACGTCATGATCATGTTTTCGTTCGCGATATTGGCGCTTACGGGACGCTCCTCGGAGCGCGCCCGGGGGCGCTTTATAAAAGTACGCTTTTCGGGGCGCTCCCCGGGAAGCGCACCGGGAGCGCTCCAAAGCAAAAAATAAAAAATAAAAAAATGGGAAAAATTGTAGGGACTGGTAGCCCTATTCTTAAGTGGTTTTTACGAAAATTAACTTTGATAAAATATATATTGTGCTACATTGGGCTATATATATATGCCAAAATGCCAAAATGTAACCCAAATGTAGTCCAATGTAGCCCAAAGTAGCCCAAAGATGGCCACCAGAGACCAAAAAATGTAAATGTAGCCCAAATTTCAACTAGATGTAGCCCAACTGTAGCCCAATGACAGAATGTACCAGAGTGCTCTAAAGAACAACTAGAGTGCTAACAGTCTTATTTATAAAGTGAGACTTATAGTTAGGAATTAGCATTAAAAAAACCTATGAAATTCACTGAAAAAACCATAGGTTTCACACCAGTTATAGTTAGGAATTAGCATTTAAAAAACCTATGAAATTCACTGAAAAAACCATAGGTTTCACACCGGTTATAGTTAGGAATTAGCATTTAAAAAACCTATTAAATTCACTGAAAAAAACATAGGTTTCACACCAGTTATAGTTAGCTGGAAATTTTACTGATATAAAACCATTGAAATTCCCACGTTATAGTTAGTCGGACTCACTATAACTTGCGCGTGCAATGCACTGCTGATGACATCACATATTACATCACTCATGACATGGTCAGTGACATCACTCATGACATCACTGATGACACCATCCTTGTAACACAGTGACAGACCTCCTTTCACTGTAAAGTAACCTTTGAAACACATATTCAAAAATAGAAACTAACATTAACAAAAAAGTGGATATACCCATACCAGTTACAACAACCAATTCAGTAATTTCACCATCTATATACAAATTCACACATTCACCAACAGTTTTATGTATTCACTCATACATATACTCACTCATCATATGTAGTGATACCCCTATTCATTCTGTTACACACTGACAGTCATCAAAAACTTACTCATACATATACTCACACATGCAAATAAACTAATAAAAATCCATTTATTTGCATATACAACTATACACACATTAGCATATTACTTCTAAGGAAACTTACACATACTTACTCTCTTAAACAATCACTTATAGAAACACATACTTATTTAAACAGGAACTCTTTCAATCTCTCACTCTCACATATACTTACTTATATACATCAATTCTCATATATACAAGATTAAAACATATGTAGTTACTCATAAAGACACTAGTGAGAGAGGCATTCACTCTCTAAACACACATATACACACTCATCCACCCATACAATCCTACACAAATGCTGTCTTCAAAACACATACAAACAGTGGTTCAGTCATTGATGCATCTATGTGCTAAGTAACAGCCCCACCAAACCATACAGACACTGATACTGATACTAAAAAAACATCTAATACCCATATACACACACATGTAGCTACTCACCAACCCATGCAGCCACTTATACACAAAGTAAAACACTGATACATATATTTAAATATTTAAACATTACTCGCTAATATATGTATTCACTAAGATACACTTAATAAGCCAGTTAACCAATCAATTTTTTTTAAAAAAACATCCATTTAGACACTTATTTAAACATTTATTCTTCCATCGATCTTAACATATACATATATAAAATATATTTATTTTTCAGAAAGACACACATTCACTGGACGATGTCATCAGTGATGTCATTTGAGATGTCATCAGTGATGTCATGAGTGATGTCACTGACCATGTCATGAGTGATGTAATATGTGATGTCATCAGCAGTGCATTGCACGCGCAAGTTATAGTGAGTCCGACTAACTATAACGTGGGAATTTCAATGGTTTTATATCAGTAAAATTTCCAGCTAACTATAACTGGTGTGAAACATATGGTTTTTTCAGTGAATATATATATATATATATATATATATATATATATATATGTAT
Organism: Lissotriton vulgaris; assembly: GCF_964263255.1. Lineage (NCBI taxonomy): Eukaryota > Metazoa > Chordata > Amphibia > Caudata > Salamandridae > Lissotriton > Lissotriton vulgaris. Next base: position 558,760,103 of record NC_141685.1, on the reverse strand, counting down.
AAATGCACATATCTTTATACACACACACAAAGGCTATGACTGAAACATATCGGGAGGAGCTGGTGTGTGAGTGATAGTCTATTATAGTCTAGTATAGTAATTCTTCCCCAGTTACAGTTCTGTTACATATCATCTGGGTGTCACAACACCCACCCACTTGGTTGTATATCCGCTAGAACTGTAAAGACCGTCTAGACCCAAAGTCCAACAAATACACCGAAGCACACAACTCCTAAGTGGCGCCAAACACTCGTTCCTGACGGAGAACGTTACTGTGAATGCTGTGCGTAAAGAGTGGATTTATCAAGTTCCTCACTCTTTGAAAACGAAACCCACTTAAAATGACCCTTGATTGATCAACATGTGATTTGGGACATGGTCAACTATTCAAGAAGCACATAGCAGCTCCAATAAATATAGCTGTTGGCCTTTCCATTTCTATAGACTGATGGGAGTAACCTGGAAGCATGTCTGAGCAACATTAGAGAAGCAGACTCATGCTGCAATGTTGGGACTGCCTGTTTGGGTGATTTGGGTTCATGCCCCCCATCCTTGAGGGTGGGGAGGCAGGGTATTTGGATCCTGAACCGGTGGCACAAGTCCCCACAAGCCAGAGAAGGGGCAAGAAGCATGTGAAAACAGCCTCTGAAATCCCCACTGTTTGGATGGAGTCTGACCAAGCGAGGGTGATCTTAACACCTGACAGGGACCCACTCAGGCTGACGTCTGCAAAGAAGAAAGAAAGTACACAACTGCACGACCCTGAGGCACAGAGGAAAAGGGAGGCTAATGAATGTTATGGAATCTACTGTTGTCCTCTGTATTGAGCCAGAAGACCCTTAACATTGGGTTTCTAGAGGGTTAGTGGCTCCTGGTGCTTCAGGGCATTCCTAATGGAGACGGCTAATTACACCCCTTTTGATGGGCATGTTAGAGTGTTTGATACCCAAAGGCCATGAACCATTTCTTCTGGTCCAGGTGGGAGCCAAAGTCAATAATTTCTGTAATTCCTGCATGATCTATCAAACCTGTAGCAAACAGGGAGGGAAGTGCAACCACCTTACCCCCTTACTTCGCTGCAAGTGGGGGGCATGCAATTTGGAAAGGTACTTAGAGGATGATACCCTTCCCCACTGTGTGCCCGGTTCTATTAGATGTCTTTGACCTTTACACAAGTGAGGTCCTCCAAGAAGGCCATCACTGAGTAGGGAACGAACTTCATGTCTGTATAAAAGAACTCTAAATGGGATTATACATTTTCCTTGTTTTATCACCCTCAGATTCCTTGTATTTTTGGAAGTTTGATGGAAGATAAAAAAAAAAACTAAAATGAATGACTATGGGGGCTCGAAGAACATCCTAAAAGGAAATGGGACATCCTATCACCAGACATGTTGTCTAGCTACAGGGAGATTCTGTAGAAGAGGATGGGCCTCAGTCTATTTAGGTTTCCAGTTGGGCACTCTGTCTAGGGGGGTTTATAAAAATAACTTATGCTGTGTCGTAATTTACACTTTTGAGTTAACTTACAACATTCGACTTTTCTGAATGTAAATTATTACTAAAAAAAAACTATAATAATGTTGGGCACCACACATTGTCGACTACTGGTACTGCAACATTCTCTCATTGAAAATAATGGACGTAGGAAATTACAATAGGAAATAATGTTAAATTAAATTAAATTATATAAAATAGTTACAACTACTGATAAATATAATTTCCTGATAAAAATATACAAGTATAGTACTTATTTCTTTTTTTGTATACATTAATTTAACCCCCCATAGATCAAGGCTTTGAAATTAGTACCAATATGGATCCCCAAATATTTTATCATGTTTAGCGACCATGGAACAGAATACCCTGCTATTGAATACGCCAATGTATTCCTGTTCAGTAGAAGGGTTTACCTTCTTTGACAAATTGATTCTGAACCAAAAAAACTGCCATATCTAGATATCAGGTCAAATACTTTTGGGACAGACGTTTCAGGTTTAGAAATTTGTACCAAAATATCATTCACACAAAGAAGCAATTTATTTTCACCTGCCGAAGAATTGATTTCTAGAATTTTTGCAGAATGACACATTTTTACCACCAATGGTTCCAGAGCCCATAAAGGCAATAAATATGACAGCCTTGGTGAATGCCTCTCTGGATTGAGAAAGACTCTTATCCAGTGCCCTTGGCGGAAACTTTAGCTGCAGGTTCCTGATATAGAAAATTATTTTTTTTACAAATTTGTCTTAATACCTATCCTTTGTAAAGTCTGAAATATGTACTGCTACTCAACCCTGACAAAGGCCTTTTCGGTATTTAGAGACAAGGCTACTTTATTGTCTTAGTTGTTCCACTCCTGTCAATTCATTTGAATAAAGAATTTATAGGATGGCTGGAGGATCTTCATGGTACAAAGGCCACTCTTTTATAGTCAACAAGCAGAGGAATGCATTTCTGTATACTTTGTGTGAGTAGTTTGTAAGAATCTTAACATGTATATCAATTTAGGAAATTGGTCTATGGCTGCTACAATGATGAGAGTCTTCTTTATCTGCTTTTAGAAGCAAAGAAGAAGTAGCTCTGTGAATTTCCTGACGTATTTCTAGGTTGCCTTAAGCTTCTTTAAAACCCTTACATAGCAATGGGGGCAAGACTTTTCGCATTGATCTTGTAAAATTCAGTGGGTAAGCTGACTTCCCCTTGGGCTTTGCCCACTGGCATGTTTTTATAGCATCCGCAATTTGCTCTTCCTTAATAATACCTTCCAACTCACAAGATGCTTCGCCAGTCACCCAGGGGAGATGTAAGAAGCAGCATAAAGCTTCTTCTTCCATGTCTCCTTCATTTGAGTCTGCAGTATATGACCACTTGTAGAAATTGACAAATATCGCAATGATTTGCTTTTTATTATTATGCAATGATACCGATGAGGAGACGTTGACTGGTATGGATCTGGTAGACTCTTGTTGTTTTAATGGAACAATCTGCCAGATTTTTCACCCTGTTCATACTGCTTAAATGTAATTATTGGCAATGCCTTTTCCTCATTTGAAGTGAATAGAGAATTGAGAAATTTAGCTTATACTAACGATTGCAAGGTCACAGTGGTGGTGGAGGTTCTGTGTTTGAGTGCCAACTCTGAAGTTTTATCTTTTAGCAATAGTTTGGCGCATGCCACCTTCTGTTTGAGTACTGCTGATTCATTCATAACCTCCCACCCACGGAGTACTTGCACACTGCCTTGAGAGTTTTCACAGAGGCAACAGGTTGCTCATTGAGGAGTATATACACTTGCACAAACTGCTAGCATTTTTTTCTTTTTCCTCCAACCTTTGTATTTCTTTGTAGGCATTCTCCACTACTGATTTGCCAGCATAATGATGACCAAGTCTGATGTTATCTTTATGGCTGAGTGATCTGAAAGACTGTTACCAAGTATTGCGCAGCCATGCAGTCTTGTTGTTACCACAGCCAACACTGAAAAATAATTGATTCTAGTTTCTGTGCCATGTGCATAAGATAGAAAGGTATACTGTTGGTCTTTAGGGTGTAGAAAATGCCAAGGATCTAGCAGGCTGTCATGTGCCATCAGGTCATTTGGGATACTTCTATTTATTTGCTCTCCTGCTTCTAGGGGTCATGATCTCTCCATAAAGCAGTCTTGGAGAATATTCTAGTCACTTTCAATTATCACCTTGATACATCTACGCTCAACCAACAAACTGTTGAAGTCTGAAAAGAGATCAGCTTCGATAACATTTGGAGCATAGACAGAACAAAGAATAATATAAGAAAAATAGATTTGCAATTTTGTAAAGACACAGCTGCCATTTGGATCCAACAATCACTTGCAGATTTGAACCGGAAGTTATCTTTGTACCAGTAGGGCCACTACACAATTCTTAGTTTGTACTCAAGTTGTATATTAAATTCTTCCAACCCGACCTCCCTGTAATTTGGAGAATTCCACCTGAGGAACGTGAGTTTTCTGTAGGAGGCTGGGGGGCATATTATCAAGACAGGCGATAAAATTATCACCGTTTTAGGGCAGAAAACTGCCGCTAAAACGGCGATAATGGGCTTGATAATATGCTCTATGGAATTCCAATAGAAGCCCATGTTAAATATGAAGGACATCTAACATGGGCTTCAACAGGAATTCCATAGAGCATATTATCAGGTCCATTATCCCTGTTTTAGCGGCAGTTTTCTGCCGCTAAAACTGCGATAATTGTATCACCTGTCTTGATACTATGCCCCCAGGTTTTTTCCCTGCCCGGAAAGAATCTTTTTTTTCCATGTTGATAGCCCAAAAGGCAGACCTCTTCTAGATTATGGACCTTCTGCCAGGAAAAAGAGCTGGATGCTGTAGGAGGGCCTGCCAATCTGCCTGTTGCCTTGTTATTAATATAAAGCCAAAGAGACGAGGAGCCAAGTCAAGAATGTATTCTCATGAACAATACAACCTCCGATCACAGTGACAGTTCAACCGTCAGAGTGCCAGAGAAAAACAAAGGAAGATTCCAAAGGAAGGAAGGGGAAATAGGAAGATACCAAGGCAGGAGATGCCATGGGATAAATACAGGCAAATAATTAGCAAAAAGGTGAAATACACAGGCAAAATAGAACTAAATTACACTAAATCTCCTATACATTTTTTGGGGGGGCATCATACATCCTTTTGTAATCCTCCTGATGAATCTTGATACACTCATTTACAGATCCTTGATGGACCCATTTGGCTTCCCCACCACCCATCCAGCTAGGAAACAATTTGGTGCAAAGTCAAGTCCTTTATAAACGCATTCAGTTGGCGTTGTTGTTGTTCACAAGGTGAAAGTTCAGGTCTCCGAGGAGGATGTAGTCCGTGGAGGCGAGTGCGTGGGTGCTGGCGAGGTCGGCGATGGAGTCGCTGAACTGAGCCCGGGGTCCGGGTGGTCTGTAGATGAGTGTTCCTCTGAGGGTGGTGTTGGGGTCGGTGTGGATCCCGAAGTGCAGGTGTTCGGCACTGTTGAGGGTGTCGTCAGCGTGGGTGGTGACCTTGAGGGTGGACTTGTGGACGATGGCTATTCCTTCTCCAATTCCGTTGGCACGGTCCCTGCGGGTGATCTTGTAGCCGTTCGGGATGGCTATGGCGATGTCAGCACTTAGGAGTCGTTCCACCAGGTCTCAGTCAGAAAGGCCACGTCTGGGGTGGAGGTGTCAATGAGATCAAAGAGCTTGATGGCATGTTTGCGTGCGGAGCGGGTGTTGAGGTGTATGCAGCGGAGGTGATTGGGTCCAGTCTTTGGAGGCTTGATGGTTCTGTCACAGGTGAAGCTGCAGGTGTGGCAGGAGAACGGTCCGTGGGTCTGTTTCAGGGCGGCCTGGAAGCAGGTGTGGTTTCGGTCGGTATTGAGTGCGTGGAGGGTGCTGGCGTTGTAGTGGATTCTGGTGTCGTAGTGTTCGCGGGGTCCAAGGGTTCTGGCGCTGGGCCCGGTTCTGGCACTGGGCCCGGTCCAGGCGCGGACGGGCTCAGACAGGCTTGCCTTAGGCGCGCCAGCGGCGCGGCTGCCTCTCGGCCTGCATATGAGGTGCTTTGGGAGGAAGGAGCAGCTGGGAGGCGTGAGCGGGGAGGCGAATGGGTGTGCAGGGTCGGCCACAGGGAGGCAGCGGCGGGAAGGGCCGGATCAGGAGCGGTGGGGGGTGTGGGGACTGGCACACAGGCAGGGGGAAGGAGAGAAGAATATACTCAAGAAACACGGAGGCAACAAGGGCAATCAGGTGACGAGCAGCGGCGTGGGGGCGACCTGCTGCAAGCAGGGTCAAAGGTCACTCCTGCTACCGCTACTCGGCCTGTAAAAGAGGTGGCTTGGGAGGGAGGAGCAGCTGGGAGGTGTGAGGGGGAGGCGAATGGGTGTGCAGGGGACCGGGCCGCAGGGAGGCAGCGGCGGGAAGAGCCGGATCGGGAGCGGTGGGGGGCGGGGGAACTGGTGCATGGGCAGGGGGAAGGAGAGAAAAATAAACTCAGGAAACAAGGAGGCAACAAGGGCAATCAGGTGATGAGCAGCGACGTAGGGGCGACCTGCCTGCAAGCAGGGTCAAAAGAGTTCCCTCATCATGATGGGTATACTACTGGTGCTGCGCTATCTTTCAATACCATCTTTTGCTGGAAATCCTTTAAGTGACCTGGTTTAGCAGCAAACTCCACTGGAAATTCCTTAATTATGCCATCGCTACACAATTTAGCTCAATGGCCAAAACAGGTTACCTGCTATTGGGGTCAAATTTGTTACCTACATCCTTTGGTGATTCCAACCCAGTAAATTAGAACCCCTCTCTGCAATATAAATGGGACACCAGGTGGTGCAACCTTTGAAAACAATGTGCATATCCTGTATTCCTCTAAGAGGAATAGGAAACCCTCCAGGTTTGATGTCAGCACCATCAAGAGTGTAGCCCATTTTACCCAATTTTTCAGCAAACCTATTATGATTGATAATGGTACAGGGTGAACATGAATCTGCAAATACTGTTACCCGCATCCAAATATATTTCACAAATGGGATAGTCGTTGCACCCCTCCACTCCTCCTGCCATGACCTGCAAAATTAATGTATTGCCTTCTGAAATAACATTTTCAACTACATGGACTTGTTTGTTAATTGACTCCACATTCCTGCAGGCCCGCACATAATGGACCCTCTTGTTGCACTTCCTACACACAATTGACATTGCAGGAGAAAAGGAACTATTGGTTAGATGACTATAACTACCAAAACAATAGCACCTGCATCTTTCTCTTTCCTTGCCAACTTCATCCCCACACTTGGTTTGCACACTTGACACTTTCTTCAAAGTATCCAATTCCTTAGGTTTGTCTCCTCCCCTTGATTGATTCTTAACTACATGAATTGTTTCAGAAGCATTACCCATCTTCATTTTCTTGATGCACTCTGCTGTATGTTCGATACTCTTTGCTAAATTGATAGCCTTCTTTAAATTAGGATTAAGAGCAAGGAGTTTCTCTTGAATATGAGAGTTGTTGGTACACCTAACCAACTGATCCCTAATGAGGGAGTCACACAAAGTCCCAAACTCGCAAAGACTAGCAGGACCTCTCAAGCAAGCTATACAACTAGTAATCTTCTCATCCTTGCCCTGGACTCTACAAAAATAATTGTGTCTCTCCAGCACAATCTTCACCTTTCTCCCAAAGTGTTCATCAAGATTGCGAAAAGTTAATAAAAACACATCACTCTGGTCTTCATCATCCTCATCACACAACACCTGAGGCGGGTGTGACCAAGTTATCACAGACCCTCCTACCATATACCCCTAAATCATGCAGTAAAATATGTTGTTTCCTTAACACAGACTACTTTTCCTCACCAATGGCAGTTAAATATGATTGGAACAATTTCTCCCATTCCTTCCATGGTAGTAAGAGCGCCCCTTCCTCTTCAAGAAAATGAGGAGTTTGTGACATATTTGCAGTATCCATGGTAACAAGGAGGAAAATATACAGAGAAAAAACTAGAGTTGCCTAAATAGAAAATGCTTCTTAACAAGAATAATTCCAGAGTTTGCCAGAAGAGAGAAAGAAAGAAAAGCAGAGAAGCACATAAGACAGGAAAAAGAAAACAACTGTATGAATTGCAACAAAGTAAAACTAAACAGCACCACACGGGTTATGTTTTGTTGAAGCTTTGAACCTTCCGGATGAGCGTGGCACATAGAATAAAAAGTAAATTCCTCAGACAGCAGACAGAAAATTCAATCACTGGAATAAGGAAGAGGAAGCACAAAAGAATCCAAGCCTCCTTTGCACCATCCAGAGCACGGATGCACAAAACTAACTCTTGAAACGGTGAGCAGGCTCAACTTCTATCAGCACTATCCACTGGAGAACCAGAGACCTCCACAGAGGCACAGGACCAGGGAGCATCAGAGACCAGTTGCACTCCCACACACTTAGGCAGCACACGGTTATGATGCAGAAAGAAGGAAGCAGACTACACTGAGGCAGGTAATATTCCGCTGTATCGCTCCCCTCAGATGTACACACCACTCCACCTCACCTTGTCTCCCTAACCCACAGAGTGGAAAACAGAGAAGGTTAGCCACTTCCCAATGTACACAGGCATAAATCAAACCACTCCACCGCCCTTGATCTGTGACACTGGCTCACATAGCTCAATGAGGGGGTATGCTTACACAGGAAACACTAACCAACCATCACGTCAGTTGAGCTCTCCATGTATGAGCATACAGGAAACGCTAACCAACCGTCACGTCTGTTGAGCTCCCCAGTACACAGAAGCCGATATGGACAGTTGTGCTGGCCTGCTGCTTCTGTCCTGGGAGTGAAATTACTAGACGTTGCTTTCTGTATCCTGCTTCCAAGGTTCTTTAAGGGCTTGTGCATGCTTGCCTCCGGTTAAGAAGTCTCAGGTCCATCAAAACCTTCACCTACCAGTGCCTGGGCTCTTTTGCAGGTAGCCCTGACATGCCAAGTGGTGCTAAGTCTAGTTCTGGGCCCTTGAAAGTGTAACCTGGTGAGGAAATCCAGGTATCAACTCTCAGTGCCCTTTTTCTCGACACAGCACCGCTGCATATCTAGCCTCAATGCAGCACCTGCTTTGCACTAAAAAATCACTGCAACCCAAGCCCTGTGTAACCGTCGTCCATGGCACCCACTCCAACTCTGACGGAGTCCTTGCTTTACCACTGAAGAATTCACGCATTGCGTGCATCGTAGCTGTGAAATCGTCCCTCGTAGCCATCTCCTCCTTGACATCAGCCCACAGTAAGGGACCGAGGCTGTGTGTCCGGAGATCGACACATCACCTCCCTTTCCAGTAAGGAACTGACGCATCACCTTCCCTGACAGTGAGGAACTGATGCATAGCCTTCCCTGCCTAGCAGTAAGGAACCAGCGAATCACCTCCCCTAGGGATAAAGAACCTGTGCTTCACCTTCCATGTGAGTAAGGATCTAATTATTTGCTTTGATTTTCCAGTGACTCATCTTCCCTGCATCTGATTCATCTTTGAATTTTGAGGCATCCACTGCTGGAACCAGCAGAAGTATGTAGTTTGGCCGGCTGTCCACGGCAGGCCAAACTGACATGCGCACTTGGATATCTCCAGGCTATTGCATGGACATATCAGCATGCTCAGTATCACAGGCTCCCAGTCCTTGCTGGAGCATGGAACCAGCCTGCTTTCTCCAATCCCTACGCTTCTCTCTTGCTGGTTAATTCCAGCATGAGAATAGTATCTGGATTGGCGCAGGGGAGTCTGAGAGCATGTGTGAGCATCTAAGCTGAAGAGGTGGTGGATGTCAGGCTGCAGTTAAGTTTTGTTTTTATGTTTTATCCTGCTCCTATGCTACCCCACCAATTTTCTCTGCCTGTGGACGCTACTGGAATTGGTTGCACATTAGCCCTTGGATTCCAAACTCCCAGTATGGATCGAGAATAGTCATTCACATGTCTGTCCAGTGTATACGAAAAACTTCAGGCCAGTAAGAGCTAATCCTGCCAGGCAAGTAAGTGCTACTAAGAGGCCAATGTGGCTGAGTCAGTTCCATATTAGACATAAGTCTCCACAAGAGCAGGCAGGGAGCTAGAAGACTGGTTTGTTGGATTGTAACATTCTAGGGTGGGCAGAGTTCGAGGAGTTCTACTATGCGGAATTCCGCTGAGTTATCTAAAAACTCAGTGAAATTCCACAGAGTTTTGTGTGCGGAAGAATGTCACCCAGGCCTATGAATTACAAATGCTAATACATGTGGCAAAGAGAAAATAATATGAGAGACTTTAGTCTGGGAACGAAATCTGCTGCCCCACCACTCCATTCCAGCTTGTTCAGGTATTTTGTAATGGGAAAATGGAGCTGTGTGTCATTACTAACTATGGGCCGAAAATTCGTTCCGCTCGCGGAATTTGCGGATTTTCCGCAATTTCCCGATCCACGAATCTCGCAAAATTGCGGAAAATTCAGCGAATCCGCGAGTAGGACGATTTTTTTCCAGGATGCACTTACAGGTTTACAGCAGGTGCCCAAGTTGAAGCTAATTTCTTTGTGGTTACAAAGAAATTAACTTCAACTTGGGCACCTGCTGTAACCCTGTAAGTGCTTCCTGAGCGCGCCTCCTTGCCTACTTGCAACTATTCTCTGACCCTGCTCTGACCCTCGAAGCAGGGTCAGAGAATAGTTACAAGTACACAAGGCTCCTGTCCCAGAAATTAAACCTCAACAGGAAGCACTTACAGGTGCCTGAGTTGAAGCTGAAATTCAGTAGCGTTTTAATCAGCCAAAACATTAGTGAGCACGTTGAGGCTGGGCAAGTGTGCTTTAACCCCATCCCTGCCGTCGGAAATTAGCTGTAATACTCGAGGGAGGTCTTTGCATCCATGAGTTTCTCGAGCGCGATCCCCTTGTAGTTCCTGTGGCCAGGAGACTGCTTTCTCCTCACCTGCTGCCCTGCTCGCTCTCTGACCCTTTACACAAGAGGCATGTGCACACGCATAGAAGCCCTGCACCACACACTGGCAGTATCAAACGTTTTCCCGCCCTTTCCCAACTATGATGGATAGCTCATTTAAGGGACCTCGGCGCCTTTTGGCGCGATGGCAAAGTTACAGGCACACATGGTCACTGTGGACAAATTATTATTATTATTATTATAATGAAATTTCTAAAGCGCTCAGCTACCCATAGGTTTCCCGGCGCTAAAACCAAAAAAAAAAAAATGAGAGGAGAGAGTCAGAAGAGAGCTGTTAGATGTCAAATAGCCAGGTTTTTATCTGTCCACGGAACCTGAGATAGTTAGGTTCAGTTCGTATATGATGAGGGAGAGAGTTCCAGAGTGAGGGAGCCAGCCAAGCGAATGAGCGGCCACCCATTCTGGCTTTCTTGATTCTAGGAACCGACAGTAGGTTTTGATTAGAAGATCGGAGATTGCGAGCGGGATGGTATGATTGTGCCAGGGGGTTGAGATAAGAGGGGGCTAAGCCGGAGTTTATTGTGTGAATGATGCAGAGGGCCTTGAATTTTGTCCGATTTTCAATTCGGAGCCAGTGCAGGGAACGAAGGGCATTGGAGGTAGGAGAAGTGTTAGGTAATTTAAAGAGAAGTCGTGCAGCCATGTTTTGAACTGTCTGCAGCTTACGTGTCACCTCTTTACTTGCTCCCAGAAGAAGGATGTTCCCGTAGTCCAGTCTTGAAGTAATAAGAGCCTGGACCACTGTCTTCTGAGTATGCAAGGGAAGCATCCAAATGATTTTTCGCAACCACTTAATGATAGTGATGCAAGTGGATGATGTTTTAACCACATGGTTCTTCATAGACAGTTGGTTATCAAAGGTGACGCCAAGGTTGCGAGCAGTTATTGATGGAATGGGTAAAGGGCCCATTTGTGAAGGCCAATACTGGGGTCCCCATAAGGTGGTGTTGGGACCGAACAGAAGAACCTCAGTTTTACCCCCATTTAGTTGTAGTTTGTTGTCTAACATCCAGGCTGCGATGTTACTCAGACCTGTACGGAGGGAGGAGGATGAGGAATGAGAATCAGAGGAAAGGGAGTAAATAATCTGAGTATCATCGGCGTACGAGTAAATAGTGAGCCCAGCTTGCTCTGCAATAGCAGCCAAAGGTCTGACATACAAATTGAACAGCAAGGGGCTCAAGATGGAACCCTGCGGTACACCGTACGCTGATTTAAAGGTTTGAGAGGCAGAGGACGAGGAGAAAACTTGAAAAGTACGGTCTGAAAGAAAGCTAACAAACCAGTTGAGAGCTGTGCCGACAATACCAGATGATCTGAGGGCATTGATAAGGATGGCATGGGAAACCGTATCAAATGCGGCACTCAGATCAAGTAAAATGAGTGCCACGGTTTCACCCTTATCAACTCGACCCCTGATGTTTTCCGAGACCCCTAACAGGGTGGATTCAGTCGAGAAGCCACGTCTGAACCTAGATTGAGATGGATGAAGTAGTCCACTAGCCTCAACATGTGTTGACAATTGAGAGTTGATGTGTTTTTCCATAATTTTGGAAAAGACTGGAAGAAGTGAGATTGGGCGAAAATTAGATGGGATACTAGGGTCTGCATTAGGCTTTTTTAGCAGGGGTACTATCATTGCATGTTTCCATGCAGCGGGTACTGAAGCTGTGTTAAGGGAGGTGTTAAGAAGATCCACAATCAGTGCGAGAGAAGAATGGTTTAGTTTGTCTAGTATGTAGGGTGGAAGGGGATCCAGAGGAGAGCCGGATTTAACTTTGCGAATTATGTCAGAGAGAGTTGTGATGTCAAATGGCTCCCAAGTGTCGATCAGAGGAAAGGAGGGAGAACTGATGTCAGGATGAGTTCTGGAATTACAAGAGATCAATGGTACTAAGGGAGTGAAGGGAGTATATGGACCTGAAGTAGAAGACGAGTCCTCTAGTGTCAGCTGTTCAGTGAGTAAGATAGGGGTGGATGGGTGGGACAGCACAGGGGAAGGGGTAGATTTCTCAAAATTGGAATAGATGGTGTCTATTTTGGCTACAAAGAATTCGGCCAGTGAATTACACAGCACAGCATCTAGGCTTGGTTGTTTGGGTTGACACAGAGCGCCCGACAAACTCTGAACTACCTTAAAGAGAGCTTTAGGGCGATTTTTTGCTTCAAGAATGGTGATATTAACATGCTCAACTTTAGCAATTTTACATGAAGAGTGGTATTTGTATAAAGCGGCTTTATAAGTTAGTTTTGAACAAGGATCGTATTTTGAGCGCCATTTGCGTTCAAGATTTTTGCAGATGGTTTTTTCTGCTTTTAAGGCAGCTGTAAACCAGGGTGCGGGCGGATGGTGAAGATTATATTTTTGCATACGTTGGGGTAGGCAAGTATCTGCAGCCTTAGCTAGCCAGGCGTCGGCAACCTCAGCAGCTTCAGTACAATTATCTTCCCTGGAAGGTCTAGTGTTCTCAAGACAGAGATTGAATTCATTTATATCCAGTTTGTTCCAGTTTCTAGAAAGTCTGGATTCAGTTAATTTTGGGGGAATATTAGATTGGTAACCAATGGTAATAGTGAAAGTTACTAAGAAGTGGTCTGACCATAGGATCGGTAGTGAGGCCTCACAGTCAATAGTTTCTAAATTGGAAAGAATGGGGTCCAAAAGATGTCCTGCAATATGCGTAGGGCCTGTGTTATGTAGGGTGATGTTTAATGCAGCCAAGTCCTGTAAAAAAATTCTACTAATGGAGCAACAGGGGTCATTTAAGTGAAGGTTGAGGTCACCAAGAATTGAGAAATTGGTGGAGTTCTGGATGAGGGGCGCTATATGCTCAGGGAGGGAGGTGGCCCAAGAATTCGCTGGTCCTGGGGGACGATATATGAGCAGTCCGGAAAAGGTCAAATTGGGAGACAGCGAAAGCTTGAAGAAGCCTACCTCACAGTTAGGCACTGCAATGTCTTCCCATTTGCAAGAATACCGTCGGTTATAGACTATAGCAATTCCTCCACCATCTTTCAGGGCTCTGTTTTGGCCGACATAGGTGTAATTGTCAGGGAGAGCCGCAGCAATATCTGGACCAGAATGATCTTTTAGCCATGTCTCCGTAAGGAATATAGCTGCAGGTTCCTCAGAGACAAGGAGGTCAAATATTTCCCTCTTGTGTTTCACTAGGGATCTGCAGTTTAGGCTAATCAATGTCCGAGTTGAGAGAGTAACTGTGGGAGTGGATGTGGCACATGAAGGAGGAAAGTCTGATAGTGCAGTGTTAGTAAGGGAGGGGAGGGACATAAGGGAAAGATGACAAGCTGGACAAAAGGAAGGGGCGTGGCCCTTTACGCAGCTGCAGTGTAGGAAAGATAGGGTGAAGGTACCTTCAAGGGATTTTAGTAAACAAAAGAGTTTTAAAATAACTTAGAGAATGAAAGCGTGTGGGCTTAGTAATTTGAACCCACTAGTGCTGGTTATGCAACAACAAAAATTCCAGGTATTCAAAAACTGTCACCTGTTAGTAATCAGTGGAAGGAGAGAGCAAAGAACGGGTGTATATAGACAAAAAGTATTTAATCTTTTTTTGAGTCAAGTTAAAATATTGGGTACAAGATGAGCAGCAATAACGCAGAAGGGTAAATACATTAATTTACACAGTCCTTACTACATCAATTGCTAAAGCTTTTCTACCTATCACAAAATTAATTGAGCATTCAATGGTAGATAAAGCCACAGTCGACGTTTCGGTCTCTATTCTTGCATGTAGGAGACCATCCTCAGGACATGGATTTCATATCTTGAGTACCCTTATTCATCTAAGCGCCCGGATCAAAGACTCATTGCCTAGCACTGCTATCGGTTGAGTGATTAACGTTTTTCAGTGAAGTACTCTTATGGGAGCCAGCAGGTGTCCCGGGTAGGTAGAATGATTTGCACCGCAGAGACTCGAAGTTGCCGTGAGGAAGCCTGTCTATTCATTCGCTTTCAGAGGCCACGGATTTAAAGAAAAGGTCCCCGTTGTTTTTTAGAGGGTTACCTTTCTAGTCGTTCACTGCGGCTGCGGGTTTTAAGAAAAAGGGTCCTCCTTAATATTAAGAGGTTCCCATTGGAAAGCCATCATTGGGATTTATTTGAGAGGTTAAATAATGAAACATATGTATTTCTGACCCATTCACTATGGGGTTCTTCTTCTGTCATTATGGCTTCATTGCCACAAACACTCTTGGTAGCAGCACACTTGATCACATCAGATAAAAGAAAACCTTACTGTGTTGAAAATCACGAACAATCTCAACATCCAAACACTCACTCACACTCACTCACCAGCTTCTGGTGACCTTCTCCTGTGGTCACAGCAACACCTCCAGCCACAGGAAGTCTCAGTGTTCCTGGGTGGCACACTCTAGTCTCCATCCTAAGTGAGTCACAGCACTGCCAGGAGGACCCTGGGGGTGTTGGCTGCCAGAGCTCTCCCTGCAGGGCATTATCCTTGAAGTTATCTCTGCCACTGCTCGGTCTGCGTCCTCACTGTGTTTCCAAACCGGATCAGTGCTCATGTTCCACTTCCAGGCAGCAGTGTGTGCTCGCTGACTGGCAGCTCTGCCAGTACTCACAGGGTAGTGACATGCGATGAGCCCCAGTTTACACAACATTACAGGCTGCAGGTTCACAGTGCACCAGGTAGTGCAGAGAGCCACAGGCCAGAGTACCAGCACAACCCATTAGCCCCTCTCGCCCTAGAGACAGCTACCTTCACTCCTGTGAACCTTTGCCCTGGCTCTCTTTGAAATTTAGACACATTTGTTGCCACTTCAACGTTCCACCACTACCAGATGAGCTGGTACTCCTCCTCTCCAAGTGAATCCTCCAGGAACCAATGTTCTAAGAGTCCCTCCATTTCCAGCTGCACGCCACCTTCCCAAAGTTCCAAGACACTTCCACATCCCGTCCCATGGGCCATTTCATTGTTGAACTGATCCCCACCAACGGCTGGCAATGTTTTTTTTTTAACTCTGTGCTTCAAGCAGAGCGCAGACTTCCAAAACTCCATGAACTCCGCCATTGGAGCTGAGTTTACTGCCCACTCTTATTTATATGGTGCAGCATGTATTGTTGCACCAGGGACCAGAAGTGTGAGGCAGCCATTGTGCCTCAATTAAGGTTGTCTTTTACAAGCAGAATGCAGGTCGGCCCTAATTCCATGATTGCTCCTTTGTGTCCTACAGAAAGCTGTCAGTGGCCATTTGCTGTTCAGAACCCAGCCTCTTTGACAGCTGTGTTCAAAAGAGGACCCCGGGTAGTCCCCATACCAAACTCTCAATGCAGTAGTGAAACGAAGGTTGAGAGGCCTCCTTGCAAAGTACATGGAGGGCGGGTCCCCCCTTTGGAGTCAGCCAGGAACTCTCAGGCCAGGATACTGTGCTGGGGAGGCCCCCTGGAGCTCAGGGCCTCCGCTGCACCGCTGTGGGGGCCTATGTTATTCCACTGTCCCAATGACATCTTATATCCATTAAATTTGACAAATAAAGCTGCCTGGCAAATGAATAGGTGCACAAAACAAAAATCTAAATCTACAGAAGGCACAAAGCAGACACTGAGTTTTATTTTAGCTAGGGTGTGCACCGAAAGATTTATGAATTTAAAACATACTGAGGTCACGAAAACAAGTCAACCCGCACCCTTCGAAAACTACAATTCCTGCTGCTGTTTTCAACAACAATTTGTCCACATCACTGTCATATCACAAAAAAGCAATGCCAGCAGCCAGACCATATTTCAAAGGCAAAACAACAGCTTTTCTCAGAGGCAGGCACACACAAGCCACTAGGGTGAACTGTGTACTCAACGCCAGGCCTCCTTGAGTCTGCTTGCATCTGTTTTTTGTTTCCATTAGTGCAGTGTGTTCATGCACGCACTGCAGTAGGACAGGCAGCTGAGTGGGCAGCCTAAGGTTGCTGTGGTCAGTAATGATGTGCCTGGGCCACAACTAGACCTGAACTTCAGGGGGAGTAAGACTTCCAGCCAGGGCCGGCTCAAGCACAGGTGGTGGCCATTACAACAGTCTTAATTGGCACTCTCCTACCCCATATCCTCCTTCTCCATGAATTCCCTCACTATCACTCTCCTACAATGCACCTTATCTCCCCACAGCCTCTCTCTAACATGCATTTAAATTTTGTATGGTGCTACTCATAGTTCACTCACACTGAGTTCTTTGATCTGCATGGTACACGTTCTTTGCAGCAGGTACATTAACCCTCCATGCTACTTTATGATGAGCCAAAACCGCAACTCGACAAAATTCTGTACTGTCACTAGTAGGAACATTAATCACCTGAGTTTCTTGACATTTTTATTGTTGCCAGAATACTACCTGATGCACACGATCGATCATGTGCTTTAAATCAAAAATTATTTTTATGCATAGTGCCCACCATTAAAGTTAACGCAGGTGCGGCTGCACTAGTCACACCACTCTAGAGCCAGTCCTGCTCCCAGCAATGGGGCAAGTTAAGCATTTCCAGAAATGGGTGAGAGCTGACCTCATACCGTTTATAATAGGAAAAAGATCTATAAAAGTGGTGGGTTGTGATACTTCCCTCGAATTCCAGAAACCAAAACAAGTCAACAAATTTCTTGTAGACAATTTAATAAAGAGTGGACTTCGTGTTTTAAACTTTTGGGATCAAATTTTCTGAAATGCAGCAGACCCTTATGTGCATTCATGACATTTTCCAATACTTTCATGGTGATCTATGAAAGCCTGGCTTTTCATAGGAGTAGATCTCGTTTTTTCTAAATGTCTTAAGTCAGAAATTACTTCCCCTATACCAAGGTCATCATTTTTTCTTAGGTGAGCCCCTTATGCGAAGGACATGCATATGACAGTGTCAGAAATTTACCATGGATACTTCAGTCATAGCCATGGGTCCCTTTAAAAATTCCCTCCGGTATACAAGGGTCAGCATTTTGACATTGACACCCCCTATAAAATGAGCACAGACAATTGCATGACAGAGTTACCTCAAATATCGGTTGCAACATTTTCCTATAATTACAGCCAATATGCTAAAAATTACATGCATCATGTCAGTGCCTTCAGCGAGGTGTGGTGGCATGTGTTCTGTGTCCCAGCCCCTGGGTATGACTGGGCTAGAAGCTTTTTCAGTTAGACAGTTCGAGTCCCACAGGCAATGAGGATGTCTTAATAGAAGCATGTCACGGCCTGCAGTTTGCCATAGGTAATACCTCCCAATCCATGTTCTATTAGTGTCCTTGTCCAAAAGGCAAGAATAACCTCCAGTAGGCCAGACCACAGCACATTTGCATGCAAAGCACACATACACTGGCACACACACATTCTCGCGCTATCTCGTGCCCTCTTTTGTGCATTGGTACTCTTTCACACTCACAAACAGACACACTGTCACTCGAACTTCCATTAGTCAGCTGTTTTATTGTGTTAGAATGGCTTGCCCTGCTTTTTCTACTATACCAGCTTTACCTTTTAGTGAAGCTTAATAAACACATATTCTCTTTTGCTATTCAAAAATATTATTATATTGTATTGTCAATGTTTGTTAGCAAGTGATGTGTGAATGAAAAGTGCGCTTCTTTAAAATAGCTGTACAGGGCACATTTTTAGTTTCATGTGTGGATCAAGCAGTTACAGTATTGGAAATAAACTACTCTATGTTCTAACATGTAATATCCCAGCATCCAATTGATCTTATGAAATAATTGACTTCTTCGGCAACCATGTATTTTATTCAGTAACTTTTTGCAATTTGGAGATTTTGAGATTGGAAATAAACTACTCTATGTTCTAACATGTAATATCCCAGCATCCAATTGATCTTAGGAAATAATTGACTTCTTCGGCAACCATGTATTTTATTCAGTAACTTTTTGCAATTTGGAGATTTTGAGACCCAAAAATAGAAACGACAAGTCCTGCAATAAAGTATTGTTGTGAATGGAAAGCCAGGAATGGCTGAAGGTGTCACAAGATCCTTAATCCATAAGCGTACCCCAAAGCCTTAGCCATAGTCTCCATCCTCGGACCATCCCACGTTTTCAGTCTACTCTCCCCTCTTGCACCAACTCCGATGTTGCAGATGGAATTAAGTTGGCATTTAGTACTACGGAAAGAGAAGGTATTCTGCGGGTGCGTTTGCAGAAATATGTGTATATTCATGAACGTTGTGTCATTTTATTATGGGCAGAGTAAGTGGTGTGCTCATGTTAGTGATGGTGATGATGGTGAATAGTGTAAGTGAGTGTAGCGTGAGTGGTGCAAGTGTAGGGTGAAACATTTGCTGATGTGTGTCTGGGATGAGCTGCATGAATGCAATGTGAGAGGAGTGTGTGCAGAGTGAGAGGGGTGAGAGCAGGGTGGTGAGAGCGGTGCAAATGTAGAGTGAGTGGTGTGCCTATGTGTGGTGCAGGGTGAGCTTCGAGAGCGAAGGGTGATCTGTGAGAGTGACTGCTGAGAGGATTTAGTGCAGAGTTGGTGGTTTGCCCCTATGGGTTCCGGCAGACTATTGTTTCTGTGTGCAAGCAGGTTGAACAGAGTACCTGTTTTAATGCGGGCTGAGAGGTTTGTCCATGTGAGTGTAGAGTGAGAGGAGGAAGTGCAGGGTCAGTGGTGTGACTTCAGGGTGAGGGCTGTGTTTGTTTGAGTGCTGTGAATGCAGGGTGATTACTGTGCCAATGTGAGTGAAGGGTGAGATGTGTGAGTGATAGAAGTACACAGTGTGAGAGTAGGGTGAGAGGAGTGACTGCAGGGTGATGTGACATATGAGTTTAGGTGAGGGTGAAAGTGCAGAATGGTAGGAATGAAGGCAAGATAAGTACTATTTTGAGTGAGATTGCAGAGTGAGCAGTGACAGGTGAGTAAAGTGTCACATGAGTGCAGGGTGAGTAGTGTGCTCATGTAAGTGCAGCATGAAAAGTGTGAGTGCATGGTGTTTGGTGTGAGTGCAGTCCAACTACTGTAGTGCAGGGTGAGCAGTATGCTCATGTGACCGCAGGGTAGGTGGAAGGAGAACAGTGTGAGTTCATGGCAGGGGCATAAGTGCACTGTGGTCGTTGTGAGTGCAGGATGAGTGGTGTGTTTGTGTGAGTGCAGGGTAAGAGGAGGAGAAACAGTGTGAGTGCAGAGTAACAGCATAAGTGCAGTGTGATCGCTGTGAGTTTAGGGTGAAAATTGACAGATGAGGAGTGTGTCATGTGTGTGCAGGGTGAGTCGTGTGCTCATGTGAGTGCAGGGTAGGAAGAAGATGAATGGTGTGAGTGCATGGTGAGCAGTGTGAGTTCAGTGTGATCGCTGTGAGTGCAGGGTGAACATAAAAGTAGAGGATGAGTGGTGAGAATGAGGAGAGAGTTGTCGGAATGTAGGATGTATTCCCAGACACCTGGAGTAACTCAGCATTGTATTAACAGCTAACATAGGGTTTCAGATATAAGTGAAAGTATTGTTATTATGGCATCAATCAGGGATGGAGGGTGGAGGAAATAAATAAGGTGCTGATCCTGCAACAACATTTCAGTCTCCTGATTAGGGTTGCCAGCTGATCTGATTTATAACAGCAACACCAGTTCTTTGATGTCATGGCCTTTACAAATATAATCAAAATCACCTAAAGCCGGTATTTTTAGCTCTTATTTTGCATGCTTCAAACAGCAAATATAAATAGCACATTTAAATGTGTTCTAGGGCTGCATTAATGATCCATGACTAATAATGTAAAGGAAACAAAGACAGGAAAGTCATATTACAAATGAATACATACCATTTTATTTACAGCCCTATTTAGTGTCAATGCGAAGCCTTTGCAGACTCTTTAAACAACAACAAATGGCTGGTATTTTTCTCTTGGAAATGTGGCATCCCTTCTGCTGAGATGTTTTTCTACAAAATACATTCTCCCACTGTGGCAGTAAAAATAAAATACAAAAGTTAGGAATAGGCAGAGTGTGGTCCCAGGTGGTACTGGAACCTGTAAAAAACACAAACCCTCGTTAAGGAGTTCACAAAGGCATGTAAATATGTAAATGGTCTTTTAAAGGTCTGTGAAAACTCGGGTGTGGTGAAAAAAAACTCCATACGCTGCCCAGCCGAGCCCACAGCAGCTCGAGCTGAAGCAAAATGGGTTGAGGCACACAATGTGGGGAAGGAGTGCTTAAGCTCTTTTAGCCCTATGGGCATTGCGCGTCAGGTGAGTGAGCTACATGCAGGACTGGGGCTATTGTACACAGTGCTCAGAGTGTGCATGTCCCAGCATCAGTATCGGCCCATCAGAGCTGTTCATCACCACCTCTGGACAGTGGTGCAATGAAACTTGAGGGGGCCCCTGCAAACTAAATGGAGGGGACTCTCCATGCTCTAGATCCCATCAGGATCTTGCAGTCCAGGGGCCCATCGCCTGTGCACAGTACTGGAAAGGGCCTCCTGGAGCTTGGGGACCCCCTGCACCACAGAGGCTTGTTATTTGAAAAGTTCTTATCGTGATGATCATGCTATGCTCTGTATTAAGTTAGCATTTGAGGCGCCATTTTATTAGTAACCAACATTTTGTTTTGTGATCAAAACTAGGCCTCTGTCTCATATTGCTTGCCTAAGCAGAAAACTGCCTACTGTACCTTCAGCTTGTACTTGTCAAGGCTAAACTTTGCTGCACTAATGAATGTACTCTCCATTGTTGCATACCACCACTGTAGATAGACCAATTCCCACATCTTAGAATGGTAGACACAGTCTGAACAGCATTGGAGCCGAGATAGCGTGTACCCATCCCAGGACCATGGGTCATAATCTTTGCTACCTTTGGTCACTATTGGGGCATGGCCTGACAACATAGCCGGCTAGTCGCATGCCAGCGCTGCTCCTACCCATACGGTTGAAATCCTACAAGAATCCAGGTGGAAAAGCGACATCGGACACACCGATCAGCAGCAGAGGCCCCCGGACCCCGAAGGTCCAGGTCAAGCCGAGAATGACGGACCACGGCCGGAGAAATCGACCTCGAGCCTCGGGAGACCCATTGGGAGACAACTCTTCAAGATGGTGGCCCTGGTCTGTCCCGAGAGGTACGGATCCCAGGGTTCTGCCCCCGTTTATTTGCGGGATGAAGGCTTGCATTTGGGACCCAGCTGGACCCTCTGCCCTTGCTGAGTTGCTTGGAGACCGCTGGAGAAGGTGCCGGGGAGGAGAGACTGCTGTAGTTTGCCCGGCTAACATGACCCCAGAAGCCCGGGTGCGCGATCCATGCCAGTCAGGTGCTGTGTGGCTGCCGCGAACGGCCTGCCCTGCCCCCGGTCGAACGCACCCAGGCGTGTCGCGGGGGCTGCCGCGAGGTCCACGTGGCTACGCGGGCAGCTGGAATACGGGATTGAGGCTCCTGTTCGAGGGGAGAGGCTATCCCCACTTTGATAAGGTATTGCCTGTGACGGTGGGGCCGGGCGGTCCACGACAGTGACCGGCGGCTGGGGCACTCGCTTCATTGATCGGCGGAGATCCTGCCCAACAGCAAGCCAGGAGAGGCAAACGGAGGCGTGAACAAGTGGCACAGAGCAAAAAGTAGACCAGTGGTGACAATTAGCTGCCCCAGACACCGAATGAGGGGGACTGAGAGGCAATTACCCTAGTGAGGCCTGTTGCTCCGGACCAGGTGCAGCGCAGGGCGCCTGGCCATATCCTCAAATCCAGATTCCCCTTTGGGCCAGTCCTTGCACCATCGATCCATGAGTGGGAGATCACCAGGGAGCATCTTGGGACATTTGCACTGACATGGGGAGAGATAGAACCCTTTGAGTTTGGCAATCAAATAAAATGATGCAGTACACAGTGCCTGGCCCAACCGCCACTGAAGGCCTCAGAACAAATCCAGAGCAGGTACAACACCAGGGTTCAGCAGCCTGCTAAAAATCCGACATTCTGAAGCCATACGAGATTCCAGAGTGGTGCTTGAATCCAAAATGGATGGGATGGCCATGGACATCAACCATCTGCGCTTGGATCTCAGCAATGTGGCTGACTGGGTTACCACCACTAAAGACCAGATTGCAGACCGAGGTCCAGCAATTGCGGGCGACAGAATCAGCCCTCCAGGAGCACACAGCCCATCTTGAGAATAGGGCGAACGACACAGAGAGGCGGTCAAGGAGAAAAAACCTTTGTTTTTTGGTATTTCCAGAGAAGGAGGAGGGGCCGGCACCAGACCTATTTCTGGATGGATGGATTGGCTCAACATTCCCAAACCTCAGGCTCTCCAAGATGTTTGCAGTAGAAAGAGCCCATCGCTCCCTCGGCCCCCAGCTGAAACCGTGTTCCCCACCCAGAGTTCCGATCGCTCGATTGTTCAACTTTAGGGACCGACACATGATCCTGCAGTTTATTTGCACAAATGGTCCACCCAGGTTTGAGAACCATGATTTCCACATATTACCCTATATACCAAAAAAGTACAGGATTTGCTAAATGACTTCTTGGGTGTCAATCGTCGATTGCGAAACCTCAATATCAAATATAGTCTACGGTTTCCAGCCTGGCTCCGTGTACAATATGAGGACAAGGTTAATTTCTTTGGTACCCCATTGGAGGTAACAGACTGGATGGACGCGCTGGGCCTGTCTGGACAGGACCAAAACCAGGGCTGGCAAGAACAGAGGAGGAGGAGTGGTTGGCAACGGATGCTACAATGATGAGCAGAGACCCAGGGTGTGAGACTTGTCAGAAAGAGGGCACATCATGGTGGGACCGGATGGCACCCTAATAACGGAGATGGAGACGATCCCGACGCAGAACCAATTCTCTCCATTATGCCTGATACAGGAAATGCAGTCAGAGCTGGAGGGTGCCACCAGCCCAGTTGACGTGGGCTCTTGAGACACTTGAGGGGCGGACATTGCATTATGGCCTTGGGGTTCGGGGTCACTGAAACTGTAAGTACAAGACTTAACCCGGAGGAGACTTGACTCTGATACAGGCCTCATACAAGAGGGTCTTGAGCCCCAGAGACAAGAGGGTGGGTTAGAACGGTTTTGAAAGAGGTAGGCACTATTCCACCAACCTACACTTTAGACACTCCAGCTGTAGTGCGCTGAGGTGGCCTGGCTAGACCACCAGTCGGGCGGGGTCTCTCAGTGCCAGACAGTTTGGCTGTATATCTGAGACCAGGAGGGTTACCTTGCTTGTGAACGCTCTTCAGTGCATAGTGGTTAATTCAAGTTGGGGGGTTATCTTGGGGGATGGGGGAGCTATGGGGCGGGGTCCTGAGTCCTCAGAGCAAGATTGGGTTGTGAGAATGAAGTACTACTGCCTGTGGGAGTGGGGAGTTGGGACTGGGGGTTTGCAATGTTGTGTTTTTCAGTTTAATGCCGGGTCTGGTCTATGCCAAGTCATTAGGGGTTAGGAGAGACTACAGCGCGAAGGGTCACACTGCAACACTGTCGGGGGGTTCCCCACACAAATGACGAGTGCTGCCGCACCAACAGCTACAGACTCATGCCAGGTGACACAAAAAAGAATAGATTCATAATGTGGAATGTCAGGGGGCTCAATAATGTGGTCAAACGGATTCTGGTGGAAACATATTGTAGGCGATATGGGATAAGTATAGCCTTGCTCCAGGAGGAGCACCTATGGGGAGACTGTCTTCTATATGTCCAATGCAGATGGAGAGGCCAGTTTATTGCAACCTCCTATTCAGGGTTTGCTAGAGAAGCGCTTTTTTGGGTAGCGCCAGGAGTTCCTTTTAAGGCTTTAACAATTAGACAAGACCCGGATGGGAGATATGTGATGGCGGAGGGGACAATAGATGGACGATGCTTATGTTTGGTAAATATTTATGTCCCGAATAGTTGCAATGGGGAGTTTCTGAGTCGAGTCTTGGGGCCGCTAGATCTGGATCCATGTACAGGATTGATTGTTGCATGAGATTTTAATTTTGCCCTTGATGGGGAGTTAGATAGACACCCCCCACAAAATGGATGCCAAACCTAAAGTGAGAGAGGCTATAGGCCAGATGCTTCAAAACTATCATTTACTGGATATATGGCGACACCGCAACCCCTGCCGTTGACTGTACTCATGACACACAGCTGCTGCCAATACCTATAGTCGACTAGATCATTTTTTTATTCCAATGACGTCTTCTCATCAGATAGGGGAGATGCAATATCTGGCCCGCTATCTGTCCGACCACTCCCCCCTGTTAATAACATATTCTTTGGGCCAACTGATATCCAAGGTACCGTTATGGAGACTAAACACCGAAGCCTCTGCATACCCAACCTATAAAGATGCCATAACAAAAGGGCTAGATGACTATTCCGTTGTGAACTGGGGCACGGCCAGCACTAGGTCATTCGAATGGGACGCAATGAAGGTTGTGGTACGGGGGGTCTGTATGTTCATGGAGGTGGGGGTTAAGAAAGTGCTGGAACGGGATCTCCACCACCAGGAGGAGTGCTTGGCAGCTCTAGAGGAAGAGCTTCACACGGACGAGGAGGGGTCGGCTAAATAGGCAGAAGTGTCACAGAAGATAGTGGACATTTGAGACTCACTGGGCAAATTTAATAGAACTGTGAGCAGACACGGATGGTATAAGGAGGGGGACAAGGCTGGACGCTTATTAGCACACCTGATTAGGATGGAGACTCCGCCTCACCCGATTCTGACAATTAAAAATGAACAGGGCCACAAGGTTTATATGCAACACAAGATCAATAGGGCATTCGTAACCCATCTGCAAAGAATATACTTTGAGCCCCAATCCACCATCACGCCTCAGATTGTGGATTGGGGATCGATGGCCTAGCGGTTGAGCTTTACAAAGAATATGGGGGGGTCTTGATTCCTCAACTACTGGAAATCACGGTGGAAGCCGGCAAAAGTGGCACACTCCCAGCTTCCATGCGTGAAGCGTTGATAGTATGATTTCCAAACCAGGGAAGGATCCCCTGCTCCCAGTTCACACTGGCCAATTTCCATGTTATACGTGGATCTTAAAATTATTAGCCAAGTGCTGGCAAGCAGGCTCCTCCCATATCTCAGGCACCTGGTGCATGATGACCAGTCAGGTTTCATGCCAGGCAGGAATGCATTATTCGCCACCGTGCACACGTTATGCAATCATTGGAGGGTAGTGCCCAACAGACCACCTTAGTGTTCCTAGTTATCGAACAAGCGTTTGACTCGATCTGATGGGAATATTTATGGCAGGTGCTTCTTAAAATGGGGGTGAGCGAAGGTTTCGTAAATTGGGTAAAACCGCTCCATGCTCGGCCGGTGGCGAGGAACTGCACGGGATGGTACGTGACGGACACATTGTCCATAGAAAGGGGGACACAACAGGGATGCCCGCTCTCCCCCTTGCTGTTCGCCCTGGCAATGGAGCCATCTGCATGTCATCTCCGTAGGGTACTCTAGGGGCGGGGCATTTGAGTGGGTTGTACATAGCATATCGTATCACTATACGCCAACAATGCTTTGGTGTACCAGCGCCGGCCGACCCAGTCATTGCCGTTATTGTTTGCTGCACTGACTCAGTACATTAACAAAGTAAAATCACAACTATATGCGATTGGGTCAGCAGATGAGTGGGACAGAGACACACTGCGCTATCTTGGGATATGGATAAGTAGGGATACCAGCATAATATGGGGAGGATATTAATCCATTGCCCGCGGCCGGAATACCGCTCCTGTGCGGCACATTCCGATCGCGGGCGTGGTCGTGATGGCTCCCGGCCTTCATCAGCACACGAGCACTGTGTGCCATGACGGACGGGAGCCGTCACCAGCACACAAGGGGTTAAAGGGTCCCCGGGGCAGTATTGCCTTCTGGAGCAGACTCAAACTCTCATTGATGGGGAAGATCGCCTTGATAAAGAGTGTGGTTCTGCCGAGATGTCTCTTCAGAATGCAGGGTTCCTTTTTTGAACTCTCGCATTGGGTATTTAAAGAATTAGACGCCCTGCTTATTTTAATGTTCTGGAATGGTAAACGCTGTCAGGTTAGCCTAGAGATCATGAAGCATAGGTGGGGCAAAGGAGGTTTAGAAATTCCAGATCTGGAATTTTATTACTTAGCATCACAACTACAGCATGCTGTAGCCTGGTTGGACATGGACCCCTCCTGGGAAAGGTCCTTACTGGCAGACACTTATGGAGACTGACACTTAGGTGCAGTTCTTTGGCGTGCGGGGGGACAACGGGTACACTGTCCTCCACTGGTGTGGCTGTTAGCTGCAATATGGAACCAAGTGGTTCGAAGACTTATCTGAGACCGGCTGTTTTTCCCAGAGGCAGATTTCAGACTCACTCCACCGTTCGCTCAAATTGAGCGAGTTATGTCAACTGACAAGTGGAAAGATGGGCGATGCCTAATGCTATCTGACCTCTATCCGGACAACAAATTCATTTCTTATCAAGAGGCAGTGGCTACCTTTGAGCTGGGGTCAGGGCAATTCCTACAATAAGCTAAAATAGCGGCAACGACACAGAAATTATGGCCTTCGTTCTCAGCGGCCCGGGGCACACCCATACCCTGGTCACTATGATCACCATGGCTAGGGGCAAAAGTTTGTCACCCACCTATATCGGGCGCTGAGGGACGATAAAATGTCTGGAACCCTTGAAATAGAGGAGAAATGGCAGCGGGTGTGTCCGTAGGTGATTACTCCACAGGATTGGGAGAAAATCCATGAGAGTGTACGGAAGGAGTCGGTATGCAATTGATTTAAGCAAATCCAGTATAACATAGTGCATATGACCTACCTCTCACCCAGGCGGCTTCATGCCATAGATAGTTCTAGAGATCCACATTGCCCTAGATGTCACCACTTTCAGGCGGATTTTCTGCATATGATGTGGACCTGCCCAACAATTCAGATGTACTGGTTGGCGGTCCTAGAGGAACTCAACAGAATAACAGGGTGGACTATTGACATGGATGTGCCCTCTTGTCTACTGGGCCTAATTGCTTGTGACCGTAAACGCAAGACAAGTAGGCAGTTCCTGATTTTGGGTCTTGTTACAGCTTGGCGGCTTATTGAGATCCATTGGTTAACCCAGCAAGGGCCATTAGTGATGAAATGGAAAACAGACTTAAGGGAGTGGGCCGTGGCCGAGGAGGGGCATATACGTAGCACCAGAAGAGATGAGAAACTACCTGAGGTACTGCTGGTGCGGAAATGATGATCCAGGAGATAACGGAAGAGGCCCCACAGTCCACACAGGTATCACCAGAGGGGACTACTTCCATCAAGGTGGCAACCCAAAGTCAAAGTGGGAAGGCGTGCGGACACCCAGATTGGACTTTGAGATACATGGACATCAAGTTAGACAGACCCAGCAGGGGGGAGGGGGGTAAATATGGGGGGATGTTTGGAGGATTGGAGGGTTGGGGGAGATTGAGGGTAGGTTTAGTTACAGTTGGGTCACCATGAAACAAAAAAACTAAAAAAATGAAACAATCCATGTCAGATTGGAAAACTTCCATGGAAGAGAGTATAGGTCTAAATTTCTGAGTTTAATGTTGGAATGTTCGCTGAATCGGCGGTTGTAACTGTGATGTGTAATTGTATATGAACATGGTCCAAAGATCAGGAGGAATAAACTAATAAATAAATTTAAAAAGAAAAAAAACCTTTGTTCACCGTTGCCTGGACCGGAATTTTCCATTCTGGGCGTGTTTTTGGGAAATTGGGAATGTATAATATCAGACCGTCATCTGAGGAGACTGGTCAGACCAGGCTCCGCAGCAGCGCAATACTAATAAATAACTTGGGAGCATATTAGCAAGAACCTCGTTAAAATTATCGCTGTTTTAGCGGCAGGAAACTGCAGCTAAAATGGTGATAATGTGTTTGCAAATATGCGTTATAGAGTTCCAATAGAAGCCCAGGTTAGATGTCCTGCACATCTAACCTGGGCTTCTATTGGAATTCTATAACGCATATTAGCAAGCCCAATATCGCCGTTTTAGCGGCAGTTTCCTGCCGCTAAAACGGCGATAATTTTAACAATGTTCTTGCTAATAGGCTCCTTGGTTTGTATTCTCTACTGCCTGATCGACTCTTCATTGTTTGGAAGGCTGAGAGGTCGTCGGGAGCAGCCCAGGTGGCCCTAATCGGATCACTTCCTTCATTTGGTGCCCGAACAGGAACTCCATTGGGCTGACCCATCTTGCCCGTAGCCAGATGTGGAGGACAAGGGTGCGTTGAGCCAGATGGGCGGATCAGGGATCCCCACACGATAGAGCTTAGTTCTCACAGCTGCTCCGCCTATCTGATCAGGTGGTGCCCCACCCGGCGGTCATCCCGGCTGGGGTCCTAAAGCAAAAACCTTGCATCTGACCGTTTGGTCCGAAGAGTCGGCAGTAGAGAATAACTTTATTCGACCTGTGTGCACCAGGTGAGTTTGTCTTGATTCTTGGTAAATATGGCGCCATTCTTTAATAATTTTGGGTATGGTCTTAAGACCATTTCTTGACTTGCTTGAACTTGATGGGTCTGCAGACCGTTTAGATACAGAGAGTCTGCTGATACTGCCAGGCAACATAATGAATTTGGCTTACTCTTGAAAATGCCTGGGGCTTGAGCCTGTCTCCTTGGTGCAGTCTGAGGACTGACTCCTGCTTTTGGTACAGTCTGAGGACTGACTCTTGGTTTTCCTTGTTTGGTGTGGTCTGAGTACCAACTCATGTAAAAAAAAAAAAGAGGAGGGAGTATATTTGCGAATTATTCGTCTGGTACAAATAGGGAACATGTCTTATATTAAAATGCCTTGTTTGAGCAAAATGTGGTGTTTGGGGTGCCGTTGTTGTTCTGCTGAGGCCCAACTGGAGGAAAGACAACCTGCACCTCCGGAAGGCACCCCGAACTTTCACATGTACGTAAAGCACAGCATTGACCCTATTATGTTTAGTACATTGTGGCACAAATATACAAGGGACAATGCCCAGCTCCAGTGGCCACTAACAGGTACCTTTGATGAACATAAATTGAATTACCTGCAGGATAAATTTTTTGCAAGGCGAAGCAGACAGTCGATGTTCGATTCTCTTCAGGTGTGGCAGAAGGAGGGTAGGCAAAGGCGCATACAAGCAGAAAAAGAGACCCGAGAGGGAAGATGCAGACAATGACTCAGAAAGAAGTAGCGTATGACAGAGAGAAAATAGAAAAAGGTATAGAGTGTGCTGAAAGGAAGTTTCGATTGCAATGTGACAAATCTTATGTCACCCAAGAGGAGGGCGATAAGTTCATGGAGGAGCTGTTAGACTCCCGACCTCTGCCCTCCTATGCTGTGCAGAGACATTCCCTGTTGTCCTGACACCTCAGTTTTCAGCCCCTCATGTTTCCACCTCTGGTTCTTCTACTCCTGACCCGGCTGCTTTGGCTACACCACCTCCTGTTCTTTCTTTAGCTTCATCTGCTACTGACGCAATAACTACAAGCCTTCCTGCTACCCCTATTGTCTCCACTTATGCTCTTTCCCTATCCCTCTCACCCATAACACCCACATTGTTAACACTTGTGCCAGTCCCTTCATCTATTGTGTCTTCCTCAAATGTCTCTTCCCTGACATTGTTAAGTATTGGGACGCCGGTGCACGGACCAGATGAGGGGAGTTGGGCAGCAGCTCGAAAACGAATGGGGCGGGTGCTGATTAGATGTGATGTGGGAATGAGGAGAAAAAGATGGTGCCTAATCAGGAAGCCCAGTGAGCTCAGCATCTGATCTACAGTGTGGAGGATGTGTGGAGTCTAGTGAAATATTATGAGCCAATTGTGCAGCAGCATGCCCTTAAGCATATGTCGGCCAAACTAATAGAGTTGTGGGAACAGTGTTTCACTGGTATCGCGCCTCAGATAATTTATGACATCCGGTACCTTGTGTATGTTGCCAATATGGCCCCTAATTACGTTTTTAGTAATGTTGCCTCACTGATTGGATAGCGAGTTAGGTTACAGCAGAAGACAGGGTCCCAGTTTCCAATGAGGGAAGTACATCCCATTTTTAACGATGAGATACCGGAGCTTCGTAATCAACAGAATGTCATTGTCAGGCAGCAAGTAGAGGCTCACTTTCAAGAACAATGGGTTTACACTTCATGGAAAAAGAGTGAGGTTTTATCTCCTAAGAGTCAGTTGTCAGATCCTAGGAAAAAAATCCAACAGTGTTTTACAAAGGATTAACAGAGGCAGCCTCGTCGACAGTTATGACTTTGGTTGATATTGCGATGTTTTTCGGCTTGTTAGTACCGGTGGATATTAGAAGACAGGTGCATACACAAGACCATGTCGTGGAGTTGGGTGGCACTTGGGAAGGGATCAGGGCATGGGTAAAGAAAGGAAGCCTGGCGACAAGCGAGGGACTGAGATACTAGCTTTCCCCTGCTGAATTATTACTTATATGCATTCCATGATTCCACCAAGGAGAGTGGATTGGAATAAGTTAATAGCATGTCACCAGAGGAAATATCAAAGTGTATCTGATTTTTACTAGGTTTGAAGGTGTGTTTTGGGATTTCAGTGGACAGTACTTGTTGATGGAAGAAGGCCTCCGATTGTTTGTTAACAGATTTTTACAAACCTGCTTCCAGAGATCGCGACTCGGTTTCAAGCTTCAGAGTCCTCCCCATTGGTAATATTAAGTATGACAAAGTATTATGAGCATAGAGAGTAGGAAGAATAGGATAAGGTAGGGAATAATAATAATAATCCACATTTGTAAAGCGCGAACCATCACCCATTAGGGTCTCTAAGCGCTGGGGGTTGTCGGGAAGATAAAGCAAGCTATTGCCCAGAGTCACATGGTGCTGAGCTAATATGCCGCTGGCCCCGGGTATTGAACCGTGATCCCCAGATTCTGGAGTCAGTCACCCTGGCTGCAGCGCCACATCTCTCCCACAAGAAAAATAAAGAGCTGAAAATGAAGGTGTTGATGCAGCAGGTGTCCTGGGGGAACGGTAGAAGACAAGGCATTGGCCTGCCCGGCAGCTGCCTCACGCTAGCAGGAATACCATGCCTGTGGGGCCAAACCAGTGTGAATATTGTAAGGAGGAGGGGCACTGGGGCAGTGAGTGTGTGACATAGTTGCAAAGGGTTGGGAATGGGGATCAACAGAGGGTGAGGTTCTAGAGGACGGGGTAGTGAGGCGAGCGGTTATGACGGAGGCCAGGGAAGTGAAGGACAGCCAGGTCAATCTGGCCAGAATTATTTTGATGATCATCAGGGGTGAAAATACAACCATGATGAGTAAGATTTGGATCAAGCGACAGGACTTATTCCTGACTAGACAGCCAGGGGCAGGGTGAGGGACCAGATCAGATCCCTGTGTATCAGCGCAGACCTACTGTAACTGCTGCTCTGCAGGGCTCAGCAAAGAAATTTTTGGTGGACACGGGGGCAGTGAATACCTCTGTTTCTTGTTCACTGGTCCCTGGGGCAGCCATTTCTGGCCAAAATAATGTTTCGGTAGGCTTTTCAGGTATACCGGATGTGAGTCCCATCTCCGAGCCACTCTTCCTGACTATTGGTCCTTTTACTGTAGATTCACCTTTTCTACTGACATCTAACTGTGGAGAAAATTTGATGGGTTTGGATTTGTTGAAGAAGTTACACTCTGTATGACCATAGGACCCAATGTAGTGAATTTCAAGCAATGTTTGTCAAAGGATGCGCCCCTGCCACTTAGTTCAAAGATATGCCATTGTCATTATGGGCCACAGGGGATACAGATGTGGGGCTATTGCAAATACCACCAGTCTCCATCAGAGTTAAGAACAACGCTGTCTTACTTTGTATCCCTCAGTACAAAATACCGCAAGTGGGGGAGTGGGCGCTATTGCAGATTATACAGAATCTGATTAAGTCTGGGGTTGTTGAAGAGACAGCTGCAAATGTGTGTAATAGCCCTATTCTTCCAATTCCCAAGAGGGCACCATCGGGTTCCTCAGATGATCACCAAGATGTTTATCAGTTTATGATTGACCTGAGGGAGTTGAATAAGATTGTGGTCCCTCAGTTCCCACTGAACCCCGACATCACTGCTCTTCTAACTATGATTCCTTCCTCTGCCAAATATGTTTCTGTCATTGGTTTGAAAAATGCATTCTTTAGCATTCCAATACATCCAGACAGTAGGTATCTATTTGGAATCACCCTCGCTGACAGACGTTTTAGGTTCTGTCGGGCTCTTCAGGGCTATAATGAAAGACCTACAATATACAATCAAGATCTAAAAAGTCAATTGGACACCCTCATCCTTCCCACAGGTAATGTATTATTGCAGTATGTGGACGATCTTTTGATTGCTTCTGACAGTAAAGATGGTTGCAAAGATGCAACTCTTAAATTGCTGTTGCATTTGGCCCACCGCGGATATAAAGTTTCCCTGCCAAAATTTCAATATTGTCGAAAGGAGGTCAGCTACCTAGGTGACCTACTGTCGAAAGAGGGAAGGAGACTAACACTTGAGCGTATTAATGCAATTGTTAAAATGACCATCCCTAAGATGAAACGGTATGTGTGAGCCTTTATAGGCATTACATGCTATTTTTGCCACTGGATCCCTAACTATTCCCTACTAACAAAACCCCTACTGCAAATAACCACCTAAAATGTGCATGAACCCTTGCCTTGGACGCATGAATGCCAACAAGCTTTTGAGCAACTAAAAATCGCACTTTGCTCTGCGCCTGTGCTTGGCACACCAGACTACCAGAAGCTGATTGTGTTGTATGCACACAAAACGGCTGACTGCGCTTTCGCTATCTTAACACAAGCCTTTGGAGTAAGCAAAGGCTGTGTACCTATAACTCTGCACTTTAGGATAAAGTCGCCAGAGCCATCCCGATATGTCTAAGAGCGGTCGCGGCCGTGTCCGTCTTAATCCAACAATCAGCAGAGCTCATCCTTGATACTGATCTCACAGTCATGGTACCACCTGCTGTGGACACACTTTTGAACAGAACAAAGACGCGCACTGGTGAACAAAGACGCAGTGCCTTACCAGTGCGTATCAGACTGGCTACGAACTGAACCTGTTTGCACCACATGTCACCATTAAAAGATGTGCCACTCTGAACCCAGTCACATTACTACCCCTCCCTTCTGAGAGTGAGGACACAGACGTACATCATTGGATTTTCCGTATGGAGGAGGAGACGAAGGGACGGGTAGACCTGATTGATTTTCCCCTGTCCGATCCCCAAGGGGAAGTATATGTTGATGGCTCTTGTTACAAATTATGAGATGGCACAACAACTGCGGCATATGCCATCACTACTTTACACAGAGTAGTTGAAACATCATGAGTTCCTTATCATTCAGCCCAAGCTGCAGGGTTGATTGCCCTCATTTATGCCTGTGAGTTGAGTGAGGGACTGGCTGTCAATATCTACACAGACAGTCAGTACGCATTTGGAGTTGCTCATAACTTTGGGCTGCTCCGGGCAAAGAGAGGATTCCTGACTTCACCTGGGTTAAAAATTCAAAATGGCCCACTGATTCATAGGTTTTTGTCAGCACTGACATTTCCCAAGAAGTTAGCAATGGTGAAGTGCAGTGCCCATAAGACAGTTACTGACAATGTGGTTAGGGAAAATGCAGTCAGATCAGATAGCTAAGGAGACAGACAGATCTATAATAAAAAGAATGTTTGTGGCAGGGCCTGCTAGATGGGTACCCAACAATTCGATGTTTAAAGATACATTGGAGAATGTTAAAGAAATCCAGAGTGAGGCAACAATTGAGGAGTGAGAAATATGGCAGGAGAGAACAGGATGCCTAGATGACGATGGGTGCTAGGCTGATAAGCCAGAGAAGCAGAGAGGATGCTACCAGATGCATATGTACTTCCTGTAGTCACCATGGTGCATGGGCCAGCACACATTAGTGTGAAGGGAATAGGTACATTTTTAAATACTGTATGGCAGAAAGATAACATCAATAGGGTAGCTGCCCAACTGGTGAAGTACTGTATGGTGTGCATGATGCACAACTCTGAAAAGGGTATCCCTACCCCTTCTGGCAGCTTTGCACCACCTTCCTTCCCTTTTGAAGTTCTCCAGATGGATTTCATCAAAATGGAACGAGTTAACAACATGAAGTATGTGTTAGAAGTTGTCTGTGCATTCAGTAACTGGATTGAGGCTTACCCCACCAAAGAGAATACAGCCATGGTGACGGCGAAGGTACTCTTTATAGAATTTTTCCCGCGCTTTGATTTGCCCCATTTGATTTGGAGTGAAAATGGAAGCCGCTTTTAGCTCAAATTTTATTCAGCTGGTGTGTGATGGGTTGCACATTATGCAAAAGTTTCATGCCTCAAACCACCCCCAATCAGCAGGTTTAGTTGAGAAGTACAATGGCACTCTCAAACTGAAAATAGCAAAGGTGAAAGAGAGCACAGGATTGCAGTGGTCAGATGCCTTACCCCTAATGATTTTTTCCACAAGAGCTACTGTCCACTCTAGAGCAGTATTGTCACCATATGAGGTTATATTTGGGCGCCCTGCAAATATTTGGGGTGTCCCGCAACCTTGTCAGTTTTCCTACATAGAATACCCAGGGCTTGTGGTCTAGCTCTATGAATTGACTAAAAATGTGCATTCTAGTCACCAACAAATTTCCGAGACCCTACCGCAAAATCCACAGGGGCCTGGCCATGAGATACCACCCGAAGATTGGGTCCTGGTTTGCAATTTCCAGAGAAAGAGCTGCTTGGAGCCCCACTGGAAGGGACCTCTACAAGTCCTTCTTGCCACCAGAACGGAAGTGAAGGTTGACGGCTGGAAGAACTGGATCCACAGTACCCATTGCAAGAGGGTACCCCTGCCATTGGCTTACGACCAATGGGTCCTAGATGGTATTGGTGACTGTGAGACAGAGCAGGTGCTGTGTTACATTCTCTTTTAAGATGCCCGCCTGACGTGGGCACTAACTGAGGAAGAGAGCCATGCGGTGCTGAATAAGGTGATGCCACCTGTAATTAAGGCCATCCAGGATCCCCAGCTTGTTGGTCTAGGAATGAGCTCCAATCTGCCGGCTCATCTGTGTTTGAGCCTCTGCCCTTGGTCCCCTTGAGCCTCACCCCCTTTCTCTTGACCCCTCTGTGCCTGGAGTGTTAAGGTACAACTTGAGCCCCCGCCGGAGGAACAGTGTACTAAAGGAAAAGTCAGGTTAGTAGGGTTGGACTGCATTGATGAAGAATAGGGTGAACGTACCCTGTCCATGGTACCAACAATAGCTTTGGGAAAGGGAGATTGGTGCATTGTTTGGACAGTGAACGATCAGGGCAAATGGACTGCATTTCTAACGAAGGAAAAATATTGCCCTGCAATGTGGGATCTGAGCTAGACGAGCAGCTCCACCACCGGTGCTCAACAGCGCCTACTCTTGACAAACAATAGGGGTCCACCAGTTGGACCCAAATGGACTGGTTAGAGGCGGCAGACCCAAGAGCAGAGGACGGCCCGGGACCAGGGTTCGATTCCCGGCGCGGCAGGTTTCTGGACCAGGGTCAGCGGACTCGATAATTCTCTCGCCTCGGTGCCCACTCTGATCAGCGATCACACTCGGCAACTCTGGGCATTAGCTTGCCTCATCTTCACTAACGGCCCCACCAGACCGCCGGGGATGCCTGGTCTCACCCTGGAGATACCCATTAAGGGACCATCTCTCAGGGAAGCCAGGAAGGGTTTCGCAGCGGTCGAAGCGCCTTGGGACCCTACGGGTAAGTAGTGCGCTATATAAATGCCAATACATTTACATACATTTACATTTACATGCTGGGAACACTGTTACATTTTCTTGCTTTATCCCTAATTGGATCCAAGTGTAAGTCTTTTCCTCTGGTTAAGAAAATGTACCCCTTTAGTCGCCCCATTCAGGAGGAAGAGCAGCCCTTTGCGGCTCTACGCTCTGAACAGATGTCTGTTTGGTCCACCTGGTCTGTTAGAAGTAAAATTGTCTTTGTAATTGTTATCTTGATCTCTCTAATAATAGTCCTTGGGATATCATATTTTCTTGAGGAAAAATATCCTGTGCGTTCTCTGATTGGTACTATGCCTATTCCCCATGAACATATCTCCGTTACATTAGCCCCTCACAAAGAGGAGCACCAAAAGTCCTATAAGGATAATGTATTTATTCAAACCCTGCATCAGTAGCACACTGCCTATAATACGACAAAATGTTGGGTATGTGGGTTGTTACCCTCAGTGACTCATAGAAGCGAGAACTTTTTGTCCATGCCTTTGTCATATGTCAGTAGCTGTAAAGGGTGGTTTGCATTGTTTAGTATGGTACGTTCATTTCCCCCGACTGACACTTTCGAGCAAAAGAGTACTAGTTCTCGCACCCTAACACAAACTGTATGTTTTAAGCATAGAGCACCCCCTGGTGCTCCGACAGGCCGAGAGCCATTTGGCAGATTGTTCCTGAGCTCCTGTATGCATACAAGAAAGTAAGACAGGGAAATTGGTCTGAAGTGGAAATGGATATCTTTCTACAGTTCAACATATCAAAATACTACCTTTCCTTCCAGGCCCGTAATGTTACTGAAGATAAGCCTATACCCCTGTCAGTGGTTAATGTGACAGCTGCCTTCTGTGTCCAGGGGCCAGGGAAAACAGCAGTGGGAGAGAGTAAGTACAAAATCCCTTATAATTTGAGAACAACAGATAGGCTTCCCCTGATACTGCCACCTAATGTCTACTTTGTGTGCGGATCCCATGGTTATGTATGGCTTCCTGAGGGGTGGTCAGGAAGGTGTTATCTTTCTTATCTCCTACCCCAAGTCTATATAGTCCCTCCCAATTACAATAAGGACCATCGCTCAGATAGTAGAAATGCCCATGCATTCCGGTTTAAGAGAATGATTAGTACAGATGACTTAGATCAGACGGATATCACTTTGCAGCAGTTCACCAATGCTATGAAAGGTTTTATACCTTTTTGGGGCCCTATGGCCAATACCCTTTTCATTTGGTGACTCACCAGGATGGAGGAAGAAGTTATTACCACCACTACAGGGATTTTGACTAACATCACAGTAGAGGTCCAGGCTACCAGACGTGTTGCCCTTCAGAAGAGGATGGTGTTAGACGCAGCCTTGCTGAGCAGGGTGGGGCTTGTCATGCCATCAGCAGTAGCTGCTGCATATACATGTTCCGACTGTGTATGGTGCTATACAGAAGCTTCATAAGATTGCCTCTGACATTCATCAGGACAATGGCACATGGTCTTTCACTGGGTGATTTTGGGGCCTGTTCACCACTTGGGTTTGGAAGATTATTATTTTCCTGGTTGCCGAAGCCGGTATAATTTTGGCCTGTTGTCTGTGCATACGCTGCCTCCCTGCCTGTTATGCCTGCTGTGTATCAATGTTGACACCACGCCCCAAGCCCCAGAGTCGTGATGATGCAGGACATCCAAGATTTAATGTGCATAGATGAAGGCATTTTTGAATATTTATAATGTGTATCTGGTCTTATAGAGCACTTTGTTCTGATTGGTAGTTCATAAGCTAGCAACTGTTGCCTCGGATTGCAAGTTTTTCTTATCTTCAGAATTGTAAAGACCCTTACCTGATAGCACTAATAAAATTTAGCATGAATTCTAAAAGGAGGGTTTGTTAGATTTGGAATGTTCTTATAGTGATCCCCAGTCTATGTGCTGTATTAAGTTAGCATTCATGGGGCCATTTTATTAGTAACCGACATTTTGTTTTGTGATCAAATCCAGGCCTCTGTCTCATATTGCTTGCCTCAGTGAAGACTATCTCCTATACCTTCAGCTTGTACTGCTCAAGGCCGAACTTCGCTGCACTAATAAATGTACTCTCTATTGTTGCATACCTCCGCTATCAGATAGACCTGTTCCCCCATCTTAGAATGGTAGACACAGGCTGAATGGCCTCGAAGCCAAGATAGTGTGTACCCAGCCCCAGAACTGTGTCTCATCATCTATGCTACCTTTGTTCACCATTGCCTGGACGGGAATTTCCCAGTCTGGATGTGTTCTTCGGAAATTGGGAATGTATAATATCAGACTTTATTTTGGGGGGAGTCCGTCCCTCAACCATCATCTAAGGAGAATGGTCAGACTAGGCTCCGCTGCAGCGCAATACTAATAAATAACTTGTTTTGTATTTTTTTCTGCCAGATCGACTTTTCATTGTTTGTAAGGCTGAGAGGCGGTCGGGAGCATTCCGTGTGGCCATAATCGGGTCACTTCCTTCAGGCTCCAGGGGCTATCATTAAGCTACATCCTCTGGAGTGTGGACACTAGAGATAATGTGTGTGCCAACCAGCAGGGAGGGGGGTGAATTTAAACGGAAGCTTCAGGGTTCTGCCCTAGGAACAGGAAGGGCCCGCTTTATTTTACCCTTTGGTAATTTGTGACAGTCTCCTTAAAAATGTACTCCTCATGTGTGCACTGGTCTGGATGTTCAGCATGATGAATAGGAATTTCTCTGCTTGTGGAACTCCTTGGAATCTCTCTGAGTTTTTAGGTAACTGCACCGAATTCCACAGATTAAAACTCATCTGATTCCGCCCACCCCTATTTTATACCAAGCTTCAAAACACAATAAAAGTACAAATATGGACAGCCACAGTGCAATCTTCCCTAACCAAAATAATAAGTTATGGGATGGTGGCAGCAGCAGAAAGACCATCACACAATTCTCTCACAGATGTAGAACAGGTACAACACAGGGAGCCAACGCACTAAACGTGTGCAAAAGGAGTTAAAGGACGGATGTATAATTTTCATAAAAAGATAGAAACATACTGAAAAACAAACCTCATGTAAGAAATAGGTAAATTTGATATAGGATTACCATATTTCTATGTACTCATATAGGACAATGAATGCTCAACTACCTAATATGGTATGTTTTATCAGTGGGTGCCATATCTTGCACTGGAAAGCATTTAAGAGTACTAGTGTCCACTGGTTATACAATCTCCTAGTTATGGCTTGCCTAGTTTGTGTTTTATATACTTCCTTTTTTTTAAATGCCATACCTCTATTAAAATATTATTTTGGTAAGCTACTACTTTTTTTACAGGGGTCTCCCTGCCACATGATGAAAAATAGTAGGGCTGAGCAAAGGACCCTACTTCTCCTATGGGTAGATAGGTAGATAGGTATCTCACATGAAATATTGTCAAACAATCCTTGTGTCGCAGGCAGTTTTAAATGGGCAGATAATGTCCGGTACTGAGTACCTTCACTTCTTCATTTTGAAAAGGAGAGTGCCTGAAATTCTCATCACTGCTACAAGACAATTAATGGGGAGTACCAGCATTTCTGAGAAGCAAACAGGTATTCAAGATAATGAGTACCAGCACTTCCACATTTGCATTTCAAGCCCTGTTCATGGGGAATGTTAACCACTTTCAGAAAGGGGGGATGGGCAAGCTCTGTGACAGGCTATTGGTGAGGTTGTCAGGATGCAGTATGCTTCTGGGGGCAACACATTGCAGCCTGCACTATGAAACAGACCATGCCCATTCTGCCAAGCCATATTCACAACTAAATAGGTTTGGACAGTGAGAGATCATAGTCCTTGAGACAGTGAACTATACACCCAATATCAAAGCATCCCCTGATTTGCTATGAGCACCAATAAGGCAGTGGTAGAGAAGCGGTAACCACAGGGTCACATAATTCTGCATAGCCCCATTTGTATTACATCCTGCTTGGAAAAGCAATGCTGTGGAGGCTTAAAGCTAATGCTTTTGGCTCAACCTGAACTTCTAGGTTTTCTGCAAAAGTTGGTAACTTCCACTTTATTTACAGCTTAGTTGTGGACTTTTATATAAAAATGTGTGTTTTGGATGTTTTACTTTAGATTTTTAGATTATATCAATGCTCTGAGCAACCTTTATTAAAATTATTGCACCACACCCTTTCTGCTGTGGCAATTTTATTATTAACTCAAGAGGCAACCCAGTTGCCTTATTTCTTCTTATATGAGCCTTTTTATTTTTATAGATGAAGTAACATTATGATCTGTTAAACTATACACAAGAGAAGTTGTTGTACAGTGTATATCCTGAACTATTACAAGGTGCTCTCAAAAGTGGTGATCGTGGGAAAGGAGGCACAGAGAAAAGTAATTGCCCTGGGTCTCAGTGTTTGGTCTAGCTTAGATGTTGGGATTTAAACCAGGTTTCCAGATTAGACATTGTGTAATTCAGATTCTGGATGGATATCACATTATTTCTACCTTCTGCCCTAATAGAAATGTTATTACGGATCCAAGAGGCTAGTTGGTTGTCTCATGTCTCCGATGTAAGGAATTTATTGTTGTCATAGATGGAGCAACATTATGATCTACTTAACCATAAAAGAGAGAGTACAGTGCACAAACTGAACTCAATTATTTCAAATTCCTCTCAAACGTGATGATCAATGAAAAGCATGCAGGACCAAGGAAATTATTTATCCTGGTTCACACAGTTTGGTTAAGCTGGGAAGCTGTGATTGGAACCAGAAGGCAGCACCTTAAAAAAGTATCATGGAATAAGATGTTGAAACTGTTCAAGAATGAGCAGAATAAATGTTGGGAAGCAACAACACTGCCAAAATATGTTGAAGCAGTACGCATCCCGAGAGGTCTTCGTATATTCATTACCCCCACCTTTAATGACCTGGATCCAGATCTTGTGGAGGAATAGGCCAACAATAATCATGAATGTTCAAGTGTCATGTTGGAACTCCTTGTGAAATACGCTAATAAAGACTGAGATAGATGAGGTAACTATCAAACTTAAAGCAGCATGTGGAGAGGACGAGTGTAAAGTAGAGATGGCTAAAATGGAGCAAATATTAGAGAAAATTGACAATGAAATCAAGGAGAAAAAACAAAGCAAATATTTGTGCGATTTGGTGGACTATGAGAAAGGACAAATTTTAACATTTGCAAAATGTTATGACCACCTTCGCACAGCCACCTCCAGTAAACAAAAACACCCTCACCTAAGATTAGTCACTGAAAGTACTAATGAACAGGGTTCAGCAAATCAGGAGAAAAATCCAAGTGACTATGGAAACTGTATGGAAAATGTGAACATCCCAGCCATGTCTGGAGTAAAAGACCGAATTTTAAAAGAATTTTCAATGATGGCTCATGGAAGGATGGCAGCCCAGAACAAACAAAATGCATGCTGACAAAGAGGTTGTGGTTGTGGCGGAAGAGGAGAAAGTAGATTAAATACCTCATCAAGAGAAGATGTAGACAGCCCTGTGGGAACCAGAATGAGGGGGCAGAAGAAACAACACAAATAATGGATGTAAAAACAGTTATCAATCTGTCAAATCGTGAACTCAGTGATTCAGAAATCGGGGTACTTTCAGTTGGACTTTCATTTTGCCCATCTGCTGAATTTGACTATATACAGTGTTTTATAGATCTTTTCCAATTCACAAGGAAACTTAAATTTACAAAATGGTTTGAGATAAAGTTCTAGGAACTGTAAGTAATACTGGTGAAGAGACACCGAGTACCATTCAGATAGAAGACTTAGGACTTTTGCAATGCTGAAGCCGTTAAAAATTACTTGGTTTTAATTCATGTTTTTAATATTCACATCTTTTTACAAGAATTGTAAATTAATGTAAACCGTTCCAGCACTGTACATTTATTGGCACTATTATAATTTGTTTTATTTTTTATGTTTTTCGCAGATCACGGATGTTTGTATCACAGCAAGTGGAAGGCAAATAGACTGAAAATATCTGACATGTTTTTTTCGGATTTGAACATGAAATGAGCACCAATATAGACATTGGAATGTCCTTTGGACTGTGCTGATTAACACTACTTTGAGTCAAATCACTGTTAGCCCACTGGGACAAGATGCGAAGAGGTACCGCGATTGAAAAATATTTTTGGTTGGGCCTTAACAAGACGTATAACTGGCTGTGTCTTGGCAGATTTAATGGACTTGTGAATGAACTGACTATTGGCCCACTTGGGCTAGACTGGATTGAGGTTTTGTCCCCTTTTTTCCCAGCTGGTACCAACACTGTACTTCAGACTCCAGTGTCAGCTTTATTAAACCGCAAAACAAATAGTGACATTTGTGAACCGGTGACCGGCATATTGCAATGGATGTGTAATCCCACTAGGGCAATACAGTGCATCTGTTTATGCCACCAGGGACACAAATTTGAAATGAATAGAAGTTTCCCTATGTGGCTCAATTTGATCTTTTATATATTTCTAACACTGTCCCAGTTGAATCTAATCAACTGGGACAGTAATCCCACTAGGGCAATACAGTGCATCTGTTTATGCCACCAGGGACACAAATTTGAAATGAATAGAAGTTTCCCGATGTGGCTCAATTTGATCATTTATATATTTCTAACACTGTCCCAGTTGAATCTACCTTTATTGACACTCAGTGCGCATAAACACTATGCATCATTGTGCTTCAATCACGTGTTTGAATGAAATGGCTCCCGCATTTGCCATAATGAGGAATTAGTCTTTTCTCCACAAACAATACGCACTTGCTTAATAATATTTGTTATTGTCGGAATTTGCTTGAACACAAAGTAATGTTGATAGTATGTTTACAGAATACTGCTGAAAAGTTATTTTCCACTTTTTAAGACCAATGCATTTGGGATGTCATCAGTGATGTCATCAGTGATGTCACTGACCATGTCATGAATGATGCAATATGTGACATCATCAGCAATGGATTGGGGGTGCGCGAGTTATAGTTAGTAGAACTAACTATAATGGAGGAATTTCAATGGTTTTGTACTAGTTAAATGCCCAGCTAACTATAACAGCCCTGAAACCTATGGTTTTTTTCAGTGAATTTCTAAGGTTTATTAAATGCTTATTCCTAACTATGACATGTATGAAACCTATGTTTTTTTCAGTGAATTTCAAAGGTTTTTTAAATGACAATTTTTAAATGTAATAATAGTTATATCTATTTTTTTATACTGACTTTCTACATTTTTTTTAACTATTTATTTTTACACATTTTATTTTTTTAATTACATTATATATTTTTAATATGAATGGAAAAAAATGTTTTTTTTAATATTGAAACTCAAATATTGTTTTTTTTTATTTTAATATATGTATATTATTTTCTTTATTGTTTTTTTTTCAAACATTTTTTGGGAGTTGCACACCCAAAGCGTACCTTTCTTGATTACTGCGCGGAACCTAGCCGCCATTTTAGGAATGTTGTGAAGGATCCGCGTAGGGTTTGCGACGGGTGCGTATTGTCCTGTGCGATTGCTCTGCGACTTGTACTCGACTCGAGCTCCCGTGCATTCATGACACATGCGCATTACTGTACACGACGCTCGCGCGCTTCTGCGTGACGTCATGTAAGGGTTGGGTGTGTGACTCCCATGAAATTTTTTATTGTCTAAAATTATATATATATATGTCTTTAATATACATATTAGTGCAAAACATTATCTAAGCTATTCATAAAATAATATATTTTTACTTGTAATAAACGTATATTATTTTTAAATGCAATTTCCCTAAGTCGCGTTGGGTGCGTGCTGCGTGTGCGCACGGTGCATGGACCCAATGTGACTTGAATAAAAAAGATTTGATTGGTTCATAACATTTCCCATTGTAACTATTGAACGACCCCACCCATTTCAATCATTCTTCTTTGAGCTTCTTTGGAGACACATCTCTCAGCTGAGAAGAACTTTCTTTGGATCATTTCTTTTGTTCTATTTTTCAAATTCAGCAGACAGTGGCTTCAGGACAACAGCCACCACAAGATTCTGATCACTCTTCAGAGGAATAATTTGTTCCAGAACCTCCATATCCCGAAAGACCTGTGTTGGTGGTCTGGAAGATTTTTACGTTCCCAGAAGGCCAAAAAAAGGTGAATGCCAAGAAAGTCACCTGTAAAATTTGTGAGAGGGTTCTATCCAGAGGTAGTGCTGATAAGA
The DNA here is from genome assembly GCF_964263255.1 of Lissotriton vulgaris. Taxonomy (NCBI): domain Eukaryota; kingdom Metazoa; phylum Chordata; class Amphibia; order Caudata; family Salamandridae; genus Lissotriton; species Lissotriton vulgaris. The sequence goes on along the minus strand of NC_141685.1, from coordinate 558,715,648 downwards.
AGTATTCCTGTGGTACTGCCAGTATGTACAAACATCTCAAGACTCTTCACTGAATCTGTCTCGGGAGGAGTGCAGGAGACCACAACTCAACCCTCCACCTGCAGTGTCTAGTTCTTCTGGCACTTCCTCATCACCAGTACATCCGGACATACGTCCAGAATTTGCTCAACTCAAGATGCACTGCATCAAGTGCAACCATATTCTCTGTTATGGAGAACAGTCTGTGGACCTAGTGTGAACAGTGCAACAAAATCATTGTTGTTAGACTTTTGTTTTGTTTTGTTTCTGGGAATGGCTGTTAATTCCTGAAGTTGACTGTTTTTTCTTTTGAAAAAACAACAAAAAATAACAAAATCATTTAAAAAACTACAAAATAATATAAAACAAAAAACAACAAAAAAAAGTTATTTTCAGAACTAACTTCTCTGGTTAAAGAAAGAGCCATATTTGTATGATAGTGTGTGAAATGTTGGTTGAATGTATGTGCAGTGCATAATTGACTGAAAGAATGCATTAGTAGTGTATGGTGAATGTATAAGTGCAGAACTATAAGGACGTTCTGCAACATGACACTGCAAGCTCTTTAGTTGCAGTGTGCTGTGGTACTTCCGAAGCACAGGGATGCAACATATGTACATAAATATGTTGCAAGTCTAAGCTTCCCTCTGCACTGCTGCTTAAACTGCAGCCATGCGGTGACCCAGGCACCCTCACACCATGGTACAAGGATTTCTGTGTCTTGCGGAAGAGAGAAATGAAAACAAATCTCCTTGTTGTGCCTTGTTACTCCAACTGGAGGATGGTTCAGCATTCACACACATGTCCAGATTTATGATTTCTAATAAATCTGGAGATGTGTCTTGTTCTTTGAGTGTTGTGTGCGAACACCCACAGCAACACCTATAGAACGCCCCTTTCAACGCAAAATGGTGTGTATGATGAGGTCATATTTACATGGAGAAGAAAAGCTATACAGAGTGCCTTTTCCTCTCCTTATAAATATGAAAGAGTGTCTTGCGCCATCACTATGTTACAAAAAGTGACATATTGTTGGCACAGGATGCTCTAAATCTGCCCCATAAGTGCTTAGGTATTGGCAGACTGTTACAATAGGAACATATTGCTAGTTGATTGATTGAAAAATTGCATGAGAGTGACAGGAGGTAAGCACAGAGTTATATCTCCAAAGAAGCTCAAAGAAGAATGATATAAATGGTTGCGGTCCTTCAATAGGTACAATGGGAAATGTTATGAACCAATCAAATCCAAATCTACATAGGTATAAACTTGGTATTTTGAAGAGTGTATTAATACTTTGTAGCTTCTTGCAGGTCTGCTTGCATAGTATATAAAGAAATTGACTTGTATTAGGGTTAAGTATATGACTAATAACTAGAGTAATTTCAGTAATGCAAAGAGAGTGCAAGATAAATGTATAAGTACTTAGGTTTTGGCAAAGTGATAGGACATGTATATAGAGTGGTGAAGGAATAGGATGGGGCCTGATGTGACATGTGCAAACACACGCTGTGACGTGTTTTAAGTTGAGGAATTTAGTCTCTTTTAATACTGAAACTCCCTGGGTCCTACTAGCCCACCATGTCTCTGTATTAAACACCACAAAGCTGTGTTGCAGAGAGGTTGTCCGAAGCCATGGCCCATTTTACACTTCTCTGCATTGCAACTCTCTGGCACTTTCTGCACATATCTGGTAGGGTAGTTGGGCCCCAGGGACCCTCAGGATTCAAGGCAACTTTATCCCATAACTTAAAACGCCCAAAGAGCATTTTTCCACATATATCTACTCCGTCCATCCACCTTTCTTCACCAGTGAGCAAACACAGCCTATTGTGCATTTAATACTTAGTTAATCTTACCTTCGAAGCAATAGATATAAAAAACGCGAAACATGTTTTTCAGTTGTTTTTTTAGCATTTACACTTCTGAAAATGTCATATTTTAGAATTAGGATCTGTGAAAGAGAAGAACAAATATAGTTATAATATATAATATTATATGTTTTACAACACAACATAATTTTAACATTATATAAATTATTTTCTTTGCCTTTTTTGCTGTTCTCAGAATATATGGAATTTCACCACAATCAGTGATTTCCATGTTACTCATCACATAACAGTGGGCAAAAAAAAAATCCCACTGAACATTCCATAAAAACTACATTCTCAATAACATACCATATAATACAAATGGCACATATACAAAATACTTCCTTCTAAGATACTTTTCTTACTTGAATATGAAAGAACTCAAATATTAATTCAATGAACAATTATTTTTAGTTTTTATACACTTTAAATGATGTTCTTTAAAAAAAAATGTTGTGGAAATGTGCCAAAAAAGTTCTTAATTGAAATGTATACCTTTCCTCTAGGCCAAATGGTATTCCGGAAATCCTTTATACTGAAATTGTCCAATAGTATTTGTATTAATACTTTTTAACATATTCCTCATAAGCTGAATTACCTTCTTAATACTTTGGCTTTTAAAATATTAAAGACAAATTTGGTAATTCGCTAGGCAAACGTTATTTAAAAACCAATTGAGCATCATTACAATATGTCCATCCTTTACTGCATTTTAAATAGACAGTGTAATTTCCAGATGTTGTTGAAGGACCATCGTGGAAAATAATTGGTACTGCTATAAAATCTCTTCCTGATATTGATACTTGACTTGCTACAAAATGTTTAATTAAAGTTTCCAATTTTCTTCCATCAGCTGTACAAGGTAGTATCATTCAAATTATATATTGTCCATATCTTCGTATAAATAATGTTTATAACATTTCTGATTTGCATTGGATACACTCCATGTTTTGATTTGCTGCTTTAACTAGTTTGTTGAAAGACACTGTTTTACAGTCTGGTAATGTCAAATATATAAATCTTTCAGTATCTATTCTACTGCTACATGTAAACATACAATTTTCACATTGATGTTCCCATTTATAACAAAGGCCAAAAAGATTTTCAATTTCTATTCCTTCATTTTCCAATACGGCAAGCATATACATTCGAAATTCCTGAGCATCTTGTTGGATATTCTGCATAAATTGTGTAGAACCGGAACATATATCCAAAAGATTACGAATATCAGAAACTTTGCATTTTACTTTTATCAGTTCTCGATTTTTCATAAATACAATGCAACAAGGAAAAAAGGGGCATATTATCAAGAAAGGTTGTTACATTATCGCTGCTTTTATTGGCAGGAATCTGCCGATAAAGCAGCGATAATGGGTTTGATAATATGCTCTAATAATTCCAATTGAAGCCCGTGTTAGATGTGAAGACATCTAACATGGGCATCGATTGGAATTGGATATAGCATATTATCAAGCCCATTATCGCCGCTTTATCTGCAGTTTCCTGCCGATAAAAGCGGCGATAATGTAACGACCTTTCTTGATAATATGCCCCAAAATCTTTTATCACGATTCTCCATAATTTGCTGCTGCAAACTTTCTACAAAAAAAACAACATTGACCTCTACATTAGCATAGCAGTTGATACCCGACCTACTTTCAAACTGATAACCAACAATCTCTTCAATTGTGTCCTTTTTCTTTTTGCTTGCAATCTCAACATTATCTTGATTTCTTTCCTTCTCTATAACTTCACTACAGATATAATCTCATATTTTCTTTTTCAACCTACTACATGCTTTTCAAATACTTAGGTTTTGGCAAAGTGATAGGACATGTATATAGAGTGGTGAAGGAATAGGATGGGGCCTGATGTGACATGTGCAAACACACGCTGTGACGTGTTTTAAGTTGAGGAATTTAGTCTCTTTTAATACTGAAACTCCCTGGGTCCTACTAGCCCACCATGTCTCTGTATTAAACACCACAAAGCTGTGTTGCAGAGAGGTGGTCCGAAGCCATGGCCCATTTTACACTTCTCTGCATTGCAACTCTCTGGCACTTTCTGCACATATCTGGTAGGGTAGTTGGGCCCCAGGGACCCTCAGGATTCAAGGCAACTTTATCCCATAACTTAAAACGCCCAAAGAGCATTTTTCCACATATATCTACTCCGTCCATCCACCTTTCTTCACCAGTGAGCAAACACAGCCTATTGTGCATTTAATACTTAGTTAATCTTACCTTCGAAGCAATAGATATAAAAAACGCGAAACATGTTTTTCAGTTGTTTTTTTAGCATTTACACTTCTGAAAATGTCATATTTTAGAATTAGGATCTGTGAAAGAGAAGAACAAATATAGTTATAATATATAATATTATATGTTTTACAACACAACATAATTTTAACATTATATAAATTATTTTCTTTGCCTTTTTTGCTGTTCTCAGAATATATGGAATTTCACCACAATCAGTGATTTCCATGTTACTCATCACATAACAGTGGGCAAAAAAAAATCAAAATACTCAACTTTTTCTGAACATTCCATAAAAACTACATTTTCAATAACATACCATATAATACAAATGGCACATATACAAAATACTTCCTTCTAAGATACTTTTCTTACTTGAATATGAAAGAACTCAAATATTAATTCAATGAACAATTATTTTTAGTTTTTATACACTTTAAATGATGTTCTTTAAAAATAAATGTTGTGGAAATGTGCGAAAAAAGTTCTTATTTGAAATGTATACCTTTCCTCTAGGCCAAATGGTATTCCGGAAATCCTTTATACTGAAATTGTCCAATAGTATTTGTATTAATACTTTTTAACATATTCCTCATAAGCTGAATTACCTTCTTAATACTTTGGCTTTTAAAATATTAAAGACAAATTTGGTAATTCGCTAGGCAAACGTTATTTAAAAACCAATTGAGCATCATTACAATATGTCCATCCTTTACTGCATTTTAAATAGACAGTGTAATTTCCAGATGTTGTTGAAGGACCATCATGGAAAATAATTGGTACTGCTATAAAATCTCTTCCTGATATTGATACTTGACTTGCTACAAAATGTTTAATTAAAGTTTCCAATTTTCTTCCATCAGCTGTACAAGGTAGTATCATTCAAATTATATATTGTCCATATCTTCGTATAAATAATGTTTATAACATTTCTGATTTGCATTGGATACACTCCATGTTTTGATTTGCTGCTTTAACTAGTTTGTTGAAAGACACTGTTTTACAGTCTGGTAATGTCAAATATATAAATCTTTCAGTATCTATTCTACTGCTACATGTAAACATACAATTTTCACATTGATGTTCCCATTTATAACAAAGGCCAAAAAGATTTTCAATTTCTATTCCTTCATTTTCCAATACGGCAAGCATATACATTCGAAATTCCTGAGCATCTTGTTGGATATTCTGCATAAATTGTGTAGAACCGGAACATATATCCAAAAGATTACGAATATCAGAAACTTTGCATTTTACTTTTATCAGTTCTCGATTTTTCATAAATACAATGCAACAAGGAAAAAAGGGGCATATTATCAAGAAAGGTTGTTACATTATCGCTGCTTTTATTGGCAGGAATCTGCCGATAAAGCAGCGATAATGGGTTTGATAATATGCTCTAATAATTCCAATTGAAGCCCATGTTAGATGTGAAGACATCTAACATGGGCATCGATTGGAATTGGATAGAGCATATTATCAAGCCCATTATCGCCGCTTTATCTGCAGTTTCCTGCCGATAAAAGCGGCGATAATGTAACGACCTTTCTTGATAATATTCCCCAAAATCTTTTATCACGATTCTCCATAATTTGCTGCTGCAAACTTTCTACAAAAAAAACAACATTGACCTCTACATTAGCATAGCAGTTGATACCCGACCTACTTTCAAACTGATAACCAACAATCTCTTCAATTGTGTCCTTTTTCTTTTTGCTTGCAATCTCAACATTATCTTGATTTCTTTCCTTCTCTATAACTTCACTACAGATATAATCTCATATTTTCTTTTTCAACCTACTACATGCTTTTCAAATACAGGATATTGACCTAAATTGGGAGCATATGCTCTTCCTAACCTATTATACTCTTTTACACAGTTTGCATCTGCAGTAATCTTTGTCTCATCAAAGCCAATCAAAAACAAACCAGATAAAGTTCTGACTCAGGACAAAGCAACATATGCCATACCCTCTTTAAACACGGTACTTCCAATGTTCACCAAAGCACTGTCTAAACTTAATACTTGAGATTTATGAATAGTCACTTCATATGCCAGAGAAATTGGAAACTGTTTTCTACGGACATTTAAATCTTTAAGAAGCAAAAAATGAACTGAACAACGACCAATTTGTTTCACTTCTTCAATTTGATCAAATTTGATTTTTTTAAATTCAATTCCATCTCTATTTTGATAATTAACAAAATCAACATTACCCATTGCTCCATTTACTAAACCATTTTGTATATCCAAATTACGCCTTAAAATTACCCGACAGTTTACACAAACATATAGATTCTTTTCTAAACCAGCAGTTTTAGATGTCGATTTTTCTAAAGAATCCAATTTTGTTTTCAATTTTTCCATCAAAATAATAGTGATTCCTTCATACTCTATTTTATGAATGGCTTCCATTTTTATTACGTCTTCATTTTCTAGGTTCAAAAGTTGTTAATTGAATATTGAAAATAAGCGCAGTGTTGGCATTAAGCGAATTATGGATTTATTTTCTGCAATTTTCATATATATTTTCTCAGGAACGATAACTTCATTTGGAAATAAATTTTAAAGTAGTCGACTTTGCAAAGCTTGTTTGCCATGTTCTGTCAGCATTCCAACTCTTATATCTTGAAGAATAGTTCCATAGTCAACCTAATTTGCCTGTCGCATATTTGTAATGAGTTCTTTGTATTCAAAATATGACCAAATATTAACGTTTCAAACACTTCTCAAAGACTTTCTGGTTTCTTCATGCAGAAGTGTTTTAAATACTGGTTGTCCTTTTACGAGAGTAAGTTGCAGTAGATCTCCAAAAACTATGACATGCTTTCCTCCAAATAAGACATCGTACTCTGTTTTAAGAATTTGCTGCATTCTTAAATGCACTAAAGCAAGCATTAAGTTTGAGACCATGCTTACCTCATCAATAATTAGAAGTTTAATTTTCTTCAGCACTCTTCAAATTTCATAACAAGCTTCTCCAGATAGCTTGTGATATTCATATTTGTTTTCATGCTCTACAGGTAGCATAAGTAAACGATGCAATGGAATTCCTTTAATGTTGTGTGCTGCCAACCCAGTTGGAGCAGTTACAACACAAGACAAATGTGAGTCAGTTGTTTTCTGTAGATAACTGGTCAATACTTTAATTAAGAAACGTTTTCTTGTTCCAGCTTAACCACGGACATACATTCGGATAGGTTGAAATGATGTGCATGTGCATTCTTTCTTTTCATGAAGAAATCCATGATCAATCTTGTTTAACTTGCTGATATATTTCTTTCTGTTCAACATTTAGTTGTTCTTCCAAGTTTCCTAAGTCCATAATATCGTCTTGAACTTGATGCATTACTGTTTCCACTTTATTCATGGTGATTGCAGCTTCATTTTCAAGAATTGGTTGTCCTAGTGGATCTTGACTCAGTGGAGCAGAACTTTGACTGTCTTGAGAACTGTCTCTAGCAATCTCAGCTGCAATAGTAGCTTCTTGATCAATTTCATCGTTCAACATTTTCAGATCATTTTCAAAAACAGTACATTCTTTGGTATCTTTACAACATTGAAAGAATCTTCACATCACTGAAAATCTCCAAGTAATTCCTATTCTGTACACCGCGGTTTGAACAGTCGTAAAAGTGATAAATAGTGAAATTCCCTTTTATCAGGAGTGTCACAACTCAGTTTTCTGTGATTAATCAAATTTCCTTTCCTTTGTTTCACCAAACATCCTTCGGAACCAATCACTGCATATTTTCCATCAATGATGTTTTCTACAGTATTCCATTTAAAAGTGTCGTTTTGCAGCACTTCATAGAAAAATATGTTCTCAAGATGATGACTTCTATTTGGATAATATGTGTCCAACATGTTTGTTTTGACAATATCTGCACTTTCTGGATCTTTTTCTGCTAAATATTTGATTTATTTTACAGATTTAAGTACTCGATTTCGTGTTGCAGCAAGTCCTAGACTCACCCATATGATTCTTCTGGGTTTTGAGTATAAACTTGCAGATGATAACCAATCTGAGCATTCATACGCTCCAATTTCTCGATGGGATAACATTTTCAAACTGAAACTGTATAATTTCTTACTAAGACTCTTTTCGTGAGAAATTTCTTCCCACATTTCTTTCAATTCCGTCTTTTCTGATTTTGTAATGTAGGATGTCACATACCGGGCAACAGCAATGGAAAAATCCGCAACATACTGAATATCCATATTAACATTCCATATTGAATAACTGGATTATAATCATTTATGTATTTTGATTCTCACTTCTTCTCAAATTGTATGTATTTTTTGGAGATTTTTTAGCGATGGTGTATGTCTCATTGCTGACATAAAACTGGTTTCTCTTCCTTTGGATATTACAGGGCGTGGAAATCCAAAACGACATTTGGTGTAAAACTTTTCCTTAGACTTGTACTTTCGTCAAGAGTATTTTCCACATCGATGACTTTGGAATCGTAAGACTTGTTGTCTTAAGTTGTTTTCTTCTTTTCTTTTTGGTATAGCACATAGGGCACATTCTTCAATAAAAGACAAAACAGCATCACCTGAATCAGTTCCGAATTTGGGTAAATCCTTGATCCATATCAGCATATGTATATGAGGAGCACCTCTAGCTTGATACTCCTTTTTCCAAAAGAAGTCCACAACTTCTCCAAGAGGCGGATTCTTTTTATTGCAGATAAAATACATCATAGCTTCAAATCTATGATTGGAATATCTACATACATTAACAGGATCCAAAAAGACTAATTCTCCAGGTGTCTTGTATTCAATATTTTTTATATTTGAATTTGCCTCTCTAAGAAATTCAAGTAAATCATCCCAAGAGTATTCAGCACAGCTTAGGGTAAGGAATCATGTAGGAGTTCCTAAGTTCCTTAACATACATTTAAGTTTTCCATGATGACGGTACCAATACTCATTAGTACCATGCTGACATGCCATCAAATTAATCAGCTGAGAGTCTAAATGATCATCTCTCTGATGTACTTTATCCATAAATTCCTTTGCTGAAACATTTTGAAGATGTACTCCTGTTTTCAATATGTGTTTAACTGCATATGAAAGTCTAGACAAGTCACTCTCAAACAAAAGATGAAATATATATGGGATTCATTGTCAAAATCTTGGATCTTCTGCCTACAATCTTGTTGTCTGATATTCAGATGCAGGAATCTGCACTGATCGTACATCATATCGTCTACCTTTTTCTGTTGGAAACGACTGCCGAAAACAACAAGCTTCCAAACTTTTTTCCCATACACTCATGGGACTTCCCTTTGCTTTTTTCATTTGGAAAAATTCAATAGTATTCCCTATCACTTCTTTTGAATGAAGTGGATTTACACTATAATGTTCTTAGATGTCTTCACTTTTCGACATGTCCACTTTTTCAATTTGACCACTTGACGTTTCAGTATCATCTCCTAAAAGTATTTCTTATTTTCCCGCATAGACATTTTTTTAGTACTCGTGGTTTTTTATCAGATACAATGTTGTCTTTTGCACTTTCCTAACATCCACTAATTCTTGCTAGATTTTCTTACTTTTTGTAGGAACACCATTAACTAGAATAACTAGTGCTTCATTTTCTACATTCTCTACACCAATAGTTTCAATATTTTTCTTTAAATATAGAGGTAAATATACAACTCTTCCTTTTATTCCTTTCGGTAAATCTGTAGGAGGCAATTTACCTGTTTTAGGCTCCATACGAACAATAGCCTAAAATGGGTGCACACATTGAATCAGAATAGACTCATAAATATTTAAATCTATCCGTTCTGGAGGAATAGTTACCAACTTTAGATTAATATGGACAGCTCTAGCGGGCATTTTATTCTTATATAATTTGTTATAACAATATTTACAAATACACTGATCAGAACCCAAATCAAAACAATTCTCTACAAACAAATAAAATGCAAATTCCTTCCTCTCATCATTATTTTCTTTTTCACTTTTTAAATGCAGATCAACACTCCTACACTAATTTTTATAGTGAGTTCGCTGGCAACAAATACAAAAATAATTTTGTCTTTCACCTAAAATCACCTTAAACTTTGTAATTTGTTGTTCAAAAACTTTTGTTTTAGTATGTTGCACATTCTCTTCAACATTTTCTTCTATTAATGTGTCAGTTTCTGCACTCTCTTGTTCAGGACCAAAGTAACAAAACTTAATTTCATCACAAACCTTCTTCACATCTGATACCGACCCAAGCATAAGAGCACTGTTCAACTCATTTAACATTAGTGCTGGACTTTTTTTTTTGTTTGTTTTTTTAGTTTTATTGTTTTCTTGCAAGGAAATACAGCAATACATAAATAAAGGAGAAAAAAAAAGATCCAGCTTGAATACATACAACATACAAGATTAAAAATTCAAACAGTATAGTTAGATCCAGTCAGCAATAGGAGCCCAAATTTTCTCCCCCAAAGCTCTTCTTTTGATCCTTTTTAACTTAGAAATAGCGACTCGATATTATACATAAACAATAGTTTTTCACGCCATGTACAAAATGAAGGAGGGTCTGAGTTAATCCACTCCCTAGTAATACACGCTCTGGCTACTGCCATACAAATAAATAAGAAGTAAGTTACTGGTTTTGATCTGGAGGGAGTAAGCTCAATACCCAATAACACCATCTCGATAGTTACCGTAATATCACATTTAAGAACAACAGCAAGAAAGCGTTCAATTTGTTGAAAAAACACCCTAAGTTTAGGGCAGAAAAAAAACATATGCAGGTCATCGGCCGCATATAACTCACAATGACTACAATTCGTTCCCGTAGTCATACTCCACTTAGCAACCTTACCTGGGGTGTAATAAAGGTTATGTATGCACATAAAATGCTGAGATTTTGTCATCCCTGTAATCAAGCATTCTGAAGCACTCTTAACGGAAAACAAAACATCAATGCCAGGGATACCTAATTTATTTGCCCATTTCGACTGGCACTGTTCCATATCGTCCCCACATTCTTGAATCAGACTTACGTAAAGAGGACCTATAGGGGCTTTTTTCTGCAAAAGTTCTAATAAAGGGATTTTCGTCATTCTAGCTGAAGTAGTGAATGAGTAACTCTGTAAAAAACTACGGATCTAAAGAAATTTAAAAAAATCATTTCTTGCCAAAGAAAAGTTGTTCTCTAGTTCCTGGAATGAAGCAATTTGACCGTTAAAAAATAAATCACCCAAATACCGTAGTCCTTTCTGCTCCCACCTATAAATCGTTAAGTCACAAAAAATAGCTGGCAGAAGACCAGGCCAAGCTAAGGGGGTATAGGGATTTAATTTGGATAAGCCCAAATGCTTTCGTACTTTTTGCCAAAATCCGAAAGCTGTCTTCAACGTCTTATACTTTGTTTTTTTATGGTAACTAGGCTCAACAACCTTGAGAAAACTACCTTTCACTTTCTCACCCATAATCATTTCAAATATCGTTGGAGTTTGACAAACAGGTATGTTTACTCTATCTCCCATTATAAGAGGACTAATAAATTGAAGTGTAGCCGCAAATTAGTAAAATAAGAAGTAAGGAACGTTCCATCCCTCACACTCATTACTAAGTATCATTTTCTTGAGGGCTTTGCGCGATGATGTTTATAGCCCCACAAAAACCTTGATGTAGTCCTTTCTAAGTTTCTAAAACAGAGAGAATGAAATTCCAGCGGAATAGTACGGTACATGTACAGCACTTTTGGTAGGATCAGCATTTTTAAAATGTTGAGTCTACCGTACAGTGATAGATGTAAGTGATCTAGGCGCCATTAACATAGTGTTGATTTGTGCTATCACAGGGTTTATGTTAAGTTCCAGTATTTTCTCTATGGGCAATGATATCTTAATACCCAAATATGTGACCTCTGAAATGGTAGAGCTATTCGGAGGTGGGTTATCCCCAGAACATAGGATCTGCATTTTCTCCAGGTTAAGTTTATAACCTGAGAATGATCCAAATTGTTTAGCAAGGTCGTTAATTGCCGGAAGAGCTGTCTGGACATCGGTGGTGGTTATCACAATATCATCAGCATAATCCAATGCTCGGTAGTTGGTGTTGGCTAAATAAATAGGTCTGATCTTTTGTTCCAAAGTAAAGCGGTTAATTAAGGGGTCAATATAAAGTGCAAAAAGTAAAGGCGAACAGGGACATCCTTGACGGGCGCCCCAGTGATTAAAAAAAAGGGGAAACTTGGCCATGAACTTGGCCATGAATTCGAATACAGGCTTTTGGAGCGGTATACATGGTTTTAAGTGCCATTTGGAAACCTGGACCTAATCCCTTCCTGGCTAACACGTCCCACAGATAACTCCAGGCAACCCGGTCAAAGGCTTTTTCAGCGTCTAAAAATACAAGTCCGACATTAGACGGGTTGCCTGGGACCAATCAAGGAACGTGATCACCCGTCGGATATGATCCGCACTGTCACGGGCAGGAATGAAACCATGTTGATATTTGGAAACTAGCGGAGAAATAATATTAGATAATTGTGAGGCAAGAATTTTAGAGAAAATTTTACTGTCGGCATTTATAAGTGAAATGGGACAAAAAGATGACGGTAACAAAGGGGGTTTGCCCTTTTTAAGAAATACAGTTATTATAGAGTCATGCCAAGACTGAGGGGCAATACCTTGCTGGACTTTTTGAGTAATACAATCTTCTGAATAACTTCCGCATTTGAGAATGATGTACTGCTAACATCCTGAAATTATAAAAAACACTTTGACATACTTTTCTAGAAAGACAAGCCAGAGAATGGCCTTGCAAACCTGTATTTCTTCTCACTCTGCCAGGAGCTAGTCCTTGCAACATCGTAATCTTTTGTTTAACACTTATTTTACTATATTTTTGTAAGAAATTGCGTAAAATATCAATAGATTCCTGTCCTATACTATAAATACTACTGCAATCCCAAGTATACACTGGGGCTTTAGGACGTCTCCCTAGAACTTCATCACCTATAATTTCTTCTACATTTCTGGGAACAATCTTCTCTTTGTCAATTGGACATCCACTTCTAACCTCATAAGCTCGACCACTGGTATCAACTGCATGCAATACATTATTGGTCTGAAAATAACTCTCTTCGTTAACACCTTGACTGCTAGGTGTTTTCCCCTCCTGTGCTGACTTTTGATTATTTCCATTGTTTCATGACGAGCTCAGCTCGTCACCAGCACAGCTCAACCGTGCATCATGACGAGCTCAGCTCGTCATGAGCATGGAAAGGGTTAAAGAAAGCCTCTGAACTTGAACTGTGTTTCCATTCACCTAAAAAAAACACAAAAATTAGTTCTGTTAACTACTTGTGGCCTTCATAAAATGGATTGGTTTATCTAGTGATCAAATTCTGTTTACAACTACAATAATTTCTATTGCCATCTTCTTTATATAAAGCACTGCTCTTTTTTGTATTTTTTCACTTCTTTTATCAAATTAGAAACAACACTATTGTAAAACATTTTTTTCTAATTTCGGCATACTGACTTTTTCTCCATTTATCATACATATTGTCTTTTAAATGTGATTTCCTTTTATGTACTATTCTGTCCTTATTATATTTTTTAGTTGTTGAAGCATTCTTTGAACTTTCATCAATGTGCACATTGTTTGTAGGCTTTGAAAGTTTTTTGATAAATTGTTTGGTCCTCTTACCGGAACACTTATTGTTTTTCCCCACATGATGTTGGTCATCCAATACTTGTTGTGGAATTTTCTTCACATAATTGTCTTTTTTCTGTCCTTTTCTCTTTCTTGATTTCTCAGGCATGATAAGTTTATTTTAATGATGCTAAACAATCTCTATAAAAAATAAATATAAATAAATTAATTTTATTAAATTTATACATTGTACTTTTCTATTACTATACAAACACATTGTATATAAAAAACATGTAACCACTTTCTTTTGTAATCACTAATTGAACTTGTAATTGAAGTTGTAAAAATACGCGTGTAGGTGGTTACAGCCCTAGGACATTGTATGAGTACTTGGGTATTGACTGAATGATTAGCGTACTGCAAGGAGAGTACCTGGGTGAATTTATAAGTGGTTGGGTTTCAGCGCAGTGAATAGATTAGTCCATGGTGCTGAATGGATCACTAGAGGAGTGCAAAGGGAGTGACAGGGTGTTTGCTGGAAGTGTATGGACACTGACTGGGGAATTGAAAGTGTGAAAGACAAATGTGTAGGTGTTTAGAGGACTGCATGCGTAGTGGATAGAGGTTTGAAGCAGTCCATGTGCTAAGGCCTTGCTCACTGCATTATTAATTCAGTACTAACTGAATGATTAGAGTACTGCAAGGAGAGTACCTGGGTGAATGTATAAGTGGTTGAGTTTTGAGTTTTGAGTTTTTGCGTAGTTAAATAGTTAGTACATGGTGCTGAATGGGTCACTAGAGGGGTGCAAAGGGAGTGGCAGGGTGTTTGCTGGAGTCTATGGGCACTGACTGGGGAATTGAAGGTGTGAAAGACAAATGTGTAGGAGGTTACAGGACTGCATGAATAGTGCATAGGCATTTGAAGTAGGTCATGTGCTAAGGCCTGGCTCAGTGCATGAGTACTTGGGTACTGATTGAATGATTAGAGTACTGCAAGGAGAGTGCTTGGGTGAATTTATAAGTGGTTGGGTTTTGGCGCAGTGAATAGATTAGTACATGGTACTGAATGGATCACTAGAGAAGTGCTAAGGGAGTGGCACAATGTTTGCTGGAGTGTATGGACACAGACTGGGGAATTGAAGGTGTGAAAGACTAATGTGTAGGTGGTTAGAGGACTGCATGCATAGTGGATGGGTAATTGAAGCAGTCTATATGGTAAGGCCTGAGTCATTGCATGAGTACTTGGGTACTGACTGAATGATTAGAATACTGCAAGGAAACTGCCTGGGTGAATTTATAAGTGGTTAGGTTTTGACGCAGTGAATGGATTAGTACATGGGGCTGAATGGGTTACTAGAGAAGTGCAAAGACAGTGGCAGGATGTTTGCTGTAGTGTATGGACACTGACTGGGGAATTGAAGGTGTGAAAAACAAATGTGCATGTGGTTAGAGGACTGCATGCATAGTGGATAGGTGTTTGAAACAGTCTATGTGGTAAGGCCTGAGTCATTGCATTAGTACTTGAGTACTGTCTAATTGAGTAGAATACTTCAATGAAACTGCCTGGATGAATGTATATGTGGTTGGGTTATGGCGCAGTGAATGGAATAGTACATGGGGCTGAATGGGTTACTAGTGGAGTGCCAAGGGAGTGGCAGGGTGTTTGCTGTAGTGTATGGACACTGACTGGGGAATTGAAGGTGTGAAAAACAAATATGTAGGTGGTTACAGGACTGCATGCATAGTGGATAGGGGCTATTCAGTGCAGTGAGCCATGTGCTAAGGCCTGGCTCACTGCATGAGTACGTTTGTACTGACTGAATGATTAGAGTACTGCAAGGAGAGTGCCTGAGTGAATTTATAAGTGGTTGGGTTTTGGCAGAATAAATGGATTAGTACATGGTGCTGAATGGCTCACTAGAGGAGCACAGAGGCAGTAGATTTTTAGGCAGTTATGTGTCAGGAAAGAGATGAAATAACCACATGCTTCTGTCACAATTGATGCAGAAGTGGACACAGACTCACAGTGTGATGCTAGACAAGCAAAACTATTCCCTGGACTTTAGCAGGAGAAACACACTAGTCTGGAAGGGGTAAGGTGACTGCATACATTCTACACATTTCACTACTGCACTCTACTGTGAATGTCTGACTCATTCAGTAATTGCATACGCAATCACTGGGTTCTAATACTACTGAAATTTCATATCATGACAGCTTTGTAAGCACTTATGTGTCTTCAAAGACATGAAATAACCACATGCTTTTGTCGGCAGAGCGCGACATCGGAAACTGAATCAAAAACGGCGACACCGCCACCACTAGCAGCAATCCAGGCAAGCCTCCAGGTGAATGTATAAGTGGTTGGGTTATGGCGCAGTGAATGGAATAGTACATGGGGCTGAATGGGTTACTAGTGGAGTGCCAAGGGAGTGGCAGGGTGTTTGCTGTAGTGTATGGACACTGACTGGGGAATTAAAGGTGTGAAAAACAAATATGTAGGTGGTTAGAGGACTGCATGCATGGTGGACAGGTGTTTGAAGCAGTCTATGTGCTTAGGCCTGAGTCATTGCATGAGTACTTCAGTGTTGACTGAATGACTAGAATACTGCAAAGAAACTGCCTAGATGAATTTATAAGTGGTTGGGTTATGGCACAGTGAATGGATTAGTACATTGTACTGAATGGGTCACTAGAGTAGTGCAAAGGGAGTGGCAGGGTGTTTGCTAGAGTCTATGGACACTGACTGGGGAATTGAAGGTGTGAAAGATAAATGTGTAGGTGGTTAGAGAACTGCATACATAGTGGACAGTTGTTTGAAGCAGTCCGTGTGGTAAGGCCTGAGTCATTGCATGAGTACTTGGGTACTTACTAAATGATTAGAATACTGTAAGGAAACTGCCTGGGTGAATTTCTAAGTGGTTAGGTTTTGGCACAGTGAATGGATTAGTACATGGTGCTGAATGGGTCACTAGAGGAGTGCAAAGGGAGTGGCAGGGTGTTTGCTGGAGTCTATGGACACTGACTGGGGAATTGAAGGTGTGAAAGACAAATGTGTAGGAGGTTACAGGACTGCATGAATAGTGCATAGGCATTTGAAGTAGGTCATGTGCTAAGGCCTGGCTCAGTGCATGAGTACTTGGGTCCTGATTGAATGATTAGAGTACTGCAAGGAGAGTGCCTGGGTGAATTTGTAAGTGGTTGGGTTTTGGCACAGTGAATAGATTAGTACATGGTACTGAATGGATCACTAGAGAAGTGCTAAGGGAGTGGCAAAATGTTTGCTGGAGTGTATCGACACTGACTGGGGAATTGAAGGTGTGAAAGACAAATGTGTACGTGGTTAGAGGACTGCATGCATAGTGGATAGGTGTTTGAAGCCGTCTATGTGGTAAGGCTGGCTCAGTGCATGAGTAGTAGGGTACTGACTGAATGATTAGAGTACTGCAAGGAGAATGCCTGGGTGAATTTATAAGTGGTTGGGTTTTGGCGTAGTGAATAGATTAGTAGATGGTGCTGAATGGATCACTAGAGGAGTGCAAAAGGAGTGGCAGGGTGGTTGCTGTAGTGTATGGACACTGAATGGAGAATTGAATGTGTGAAAAATGGGGAACATCCTTTACAACGCAACTTTTACCACGCAGTGCCTTTACGACGCAACTTTTACAACGCAAACCATTACAACGCATTGCACTGGGGGGCGCTCTAGGATAAAGAATAGGTTTAATTTACTATCCAACACCTTCCCTACTATCCACGGGGACTGGAGTTGGAATAGTAAATTAAACTATTCACTATCCAGCGCCCCAAAGCACTATGCGTTGTAAAGGCATGCGTTGTAAAAAAAGCGTTGTAAAGGCATGCGTGGTAAAAGCATGCGTTGTAACATCATACATCCGTGAAAAACAAATGTGTAGGTGGTTAGTGGACTGCTTTCATACTAGATAGGTGTTTGAAGAAGTATATGGGCTAAAGCCTGAGTCATTGCATGAGTACTTGAGTACTGACTGAATTATTAGAATACTCCAAAGAAACTGCCTGGATGAATTTATAAGTGGTGGGTTATGGCGCAGTGAATAGAATAGAACATGGTGCTGAATGGGTCACTAGAGGAGTGCAAAGGGAGTTGCAGGAGGTTTCCTGGAGTCTTTTGACACTAACTGAGGAAATGAAGGTGTGAAAGACAAATGTGTAGGTGGTTAGAAGACTGCATGCAAAGTGGATAGGGGTTTGAAGCAGTCTATGTGGTAAGGTCTGTGTCATTGCATGAGTGCTTAAGTACTGACTGACTGAATGATTAGAATACTGCAAAGAAACTACCTGGATGAATTTATAAGTGGTTAGGTTTTGGCACCCCACACAATGTACAGTTGACAATGACAGTCAAAAACAGTAATTCGGAAGAAAACAATTCAGTAGGACTTAAAGTTTTCTTTTCTTTGCTTTTATTGAAAGTCTTCAAGTCAAAAAACATAGCCAACGCGTTGGACAAAACGCGTTGGCTACGTTTTTTTACTTGAAGACTTTTAATAAAAGCAAAGAAAAGAAAACTTTAAGTAAAGAAAAGAAAACTTTAAGTCCTACTGAATTGTTTTCTTCCGGATTACTGTTTTTGACTGTCATTGTCAACTGTACATTGTGTGGGGTGCTGAACCATTGTGCTGTTTTGAATTATGTTGGGAGTCTAGGGGTATATGACTTCAGGTTCTTAGCACCCACAACAAATCTAATATACCACAATACATTGGATAAAGTGCAGCTTCTTTGGCCCGATACCCCTGTTCTAGTGTCTTGCATTGTTTGCTGTAGTGTATGGACACTGACGGGGGAATTGAATGTGTGATAAACAAATGTGTAGGTTGTTAAAGGATTGCATGCATAGTGGATAGGTGTTTGAAGCAGTCTGTGTGGTAAGGCCTGAATCTTTGCATGAGTACTTGAATACTGACTGAATGATTAAAATATTGCAAAGAAACAGCCTGGATGATTTTATAAGTGGTTGGGTTATGGCGCAGTGAATGGATTAGTACATAGTGCTGAATGGGTCATTAGAGGAGTGCAAAGGAAGTGGCAGTATGTTTTCTTGAATCTATAGAAACTGACTGGGGATTTGAAGGTGTAAAAGACGAATGTGTAGGTGGTTACAGGACTGCATGCATAGTGGATAGGGGCTATTCAGTGCAGTGAGCCATGTGCTAAGGCCTGGCTCACTGCATGAGTACGTTTGTACTGACTGAATGATTAGAGTACTGCAAGGAGAGTGCCTGAGTGAATTTATAAGTGGTTGGGTTTTGGCAGAATAAATGGATTAGTACATGGTGCTGAATGGCTCACTAGAGGAGCACAGAGGCAGTAGATTTTTAGGCAGTTATGTGTCAGGAAAGAGATTAAATAACCACATGCTTCTGTCACAATTGATGCAGAAGTGGACACAGACTCACAGTGTGATGCTAGACAAGCAAAACTATTCCCTGGACTTTAGCAGGAGAAACACACTAGTCTGGAAGGGGTAAGGTGACTGCATACATTCTACACATTTCACTACTGCACTCTACTGTGAATGTCTGACTCATTCAGTAATTGCATACGCAATCACTGGGTTCTAATACTACTGAAATTTCATATCATGACAGCTTTTTAAGCACTTATGTGTCTTCAAAGACATGAAATAACCACATGCTTTTGTCGGCAGAGCGCGACATCGGAAACTGAATCAAAAACGGCGACACCGCCACCACTAGCAGCAATCCAGGCAAGCCTCCAGGCCATAGACGGAAAGATTGAAGCACTAAATGGTAGAATGGATCATTTTTCAACGAAGTTGGACAAACATGCAGTGCAGATCATGGACGCAGAACAACGCATCAGTGACACGAAGGATGGGCTTAAACAGGTGGATGAGAAAATGTCAGATATCGCTAAATTGCTGGCAGTTATTCAGGCCAAAAATGAAAACATTGAAGCGTGTTCACGTCAAAACAACCTACGCGTCTTAGGCCTGCCGGAATCCACAAATGTGGGCCGTCTGGAAGACTATATATCGAATGGATGCTACAAGAAATATGCGGTAAAGACAAACTGTCACCCCTTTTCGCGGTTGAGAGAGCGCACAGGTCTTTAGCAGCGCGACCTCCACTGGGGACTCCGCCGAGGCCTATCATAGCCTACCTGCTAAACTTCAGAGACCGGGACACTGTGCTGCGAATAACAAGGCAGAAGGGCACAATCATCTACCAGGGTACCACACTTTAATTTTACCCGGACTTTACAGCTACTGTGCAAGCGGCACGCAAGGAGTTCCAGAATGTCAAGAAGCTCTTAAAAAAAGAAGAAATCCCTTATGCAATGCTCTATCCCGTACGCCTGCGAATTGGCACATTTGAGAACGGAAAAATCTTTGCAAACCCAAAACACGCTATGGAGCATGCAAGAACCCAGAGGAATGTGCTGAGAATATGTTAAATTCGGCCTGTTCTCTGGTCTCACCTTAAACTGGGACAAATCCGTCATCATCCCACTGACGACAAAACCGACGCCCCCTACAGTCGAATACCCACTGGTATGGTCTGTGGACCCCGTAAAATACCTTGGGGTGTGGATCCACAGAGATCCCGGAGTGGTCATTACTGAAACTACGGAGCGGCTTATTCGGCGCTGGTCACGCAAGTGGACCAATGGCAATGCCTCCCGCTGTCTCTGGAGGATCGGATTTCAATAATAAAAATGGTGGTATTGCCGAAATTTTTGTATTTATTTTCCAATGTACCAGTTCCGCTGACTAAGCATTTTTTAAGACTCTTCAGACTCGATTGCTGCGACTAGTTTGGGGAACCAAGCAAGCAAGAATCAGCTGGTGCACTCTTACACTGGCGTACGAGAAAGGGGGCTTTAATGCGCCGGATTTCTATGTATATTACCTATGCTGTCAGGCCCAATACGCATACTATTGGTACAAACCACACAACTTCATTCCACACGTGGCGGTGGAGGAAGGCGACCCTCGCCCCGTCCCCTTGCAAGGGGTCATTACGCATACCAACAGACACACTCCGAAGGCTGAGATAAACACGCTGGATTTCACAGTGTCACCCTGGCAGGAGATTGGTACTCGCACAAACAAACTTCCCTTATATGCACCTGCAATGCCGATCGAGGGACACGCTGCGCTGTCGGTAGCTAACGACAGAGGTTCCGTTCTGGCGCTGCGCGAAGTGGGCATATCACACATGAGTGACTTATACCCGGATGGTACATACCTCACAAAGGAGGATTTATCTTATATACACAATCCTACACTGCTATTCCAATTCACTTGCTATAGGCTACAAAGGGCGATGGGGGGACACAACACTAACTTCCCGGAGGAACCGGAGATGCTGTCGGCTTTACAACTGATAATCACAGCTCCCACGAGAAGAAAACTAGTTACCAAGTTATATAAGGCCGTACGGAACGACACTCCGCACAACACTACCGTCAGTCTGACACGCTGGAATAATGAGATGGATCCTACTCTCACAGAGGAGGACTGGGGAAAAGTGTGCTCGATAACAGGGCGATTAACGTCTAATAGCAATCTCCGTATAATACACCTAAAAATCCTGCATCAAACGTACCATACTCCTCACAGGCTCTGGAAGAAAGGTCTTCGAGCACATGCTAACTGTAAAAGATGTAATGCGAAAGAGGCTGGCTTCCTGCATCTGGCATGGCAGTGCGGACCGGTCTTCGAATACTGGGAAAAGGTGTTAACATTACTTGCGGTAATGTCAGGGGAAACGTTACAAAATACACCGGCGATATGCCTATTAACACATGCTACGCAGCTTAAAGGCAGAATAGGGAGGTTAATTCAAGTGGCACTACTCTTGGCAAAGCGGCGCCTACTGTTCACGTGGGACAGTAGGAGAAGTCCCAAAACAGAAATGTGGTTAAAGGATATGGGATATTGTAGGGACCAGTGTCATATGGATACTTCGTTACATATATTGCGTTAAGTTAGCATGAGTGTATTACATGTTTAAACAGCCATTTTTCCTTCAGCTTCAGTTTTGCACACGACACCTACTTGTTGTTGTCGCTTTCAACCTAGAAGCGGTGATGTGATTTATTTGAGAATAATATGTTATTACTATGCTATCAGCTTTGCCTCGTACACTTGGTACAACTGTCTGCACACTGAGAGCTGCACACTCTAGGAATAACCTAACACAAGGTTGCTGGGAGGCCTGATCCTCGCACCACATTAGACATAACACAAATAATGTTGATGCCAACATTTTGGGCTCTACGCGGGTTTAAGATAGAGTTACAGGGAATGAACGCAGACACTTGGTGCTGCGCATGAAGAGAGCTGGTAGCTGTTGATGTGATCTACTCCTACTGACATTTAGAGGTATGGGTTCGCCCTGCTAAAGCCCGAATGAGACCTTCTTAGATATAAAATAATATGCTAAATAGGGTGCGCGAAATATAGGTGATATAGATTTCTATAGATTTTGCATTGTAACATGCTATCACCGTTTGCTTACTATGGATTAGTGACTATGCTGCTAACTCTGATTTTTATAATCTGCATTTTGGTATTATACAAGATACTGCGTTTGAGAACCTTGCATTGAATAATAAATATTTCAAACTTGCACGTGTGTTCTTTGACTCTCAGTTTTGGTTTGAAATGATTATATAACGAAAGAGTGTTCATGTGTTCCACTATTCCTGAGGTATTCTAAAGTTCATGTTCTGGTTTGTCTAAGACATGGATCATTCCATAATGAGCCATGAGACACTGTAGCTAGCTAGGTAAGGGGATTTCTGACACTGAGATGAGTTTTGGATCATCCTAACTCACTGAGGTTCTAGATCTCTATGCACAGTTCTGTGGGAGAACGGAAACCCTGCTACATGGCGCCCGTACGTTGTTGGCCTTATATCATGACACTCGAGTAGTATATCATTCAAACCTTGACACCTTCATTCCCGTTTCTGGTAAATGGTGGTGTCGGAAAAACCTACCTATTTTTTAAATAGGTCTTTTCAAGCTTGAATTCTTCTAAAAACGGTTTCTTTGAATTACTACCCAGTTGTGCTACAAAGTGTTCTTTGTCTTTTTTCTCTTCCTGTGCTACCATGGCCGTGGACATACCGCAGCATAGCCGCGTCGCGGTTCGCGACCACTTGCGGGCATATAATGTCCCTGTGGAAGGCTTGGCTGTGGTTCTAGTGGTGAGTGCGGAACATGCGTACCCGTACGAATTGTTTTATTCCTGGGTGACATTTCCGGAAGTGGACGCTAATTCGGGTGTCTTCCATTCATACACTGCCTCGGCTGTACCGGGGGCTCATGCTCCGTACAGGGCACTGGAAGTACCTATCGATGCTTGGCAGCACGGAGTTTGGTTTGGTGGCGCCCTACCCCATTCTTTAACGGCTCCGAGGTTAGGTCCATTGTCCATTCCGGGCACAAATTGGCCCACTTTGGGAGGATTTACTCCTCACCCTAATCGCGCTACTTGTAGTGTAGCTGACCTGCGGCATCTTCATGAAGTCGCGGTTGGAGTGATTAGGGCGCTTGTTCATTACATTGGTCGTAATGTTCATGGCGCAGCCCCCGCAGGTGCGCAGCTTCGAGCGGAACAGGCTGGTTTGAAAATCAGTCCTGTCTTGGTGAATTCCGTTATGGGCAAGAAGCCCCAGGATAAGGATGATTTTCCTTACTGGCTTGCCGAGAAATTCGACCAGCTGGAGGCTGTGTTTCCTAATACGACTCCGGGTAAAAAACACCGGATTCTTACGCTTAGTTTACCGAAAGATTTAGCCCCTGAACTTGCTGACTGTGAAACATGGGGTAAGACTTTTGCAGCGGTTTACTCGAGGTGCTATGGCACCCCGTCTGTGTCAAACCTTTCTGCGGTCCTTAAACGTGTTCAGGATGATCACGGACCGGAGTCGGCGGTTGAATTAGGTATGCGCCTGAGTGGCTCGTTTGAGACAGTTTGCGGTCTTATCCTTGCGAATGTCAAGGGGGATGCAGTGAACTTTCAGGTGGCCAATGCTCTGGCGTTAATTCCCGATGCCGAGAAACCCCGTCAGCTAGCAAGAATTATTGTGGCGGCTTATAAAATGGTTGGCCGCACTTCTAAGGGTGTAAAGGCTTTTTCTGAAAAGGAGAAGAAGCAGCCCCAGGGACAGTCTTCGGAAACGGGTGGACAACCCAAGTCCAAGAAACAAAATTGGCCAAAAAAGCAGAATCAGGGTAAGCAACAACAACAGCAGACACAGGTTTCTAGTCCGGCGCCTTCACAACCTGCGCAGTCAGATCGAGTTTATGATTTGCGCAATCGCGCGACGATTAAATCGCCTGAAAGATTTCAGGCTTCTGACCAACGCTCTCCTCGTTCCTTTCAGGACTCATCGGCTCCGTCAACCGGTGGTGGAGGGGGCGGCAGGGGCCGGGGTGGCCAGCAAGGACGTGGTCAGCCCCGCACGCGAAGTGAAGGGGATCAGCGGGACGACTCTACGCCCAAGAGACCGCAGTTTGCCAAGAAGAAGGTCGCAGCCTTAACGGCGCATCGATATGCCCCAGATAGTGAGAACGCGGCTTCGGAATCTGACGTGGGCTCTGACCTTGATGGACAGCGCGGCGGAGATTACCATAGTGAGAGAGGCCCTCCGTCCACTGTTGAAGGTGACAGCGACTGACACTTATGTTGTGATTGAAACGGCTGATACACATGTTGCTCCCCCTGAACGACTTTTTGAAATTGTCCTGTTAATTGAAGGTGACATGCAGCGAACTGTAAAACGGTATTTTGGGAAAATCTTTCGTCTACGTATGACATTTTGCTTTCGGAGGCTGACTGGCCCCCACCTTTTGTTCTCGCAGCTCCGCGAGGGGAGGAGGTGATCCTCCCCAGTTTCGCGCACACTGTATCGAGAGTGGAAGCGCTGCATTTTGCAGAAGAGTGGGCTCTGGCGCTTGCGCCGGCTGTGTACCGAAATCAGTGTGGCTGGGATAAATTGTCCCCTAGCCATGAGATTCCTTTACGGTCACAGCCGCAGCCACAACCTCAGTATCCCATACGGCGTGAAGCTAAAGCTTCTGTCGCGGCTATCCTTGAACAATTGGAATATCAAGGTGTAATTGAAACGTGTGTGTCACCAATGAATAATCCCCTTTTTACTGTGAACAAGCCAGACGGCTCATATCGTCTGGTTTTGGATTACCGGCATTTGAACTCGCATTGCCGTAACTGTGCAGTACAGAATACTCACGGCTCTGCCCTAGTGAATAGTCTTGAGCGTAAACGGTTCAAAACCACGCTTGACATTTCCAATGGTTTTTATGCACACAGATTAGATGGTCTAAGTTCCCAATGGACCAGTTTTACGTGCGGCGGCGTACAAAAAATGTTTAAACGACTCCCAATGGGCTATAAGAATAGTCCTGGAGTGTTTTCCGCCCGCATAGTCTCTCTTTTGGAGAGCTTCGATCCAGTTGCTTGTTCTTATGTGGATGACATTTATCTCACAGACGACGAACTTTGGGAGCATCTGTGTCGAGTTAACAGCATAATTTGTAACTTTGCAGACATGGGTTACAAGTTTAACTTTGCAAAGTCACACATTGCGGAGTACACAGTGTTGTTTCTGGGTTATGAACTTAACCACGAAGGAAAGGGGTTGGCTCCTCACTTCCTGGAGAAGTGCGCGCAGTTGCGCTCTCCGACAACGCTGAAAAAATTACAGTCTTTACTGGGTTTTTTGAATTTCGGTAGAACATACATTCCGGAATATGCCCAGCGTATCAAGCCTTTGTATGCGCTGATACAACCATCTTTTTCCAAATCATGCTGGCTGCCTGAGCATTCAGCCATTCTGCGGTCTTTACAGGCTGATTTGCTTGCTTCTGACTACTTACAGACTCGTGATAACCAGACCAACCTGGTGATAAGAATTATCCATGGGACGGTGGGTTTCACGTACCTGACTTTTAATGAAGGGGATACTGTACCTATTGCTTACAAGTCACACTTGTACACTTTGGCTGAACTGCGTTTTTCCACTGTGGAGAAAGTGTTAACGGCTGTGCAGATGGCAATTCTTAAGGAACGTGCCCTGTCGCAGGGAAAGCGCATGTTGGTTGTTACCCCGTGTCCTGCCTTGGAGGCGGTCACGAAAGCCAGTGTACCGAATTCTAAAGCTTTGCACCCTCGGTGGATTTAGTGGGCTACATCCTTGACATCCCAGGATGTCACGTTTATTTTTGACGCCGCTTTACGGTCGCAGGAGTATTTACAGTATGAGTTTGTTCATCCTGCTCCTTTAGCGATGCGGCCGTTGGAGGATTTCCATTGTATCATTTACACTGATGGTTCGGCGCAGGTTGCGCATGGCTCTAAACATGCCTACGTTTCCGCTTGCGCCATTGTGGTCGGTGCCATGGTGAACGATGAGTTCAAGTCCAGTGTCGTGCACACGCAAACACTAGGGGACTGCACCGCGCAATTGGCAGAGCTTCGTGCTCTTATGCTCGCATTGGAGTACGCTGATCCTTGTGTGACGACTTTAATCGTAAGTGATTCTTACTTCTGTGTCCAGTCTTACAATGAGATCTTGTTCTTTTGGATTCAGAATGATTTTCGTGATTCCAAAGGTAGCACAATAAAATATAAAATGATCTGGGTCCGAGTGGCGGAACTTAAAGAAAAGCTGCCGCTCGTGTTTGTGATTCATACTCTCGGCCATCAGCGCGTGGGGGTCCACGCTGTTGGTAATTCGCTTGCTGATGAGGCAGCGAAGTCTGCGGTATCAAAATACTTAGTTGCAGCAGTCACGAGCTCCAAAAGCAAAATAGATGATGACATCTTGGCGGCTGTTGCTGCCACGGAGAAGGGAGGTAAATATCCTGCGGGGTTCCCTTCAAAGTACACATACCACTTAAGTCCCGATAAGGTTCCTTATGTGAAAATTCCTGAAGTTGGCAAACGTCTAGTTCCCAACTCGGATCGCAGAGCTTCTCTGATTACAGCGGCTCATGAAGGTGTGGCGTCTGCGCATGCGGGCGTCTCAGCCACTGTAACTCAGCTACAACAAAGGTTCTGGTGGCGGGGACTGTACAAACAGACGCGCGATTATGTCCTTATGTGTGACATTTGTCAGCAGATTAAGCCTTCTACTGCTGCGCGTCCGCCTCAGACACAGTTGTACATCTCTAATAAACCGCTTGGTTGCGTTTATTTGGATCACTGCTGTCCTTTTTCCTCTGATACTGCGTATAAATACATCTTAGTAGCAGTCGATTCATGCACACGCTTTGTGTGGGTATGGCCGCATCGAAGCGCTGATTCGCGGACTGTCATTAAGGATTTGCGTGTCTTTGTGGGAATCTTTGCCTGTGGTACTTTCCATTCGGACCAGGGTCCGGCTTTCGCCTCTAAGGCGTATAAGGATGCTATGGTTTCGTTGGGAGTCCAAGTCAAGTTTTCAAGTCCCTACAGGCCTGAGGGCAATAGTGTAGTAGAACGAATGAACCGCGACTTAAAGCAATCTTTGACAGCCCGAGTTATAGGCACTGGTAGAAACTGGCTGACCCACCTCTATGGCGTGCAGCGTGCGCTTAATAATCTCCCTAGAAGGTCTCTGGGTGGGCGGACCCCATACGAAATGCTCTTTGGTATCAAGATGTACGTCCCTGACCTCGATGGTGCAGACTGCCAGGCCCAGGCCGCGGCCTTTGACGTAGATGAACATTGCAATGTTTTACAGGATCTACAAAAGACCAGAGACAGTCTTGCTAAGGAACACTTGCCCTCCACGTCGGATGATGCGTTGCAGATCCCGGTAGTTGGCTGGCTACCCCAAGTTGGAGAACTGGTTCGAGAGAAGATCGATAACAAGAAAGAGTTTGGTCCCTCATATCGTGCACCAGTTTGAGTTCTTGGAGTGAAGGGCACAAGAACAGTCATTTTACCACCACTTCCAGGTCGTAAAGAAAACAGATTTATTTCTATTGACAATGTCAAGACACACAGGGTGGCCGATTCTTCATAGCATGACACCGGCTGTATCCTGTCCTTCCATGGTGAGGCACTCTGTGCTGGCTATTACATCTGGTGCAGAACAGGAGGTGTCCCTCGAGATGCCTGCCATATCCAGTCCTTTATTAAATACTATTCCTGTTACTAACATTGATGAATTGACCTATGCGGATCCTGCTGATTTATCTATGTCCGATTTACAAGCTCGTTTGGCTAACCAGTCCAGATTCTCTTTTGACTCTGATTCGGAACTTTCAAAGAAACCATCGACTATTGCAAAATATTCCACGTTGTTTAAAAAACATTTTCTGATTCCACCTTGGACATACGTTTGGCTGATGCTATTTTCATTTTATCTTTTTATGTCAATTGGTTTTGTGTTTTATTTTTTCCGCCTGATCGATGGCCATTATGTGAAAGAAAGAACAGGAATTCGGTACCTTAATGGAACATTGGCCCCTCTTTCCTCCTCACATTCAGCACACAGACTAAAAAGAGACTTAAATACAGTAGAGATTACTGCTTGGCCTGTCCTTGATGGGATTGTGTGGGATGCGGTTAGGTTTCAGATACATGGCCCCACAGAAGTTATTAATGTTCCTAATGTGCTTAGAGTAAACATGGGAGATGTGATTAAGCAAGATATTCGTTCTGATGATTGGGATCTTCAGGCCGTAGAAGAATTGTTCTCTGATTTGAAATATTATGCGGCCTTTGATGCTGAGGATTTGTACTTAGATTCTGTCAATTATGGTGATTTGTTTTGTTATCAACATTATGGGAATCATTTCTTACACAAAACAAGTTCCAGGAGGGTTCCTGTGAACTACACACAGTGGGAACATTGTCCTGCTCCTTTACAGGGGAGCTCAAGTACATTTCTGGGGAAATTCTCTTATTTTACAGATTTTAATCAATCAAATCCTGAGTCGTTTTATTTTAAAGTGAATCAGAAATTCATGTCCAAAGTTAGACTTACCGATACAAAATTGCTGTATTCGAAGTCCTTTCTAGACAGGTTAGCTATAGATGGCTATGAGTTATGGAAGGAGGCTATTGACCTTAAATCGGTTTGGGGTACCAAAGATTGGCAGGTACAAGGCACTGAGGCTTTGCATCGTGCATGTCTCATCCCGAATCACATGTTGTTTTTAAATTCTACTATTTCCCAAAACAACATGCTTTGGATTGGCTACATCTAAAAAATTAAATACACCTACTATCCCTGATTTGGAAGAATATTCAGGTTGGAGTAATTTCACTACATTGTCCATCGGTGGGATACAAGCACGTTTGCACAATTCCTCCTTTAATATTTCCAGTTTTGATCCAGAGGGGTGGCTTTTGTGGCAAAGAAGCTCTGATTCTTGCCAACGTCGTTTTTTGAGTTTGTCTGAAGGTTTTACACACATCAGGCCAGATCCCAGGTTTGAAACAGATCACACCGTTACTACTTATTCAGTAGGCAAATTGTGTCAGAACTGGTTACAACATTCCACTTTGGCTGCAGTTAAACTGCATCTGTCCCAGTTGAATGAGAACATAGAGTTAAATGATTTTATAAAAGGCCCGGCTAGGGGTAGATCTAAACGCTGGCTTTATGCAGTGTACAATGAAATTTGGAAATTTTCACAGATTGAGGCAGCTAAACGCCTGAGAGCTATTGATCAAGCAAATTTGGAAAAAGTGCTTGCAGTGGTCGATAACAGTATTAACATGCTTTCTTCCAGGATTTACACGTTGGATAATATTGTTTCTTCTGTTGTTGATATTGTACATGATGAAGTGTCCACGTTATACCATGGTCAGAATCAATTACGTTCTGTAATGCAGTTTGCATGGACCCTACAGACACTTAAGGCTGGTCGAGTTCCCTGGAACTCATTGAACGTTTCGTCCCTTTTCGCCCCTTTTAATCTGACTGAAAAGCAACGCATGCTTTCAATGCGTGATGCGTCATTTTCTATGTTACATATTGAAAAACTAGAATCCTTACCCTTCTCTGTTGCTGAAACCACTACTGCCACGTGGCTTATTCATGGATTAATTACATTACCATTTCCCTTATACAAATTTACTAATTGTATGCGGTATATTGCTATAGGACGATATGAACCACTAGGCAATGCATTCCTCCATGAGGCATGGTCATTACCGTACACATACAGATGTCTGAAGGATGGGAAAGAAGTGAATCTTAATGGTGAGGAATGCACACAGTCACCTGACCATTCATTAATATGCAGACACATTCAGTTACACGGTTCTTGTAATAAGGACCGGCCAAATTTAGCATGTGTTTTAAAAGGCACGCCAGTTCCAGCAGTAGTTCCCACATTTACATTATTGACTAATGGTAGTTATTTGCTTTTAAACAACGAATTATGTTGTGGGTTATTAATTGGTGTGGCTTATGTGGTAACTGTATCAGAGCGAGTGGTGTGTTGCAAGAATGTTCTATACCCACCCACGCATGGGTCTTCAGATGTCTCCATCTGGCCACGGATTCCAACCTTGGAAGCGAAGTTCAATGGTTTAAGCAGAATAAGGGCCCTTTTGTCTCAAAAACAAGTGACCCTGAGTTCGGCCCGGGAAAATTATGTCCTTCACATAGCTAACACACGCACAGAGGTGCAGGCGCTTTTAAATACTGATTTGCCATTTCATTTCTGTGAGCTGGTGCACCAGATCTTTAATGCATCCTCCACGACTGGGCTTGCACATTTTTTTAAATTGGTTAGCAGTGGCCTCGTGACTACATTTGAAAAAGTTTTTGGTATCATTCCCACGTTTTTCCACTCTATTTTTTCGAGTTTGTTTGGTGGACTACCTGTTTTACTGGCTGTAGCCGCTGGAATTTTGTTGGTGTTTTTCTTCATAAAACATGGATGCCCATCCTGCGCAAGAAGCCGTTCAACGCCTCCTGACACTGTGCCGTAATCGGATGCTCAATTACTATGGAACATTGCCGCTTGCAGCATTAAGCATGGCTTATAGATTGTCATTTCGGTTCACCGACTTCACGTGTGTCCAACCTGTGTTTCACTGCCTGAGCTGCAAGTTCGATTAGGCCATTGATTTGTGCCTATGCTTGAGGACTGCTCCTGACGTCGATTTTGATCAGCTAATGCGTCCCGTGGTGGCTCACGAGCTGATTTGTTCTGGCGAAAGAGTTATGGCCTTGGCAGCGATAAATGGAGTACTGGGCCAATGGGAGATCTCTGCAGCGGCGCATGCCTTTCTGACACACAGCGTTCTGGTGAACCCACCGAGTTGTCCTCTGACGTTACAGGAGGATCCGATGCTGGAGGAGCACGTATGTTCTTTCCCATTGCTGAATTGGATTGCTGAACTATTTTCGGATGATGGCAGTGATTTCATACTGGAGGCTGTTGCAACTTACTTTGCATATACTGTCCAATCGTGACATGCCTGGGAGGATTGCTTTGTTATGGAATATGACTTTCCCCTTGCTGGATTGGAGGGATGAACTGTGCTCAAATGATGGAGAGTTCAATCATGTGATGTCGCTGAAAATAACGTCCATGTGGCACATGACTTTGGATATCGGATAAGTGCCTTGTTTTTTCACTTACAGACATTTAAACTAATGCGACCTGGTCCTACATTTCATATTTTTGAGACCTGACGAATAACTTTTGGTTCGAAAGTTTTGTTTTTATTTTTAGATTTGAGGCCACTGTAGGCATTCATACATATTCATTCATACATATTTTTTAGCTTATTTTAGCTCAAGATTATTGAACTTTGCTTTCATTTTTATGTATCTGATTTAGTATTGCCTTTTCCCTTATGTTTGACGGTGCTCGGATCAATGGGGGGGTGTCATATGGATACTTCATTACATATATTGCGTTAAGTTAGCATGAGTGTATTACATGTTTAAACAGCCATTTTTCCTTCGGCTTCAGTTTTGCACACGACACCTACTTGTTGTTGTCGCTTTCAACCTAGAAGCGGTGATGTGATTTATTTGAGAATAATATGTTATTACTATGCTATCAGCTTTGCCTGGTACACTTGGTACAACTGTCTGCACACTGAGAGCTGCACACTCTAGGAATAACCTAACACAAGGTTGCTGGGAGGCCTGATCCTCGCACCACATTAGACATAACACAAATAATGTTGATGCCAACATTTTGGGCTCTACGCGGGTTTAAGATAGAGTTACAGGGAATGAACGCAGACACTTGGTGCTGCGCATGAAGAGAGCTGGTAGCTGTTGATGTGATCTACTCCTACTGACATTTAGAGGTATGGGTTCGCCCTGCTAAAGCCCGAATGAGACCTTCTTAGATATAAAATAATATGCTAAATAGGGTGCGCGAAATATAGGTGATATAGATTTCTATAGATTTTGCATTGTAACATGCTATCACCGTTTGCTTACTATGGATTAGTGACTATGCTGCTAACTCTGATTTTTATCATCTGCATTTTGGTATTATACAAGATACTGCGTTTGAGAACCTTGCATTGAATAATAAATATTTCAAACTTGCACGTGTATTCTTTGACTCTCAGTTTTGGTTTGAAATGATTATATAACGAAAGAGTGTTCATGTGTTCCACGATTCCTGAGGTATTCTAAAGTTCATGTTCTGGTTTGTCTAAGACATGGATCATTCCATAATGAGCCATGAGACACTGTAGCTAGCTAGGTAAGGGGATTTCTGACACTGAGATGAGTTTTGGATCATCCTAACTCACTGAGGTTCTAGATCTCTATGCACAGTTCTGTGGGAGAACGGAAACCCTGCTACACCAGCTTGAGATGTATGCCGAAGAGCTCCCGCTATCTTCTAAACCCAAAGACATATGGGCCCCCCTGAGAGAGTACTTACTGAATTGCAGTGACTCGGATTCTGAATGAGCTAAAGGGCTAATGTTGATGATGTCTGAGAAACCCGTGTACAATGCTGGATGTGGTGTCACCCTGCACTGGTGGGGGAGAGAGGTGATCGCAAATTATGGCATTGGAATATATTGACTTTATATATGGTGCTTGTACCTTTATACCAACTGAATTTACCTTAGACTGCCAGTTTGTTTACAGTTCATTATAGATTACTCCGCTGTTCTTTGGTGTCTAAAATGAATATGATGTATGGATATGATATGCTGAATAAAAGCTTTACAAATAAAAAAATTAAAAAAATTAAAAAAACACATGCTTTTGTCACAATGGTTGCAGAAGTGGACACAGACTCAGTGTGATTCTAGACAAGCAAGACTATTCCCTGGACTTTAGCAGAAAAAACTCAATAGTCTGGAAGGGGTAAGGTGATTGCATACATGCTACACATTTCACTACTGCACTCTACTGTGAATGCCTGACTCATTCTGCAAATGTATAAATAATCACTGGGTTCAAACACTACTGACATTTGACAACAGAACAGCTTTTTAAGCACTTATGTGTGTGTGAAGACATGAAGTAACCACATGCTTCTGTCACAATGGTTGCACAAATACACACAGACGTACAGTGTGATTCTAGACAAGAAAGACTATTCCCTGGACTTTAGTAGGAGAAACTCACTACTCTGGAAGGGGTAAGGTGACTGCATACATGCTATACATTTCACTACTGTACTGCTAGTGTGAATGCCTGACTCATTATGCGAATGCATAAGCAATCACTGGGTTCTAATACCACTAAGATGTCACAACAGGACAGCTTTTTAAGCACTTATGTGTCTGCAAAGACATGAAGTAACCACATGCTTCTGTCACAATGGTTGCAGAAGTGTAAACAGACTCACAGTGTGATTCGAGACAAGCAAGACTATTCCCTGGAGTTTAGCAGGAGAATCTCACTAGTCCGGAAGGGGTAAGGTGACTGCATACATTCTATAAATGTCACTACTGCACTGCTAGTGTGAATGCCTGACTCATTCTGCAAATGCATAAGCAATTACTGGGTTCTAATACTACTAAAATGTCACAACAGGACAGCTTTTTAAGCACTTATGTGTCTGGAAAGACATGAAGTAACACATGCTTCTGACATGATGGTTGCACAACTACACACAGACTCACAGTGTGATTCTAGACAAGCAAGACTATTCCCAGGGCTTTAGCAGGAGAAACTCACTACTCTGGAAGGGGCAAGGTGACTACATACATTCTATACATTTTCAGTACTGCACTGCTAGTGTGAATTCCTGACTCATTCTAGGAATGCATAAGTAATCACTCACTTCTCATCGTACTGAAATTTGACAACAGGATAGCTTTTTAAGCATGTATGTTTCAGCAAAGACATAAAGTAACCACATTTTTCTGCCACAGTGGTTGCACAAGTACACACAGACTCACAGTGTGATTGTAGACAACCAAGACTATTCCCTGGACCTTAGCAGGAGAAACACAGTACTCTAATTAAAAACAAAGGCACCACATACAACACCTCACAAATTAATAACTCACCTTTCAAATTAAATGATTAGTAGATTAAGAAGTATCTGAATCACACACCAGATTTTCTTACAGAGAATGTCTGTAGTACACTGCTCTTAGCAAAACCCAAATAATGGCAAACTTTCCCTCTCAATCTGCACACATATACATGTAAATATCAAAGCACATTGCTTCCCACATTCATTCAAAAGCTAACACACATTTCTATTGGTTACACATTTCAACCCTTTCAAATTGACATAACTTTGAACCCTACCCCCACTCTGCTTAATGTCTGTTACCAAAGTAACAGTTCATTGAACACTCAACTGAACACACAGGTCACAAGTTCAGCACACAATGTTGCAAATCTAAACAGCAAGTGTGCTTGACTTTTCAAAATATCAGCTTATCCTATGTAATGTTCCTTTCAAACAGTTTTCATTGACCAATAAAAAACATGCTTTTAAAACACAGAAACATGCACCCTATTTTTCAGTCTATAATGTTCTCAAACAGCCAATCGTTTCTCTTTTTTTTAAACTGCATCTTATCCACCAATTTAGAAAAATCTTAGTTTTCAAACTGCCCATTTCACATACAGACACCTTCTGAGTGCATCCAGACCTCCCTTCGAGATGCTTAGAGTGCGGATTGTGGGACACAGCTATAATTTCTGGAGCCAAATGTATGCAGAAAACAGAGGTATTGACAAAGACCTAGCTTTGCCAAATGTAGACATTACATGGATTGGACAGAGAGGATTAAAGTGGCACCAAGTGATGCCATTGGTTAAATCCTTTTTGCATCTACAACACCCTGACCTCATAATTGTGCACTGTGGCGGCAATGACCTAGGCACTTTGACTGAGGTAGGTCTGGAAATGCTTATGAAGGACACCTTTGGAGAATATATGTCACTTTTCCCCCAAACTGCCTTTGTCTATTCTAACATATGCCAAAGACAGAAATAGAACTGGTCCAATCAATTTTGCCCACAGATTGAGAAAGCTAGGAAACATGTCAATAAAGTTGTTTCTGCTTATCTCCGAGATTACAGGATGGGGTCCATTTACAACATCAATCTGCGTTTTAATATGGATGGTATCTATAGGAGAGATGGTGTACATTTCACCGATGAGGGTAACAGAGTCTTCCTCAACAACTTTGAACTCTGCATCGGTACTTACTTGTAGGTACCAAAATCTCCCAATAAACACAAGGGCTCTTTTAAGAGCCACTCAATATCTAAACACATAAGCTTGATGTATATTTAAAAAATATTACTTTTTTTAACTTGGAGTCGCGCACCCAGCGCATTTTGGAGTTACGCACCCAACGCCTTCACACCAGGGTTCCGCTCTGGGAGTCACGCACCAAATGTGTTCACACCGGGGGCCACACTGGGAGTTGCGCACCCAGAGCATGTACACCAGGTGGCCTCACTGAGCGCTGCGCTGGATGCACGACTCCTAATTTTACTGGCATTTTTTTTTACTTCTATCACTAATTTATATTCTCCCCAGTGACCCCATCCCCCAGGGCCCATACACATTGTTGGGGACCATGGGGGGAGCCCCAATGCCCCAACGGTCCTGCCAGCTCCCCGCGCCCTTCGGGAGCCGGCATTGCTTTTCCACACGGGGAGCTGCTAACATGCAGCTCTCCGTGTAGAAAAGAAATCTGGTTTGCATTTTGAAAGAGAGAGCAGGTTTCCCTGCTCTCTCTTTCAAAATCCAAACCACAGTGTGCTATGGCAGGGTGGGAGCCACGAGGCTCCCGCCCTGCCACAGCAAACTGCAGTGTCCCGGGGTTGGTCACCCCGGGACACTGCAGGAGTTGGCCTTGGGGGGTGGCGGTCCCCAGGGCCCTTGAGGGCTTCAGAAGAGGGGGCTGCGCGGCCTCCCCCCCAAAATGTAGAAAGTCCTAGTGGTGGTGGTCCCTGGGACTTGGGGGCCTTTGAGCCCCCCCCACCCATTTACTTGTGAAGCCCCAGGGGGTGCTGGTCCCCAGGGCTAGGGGGGCCTTTGAGCCCTCCACCCATGTATTTTGTAGCCCCCGGGTGCTGGTCCCCGGGGTAGGGGGGGCTGTGAGCCCCCCGGCACATATTTCATAAAAGCCCCGGGGGTGTCGGTCCCCGGGGCCCATTACATTAAACATTTTTGCCCCGGGGATTAGGCCCCCCCTGGGGGCTAATTATTAAAGGAGAGCGGGAGACCGCATTTCGGCTTTTTTCCACGAGATGGCTGCCAACACTTCCTGGTTTGGAGTGTTGACAACCAATTAGCATTCAGGTTGTGTTTGGGAGGGTGCGCGCAGAGTGCGCACAAGGTGCGTGGATCCACCGCGGCCATAGATATATATGTGTTTTTACTTTAGATTTTCTCTGCAACTACTGAACAGATTCACACCATTTAACAAAAAGGCATGATTCTGAACCAAGGGCTACCTCTTTTCCGAATTTGGAGTAATTCCGTTCAGCAAGTCGGGCTGTAGCCGCGGCTAAAGTTTCCTATGGGAAATTGCATAGGGAAAACACATTTTGTGACCCCCCTTTTTTCTCAGCCCCCGCTTGCCGAATCACCCCGAAACTTTCAAGATAAAAGCGGACCGGAGTGGGTCATAAGTTTTGAAAATTTCACAATGATTCGTCAACAGGCGCCAAAGTTATTTGGAATAAAATGTTGCGGATTTCCTATGGAAAATAGGTTCTAACTATAACTACCTACCGGCGACCACCAGTAGGTTTTATCTATATATATATCCAACTGTTATAAATGAGGCAAAACCAGTGCAAACAACCATTTTTATAGAACAGCTAAACCTTGGGCAGAAATAGTGCAAGCATCACTCCTTTAGGACAGGTATATCTAGGAAAGCATCAAGAGCAGTACAAGTTTTACTTACTCACGGATTAGGGTGTTTTTATGGCTTTTGTAAGGACCTGATTTAGAGGAGGTGCTTATGGAATGAAACTAGGCCTGCGTTCGAAATTCCGCTCCACTCCCGGAGTTTGAGGAGTTTTTTTTTATTAATGCGCCGGATTTCTATTTCTATGTATATTACATATGCTGTCAGGCCCAATACGCATACTATTGGTACAAACCACACAACTTCATTCCACACGTGGCGGTGGAGGAAGGGGATGTATGACGGTACAACGCGTACCGTCACAACGCATCCCTTTAGCACGCATCCCATACAACGCAAGCCGTTACCACGACTTGCGTTGGGGGTGCGGATTTCAAATAGTATAATTTAGTATTCTAACCCCAGTCCCCGTGGACCCTAGGGAAGGTGTTGGGATAGTAAATATACTATTTGTAATCCTTTAGCGCCCTCCAGCGCAAGTCGTGGTAACGACTTGCGTTGTAAGGGATGCGTGCTAAAGGTACCGCGTGTTATAACTTCGTGGTAAACGATGTTTACCGGAGGAAGGCGACGCTCACCCCGTCCCCTTGCGAGGGGTCGTTACGCATACCAACAGACACACTCCGAAGGCTAAGATAAACACGCTAGATATCAGAGTGTCAGCCTGGCAGGCGATTGGTACTCGCACAAACAAACTTCCCTTATATGCACCTGCAATGCCGATCGAGGGACACGCTGCACTGTCGGTAGCTAACGACAGAGGTTCCTTTCTGGCACTGCGCGAAGTGGGCATATCGCACATGAATGACTTATACCCGGATGGTACATACCTCACAAGGGAGGATTTATCTTATATACACAATCCTACACTGCTATTCCAATTCACTTGCTATAGGCTACGAAGGGTGATGGGGGGACACTACACTAACTTCCCGGAGGAACCGGAGACGCTGTCGGCTTTACAACTGATAATCACAGCTCCCACGAGAAAGAAACTAGTTACCAAGTTATATAAGGCCGTACAAAACGACACTCAGCACAACA
Source organism: Lissotriton vulgaris (assembly GCF_964263255.1). NCBI lineage: Eukaryota > Metazoa > Chordata > Amphibia > Caudata > Salamandridae > Lissotriton > Lissotriton vulgaris. The sequence continues at coordinate 558,677,499 of NC_141685.1, read as the reverse complement.
CTACCGCCAGTCTGACATGCTGGAATAATGAGATGGATCCTACTCTCACAGAGGAGGACTGGGGAAAAGTGTGCTCGATAACAGGGCGATTAACGTCTAATAGCAATCTCTGTATAATACACCTAAAATTCCTGCATCAAACCTACCATACTCCTCACAGGCTGTGGAAGATAGGTCTTAGAGCAAATGCTAACTGCAAAAGATGTAATGCGAAAGAGGCTGGCTTCCTGCATCTGGCATGGCAGTGCAAACCGGTCTTCGAATACTGGGAAAAGGTGTTAACATTACTCCCGGTAATGTCAGGGGAAACGTTACGAAATACACCGGCGATATGCCTACTAACACATGCTTTGCAGCCTAAAGGCAGAATAGGGAGGTTTATTCAAGTGGCACTACTCCTGGCAAAGCGGCGCCTACTGTTCACGTGGGACAGTAGGAGAAGTCCCAAAACAGAAATGTGGTTAAAGGATATGGTATATTGTAGGGACCAGCTTGAGGTGTATGCCGATGAGCTCCCGCTATCTTCTAAACCCAAAGACATATGGGCCCCCCTGAGAGAGTACTTCCTGAATTGCAGTGACTCGGATTCTGAATGAGCTAAAGGGCTAATGTTGATGATGTCTGAGAAACCCGTGTATAATGCTGGATGTGGTGTCACCCTGCACTGGTGGGGAAGAGAGGTGATCGCAAATGATGGCATTGGAATGTATTGACTTTATATATGGTGCAGTGACCACTGCGCCCTTGGCCTGGTCGCCCCCACCTGCTCCTCCTCACCTGCTGCTACCTGCTGCCTGTGCCTGTGCCTCGCACTTCACCTCGCCCCAGCCGCCGCAGGACCGCCGCTGAGCCGCATCAGCCACCGCAGGGCCGCCCCAGTGCCGCCCCAGCCACCGCAGGACCGCCGCTGAGCCCCCAGGCTTTCCTTTTCCCGCCGGACTCCCGCGAAACCCCACCCCCCAGCCCCCCGATTGGTTGCCGCGCTACCCGCCTCCCCGCAGACCCTCCCTCCCGGCTCCCCTCTTATGACGCCCCCAGAGCGACCGCGCAGCGGACGCGCGCAGCGGGAGCACCGACTGAGCGCCGAAGGTGCGCCAAAGGTAAGCCCGTCTGCGCCCGTCCGCGCCTGGACCGCGCCCAGTGCCAGGACCCCTGGCCCTCGAGGACCCCAGCCCACCCGCCGGACATACACCGCCGCCACCCTCAACGCTCTCAACACCGGCCGAATCCCGGGATGCTACCGAGCCACCCCGAGACGCACCCACGGACCCTTCAGCTGCCACGCCTGCAAGTTCACCTGCATCCGGACCTGCCTCGCACCAGCACCCGCCAAGCCGAACACCAGCAGCAACCACCTCAAGTGCATCCTGCTCAACACCCGCTCCGTCCACAGACACGCCATCGAACTCTGGAACCTCCTCGACACCACAGCTCCTGACGTTGCTTTCCTCACTGAAACCTGGATGAACGACACCTCAGCGCCCGACATCGCCATCGCCATCCCAGAGGGCTACAAGATCACCCGGAGGGACCGCACCGCCAACCAGATGGGAGGAGGCATTGCTATCATCCACAGGGACACCATCCGCATCACGACCAACACCGACGACACCCTGACCACCGCCGAACACCTACACTTCCAGATCCACACCGACCCGAAGACCACCCTCAGAGGCACCCTGATCTACCGACCCCCGGGACCACGCACACAATTCAGCGAGGACATCGCCGACTTCGTCAGCCCGCATGCCCTCCCCTCAGCTGACAACATCCTCCTGGGGGACCTCAACTTCCACCTGGAGAACAACAGTGACCGCAACACCATCACCCTGCTCGACAACCTCGCCAACCTCGGACTCAAGCAGCTGGTGTCCACCCCCACCCACCTCGCCAGACACACACTCGACGCCGCCTTCTCATCCAGCAAAGACATCGCCTTCAGCCACGCCACAGGACTCCACTGGACGGACCACAGCTGCGTCCACTTCACCTTCAGAAGAACGACGATCCACCACCACCAGCAACAGGTTGCCCGAAGAAGCTGGAACAAGATCACAGCCGACCAGCTCGCCGCTTCCCTGAGCCAGCACCCTCCCACCAGCTCAGCGAACCCCAGCCAGGCCGCCGACAACCTCACGAAGTGGATCAGCAACTGCGCGGACGAACTCGCCCCACTGAGGACCCCGCCCAGCAGACCCGGCAGCAAGAAAGCTCCATGGTTCACCGACGAACTCAAGAGCTCCAAGAAGAACTGCCGAGCCCTCGAGAAAGTCTGGAGAAGGGAACCAACACCGGACAACATGACCACCCTCAAGCTTGCCACCCGGAAGCACCACCAACTGATCCGCGCCACCAAGAAAACTGCATTCAAGGACCGGCTGGACAACAACGCACACAACTGCAATCCCTCAATCCCGGCACAATAACTCCCACAAATGGTTTACCCCCCACCTAAAAGTTCACCATTTAGAACTCCGCCAGTCTGAGCGGAAGTGGAGGAGAGACTACAGCCCTGCAAGCAGAGACGCATACGTGGCTGCCCGCAATGGGTATAAACTCGCTATTCTGGCTGCCAAAAAAACCTATGCCTCTGGAAAATTTTTATCTGCCCCTTGCCAGACTAAGGAAATTTTTAAAGTTCTTAATGAATTTACTTCCGACCCCAGGACGCTCCCTACTCAGGCCCCTACACAGGAAGCATGCAACGCCCTTAGCACTTTCTTCATTGAAAAAATCGTATCGATCAAGAACACCATTCCTACTACATTTCCTGGCGCTGGACCTGTCTCCCCTCCCCACAACACTTCTTCTTTTACACAATTCCCTCTTCTTGACTCCTCCTCCCTGGCTACTCTTGCCACCCGCATTAAGTCGGGATCTCCAGATGACTGCTGCCCCCCTTCCATTCTTAGGGACATCTGCCACACTCTACCCGACTGTATTCTCCCTCTGCTAAATTCTTCTCTTTCTTCTGGGAAGGTGCCGGCCCCCTTCAAGGAGGCCGTGTTGGTACCTCTTTTGAAGAAACCGGGGGCTGACCCCGCCGTCCCGGCTAACTACCGCCCCATCTCTCTCTTACCTTTCTTCTCAAAAATCCTGGAAGCCCACGTCACCACCTGTCTCTCACAGTTTATCGAGAGCTCCAACTTTCTCGAGGGCAACCAAGCTGGCTTTAGACCCGGCCATTCAACGGAGACAGTGATCTTGGCCGTGCTGGATGCCCTGAGAGACGGTGTTGACAAAGGTACCCCCCAGGCCCTGGTATTATTAGATCTGTCAGCCGCTTTCGACACGGTGGATCATAACATCCTTCTCCGCCGTGTCGAGCAGGCTGGCATCCAGGGCCCGGCTCTGGCCTGGGTCAGATCCTTCCTGACGGGCAGGTCCCAGACCCTTAGCCTGGGTACCTTTAGGGCCCCTAGAGAGCAGTCGCTCTGTGGGGTCCCCCAGGGTTCTTCTCTGTCCCCTCTTCTCTTCAATCTTTACCTCCGCCCTCTTCTACTTTCTCTGAGGCTGTGGGACGTCACCGTGTTCAATTACGCGGACGACCTGCAGCTCATCTTCTCTCTTAATTCCCCTTCTGCTATTCCTAACTTTCAGTCAGCCATGTCCCACATTCTCCAGTGGATGGGCCATAACCAGTTAAAACTGAACCCCGGTAAGACGGAGCTCCTCCTTCCTGGTAGGAGCCCCACCTTCTGGGGGCCACACTTCTGGCCGGCGGAACTGGGCCCGTCTCCCACTCCCGTGGCCTTGGTGAAGAGCTTAGGGGTCACTATTGACTCTGCTCTATCCCTAGGGCCGCAGGTGGGGACCGTGGTCTCATCCTGCACTTACCAACTGCGCAGGATCAGGAAAGTGGCATACCTCCTTACACCTGAAGCCCTCCTGCAGGTCATCATGGCCCTCGTCCTCTCTCGCCTAGATTTCTCCAACTCGATCTACCATGGTCTGCCCAAAACATCGATGGGCAGACTACAGGTGGTCCAAAATCAGGCGGCGAGATTGGCCTTAGGGATCCCGAAGTGGCAATCTGCCAGGCCCCTCCTCGTCAAACTCCACTGGCTCCCTGTCGCCTCTAGGGCAGCCTTTAAGATCGGCTGCCTCATCTTCAAATCCCTGGCTGGCTCCTGTCCCATCTTTGTAAAATCTCTTATTCTACCCTACTGCCCGTCCCGCAACTTGAGATCCTCCTATCTTCATCTCTTAACCGTCCCCTCTTACAAGCTCTGCAGATCTGGAGGCCGGAGATTTGCTTACCTGGCCCCCAAGTTCTGGAATTCTCTCCCTCTTTCTCTTAAAACTTCTAATTCTCTGATTCTTTTTCGCAAATCTCTAAAAACTTGGCTTTTCCCTCATTCTGGTTAGTCTTTCTGTCCCCTCTATTTCCAACCAGCGCCAGGAAACCCATGGTGTCAGTGCGCTATATAAGCACCCCTTACGATACGATACGAAGGAACTCTTCAACATCGTGAAAGAGCTCTCCAACCCCAACGCCGGAAACAACACCATCACCCCATCGCAAGACCTCTGCAACTCCCTCGCCTCCTACTTCCACAACAAGATCGCGGACATACACAACAGCTTCAGCATTCAACCGACGCACGCCACGACCGCAGCAACGCCCCCCACCACCACCCTCCGCGCCTGGACTCCGATCAGCACCGAAGACACCGTCCGCATGATGAACTCCATCCACTCCGGATCTCCGACCGACCCCTGCCCTCACCACGTCTTCAACAAGGCCGACGCTGTCATCGCACCCCACCTGCGGGACATCATCAACACCTCCTTCGACACCGCCACCTTCCCGGAGAGCTGGAAGCACGCCGAACTCAGCGCTCTACTAAAGAAACCAACAGCGGACCCACCGAAATCAAGAATTGCCGCCCCATCTCGCTCCTCCCGTTTCCAGCCAAAGTCATCGAGAAGACCGTCAACAAACAGCTGGCCGCCTTCCTCGAGACGAATGGATCCCTCGACCCCTCACAGTCTGGCTTCCGAGCCAACCACAGCACCGAGACCGCCCTCATCGCTGCCACCGATGACATCCGAGCCCTGATGGACAACGGAGAAACAGCTGCCCTCATACTCCTAGACCTCTCCGCGGCATTCGACACTGTCTGCCACCGCACCCTAGTGCAGCTCCTCAGCAACGTCGGAATCCAGGAGAAGGCACTGGAATGGATCATCTCCTTCCTCGACGGAAGAACACAGAGAGTCCGTCTACCACCGTACAAGTCAGAGGCCACCGAAGTCATCAGCGGCGTCCCTCAAGGATCCTCGCTGAGCCCCACCCTCTTCAACGTCTACATGAGCCCCCACACGGCCATCACACGCCAACACAACCTCAACATCATCTCCTACGCCGACGACACCCAGCTGATCCTCTCCCTGACCAACGACCCCGCCGCCGCCAGAGCCACCCTTCACGAAGGGATGAAAGATGTAGCCGAGTGGATGACGACCAGCCGCCTGAAACTGAACTCAGACAAGACGGAAGTCCTCATCCTGGGCTCCTCGCCCTCCGCCTGGGACGACTCCTGGTGGCCCCCCGCCCTGGGCACCGCACCCAAACCGACAGACCACGCACGCAACCTGGGCTTCATCCTGGACTCCTCCCTCTCCATGACCAGACAAGTCAACGCCGTCTCCTCGTCGTGCTTCAACATCCTGCGCATGCTACGGAAGATCTTCCGGTGGATCCCCACCGAGACCAGGAAGACGGTCACCCAGGCCCTCGTCACCAGCCGACTGGACTACGGTAACGCCCTCTACGCCGGAACCACCGCCAAGCTCCAGAAGAGACTCCAGCGGATCCAGAACACCTCAGCCAGACTCATCCTCGACATCCCACGAAACAGCCACATCTCCGGACATCTGAGAGACCTGCATTGGCTCCCCGTCAACAAAAGAATCACCTTCCGTCTCCTCGCCCACGCACAAAAAGCCCTACACGATCAAGGCCCGAGCTACCTCAACAACTGCATCAACTTCTACGCTCCCAAACACCACCTCCGATCAGCCAGTCATGCCCTCGCCGCCGTCCCTCGCATCCGAAGAACGACAACAGGAGGAAGGTCCTTCTCCTACCTGGCCGCCAAGACCTGGAACTCCCTCCCTCCCGACCTGCGCCTGACCCAAGACCACCTCTCCTTCAGGAAGAAGCTCAAGACCTGGCTGTTCGAGCAGTAGCAGCCCCCCCCCCCCCTCCCCCCCACAGCGCCTTGAGACCCTCCGGGTAAGTAGTGCGCTATATAAATGTCTTTGATTGATTGATTGATTGCTTGTACCTTTATACCAACTGAATTGACCTTAGACTGCCAGTTTGTTTACAGTTCATTATAGATTACTCCACTGTTCTTTTGTGTCTAAAATGAATATGATGTATGGATATGATATGCTGAATAAAAGCTTTACAAATAAAAAAATAAAAGAAATTTAAAAAACACATGCTTTTGTCACAATGGTTGCAGAAGTGGGCACAGACTCACGGTGTGTTTCTAGACAAGCAAGACTATTCCCTGGACTTTAGCAGAAGAAACTCAATAGTCTGGAAGGGGTAAGGTGATTGCATACATGCTACACATTTCACTACTGCACTCTACTGTGAATGCCTGACTCATTCTGCAAATGTATAAATAATCACTGGGTTCAAACACTACTGACATTTGACAACAGAACAGCTTTTTAAGCACTTATGTGTGTGTGAAGACATGAAGTAACCACATGCTTCTGTCACAATGGTTGCACAAATACACACAGATGCACAGTGTGATTCTAGACAAGAAAGACTATTCCCTCGATTTTAGTAGGAGAAACTCACTACTCTGGAAGGGGTAAGGTGACTACATACATGCTATACATTTCACTACTGTACTGCTAGTGTGAATGCCTGACTCATTCTGTGAATGCATAAGCAATCACTGGGTTCTAATACTACTAAGATGTCACAATAGGACAGCTTTTTAAGCACTTGTGTGTCTGCAAAGACATGAAGTAACCACATGCTTCTGTCACAATGGTTGCAGAAGTGGACACAGACTCACAGTGTGATTCCAGACAAGCAAGACTATTCCCTGAAGTTTAGCAGGAGAAACTCACTAGTATGGAAGGGGTAAGGTGACTGCATACATTCTATAAATTTCACTACTGCACTGCTAGTGTGAATGCCTGACTCATTCTGCAAATGCATAAGCAATTACTGGGTTCTAATACTGCTAAAATGTCACATCAGGACAGCTTTTTAAGCAGTTATGTGTCTGCAAGACATGAAGTAACCACATGCTTCTGCCATGATGGTTGCACAACTACACACAGACTCACAGTGTGATTCTAGACAAGCAAGACTATTCCCAGGGCTTTAGCAGGAGAATCTCACTACTCTGGAAGTGGCAAGGTGACTGCATACATTCTATACATTTCAGTACTGCACTGCTAGTGTGGATTCCTGACTCATTCTGGGAATGCATAATAATCACTCACTTCTAATAGTACTGAAATTTGACAACAGGATAGCTTTTTAAGCAGGTATGTTTCAGCAAAGACATAAAGTAACCGCATTCTTCTGCCACAATGGTGCACAAGTGCACAGACTCACAGTGTGATTCTAGACAACCAAGACTATTCCCTGTACTTTAGCAGGAGAAACACAGTGCTTTAATAAAAACAAAGGCACCACATACAACACCTCACAAAATAATAACTCACCTTTCAAATTAAATGATTAGTAGATTAAGAAGTATCTGAATCACACACTAGATTTTCTTACAGAGAATGTCTGTAGTACACTGCTCTTAGCAAAACCAAGCAATGGCAAACTTTCCCTCTCATTCTGCACACATATACATGAAAATATCAAATCACATTGCTTCCCACATTCATTCAAAAGCTAACACACATTTCTATTGGTTACACATTTCAACCCTTTCCAATTGACATAACTTTGAACCACACCCCCACTCTGCTTAATGCCTGTTACCAAAGTATCAGTTAATTGAACACTCAACTGAATGCACAGGTCACAAGTTCAGCACACAATGTTGCAAATCCAAACAGCAAGTGTGCTTGACTTTTCAAAATATCAGCTAATCCTATGTAATGTTCGTTTCAAACAGTTTTCATTAACCAATAAAAAAACATGCTTTTAAAACAAAAACATGCACCCTATTTTTCAGTCTATAATGTTCTCAAACAGCCAATCATTTCTCTTTTTTTTTAAATGCATCTTATCCACCAATTTAGAAAAATCTTAGTTTTCAAACTGCCCATTTCACATACAGACACCTTCTGAGTGCATCCAGACCTCCCTTCGAGATGCTTAGAGTGTGGATTGTGGGACACAGCTATATTTTCTGGAGCCAAATGTATGCAGAAAACAGAGGTATTGACAAAGACCTAGCTTTGCCAAATGTAGACATTACATGGATTGGACAGAGAGGATTAAAGTGGCACCAATTGATGCCATTGGTTAAATCCTTTTTGCATCTACAACACCCTGACCTCATAATTGTGCACTGTGGTGGCAATGACCTAGGCACTTTGACTGAGGTAGGTCTGGAAATGCTTATGAAGGACACCTTTGGAGAATTTATGTCACTTTTCCCCCAAACTGCCTTTGTCTATTCTAACATATGCCAAAGACAGAAATAGAACTGGTCCAATCAATTTTGTCCACCGATTCAGAAAGCTAGGAAACATGTCAAGAAAGTTGTTTCTGCTTATCTACGAGATTATAGGATGGGGTCCATTTACAACATCAATCTGCGTTTTATTATGGATGGCATCTATAGGAGAGATGATGTACATTTCACTGATGAGGGTAACAGAGTCTTCCTTAACAGCTTTGAACTCTGCATCGGTACTTACTTGTAGGTACCAAAATCTCCCAATAAACACAAGGGCTCTTTTAAGAGCCACCCAAGATCTAAACACATAAGCTTGATGTATATTTAAAAAATATTACTTTTTTTTTAACTGGGAGTCGCGCACCCAGCGCGTTTTGGAGTTGTGCACCCAACGCCTTCACACCAGGGTTCCGCTCTGGGAGTCACGCACCCAATGTGTTCACACCGGGGGCCACACTGGGAGTTGCGCACCCAGCTCATGTACACCAGGTGGCCTCGCTGAGCGCCGCGCTGGATGCACGACTCCTAATTTTACTGGCATTTTTTTTTACTTCTATCACTAATTTATATTCTCCCCAGTGACCCCATCCCCCAGGGCCCATACACATCGTTGGGGACCATGGGGGGAGCCCCAATGCCCCAACGGTCCTGCCAGCTCCCCACGCCCTTCGGGAGCCGGCATTGCTTTTCCACACGGGGAGCTGCTAACATACAGCTCTCCGTGTAGAAAAGCAATCTGGTTTGCATTTTGAAAGAGAGAGCAGGTTTCCCGGCTCTCTCTTTCAAAATCCAAACCACGGTGTGCTATGGCACGAGGCTCCCGCCCTGACACAGCAAACTGCAGTGTCCCGGGGGTGGTCACCCCGGGACACTGCAGGAGTTGGCCTTGGGGGGTGATGGTCCCCAGGGCCCTTGAGGGCTTCAGAAGAGGGGGCTGCGCTACCTCCCCCCCAAAATGTAGAAAGTCCCAGGGGTGGTGGTATCTGGGACTTGGGGGCCTTTGAGCCTCCCCACCCATTACTTGTGAAGCCCCGGGGGTGCTGGTCCCCAGGGCTAGGGGGGGCCTTTGAGCCCTCCACCCATGTATTTTGTAGCCCCGGGGTGCTGGTCCCCGGGGCTAGGGGGGGCTGTGAGCCCCCCAGCACATATTTCATAAAAGCCCCGGGGGGTCGGTCCCCGGGGCCAATTACATTAAACATTTTTGCCCCCGGGATTAGGCCCCCCTGGGGGCTAATTATTAAAGGAGAGCGGGAGACAGCATTTCGGCTTTTTTCCACAAGATTGCTGGCAACACTTCCTGGTTTGGAGTGTTGACTACCAATTAGCATTCAGGTTGTGATTGGGAGGGTGCGCGCAGAGTGCGCACAGGGTGCGTGGATCCACCGCAGCCATAGATATATATGTGTTTTTACTTTAGATTTTCTCAGCAACTACTGAACAGATTCACACCATTTAACAAAAGGCACGATTCTGAACCAAGGGCTACCTCTTTTCCGAATTTGGAGTAATTCCGTTCAGCAAATCGGGCTGTAGCCGCGGCTAAAGTTTCCTATCGAAAATTGCATAGGGAAAACACATTTTGTGACCCCCCTTTTTTCTCAGCCCCTACTTGCCGAATCACCCCGAAACTTTCAAGATAAGAGCGAACCGGAGCAGGTCATAAGTTTTGAAAATTTCACGATGATTCGTCAACAGGCGCCAACGTTATTGGGAATAAAATGTTGCGGATTTCCTATGGAAAATAGGTCCTAACTATAACTACCTACTGGCGACCACCAGTAGGTTTTATCTATATATTTATATCCAACTGTTATAAATGAGGCAAAACCAGTGCAAACAACCATTTTCATAGAACCGCTAAACCTTGGGCAGAAATAGTGCAAGCATCACTCCTTCAGAGGACAGGTATATCTAGGAAAGCATCAAGAGCAGTGCAAGTTTTACTTACTCACGGATTAGGGTGTTTTTATAGATTTTGTAAGGGCCTGATTTAGAGGAGGTGCTTATGGAATGAAACTAGGCCTGCATTCGAAATTCCGCTCCACTCCCAGAGTTTGAGGAGTTTTTCCTGCTACGTGCTCCACGTAGCAGGCTGAGATCTGAGAAACTCTGCTCCGTATAGTGGAGCAGAGTTTATTCCTCGCAAACACTTGCCAACGTTAAGTTGGCGACAGTGAGTGCAAAAATCTTACTCCAGACCACTTTCCTTCAAGATTTCTCAACAAGGGCGGTTGTGGATGGCTGCTACCGCTCTCATTGAGAAACCTTCAGTTTGTGTTGAGGAAGCTGTAGCTTAAGTAGAACATCTACACGAGTGGCAGAAAGAAGCAGCACCCTCCTGCACTGTGCATGCTGCTGTTTGTCCTGATTTTTCAGCATGAGACAAACACCCAGTGCTAAAAATTTGCACGGATGGCACAACCTAACGACCTCTGCGGCTTGCGGAACCCCGTGTAGCGTGTTAAAGTTTTTGGGTCATTTCACGGAGTTCCGCGAAGTCCGTCCAGGCCTAAGTGAAACCTCAAAAATGTGCTCGACACCTAACATTCACCAGGGACCCCCACTGACTTTATCTGGGCAATCCCCGCACTCAAAGTGCACAATATTGCTAGTGAACTCTTTTTGGAATATTTGGCATCTCATGGCTCACATGCCAGAGATCCTCCTAATCAGGGCACAAATCCTAAAAAAAGAAGTGGGGGGACACTGTCACCGGAAGTGACGTCACAACAGGAAGTGACATCAAGAAAGGTGAAAGGGGCAGGAGCCGGAGGTGATTGGCATATGTGCCCTGGGCTGGGATTCAGTGAGGGGGCTTGTAGAAGCGAGCAAAGGGGGGAGGGGTGTCTGTGCAGGAGGCGACGCGGAGCTCCAACGAGGAGAGTGTGCTGTTTTGGGATACAGTGAGGGGGGCTTGTACAAGCTAGCGATGGAATGGGGTGACAGGCACAGAGGAGGAGCGGGGGCAGGGGGAGGGGGGCTTTGACGGGTTCCTTGTAGTGCAGCTTCAGACTGAGCTGCCCCTGTCTGACACCTCCTCCCGGCTCAAAAGCGGAGGTGAGCAGCGTGCTGGGAGCTCCGATCTCGCCCCAGAGAGGCCATAAAGTGAAGTCCAGCTGTTTAGCAGAGGGGACAGCATCCACTCAGTAAAATAAGTGGGGGGACGCCGTCGACCCGCGTGGTACCCCGACTCGAGCCCTGCTCCCAATGCAATCAGTGCCGGGTAGCATAAAAGCGCATAATGGGACAAAGAAGAGTGGAGGAGAAGAGGAGAGTGGAGAGAGAGAGAGAGAGGGAGAGGAAGAAGCAGTCCTGCGTTCATTGATCTACTATGACTCGGTATCCATCGCCAGCTTTTTATTGATTTTGGAATACCAATAGTAAAACATCAAATTCCGCCCTTTTTGTTTCAGTCGTGTTCCGTAAGTTTTGTATTTGTTGACCTCTCAGCAGCCGTGATCAGCAGGAATATAATCAAGGGACGTCGGGCATCCTTTCCAGCAATAATGCGAAATGTCTGAAGTGTTACTATGAGCAAGTCTAAAAAAAGCACGACCTTTAAAACATGATGGGGGCAGATTTATGAAGGCCTTGCGCCGCCGGTGCGTCATTTTTAACATGGGAAAAAAGTGACGCACCTGCGGCGCAAGTCCTTCATAAATCTGCCCCATGGTGTATAGAGCGGTTGAGTTAAAAAAATATGTTACCCTAATAACTGTCATCATATAGTCACGTGAATGTTAGCAGTGTATTAATAAAATGAATACAATGCTGCCTTACAAACCCGTCGTTTTAAAACATACCAGACCAGAATACAGGAACCCGCTTAAAAAGAACACGACTGAAAGTGTGGGAAAGAAAATCAACTTTGAAAAGGTTGGATTTAAAATCGCATTACCAAAATAAAGAGTTTGTAGACATCAAATGCATTGTGCTAATTGCGTTTATGCGTGTGAAACCCTGCGTGTGTGCCGACTTATTCATGAAAGGTACTGCGCCTTCTCCGAGACGGTGCACGTTTCCATTCACAGCGCCATTCATTCGGGACTCTGCTAAAATGAACAGTTAAATCACTCTCTTTACCCGCCAAGCGCTTTGTTTACCGGTGTGAAGAGTGGCGTTATTTCAATAGTTGCCACCTACAGCATGATATTGTGTAGTTGTGCAGATCACACGTCAAATCCCTGCAGCTGTGGCGTTCGCTGGAGGTGAGGATACTGGGCAGTATAGAATGAGACGCAGATTCCGACCAAGCTCACACCGTGAAAGAGCATTATTCTACTCAACCCGATTTGGGGAACTTTCATCCAAAAGTCACCATCCTCTCTGCACCCGTCTGTTTGTATGTCGCGCGAGCCCCTCTCCTCCCATCAGAGCCTTCGGTACAAAAACACTTTTTTATCAGGGGCGGTCTGTTAGACCTCTCTATCCAATACCACCCCACCACCCGGACTTAAAAGTGAAAAAAGTGGCTTTAACTCCAGCTGTCCCACTCACTTCTGAATAAAAAAAACTGCCTGGCAGGAGCGTCTGTATTCTCTCACTCACAATGAAAAGCAAAGGTCTGATGGTCGTCTCAGAGCAAGTAACTGGGGAACCTCCCCTTTACCCTACATCACTGCTCAGGGAGGGGCCCGTCCAGCAGTCGGTATTCAACCCCCTGCGGCCACCCCCCGCCTCCACCCCATCCCTCTGTCACCGGTTCCGGCTGTTGTACAGGAGTCCCGTCCTGCCCTCGCGTTAAATGTCGCGAGAAGAAAGAAATAAAAGGCATCTGCCAGTGATCGCGCGGCGTTCAGGGCAGCAGGAACTCGGGGCATTCTGGCAGCGCAGGGGGAAAGGGAGCAACCCATGCCCTCTGCCGTGCGTGGATTTAGATGACGAAGGTGTATATTATAGTGACAGTGTTCAATAGGAAAATGAACACCTAAATATCGCTGTAAAAAACGCATCCAAGTTCCACGAGTGTGCAGCCTATAAATCTGCCGGTGTGCAACAAGTGAGGTAACAAATACGCCAGCTGTAGTGTCCTTTCCACTTACAGTCGCCCCGCAATTCCCCTAATCCCCGATACAGAAAGGGCCTGCTCTGACGTCACAATGTAAGAAGACGACAAGGGAATCCTCACCCCAAAATTCTGCGCACCCACAACGTAGCTATTCCAGCAGAGACTATCCGAGAGACTAATGTTGCTTCACCCAGCCGACGGTGGCAGGAAGCACCCACAGCACTCAGACACGAACCTCCTGCCCCAGAACCCACATAAACCCAGAGACTCACAGCCGTGCCCCCCTCCTCGCCCCCTAGCCACAGAGTACATACACCCAGGGACACCTTGAGGAGGCAAGAAATCTCCGGTGCCTAGACGTGTCTGTTGTGGGACAACATACCCACACTCATAGCACCCACCCATGCTGGCCGGTGAGCACCCCGCAGATCCCGCCGTCACGGCACAATCCGCATTCGCCTTCCGTTTCCTGGTTTAACCTTCACCTGTCAGTTAAAGTCCGAGGACTCAGGCGCGTGGGGCGGTTCCTTTCTTTTCTCAGAACTATAATATAGTTAAAATCTGTGTAGAAAACGGTTATTTTCCACACTTCCTATGCGGAGACAGAGGTGACGGTCTTTATTGTGTTGCCTGTTTTCATGTTTCCTTAAGTGTGGGTGTATCTCCTTCCGTGGAGTGTGTATCTGCTCTGCCACAACCTTGGGGCGTGCCGCGGCCCTTGTCACCGGCTGGCACTCTTCTCCGGGGCGGGCCCCTGGCGACCCGTGGAGAGCTGCCGGTCGGTGGCTCCAAGTGCGGGGCCCTGACACGGGCTGCGCAAGAAGCAGTAGTTCCACGGGAGCTGTCTGTGGTGCTGCAAACTGTGACACTGTGACTGCGTGAGCAGAGGAGCTCGAAACGACGGGCAGACACGGGCCTGACCTGCAAACACTTGTACATTCCGGGAGGTGTGTGTGTGAACTAGTACCACGGACAGGCCTGATCAGTGAAATGTCACAACCCAACCGAGTACTCGTTTCTACAACTACACCGTGCATGCCACGCCGGACCAAGCAAATAATCCCGGTGTCCAGAATCACCAAACTGGCAAGGTTTGGAAAAACATATTAAACAGGAACCGCTGTGTGTGTGGTATATTATTTTACAAGTCGTATCCGATGAGAAAAGGCCCCAATCCCAGCTACAACACTGTTCTATTTAAGAAGCCATTTTAAGCAAACCTGGACTTGACCCGAGGGCGCTCCTTCTGGGTCACTGATTACCGGCTCCCGCTTTCAAGCCAACATCTGCGCGGGCTGGTGCGCACAGTAGATGTCTTGTTAGACCGTGACGTTTCCGTGGTGGACACAGTGGTGAGAGACCGAGTGCCCTCCCTGGCACCGAGGCACTGCTCAATGCTGGTGACTCACTGTGAGGGGGACCCTCAAGTAAAGGCCTCTCTCGCGCCGCTCCCCTCAAGGGTGCACCCATCTAAGATGGCTGTATCCGAGAGCCTTACTGCCAAGCACCTTAAAGTGCTGAGGGAAATGCAGCTTACTGCCTCCCAGGTGAAGATCTGACTCTCTCCAGGGGGAGACCTCTCCTCAGCATCCCAAGACATGATGGTCTCTTGCTAAAGTGACAGAGCTTTCCCACAGGGCCCAAGAGAGTGACTTTTCACGGGACCTACGGAGTTGAGAACCTCTTGAGAAGCAGAGTCTCAAAGGCAGGGGGGGGGGGCTCTTCCTTGCAAGAGAAGAGACACCCATGGGACCAGCGAGCCTTATGTCTCCTCCTCACAAGAGGTGGGTTTCTCATAGAGCCCAAAGAAGAGGCCCCATCTTCACAAGGGTAGCTAGCTGAACACCCAAGCCGCTACAAAGAGGTGCCTAATCTCAGCTACACATAACAGAATGGCCAGGCCCCTCCAGAGAACGAGCTGCCCTGGTGAAAGTCCCGGGCCGCTCCACAGAAGGACCTCACCGAGGTGCCAGCAGCTGAAGCCCCGGCCTGTCCAGAGAACGACCTGCCCTGGTGTAAGCAGTTAAAGGCGCGAACCGCACTACAGAAGGACCTCGCCTTAGGTGCCAGCAGCTGAAGCCCCGGCCTCTCCAGGGAACGACCTGCCCTGGTTAAAGTCCCGGGCCGCTCCACAGAAGAACCTCGCCCGAGGTGCCAGCAGCTGAAGCCCCGGCCTGTCCAGAGAAGTTAGACTCATCTGAAGTTTGAGCAATTTACAGCCCAGACACCTGGAGAGAAGGCAGCTGAGGTGTGACAAACACATAAGACAGTCTCCAGGAGTCCGCACATACGACGGGAGCGTTTACTAACAGAGAACACCGGACTGTTCCTTGATAGACCGGGCCCGTGAGGAAGAAGTGGACGGAGATCCCACCCTCCACGCTGGGAGAGCTGCAGAAACCTTTACAAGGTCCCGGGCCGCTGCTATGGAGCGGTCACCGCGCACCAGCCCAGGCACACACTGCTCAAAGATGCAGAGCTCCCCAGAACCCCTGTCCTCTAAGAGGGGAAAGGCTGGGCCTTGCAGGGGAGCCTGCTGCTCAGTCACAGAGAGCGAGTGTCCCAGGCCTGACTAGTGACACCTAGTCCCAGAGCTCCCTGCTCTCGCACCAATAGCCCTTTTCTCATCAATTATACCCGAGCAAGAGACCCGCGCTTTACTGGGTGGGCTCCTTGTGAACACCCTTACAGTTCACCTAGCCTCACTAAGCGCTTGCTTCGCTTTTATTTCCCCTAATTCTATCTATTGACCGTGTGCACTGCACACTTTGGCAGCCTTCTGGCCGCCTCAATGCGCTTACGTCTGTTCTTTGCTGCAAGTAAACAACGCTAGGTGAAGACTGCAGAGAGGCCTGGGCTCTGGTTCGTTCAAGAGTTCAGTCTTCGGCCTCTTAGGCCCGCTTTCTCTACGGTTCATCCGTGTTTGTGCCACACGTGGGCGCGCCAGCAGCACGTGCGCGGCGGTAGTGCCACACCTGGCACTCCACTCAACTCTGCGGATTCCTCTCCACCTGTCCTGAGAACGGCAGTGAAAGGCTCTAAAAGATGCTGTCTCTGGTCTGAGACATGCGGAGCGCCGATCGCTGCACTTTACTGTCCCGAGCCAAAATGGGCACGGGTAGGTCTGCCCCGCCAGAGCGCGCGTGCAGGGGCGTGCTCTCCGGGCCCCGCGCACGCGCATTAACATTGGGGCACCCGAGAATGCTGTGTTGCTTTTTCGGGCACAATCGCATCCCAAAATATTGTGTTTTCGGGCTTCTGTAACAGTTCAGTGGGCTCAGCACTCGCCCACAGACATGCAGACCACGGATGCAAATACACGAAGGGTCCACTGAGCCTTCCACCTTCCAAGGTCGAACAATTATTACTATTTGAGGTGTTAATAATTATCCCCATTACTATAGTGCCCACAGATAAATCTGTTTTTTTCACAAATTACCGAGAGGCAGTTCTGTTTCATTCATAAATAACCTTAATGACGCCGATGTATTTGGCAGAGTAATACGTACGTATAATTGCCGAGTGTGAAGTATTACACACTCAAATAAGTGTGCGCTTCTCCAGAAGCAGATCCGGAAAGGGAAGGAGGTATGCTATCCAGTTTGTGCCTTCGCACGCGGGCTTACCGGCAAAAGATTATTTTAGGACTGGCCCTGTTCCCACTACAAGCCCCGGACAGGACCAAAGATGCAACGACCTGCAGAGAACAAGAACAAGGTTCAAACGAACAAGTTTTATAATTAATCGCACACTAGCGGAGTACTGAACAAAAAGAACATTAATGACCAACAATCCAAAGTATTTCAATGAAAGGGCAGGCACTGGTGGTGTAAATTCCGAGACAAAGGAAAAAGTGAGAAAAATGTGGGGGTATGCACAGTCAAAAAAGTAAAAACACAGCTTAGAAAACAACGACAGAAAGCCTTCTTGATCTAAAGCAAGGCGTGTCAAATTATGGAGTGATTTTATTTTGCTGAGAATCTGTGATCTGTATGAGCGCGCGACAATGTTTTAAAAAAGCATATTGCACTCTGTAGCTCTGTATGTATGTGCGGGGGTTTATATGGTTGCGTGTATGTGTCTGCGTAAATGTTCAAATATATATAGGTACATTTGTGTATATAAAAATATGTATTTATATACATCGAGAGGCGCATATATACCCCGTTGAGCGCGCCCGCGCAGACACACACACGCATGTGCACGCGCGCAAACACACACACACACACACAACGATAAGTCCGATCCCCAAACAGTGACTTTTTTAAGGCTTACAATTATTTAGGAAGCGTAGCTGTTCGAAGGACTGGTAATATTAGATTTATTTTCAAGAGGTGGTATGAATTGAATTCCATCACTTGCATTTTGGCTCCGTCTCTTGCATGGTCCTTGCTGTTGATGACGTGTAAAGATGGTCCATACGTCAGAGAAATACAAGTAGCGCGGACCGGGAAATCGCTATTTTTGAGAGGCTTGTAGTGAAGAGGTCCAAACGTAGGTTTGATAGTTGCCTTGAATACAACAAGGCTCTCAGAACACACGCTGAGGAGAAAGGGGGGGGGGGGCTGCGCGCAGAAGTTGAAACCACCCGCGCCCCTTTTGCCAGAGAGGGCTAACGAGGGGGCGGGCCCTGGCCCCGCTCCTTTTGTTACACCGAAGCAGAGGTCAATATGGTTGTAACGCAAATTTATTAGCAGAGAAATCAGCAAACCGTCCCCTAATTAGCAAAGCCCAACTAAATGTGCCCGGGGGCGGTGTCGGTGCAGAGTTAAAAACCCACAGAGAGCAGGCCGCCGGCCACAACCCCCAGTAGGGCTGCCGAGCTCCGCTGGCATGAATCTTTCATGCGTAATTGCTGCATATCTTCCTAATTCTAAAGAAAAATATTATCCCCCCTTCAAAGGGTCGGGATTATCGCCCCCCTGACTGATCGCGCCTGCCTTGCCAAGCCCTGGCGGAGCGTCATAACCTTTGAAGAGAGGCAGAGACGCCCCTGCGGTGTTATTTTCATGCACTGAACCACACTCCTTAAAACCACTTCCTGCCAAACCACAATCCCCCAAACCGAACACCTATAAACTGCTCTCATTGAAACCACAAACACCTCGTTTTCATTACTGCCTTTGAAAACATTCTCAGTCACACCTCTATAATATAGACCATGTTTATGTGAAACTCTCTTACCTAAACCACAAGCACCCAAACCCCTCTCCGCTATACCACCCTCAATTAAACCACAAAACCATCTCTCCTGTAAACCCCCTTCAGTTAAACCATAACCATCTCCTTTAAATCGCTCTCAATGAAAACATTCTCAGCCACACTCTAATACCTAAACTTTAATCATGTAAACAACTCTCAGCTAAACGAAAATAACCTAAAGCTACACCACCCTTGGCCAAACCACAGCCACCTCTCCTGTAGACCACTCCCAGCTAAACCTCAATAATCTCGTATAAAGCGCTCTCATTGAACCCGCTCTCAGCCAAACCTCTGTCATGTAAACCACCCTTAGTTACACGCCATTAACCAAACAGCACTCATGTAAACAACTCTCAGTTACACCTCAAGCACCTCAATCCCGTTCCTCCGAACCACTGCTCATCTAACCCAAACCGTATTTATGTAATCCAAACCGCACTCATCTAAGCATATATCCTTCTCTTGTAGCCAGCACTTAATGAAATCACAAACATCTCCTTTGCATCGCTGCTATTGAAACCATTCTCAGCCATACCCTGCCCTGTCATCCATACCCCTCTCATTTAGGATACCTTCAATTCAGCCGCAGGCCAGGCACTCGTCTGATCCAAACTGCAGCAATCTAAGCCACTGCCCGTAAGTCCCCCTTGGATAGTCCTCAGCCAAGCCCCCTGAGTTGACCCGTGCTCAACCAAATCACATTTAGCTAACCCATACTAATGTAACCCGCGTTCAGGGCAATCATAGTAACCTAAACCTCCTTCAACCAAACCATTCTCATCTACACCGTTCTCAGGTCATCCAAGGCCTGCTAAACCTTGCTAGTGAAACAGCACTTCCCAAACGAGTTTCGGATAAGCCAATGTCAGCTCAGCCAAGCTCAGCTGAACCACACTCACACAAATTATTTTAGCCAACCTGTACTCAGCTAAACGACTTTCAGGCTACATGTTGAGCCAAACTCAACAGACCGAGATCCCGTAAACCCAGCTCAGTTGAACCCCTCAGCTAAAGCACTCTCAGCTAACCCAGGACTAACCGGGCACTCTCACACACTCAACCCCACATTCGGCGAAACCATGTTATAACAACTCACTCTCAGCTCTCCAGTACTCAGTCGGACCACTCTCTTTTAAACCACATTCAGGGTAAATACGCCCCGCCCCCTGAAAAGCGCCTCTGGTTAAACCACCATCAACTAAACCAACTCTGCCTTACGACTCCCAGCCGAATCGCATTTATGTGGCCACCTCGTCTAAAGCACATTCGGCTAATCGACTCTGGTTAGCCACACCTTCCCAAACACACCGACGCGCTCCCATGTAAGCTACACTGAGCAGTTTAGCTGAGCTGTGTTCGTTTAGAGAGGTCTACAACTCTCAGCAGGTCCGTGCCAGGCTCAACCACTGGCAGCTGAAGCACGCCCAGCCAAAGGGAATCAACTCAACTACGACCAGCTAATGTGCAGCCGCTAAACTACACCCTGTCTAAGGTAAACTCAGCTAAAGCACGCAGCAAAACCACCCTCAACTGAACCACACTCCGATAAAGCACTCTCAACCATAACACATAACTCACACTGCCCTAAACGCCCCTGAGCCAAATATTTCCAGCTGAATCACAATCAGCTAAGCCAAGCATTGATCCCCGCAACCATCTGAACTGCACCTAGTTAACCACTTTGATGTATAAGGTGATCGTCTAAGTCGGCCTCAGCCAATCACTCTCGACTAAATCACTTTCATTTGAACTGCAACCAGCCAAACCACTCTGAGTTAAAGGACGTCCGTGGAAGCCAGTTACACATAAATCACTCTGATCTAACCAGCTCGGCCAAACCACTCTGAGTTAAAGGACGTCCGTGGAAGCCAGTCACACATAAACCACTCTGATCTAACCAGCTCAGCCAAAGCACCTTGAGTTAAAGAACGTTCATGGAAGACAGTTACAGATACATCTCCTGATCTAACCACTCTCAGCTAAACCACGATTAGTTACACCACGTTTATCAGAACCAGTCTCGGGTAAATCGCTCATATCGAACTACTCTCAGCCAAACCATTATGAGTTAAAGCGCCTGCCTCACGCGCCCTCGCCTAACACAGGGGCACCCGATGACCTGCCGAGCCCTCGGCTCCCTGACCGGGTGTTGGGGCTGGCCTGAAGCTTCTGGGCGACGTGTTAGTCTTTCTCCAACTGCTTTAGTCAGTTGTTAAGAAGAAAGCATGCTTAGCCCCACGCACACTGAAGGGGGTATGCCTGTCCTGTGTACACAGTGTCTGCTCCTTGCACGTGCGTTGCGCCATCAGCTGGTGTTGGTTTCCCTGACTCGGGCGTGGCGGCCGGTGCACCGGTGCAGCAGTGGGGCTCTATCACACTTTAGTGCAGCACACCAAGGTGCTAATTAACGTCACTGTGTGCACGAATTACATGTGGAAACGTCCCCTCGCATGTATGTCACACAGAACGTGGAGCGCGGCGAGTCTCATCTCCCCGCCCGCTCTCGTCTGAGGTGTCTCGGAGTGACTCCCAACATGTGCCCCGCAGTGCCCGCTCCAAGCAGGGAGAGTGTGTGGGAGAGCGGCCGAGGGCCGCCGTCCCCCGCCGACCCCCACCCCCTTCCCTCGCTGTCTTTCTTGTTTATTGTTTCTTTGTTTTTCGCCTTCTCCTCCCCGCCCGGCTCATAATTGCTCACTCGAAGCCGCCTCCCGCTCGCTGTCTGTTGCTGTGAGCTTCTGGCCGGCTCCATAGCAGCTGCTAGGCCGGGCAGCGCGCACCCTCGGTTCCCAGACAGCCCACCCAGCCCTGCCAGCCCTCCACACCCCCGGCCGGCCCTTAAATATTCAAAGAAGGGAGAGGAGAGGACAGACAGCAGACGAGCGCTGCGCCCAGCCAGGCCTGGCCTCAGAATGGACGCCGGGCACCCAGGGCTCGGGTCACCGAGAGACAAGGGCAATAAAACCCGCAGCCCAGCCTGTCTTTGTCGAGATAAACTATTCAAAGTACCTTAACGAATTTAATGGCTGCAGGAGAACACCCCGCCCAGCCCCTCCCACAAACACCGTACACGCAAAACAGAATGGGAGAACTGAGAAGTGCACATCATTAAACTGTGTAAGATTCTTTTTTGCTTTTTGCAGCTGACAGGGATAATTGTTCCTTCTGTAATTGAACCATAATCTTTCAAAATGATCTTCAGCAAAATTAATTTACTTGGGTTCCAAGAATTTGTTAAAAAAAGATAAAATTTATTTTATTAAAATTTCAATCACAAAAAAAACCTATATTTCTCAACTAGGCATTTATTTTACTGAACCGGAAAAAAAAGAAATGTAAAGAAAAGTTTCAGTATTAACGTATATAAGAGAACTTTCTGGGGACGACATATAATAAATATGATATATCATTCGGCCTTCCCAAATCTAAATGTCTTTTTAGGTCGGGGCATGCCGCTTTCCAAGGAGGAAAAGGTCATGAGAAATCAGTGCAAAGTTCTCGGTTTTACCCTCGTGCCTTGGACTGGGGGGACAGTCTGTTCTCTGTGTTTATCTCCTCGCAGAGTCTCAAGGGTTCCCCGGTCCCGCGCTCGGTCTGTGGAGGAATTTCTGCAGCACGTCGAGGGTATCTCTTCTGGGGTAGACTCCGGCTGCAGCGCCTCGAGTCCGTGCTCTGAGTGAGGCGAAGTGTCCTGTTTGGAGGCGGCGAGAGACGGCTGCTCAGATTCAGTCCAGTTTCCTCTGGGCACCCCGTGATTTGTCCCGGTGCCGAATGACCACACCGGCCGGCAGCAGCTCCCGTGGAACGAGTCTTAGCTCCGTCCAGGGCTCCGGGCCCCGACTTTGCGTCAGTCTGTCCTGGTTGTGGCGTGTCTGGGGGTGCCCTCTCACCGGGGGTGCGGAGTGCCGGGGATGGGGTTCAGGGCAGGCTGTCCGCCGGGCCCCAGGCCATGGATGAGGACCCGCGGCACCAGGGGCCGCTGCAGCTGCGGGTGGGGGGCTGGGGGAGTCCGGTACATGCTGCTGTACATGGCTGCGGCCGCTGCCGCCGCCGTGGTGCTGTCCATGCTGCTCAGCAGGCTCGGGTGGTAGAAGTAGGGCGAGGGGAACATTCTCTGCAGGGCCGAGTAGTTGCCCGCCTCGGCCAGCAGCTCCAGGCCCACCGCCGTCTGCCGCTTCCACTTTGTCCTGGAGGAGAAGAGAACAAGGCTGGGTGAGTGTTCTGTGCACTGCCGAGGTCGCTCTGTGAGCACCATGAGAGCACAGGCATAAGCATGAGTATAGAACACGTGAACAAGATGTGAGCATAAGCATGAGTATACACTGCACATAACGAGCTCGAGGTGAGCACAGGCATAGAGAGAGCATAGAACACGTGAACAAGATGTGAGCATAAGCATGAGTATACACTGCACAGAACGAGCTCGCGGTGAGCACAGGCATAGAGAGAGCATAGAACAAGTGAACAAGATGTGAGCATAAGCATGAGTATACATTGCACCGAACGAGCTCGAGGTGAGCACAGGCATAGAGAGAGCATAGAACAAGTGAACAAGATGTGAGCATAAGCATGAGTATACACCGCACAGAACGAGCTCGAGGAGAGCACAGGCATAGAGAGAGCATAGAACAAGTGAACAAGATGTGAGCATAAGCATGAGTATACATTGCACCAAACGAGCTCGAGGTGAGCACAGGCATAGAGAGAGCATAGAACAAGTGAACAAGATGTGAGCATAAGCATAAGCATGAGTATACACCGCACAGAACGAGCTCGAGGTGAGCACAGGCATAGAGAGAGCATAGAACAAGTGAACAAGATGTGAGCATAAGCATGAGTATACATTGCACCAAACGAGCTCGAGGTGAGCACAGGCATAGAGAGAGCATAGAACAAGTGAACAAGAAGTGATTAGCACGAAGGAAAGCACAACAAAAGTGTATTTACATTGCTGGAATCAAAGTACGACCACTGAGATATATATATATATATATATATATATATATATATATATATATATATATATATATATATATATATATATATATATATATATATATATATATATATATATATATATATACATACATACATACATATATATATATATATATATATTATATGTGTGTGTGTGTACATCATGTCAGCACGAAGGTGAGCTCTAACTTATAAATACACTGCTGGGATCAACGTGTGATCAGAGCTAGATACACACTGCCAGGAAGGCCGTTTAGGCAGAACAGTGAGCACAAACATGGGTATGCACTGCAGGATCAACATATGAGCGCAAACATGTAAACACACTTTAAAGAACAGTTTGTGGGTACGAAGGTGTGATTAGCTAGTAACCAAGAGTGTGAGCACAGGATACTTTTTATTAGTTGCAGGGATCATGTGAGTGTGGGGCGAGCACAAGCACATGTATGTGCTCCTGAGATCATCATGTGAGCGTGAGGTGAACACAAGCACATGTATATGCTGCTGAGATCATCATGGAAGCGTGGGGCGAGCAAATGCATGTATATGCTGCTGAGTTTATAGTGTGAGTGTGGGGCAAGCACAAGCATGTATATGCTGCTGAGGTCATTGTACACGGCCCAGGAGCAACATGCAACCGTGAATATAGACTGCGGGGAAAGGAGTGGGCAGGAAACGACACTACGCCGTGCTCCGAGGGACGCGCCAAAAGAAAAATACAGATTCAAGAAAGATTCCAAAGACAGGGCTGGGAAGCGAGCAGGGAGCAGATGCTCACTGCGGGGATCGACACGTGAACACATGTCTATGGAAATATACTGCTGGGGCGACGTATAGGAAATAACCACAAACGTTTACATTGAGTGTTGACAAGGGCGATGCGGGGCCAAAGAAATGGAAGTAATGGAGGGACTGCGTGTACATAGGAAGGGAAGTACACACACGTGACACTATACACGGCTGGAAAGATCATTACAGTGTGGTACGGGCAAAGGAATATAGGCATATATATTATTAATATGCATTACACGAGATAGGAGGAGGAATGGCACTAAGGAGACAGTATGGGAAAAATGACATTTGTGCAAATACTGTTGACTGTATGGTGTGGATAAAAACTATACGGAGCTATAGGGATAAATGGTATAGGCACTTATTATAATAAACACCTCAGGGAATATGGCATTGAGAAATAACACAGGGACGTACATATAATGAGCAGTGGGAAGGATGTGGATTAAGAAATAATAATATAGATATACATTTACAAATACTGTAAGCTACGGGAATGAAGGGAGATGAGTGTGCACTGCCTGAATTTAGTATGGGGGGTGGGGGGGCACACGGACACATGTTGACAAACACTGGAGAGTAAGGAATGGTGCATACACTACATGAGAATGGTATGGCGACGAGGACAATCATATATTAATACACACTGCAGGGATACTGTATGGCGACGAGATACGAACATATATTCATATATACTCCGCAGGGGGCTGATATATGAAGGCGGGCTATACCAGCACATATCCGTGTACACAGGATGTGACGTGCTGTGACGAAGGGGATTCGTGTACACTCAATAGGATATGGTGTGGAAAGGGGAAAATGCACATACATTAATTTACACTGTGAGATGTGGTATGGGGAGGAGCAATCCAGACATTTACAACGCGCAGCACATATCTGGATAGTGCAAAAGAGTAATTTAGCAATTTACACCACGTGTAGTAAGGAACAGAAAGGGCGAGGAAAAACAAATATGAACATGAAATCGACAGAATAAAAAAAATGACATCGGTAAAAGGAAGGGAAGTTAATACAAATATCACTTTAGTGATCAAGTTATAAAATACAGGGGGTATGGCAGGAAGTGAATAGGACCTACAAGACAAAGACATATACCAGAAAAAGGTAGAATGTCTTAACCGCTGTTTGGGTGAATGCACCTCAGTGGACCCAGGCGGGGAAGGGCGGCACGGGGTGTACAAGCTGGTCGGGACAGACGGGTGGACAGGGGAAGGGGTCACTGGACAACAAACAGCAGCAAGGACCGGCCGGGGTACACCCATCCACATGAAGGCAGGGCAGCGCGAGGAACCGCTGTACACGGGCAGGAGAGACGTAAAACTGGGGGAGAGGGGCAGGTAAGTACATTCAGCCAATAACAAGGCCCGGGAGATGAAGAGCAGGGTACCCAAAACGGAGGAGTGGGTGACACGCAAATGCGCGGGCTCGCGGTCCATCCAGGCCGGTCTGTATGTGGCATCGATAGAAGAGTGGACGAGAATATGCTCGTTTTGGAGGCTCTTGTTATGAAAATTATACGGAAAACGTGGTAAAAGTGCGAGTAGACGCTGGTACAAGTGGAGATTAGAACGTTGAACTGGCGGCGGGAAGAAGGGTACGTGGGGAGCACTACAGGGGGAGGCCTGGGATGAGGAAGAGGGGCACGCGAGTGACGGGTCAGGGGCAGCCAGGGCATGCTGCGGCCGGGCACGTGGGTGCGGGAGAAACTGAAGTTCAACTCCGGCAGCAAGTGTGCGCAGACATGGCGGCGCGTCGAGGCGGGCAAGCTCTCAGGTGGGGCCTTGCGCCGGGCACAGGGCAGAGGGAAGGTCCGACCAGTACACGTGCACACTCATCACAGCGAGGCCCTCTGCGGCCTGCCCTCTCCAGGCACAGGGCCCAAGTTAGCAGACAAGGGTACCGGGCGCGCAGTGTGACCACCCTCTCTAAGTCCGCGTCACGTGGGGCTTCGGCTGCCCTTTCCTGCCACCACAGTCCCCGCAGTAGCTTCCCCCAATCCCACCTGCACCTGATTTTGTACTGTGAATCACCAGTACCCCTCAGTGTCACAGCAAGAAAGACTGCACCGAGAGGTTCTCTGCCTCATCGGAAGGCAGGATACATTTAAAGGTAGTACGTCACACTGGATGTAGGTATACATTGAGAGCATCACCGGAAGTTAGGATACACTGAAGAGTGTCTCACCGGAAGTTATAACGCAACGAAAGGTTTCGGAAATTCAAAGAAAGTTCTCGGCCTTAGTCTCACCGGTAGTAGAGACACAGTGAAAAGTTCTCAACTTCACCGGAAGTAAGGATACACCGAAAGGTGTTCAGTCACCGGAAGACGCTACTGGGAGGGGTAAATTAGGCACGAAGAACCTCAGTATCTGGCGCGGTTTGGACTCCAGGGGCCCGTCCAATAGGAGCACTCACGGCTCCAGGACAGGCCAGTGCTCGCCTGCTTTATTTGCTGTGTGTCCGCTTTACTAAGTCTATGAGCGGACAGAACTCTCCCCGCAAAAAACCACAAACACAGCACAGCGCGGTTGGATTGCATGCAAATGACACTAATGGTGTGCGACAGAATTAGGGTGGCTGCGACCGTCTGTAATGAGACAGAACGTGAAGGCGCGGCTGAGGGCGGGATGTGGCCTCTCAGGGGCCGCATGGCGGAGGAAGAGGCCGCCTGCCCCCGGACCCCGAGTCCGGAGCTCTGCGCAGAGGGCGCGATAACTGCGCACCGACCCTCTCCGCACCAGGAAAGGGCGAAAAGCAAAACCAAAAAGCCAGCCCTTCTAAATTGAATTATAAAGACGCTCCAAGAACACGGCGGCATAATGAGCTTGTGCAGGGACCTCTTCGGGGGACACAGGAAGAGCAGTCAGCCGCATCTCTAATCCGGGCTCGCGCATCATTTATTCATGTGTGTATATTCGCTCACACGCCTTTCCATAGACTCGATTAATTAGAGCCAGTTATATCTTTATGTAAGGTTTGTGGGCCTGGTTTCTGTGCATGTAAATATATTTTAATTGTGCCATGGGAGCTCACGCCTCAGAGACTGCCTGTTTAGAAGCTACGATTTTTTTTATACGACAGATGTGAATATTTTGTACATAATTTGTCGAAACGATGTATGAAGACGCTCTTTTTTTTACACAAATATCAGTATTAAATACTATCTTTGATCTATTTACATCGTTCATTTTTTTCACAGTTTTTTTTCCAAAACGTGTTTTGTGTGTTCCAAACTATGACGACCCCAAGAGGATGTGGCGTTAGGACTAGAGCTGCCGGCCTTAACGTCACTTCGATTGAAAGTCACGCGGGCGTTTCTCTTTCCGCTGACGCCATCATGGGCTCCTAGGGCTCTGCCAGGTGTGGGCCACAGCCCCGTCTCTGTGACCTTCTGAAAGGCGCGTGGCATCCTTTTTTTAGGGTCGTAACATTGCCTGCACCAGGGACCCCCGCTTTCACAAGCAGCATGTGCCTACCACACGGAAGATTTTATTTACAAGTCACTTTTGATATGGGAACAAGAGTCGTACCGGCTGCGCCAGGGGCTTGTACATAAGACGTTGTAACTTTACCAACGGGTCTCATCTGGAAGGCGCGCTCCATGCCGGTCCGTACCCGGGATTACTCTGCCCCGTTTGAGTGCACAGGTACTCCAGTGACGCATCCGTGGGTCATGCTCCACCACAGTATGTGGTGCACATATGTGCTCAGCCTCACGCATGTGTGCATGCGACATGTTTCAGTGCAAGCCCCAGCTCTCAAATTCGCTTCTCCTGCCCGTGTGTGAGCCAGCGGCCGGAATTGCCCGTGTGTGCCTGTCTCGAACACGCCACGTATGTTTGGGTGCGTGTGTGTGTCTGAAACGTAGTTAGTGTGTGTGAGTTCGTGTAGAGCACGTTGTGAGTACCTGTGTTTGTCAAGAAAGCCGAGGTCGGCGTGGAGCAATCCTATTTCGTGCGTCTATCGTATCGTCTGTTGGTAACGTGCGTTTTGTGGTGTAGGTGAGTGTATGTGTGTGTTTATCAGTGTGCTTGCCTTTGGGTGTTTGTCCTTGTTCGCTAATGTGTTTGCTGTGTGTGGCATTTTATGTTGGTGTGTTTTGGCGGAGTAGGTGAGTGTTTGTGGTGCGTTTGTGTTTCTCAGTGTGTCTGTCCTGGAGTGTTTGTATGTGTTTGTCATTGAGTGTTTTTATGTGTGTCTGTGCTCATGTGTTATTTTGCTTTCCTGTGCCTCCCTGTGTTTATGGTGTGTGTGATTCTCAGTGCGTCTGTCCTGGAGTGTTTGTCTGTGTGTGTATGTTCTTGTCTCTGTGTTTATGGTGTGTGTGATTCTCAGTGCGTCTGTCCTGGAGTGTGTGTCTGTGTTCATGTGTTTTGGTGCTTGCCTGTGCCTCTCTGCGAGCGGTTATGGTGTGTGTGATTCTCAGTGCGTCTGTCCTGGAGTGTTTTTATGTGTGTCTGTGCTCATGTGTTATTTTGCTTTCCCGTGCCTCTCTGTGTTTATGGTGTGTGTGATTCTCAGTGCGTCTGTCCTGGAGTGTTTGTCTGTGTGTGTATGTTCTTGTCTCTGTGTTTATGGTGTGTGATTCTCAGTGCGTCTGTCCTGGAGTGTGTGTCTGTGTTCATGTGTTTTGGTGCTTGCCTGTGCCTCTCTGTGAGCGGTTATGGTGTGTGTGATTCTCAGTGCGTCTGTCCTGGAGTGTTTGTCTGTGTGTGTATGTTCTTGTCTCTGTGTTTATGGTGTGTGTGATTCTCAGTGCGTCTGTCCTGGAGTGTGTGTCTGTGTTCATGTGTTGGTTTGCTTGCCCACTCCTCTCTTCTCGCTGCTCGCTGCGCGCGCACTGGGCTCCTCCTTACCTCCGGTTCTGGTACCAGGTCTTCACCTGGGTGTCGGTCAGGTTGAGGGCGGCGGCCAGGTCCATGCGGTCCTGCACGCTCAGGTACTTCTGGCGCTCGAAGCTGCGCTCCAGCTGGTTGAGCTGGTGGTCCGAGAAGGCGGTCCTGGCCTTGCGGGGCTTCTTGGCGCGCACCGGGGGGCTGTCCCGGCTGCTGGAGATCTCCCGGTCACCTTCTTCCTTTGTGCCTGCAGCAAAGAACGCACAGCTCCCGTTAGGCCGGCGCGAAGAACAAGGCAACAAGGCATGGCGCGGCGCACACTCACAGAGGCCCTTTGCGGTTTACATGGAGCAGCACCAATTATAAATATATATATATATATGTCGTCCCATCATTTTTACATTATAGCTAATATATGTATATATATATATATATATATATATATATATATATATATATATATATATATATATATATATATATATATATATATACACATATATGTATACACATATATATATATATATACACATATATATATATATATATATATATATATATATATATATATATATATATATATATATATATATATATATATATATATATATATATATATATTAGTATTTTGATTGAGTCAACCAGTAGCATTTTTTGATTAGTAGAATATTTCGAAACGTTCGACAAATCTTCCTTAAATGTTTCAACAATAAACAATTGTTTCCTTCATAGATTGTTTCTCTTCTCTTCAAAGTTTCGTATTCATTGTGAAGTTAGTCAAATGTCATTCAGGTTGGGACGGGGCATCCAAACGTTAAACATTCGATTAAAAGTGTGCAATGAAATGTGAAAGTGTGTGCAGAAAAATAAAGAGACGGATATCAATAAATTGTGGGGCAGTGTGGGAAGTTCAGGGGAATTGCTAAAATGCACTATGTAATGGATGTGTACAATATTGATTGTGCATCTGCACCCACATGAACAGAGATACTAATATATATGTATATATAAACACACACACACATACAGAGAGCTGTCTAGTGATAGATAGATAGATAGATAGATAGATAGATAGATAGATAGATAGATAGATAGATAGATAGATAGATAGATAGATAGATAGATAGATAGATAGATAGATGAGTACAGTAGGTATATTTTCGAACCCGCACGCAATAAGGCATTCCTCTACATAGATAGTTAACCCGAAAGAGGAGATAGGCTGATAAAATAAGACAGACGGACTGAGATGTATAGACTGACAGCCTGCAGACTCTAAGGGAAACAATAAACTAAATGCCTACATTCCCGCACAGAAGATGCCCGTTGTTTGCGTGAACGATACAAGGTTTTACGGATCAGACTCCTCTTTACCTGACGCTGTTTGTGATTTAATTTACCTCTGCATGTTATATTTCCTACTTTTCCCGCACGTCTGTTTTTTAAGAGTAAATACACCCGGCGCGGCTCTCCCCGGGGCAGATTGCCGGACGCCCCCGATCCCCCCACCGAGGGCCGGCCAGCGCGGGCCCAGCCCTCCGAGGGACGGCCGCGGAGCTCGCCCGGTGACAGCGCTGCTGTTTCCGACTCTATTTGTCAAGGTGGTGTTTTTCGCTGAAATGCGGCGCGATCGATGTGTCAGTCCGTCTCCGCGGTGGCAGTCCTCGCAGCTGCCTTGATCCTCCCTGCAGGAAGAGCCATAATCTCTCTAATTGCCCCACTGGGAAGGGCGGCGAGCGCTCATCCGCGCCGGGCTCGGCAGCTGCTGCCTGGGCCGCTCCGAGGACCGGTTCATCGCCAGCCGCTGCTTTCTGCGGCTGCTGGGCCCTGCAGGGCGGCTGTGCCACACCGACTCTCATTGGCCGGACCCGAGCTTCTCCCCATTTTAACATTCACCCATCTGCGGTTCGCTGCTTTAGAAAAGATGCTCCGTACAGTTTTGTGTTGTTTTTGTTAATACAATTAATGTCTTTAATTAAATAAACAGATACCCTAGCATCATGTTAAACAAATAAAAAACAAATACACATGGGTCGCGCACAATGTGCGTTTATCACAGCATTAAAGCAATGCTGCATTTTCATGTAAAAGGTCTCTCTTCAGTGTTCTCTAGTATTGAAGGACAGGTATGTGACAAACCCTCCGGCGTGGGTCGTTTTTTTTTTTTATTTTGGATCTAGCGAGAATCAATGACAGGAATCTCTGCATTTTGCACAGCTGAACGCTCGCAAACCTATCGTGCGATTCAGAAGTGCGAGTGGAGCGATCCCAAAAATGAACGCAGCGCACGAAGTAATCAAATAGTTTCTGGGCTGGATCAAGTGATAGGGTTCGGTCCCAGAGGTCTGTTTACATTATAATTAATACACAAACTAAAGGCGTGCCCAGAAAGGCCACAGAGCCACCGTGCTGTGGGCAGCGCCCCCAACCCCCGCGCAGCCGGAGCCGGGCGTGAGCCTGGGCCTCGGGGCGAGCTCTCGGCCCGGGATGCGCTCACTGGAGACTGGCACTGTCCCGGGCAGGAGGTGCCACTGTGGGCCATTCCCGGGCAGTGCTTTCCGTTGATAATAGTTGGAAGCTACTTTGATCCCTCCATGATGATCGTCCACGACCACTTGGGACAGTTTTAAACAAACCCCACACCCTCCGCAGGGCTTCAGACGGCGCCGCAGCGGAGGGCCCAGGTAGGGACGGAGGTGTCGAAATGAGGCCTGGGAGGGCAGAAAGAGAAGGAGGCGCCTAGGTGCCGTCGGGAGTATTGGTTTAGAGAGTTCCCCGTGTCAGGCGGTGGCCAGTATGGTTGTGTACGGGCCCTGCTGGAGACGAGAGGCCTCGGCCTCTCCGGGAGTCTCCGGAGGGTAGGGGGGCAGTCAGAGTGCTCTGTTAGACAGGAGAGGCCTCCAGCGTCTCTGGAGTGTCAAGGGGTAGGCAGAGATGCCTCGGTGTCTCCGCAGCGGGGTTTAGGGGAGCTCTGTTTGCTTCTCTGCCCGAGGAGAGGCGCTCGCATCTCCAGGGGGTGGGATAAGTATTATGGCTTCAGTAGGGTCAGCAGAGGTAAGCCCCTCGCTTATCTCACTGGATCACACAATCCTCCAGTCTTTCCGTGCCTATGAGAAGCCCTGGTACGTGCTGCTGCCCCGAGACGGAGCTCTCTGTCCCGCACACCGGGCATGATCCATCCGGCGAGTCTTACCAGTGACTGGGCCCTGGGACAGCTTCTTGTGGCTGCAGCCGGAGGGAGGCCCCGGGCCGCTTCAGGTCACAAGAGGCTGTCTCTCGGACCAGGCCCCGGGTGGCTGCCTTGGGTTCCTACCACAGGGGCTCCCCCTGCCTGTCACAGGCCACAATCGGAGCTTTGCCCCACGTGGGCCTTTTTTCTCTGAAATCATCTGATTGCTAGAACTTTGCAGCCAGGAGTTACCAGAGACATGTCCTGCCTGGAACAGGCCCACACTCATTTTTAACAGGGTGGGGATAGCTTCCTCGGATCCCATGGGGACATCCATGTCTTAAGGTGACCCAGGGATACCCCCAGTAATGTGCCTGCTGTCAGTGGAGACCGTGCCTGTCTGCAAGGGCCCCAGATGGCTCACTGTGGTCTCTGTGAGGTGCAACAGCTCTCTGCCTGCAGAGGCCCGTGACCTCCTACCCCTCTAAGGGGCCCTTGTGGCTCTCCTTGTATGAAGAGTAACCTCGGCAGCTTCCCCCGGGGTCCTGGGCAGCTGCTGGGGCCTCATTTCCTGAAGAGGCACGTGCTGCTGCTTCCTGTCAATCCAGAAATCTCCCAAATCTCTTTGTATGAAGAGTACCTCGGACACTCTCCACCTGTCCCCTCCCTGTACGAAGAGTAACCTTGGACACTCTCTCCCCGTCCCTCTGCCAGCCTCTCGCTGACCTCCATGTACGAAGAGTAACCTCGGACACTCTCTCCCCGTCCCTCTGCCAGCCTCTCGCTGACCTCCATGTACGAAGAGTAACCTCGGACACTCTCCATCTGTCCCCTCCCTGTACGAAGAGTAACCTCGGAAAGCTCTCTCCCTGTCCCCTTCCTGTGTGAAGTGTAACCTCGGACACTCTCTACCTGTCCCCTCCCTGTACGAAGAGTAACCTCGGAAAGCTCTCTCCCTGTCCCCTTCCTGTGTGAAGAGTAACCTCGGCCACTCTCTCCCTGTCCCTCTGCCAGCCTCTCGCTGACCTCCCTGTATGAAGAGTAACCTGGACTGCTTTCTTCCTGTCCCCTTCCTGTGTGAAGTGTAACCTCGAGCAGCTCTCTGTGGCTTCCTATTGTGCTCCAGAGGTTGTCTCTGCCGGAAGATAGTCCCGGGTCAGTTCCCAGAGGTTCCCACGCGCTCTCTCTGTCTGAAGAGGGCTGTATGACAGCTCCGGGCTGGTTCCTAGGGGTCTCATAACCCCCCCCCCCCCCCCCTCCCCGAAGAGGCCATCAAGTGAACTCCCTGTGGTTTTCTGGCATCTTTAGAATCTGTTCCTGGCTGAAAAGAGGTCTGGGCCACTCATTGCACATTACCCAGGCCCCAAGCCTGTCTCGGTGCCTCTCTGTGGTCGCCCTCTCTGTCTGAAGAGGGCCCGGGATAGCCCCCTGATGGTCACATGCTCACTGTTCGAGGAGGACCCTTTGACGGCCCCCGGTTCCCCCACCACCCCCACCACCCCTTCGGTAGCAGGCTGCGGCCGGCTCGGGGCCCCGCTCGCCTCAGGTACTCACCGTGGCCTTTCAGGTCCATGTGCGCCTCCTCGCGCGCGCGCTCCATCTTGCTCTTGGCCTCCTGCATGTCTTGCTCCAGCTTGGGCCGGTAGGCCTCGCCGGCCCCTTCCGCCTTCGGGGTGTGCTGGTGCGGCGGGGAGGGCACGCTGGTACTGTAGGGGGCACAGGCCGCCAGCGGCTTACTGTCGCCCAGAATGTCCTTGATGAGGAAGGACGAGGTGGACGTCCTGGCGCCGGCCCCGGCGAGGCCCAGGGGGGAGGGTTGCTGGCAGAGGTGCGGGTGGTGCTGGCCGTGGTGCTGGTGGTGCGGGTGCTCCTGCCCCAAACAGTGCTGCTCGGGCTCTAATGTGACGGAGATGGGCGAGGAAGGGGCACTGCCCACAGTGTCAATGTCCGAGCAGGGCGGCGAGAGGGGGGTCTGGACGCGAAATTCCCCCACCAGAGTTCGCTCACATGGCCGGTAGTCGGTGCCAGGGCTGGCCCCGGAAAGGATGGTGTCTATGCCGAAACTCGAGGCGCTGGAGGCTTCCATGGCAGCGCTGCGTGGACGCCTTAGGTGCAGCTCCTCATGCCGGGCCTCGGTGCGCAGGGAAACACTGGCACCTGGACGCGCAGGTCAGGCGCAAACTGCTGCAAAGCTGTACAATTCCCTGAAGGCAACAGTGGAGAGCAAAGCTCCGTGCGGTCACAGATGGAGTGAGTTCCTTGAAGACACCTCGGGCTGCGCAGAGCTAGGCGCAGACACACGTGAGAGCGCAACTTTCGGCGCAGATGCCTGCAAGGATGGACGATATCCCCGCAGGTGCGCCTGGAGTCGAGAACACTGGAGGGCGCAGATCTCTGTGCAGACACCTGTCAGTTGGTAGGGCTCAGCACAGACACCCGGAAGAAACCTCGGCCCCCCTGGGGTGCAGGTGCCCTGGGGGCTGCAGGAGCCGTGAGTGACCGGAGGTGCAGGTCCTGTTGATGCCTGAGGCTCCGGCTTTCACTGAGGCTCCTCCTGGCTCCGGCTGAACTTTGTTTGAAAGTTGGATGCGCTGCGGGAGCTGAAGGGACGGACTCCGGCCTCTGCTTGCGCTGATCCGCTTCTCAGCCTCCGCCTCCCCCGCACCGACTCCAGTCCCCGCCGCCCGTGACGTCACCTGGGACAGGCCGACCCCGGCCCCGCAGCCCAGCCCCGCGCGCGCCCACTGCTCCTCTGTGCGCCAATTGGTGCCCAGGTGCGTGGAGTCGGTGACGAACCGAGCCAGCAGCCAATCACCGGCCGCCCATCACCTCGCTGACACGGAGCCGCTACTGAGCAGGGCTGCTCTCTTTTTGGTCGGTCGTGTGGGCATCTTATCTTAAAATTCTATAGGAACCATTAGCACCGGGAAGCAGCAGAAATTGAAAAAAACAATAATTTAAAAAACGAAAGGTGAAAAAGGTTTGCATGCAGAAATGAAAAAAGAATGACTGAAAAATAACAAATAAACAGGAAAAAAAAAAGAAAGGATTGATAAAAATGAAGAAATAGAACGAAAAGCGGGAGAAGAGAAATATATGCGAAGAATGAAACATACACATCGCCAGAAAAGACTCACAAGGAGAAGGAAGAAAAGCGAGGGCTAAAAAGCTGAAAGCCACCGAAAGCGCCAGGAAGAAAGAAGCAGATGAAAAGGACAGTAAACAAAGGGAGCGGCAAATAGCAGTGTGTGGGTCTTTCGAAAGATCCACTGTATTTCAGTCTGACGGAGGCCCGGCGTGTAAGAATGTCAGTCTGAGAGCGACGGCTTCTCCGCAGCCACATGCACTTGTTAATGAACTGTTGTAGCAAAGACGATGGCTCTGGGCGCTGCTATAAAAAGGAATACGCACTCCCAGATAATGCTTAGCTTGGCTCGCTGTCTCAGTAAGAGTTTTAACATCATTCTTTCGCCTCGCAGATCCACGCCCCGAAGTTCAAAGAAAATGATCTACGGAAGAGCGAGACAATTACAATGCACTTGACAAATATATCTTCATTGAATAATCAGCTTTAACGTGCAAACGTACATACACAGACACACGCATGCACATACAGATATATACTAACACATATGTACACATATATGAGCATAAACTCAGAGACAGATATATTGTGAACTGCGCGCTGCAGCGGGAACGCGCCAAAGACACTCCTGGAAGTGTAGCGCTCATATGAACAAGGCTAGGTCTCTTGGCGGCACACTGAAGTGAAAGATTTCTCACTCAAACTCCCACTCAGGCCTGCTGGGTGCCGTGTCCAGCGGTAACTGGAAACAACAATCAGAACAATAATAATGATTTTAGACAGCGCCTCATATTGCATTTTGTGTACATAACATGTGACTCAATACCCAGGGTATTGGTGCTCGGCTTCTCAGGCGCTGGAAGGACGTGGACTTTGTGTCTTTAGCTCGGGGAGTGCGGGGCGATCTCGGCGCTGGAGGAGGCTGAGCCAGCTTTGCCCTGGAGGGGTGAGTGGTCTTGGATGCGTAGAGGGTGCCGAGTGCCCTCTGATCCGGAGTGGCGGCTGGTCGTGGCTCGAGCTGAGGGATTGTGTAACCTCGGCTCGGGAGGGGTGGGCGATTGTAACCTCGGCTCGGGAGGGGTGGGCGATTGTAACCTCGGCTCGGGAGGGGTGGGCGATAGGGACCTCGGCCCTTGAGGAATAAGTGACCCAGGCTGGGGCGCATGGCATTGTGTGGCCTCCGCACTCAAGAAGTGTGTCATCTTGGCTGGGGCAGAGGTAATGAGTGACCTTTGATCTGAATAGGTGAGTGCGGACAGAGGGACACTGAATGCCTTGCTCTGAAGGAGTGAGTGCCCTTGGCTGGTATGGGGTGTGCTGAGTGACAAAGGGCTGGGGAAGAGGTGCACTGAGCTACCCTAGCTCTAAATGAGTGAGTGCCGTAGTCTGGGACACGGGGTACAGAGTGACGTAGAGGTGAGTGCTCTTGGCTTGGCTGGGTGACCCTTACTCTGAGGGGGGGGGGGGGGGTAAGCCAGCCATCTTAGCTGGGGCAGAGGTGCACTGAGTGACCCTACCCTAGTCCCAGCCTTAGGCTGGGACTAGGGGTACTGAGTATCGAAGGGGTGAGTTCTCTCGGCTGGGGTAGGTGACTGAGTGGCCGTTGCTCGGAAGGGATGAGCGCCCTTGGCTGCCTCAGACGGTGCCGCGTGGTCTCGGCGCGGGAGGGGGCGCTCTCCGCAGCCCGCACCGCGCGGTGCCGGCCCCGCCCCCGCCGCTGTCTCTTGTTGAATGTCAGGGTAATGGGAAGTGCCAGTGACAAGCCGGCGTATTACTCCTGATTAAGTGCCGTGTTCAACCTAATTAGCAGAGTAATTATAAGGTGCTAATGAATGATTCAAAGTTCTCGGAGTTCTATTTTACTTGGAATTACCATTTTAAGACCCCATGAATCTGTGGCAAACCTGCCCCACTCGCAGACACGTCACCCGGCTGGAGAAATATGTCAGTTCATATGTTGGCACTTAAGGGCTCCCATCTTATAATTGGTTACTTTTAATATATCTGCGAGAAAACCGTATGGCGAATGACATGGAAACGGCATTTAAAAAACACACACTCAAAAAAACACATAAACTTCTTGAAGCATGGAAGCGCCTGCTGCAAACACAGATTCATCAGAGGGGCAATGCTGCACCCTACTGCACGAGGGCTGCGCCATGCGGCGCACAGAGGGACGAAGGCGCAGCCGGCAGGTGCAGGGGCACACCGTGCTCCATGGGGGGCAGGGTGCTGTAACTAGCGATGCCCACTGCAAGTGAGGATCAGGTAGGCGCCCTGCTGTGCGAGTGGGGTCGGGAGCAGCTTGCTGCAAGAAAGGGCCCGGTGTGCAGTGTGCTGCCCGCGAGGGGCTGGAGTGCAGTGTCCTGTACGGGAGGGCTTGGAGTGCAGCGTCCCCCATGGGAGGGGCTGGGAGCAGCGCGTTACATGAGAGGGCTCGGTGTGCAGTATGCTGCACGCGAGGGGCTGGAGTGCAGTGTGCTGTATGAGAGGGCCCGGAGTGCAGTCTGCTGCATGCCAGGGGCTAGAATACAGTATGCTGTATGTGATGGATTGGAGTGCAGTGTGCTGCATGCAAGGGGCAGTGTGCTGTATGAGAGGGCATGGGGTGCATTGTGCTATATGAGAAGGCCCGGAGTGCAGTGTACTACATGAGAGAGGCTGGGTTGAGCATGCTGCGTGAGAGCGCCCGGGGTGCAGCGTGCTGCATAAGAGGTACTAGGTGCAGCATGCTGCGTGAGAGCGCCCGGGGTGCAGTGTGCTGTATGAGAGGGCCCAGAGTGAAATGTGCTCGATAAGAGGGGCTGGATGCAGCATGCTGCACGAGAGGACCCAGAGTGCAGTGTGCTGCATGAGAGAGGCTGGGTGGAGCATGCTGCGCGAGAGGGCCCAGAGTGCAGTGTGTTGCATGAGAGTGCCCGGTGTACAGCATGCTATTTAAGAGGGCCCAGTGCACTGTGCTGTATGAGGGCCTGGAGTGCAGTGCGCTGCATGAGAGTGCATGGAGTGCAGAGTCAGGCACGGCCCGTGCCAGGCGTTATACTGGGGCGGTGACGTCAGGCAGGGGAGGGACAGGGTGGGGGGTTGTAAAATGCGGGATAATGACCATTAGATGTAAGTACCGGAAAAAAACGAATTTCGTTGCCCACGCTGCATCGCCAAATGTGATGCAGCATGGGCAACACATTCGTTTTTTTGGTACTTACCTCTAATGGTCCATATTTCACATTATACAACCCCCCACCCTGGCCCTCCCCTGCCTGACATCACCGCCCCAGTATAACGCCCGGCACCGGCGTGCCTGTGCAGAGTGCTGCATGTGAGGGCCCGCATTGCAGTGTGCTGCGTGTGAGGGCCTCGAGTGCAGAGTGCTGCGTGTGAGGGCCAGGAGTGCAGAGTGCTGCGTGTGAGAGTCCGGAGTGCAGAGTGCTGCATGTGAGGGCCCGCATTGCAGTGTGCTGCGTGTGAGGGCCTCGAGTGCAGAGTGCTGCATGTGAGGGCCTGGAGTGCAGAGTGCTGCGTGTGAGGGCCCGGAGTGCAGTGTGCTGCGTGTGAGGGCCCGGAGTGCAGTGTGCTGCGTGTGATGGCCTGGAGTGCAGTGTGCTGTGTGTGAGGGCCCGGAGTTCAGTGAGCTGCGTGTGAGGGCCTGGAGTACAGAGTGCTGCGTGTGAGGGCCCGGAGTGCAGTGTGCTGCGTGTGAGGGCCTGGAGTGCAGAGTGCTGCGTGTGAGGGCCTGGAGTGCAGTGTGCTGCGTGTGAGGGCCCGGAGTGCAGTGTGCTGTGTGTGAGGGCCTGGAGTGCAGTGTGCCACATGTGAGGGAGACAGGAGTGCAGAGTGCTGCGTGTGAGGGCCTAGAGTGCAGAGTGCTGCGTGTGAGGGCCTGGAGTGCAGTGTGCTGCGTGTGAGCACCTGGAGTGCAGAGTGCTGCGTGTGAGGGCCCGGAGTGCAGTGTGCTGCGTGTGAGCGCCTGGAGTGCAGAGTGCTGCGTGTGAGGGCCCGGAGTGCAGTGTGCTGCGTGTGAGGGCCCGGAGTGCAGTGTGCTGCGTGTGAGCGCCTGGAGTGCAGAGTGCTGGGTGTGAGGGCCCAGAGTGCAGTGTGCTGCGTGTGAGGGCCCGGAGTGCAGTGTGCTGCGTGTGAGCGCCTGGAGTGCAGAGTGCTGCGTGTGAGGGCCCGGAGTGCAGTGTGCTGCGTGTGAGGGCCTGGAGTGCAGAGTGCCACATGTGAGGGAGCCAGGAGTGCAGTGTGCTGCATGAGAGGGTCTGGGGATGCAGCATGGTGGATGAGAGGGACTAGGCAGTAGGGTTTCCCCTGGCCCTCATGCAGCAGGTTGCATCCATTCTTTTGCAGCCAGCTGCAGCTGTCACAACCTCTTTAAGGTTAAGGGAGTGCTGGTGAGTGGTCAAGTTGCACTAACCTTCCTTGGATAGTATGCCAAACTAGATTCCAATGCCTAAAATGTTTATCTTTATATAGAACGTCCTGTTTGGCTGTTTAAATATGTGTATGGGCGTATATACTATTATTGGCCTTGCACGTATCTATATGGAGGGTGTATATATGCACTCATGCATGCATAGACATAAAGATATACACACATATTATACATGTGTATGCACATGTACATATACATGCATTGTTCTCTCCAATATATATCCACGCATGTATAGAATATGTTTTTATATGTAAAACAGAAGTCCTCGTCCATGGCTCCACTTCCTCCGTGTGGGACAACACTTGGTGGCCCCTCACCCTTGGAATCCTCCACCCCAACACACCACGCACAAAACCTCGGCTTCATATTTGGCTTATCGCTCACGATGAACCACCAGATCAATGCTGTATCCTTGGCCTGCTTCAATACCCTTCACATACTCTGAAAAATGTTCGAATGGCTCCCCCCAAATCCAGAAAAACGGTCAGGCACGCCCTAATCAGTAGCAGACTGTACTACAGCAATGCCCCCTGTGCCGGAATCAACAAGAAACTTCTTCGCAAACTCCAGACTGTCCAGACCGCCACAGCCAGACTGATCCTAGAAATCACCCAACACCTCCACCATCTCCACTGGCTCCCCATCGAAAGAAGGATAACCTTCAAGCTCCTCACTCACGCATACAAGGCCCTCCACAACATTGCGCTCAAGAGACTCCTACAATCAGCTGACCTCTCTCTGGCCACCGTCGCACGCACCTAAAAGACCAGAATGGGAGGAAAGTCTTTCTTCTACCTGGGAGCCAAGGTTTGGAATGACCGCCTCCTGCTCCTCTGGCAAGTCCCTACACTGTTCCAGTTCAGGAAGGACCTCAAGACCTTGCTCTTTGGAACATACATGCATCGGCTTAACCTCACTTTAACACAGGTACGTGTGTTTTTGTGTGTTCAACATGAATATTGCACATACACACACTTACCAAATTGTGTATAGCAATTGTATACACCTAACCATGCACGTAAACAAGGGTAGATATGTGTGACTGAATGTTCACACAAACAAATCTATTTGTATCGGTGAAGACTGTCTCAAATGCACACAAATTCACACATATTTTCATTCACATGTGAGTGTGAGTGTGTGCGTGCGCGCACATAAAGTGCATAACACAAAAATCCTCACGCAAGTTATGCAAAGACATATAGTGCATATAGGTTTATTTATAGCTGCTATATTCATGATATGAGTATATGTGACCTATATATAAGTGGGTATATAAAGTATGATTTATGTTTACTCACAGGTATCAATGCAAATGCACACTTATTAATGAATCTGTTTGTAAAATACATGTATTGTACACATACTTTTCACATCACTGAATATATCATGAGCACTCACATGGCAAGTTGTACGTTGTATGTGTATACTGTGTATTTTTGTGTATATGTGTGTGTGTAATATACAACTGCATATATTTACATGCAACTGCATACACATAGCACACACGGATACTGGAACAGGGATGCCCCAGACTGGAGGGTAATAGTGCACATATTTGGTTACTAATGGAAGATGCCCTCTTCTGGAGGTGGCACTGGAGGAGAAATGGCGTGGCTGAAGGGGGCCCTGGTCCAGGCATGGCGTGGGTTGGAGGGGCCCTAGTCCAGGCACGGCGTGGGCTGGAGGGTCCCTGGTCCAGGCTTGGCATGGGCTGTGGGGGGCCTTGGTCCAGGTATGGCGTGGGCTGGAGGGGCCCTGGTCCAAGCTTGGCATTGGCTGTTGGGGGCCCTGGTCCAGGCATGCCGAGGGCTGAGGGAGCACTAGACTAGGGATGGCCTGGACTGAGGGGGCACTAGACCAGGCATGGTGTGGGCTGAGGGGGCACTAGACCAGGGATGGTGTGGGCTGGAGGGGCAATGGAGGGGGAAGGGAATAGGGTTCCATATTTGTTTGGAGCAGGGATGGTGTGGGTGGAGGGGGCACTGGAGCAGGGATGGTGTGGGTGGAGGGGGCACTGGACCACGGATAGAGTTGGCAGGAGAGGACACTGGAGCAGGGATGGCGAGGGCCGGAGAGGGCACTGGACCAGGGATGGCGTGGGCCAGAGAGGGCACTGGACCAGGGTTAGGGTT
The DNA here is from genome assembly GCF_964263255.1 of Lissotriton vulgaris. Lineage (NCBI taxonomy): Eukaryota > Metazoa > Chordata > Amphibia > Caudata > Salamandridae > Lissotriton > Lissotriton vulgaris. Next base: position 558,635,220 of record NC_141685.1, on the reverse strand, counting down.
GGCCGGAGAGGACACTGGAGCAGGGTTGGGGTGGGCCGGAGGGGGCAATGGACCAAAGTTGGGGTGGGCCAGAGAGGGCACTGGAGCAGGGATGGCGTTGGCCAGAGGGGGCACTGGAGCAGGGATGGGGTGGGCTGGAGGGGGCACAGGACCAGGGATGGGGTGGGCCAGAGGGGGCACAGGAGCAGGGTTGGCGTAGGCGGAAGGGGCAATGGAGCAGGGTTGACGTGGGCGGATGGGGCAGTGGAGCAGGGTTGGCATGGGTAGAAGGGGCAGGGGAGCAGGGTTGGCATGGGCGGTTGGGGCAGTGGATCAGGGTTGGCATGGGCCAGAGAAAGCACTGGAGCAAGGCTGGCGTGGGCTGGATTGAGCACTGGAGCAGGGTTGGTGAGGGCAGGATGGGGCAGTGGAGCAGGCTTGGCGTGGGCGGATGGGGCAATGGGTCAGGGTTGGCATGGGCAGATGGAGCACTGGAGCAGGGATGGCGTGGGAGGAGGGGGAACTGGGGCAGGGATGGCGTGGGCCAGAGGGGGCACTGGAACAGGGTTGGCGTAGGCGGATGGGGCAGTGGAGCAGGGTTGGCATGGGCAGAAGGGGCAGGGGAGCAGGGTTGGCATGGGCGGTTGGGGCAGTGAATCAGGGTTGGTGTGGGCGGATGGGGCACTGGAGCAGGGTTGGAATGGGCCAGAGAAAGCACTGGAGCAAGGCTGGTGTGGGCTGGATTGAGCACTGGAGCAGGGTTGGTGAGGGCCGGATGAGGCAGTGGAGCAGGGTTGGCGTGGGCGGATGGGGCACTGGACCAGGGATGGCGTGGGAGGAGGGGGCACTGGGGCAGGGTTGCGTGGGCCAGAGTAGGAACTGGAGCAAGGCTGCTGTGCGCTGGATTGGGCACTGGAGCTGGGTTGGGGTGGCCAGATGGGGCAGTGGAGCAGGATTGGCATGGGCCGGATGGGTCCCTGGAGTAGGGTTGGCATAGGCTGAGGGGGCACTCGAGCAGGGTTGGCATGGGCCGGAGAGGACACTTGAGTAGGGATGGCATGGGCCGGAGAGGGCACGGGAGCAAGGCTGGCATGGGCCGGATGGGGCAGTGGAGCAGGGATGTCGTGGGCGGATGGGGCAGTGGAGCAGGGATGTCGTGGGCGGATGGGGCAGTGGAGCAGGGTTGTCGTGGGCGGATGGGGCAGTGAATCAGGGTTGGCGTGGGCCGGAGAGGACACTTGAGTAGGGATGGCATGGGCCGGAGAGGGCACGGGAGCAAGGCTGGCATGGGCCGGATGGGGCAGTGGAGCAGGGATGTCGTGGGCGGATGGGGCAGTGGAGCAGGGATGTCGTGGGCGGATGGGGCAGTGAATCAGGGTTGGCGTGGGCGGATTGGGCAGTGGAGCAGGGATGTCGTGGGTGGATGGGGCAGTGGAGCAGGGTTGGCATGGGCCAGATGGGGCAGTGAATCAGGGTTGGCGTGGGCAGATGGGGCACTGGACAAGGGATGTCGTGGGTGGATGGGGCAGTGGAGCAGGGTTGGCATGGGCCAGATGGGGCAGTGAATCAGGGTTGGCGTGGGCAGATGGGGCACTGGACAAGGGATGTCGTGGGTGGATGGGGCAGTGGAGCAGGGTTGGCATGGGCCAGATGGGGCAGTGAATCAGGGTTGGCGTGGGCAGATGGGGCACTGGACAAGGGATGGCGTGGGCGGATGAGGCAGTGGAGCAGAGTTGGCCTGGAGGGATGGGGCAGTGGACCAGGTTTGGCGTGGGCGGGAGAGGGCACTGGAGTAGGGATGGAGAGGGCCGGATGGGGCACTGGAGCAGGGTTGGGGTGGACCAGAGAGGGCACTGGAGCAGGGTTGGGGTGGACCGGAGAGGGCACTGGAGCAGGGTTGGCGTGGGCGGATTTGGCAGTGGAGCAGGGTTGGCGTGGGCGGATTTGGCAGTGGAGCAGGGTTGGCGTGGGCGGATGGGGCAGTGGACCAGGGATGGCGAGGGCGGATGGGGCACTGGAGCAAAGTTCACCGTTTAACTGGGCAGAGAGGATGATTGCCGATCCGCCCCACACACGGTAGCTCCGAAAACACCGATTCGAATTCGGGTTCTATATGGTTAAGGGCCACACGACGTCTGCAGAACATTACAACTATAATGTGGTATCTGGTGCCGCTGTAAATAATTGTTTCAAGGCATTGTTTTTTTCTATCAGTTTTGTGTTTTTTCGTTTTTTCCCGCTTGTATTTAACTAGGTAATTCGAAGGGTGAAAAAGAAGCCATGAATTGAGTCTGCGCTGCCAGCTTTACTATGTCTATCCGCGCTTCCCGGATCCTTGCGAATGGAGCCTCTGAGCACGGTTCGAGGTGGTTTTGGGGAGGTGGAAGTTCAGGTCACCGAAGAAACCTGCGCGTTCTGCAGAGCCGCGCGCGTTGGTAAAGTCACAGCAGCACGAGGAGGCGGGACCGCTGCGAGCGCAGAGCAGCGCCTTGATGCCGGTTGGTAGGCGCTTAACAATATAGGTGTGATTATATTTTGACGAGCTGGTAAGATATGCGAGGCAGTACACCGCTCGGGATTGCTGATATGAAGGGCTCACTCTTGCGTGCGCATTCCGAACCCCTAAATAGATGAAGCTTTGGCTCCCCGCGCACCCTGGGCCAGTGTCCCATCCAGACGCACCCGTTCTTTACGCCAGATTGTGACACAGGGCACACGGCAGAGAAGAACGGAGCTAGGATCTGTCCCCGCCCCTCATCACGTTACCTCTATATCCGGGGGAATAGGTTGTCCCTCAGAATAAGGGGTGTGCGCGTGTTATGCCACAGTAGTGGCCGTCCTATGCCCATAAAACATTAGAAGTTGGACTACACGTGCTCACTGCTGGTCTCATGCCAAGTGTAAGAATCCGGAATGAGTAATACCTGCAGTTGCGCCCGAGGGCAGTCTAATATCACATTTATTTCATGCTCAGCGAAGGAAGGGGGTCAGCCTGATGTATTATGCTCATGCCGTTGTATCAAGTATGCGTGTGTAGAGCTGATGAATTACCTACCGATCTAGGTGCTTTCATTTATTTTTTTTTAAAAACGGATTTTTGCCGCAGTTGTTTCTGAACGAAAAGAGGGGTTTCATTAAACGGTATAGTTTGTTGTCATTATTTAATACCTAGAAACCCAGAAAACAAAGACTTACTGGTCTGGGAGGAGGCGATCAGACCAAAGTGTGAAACGCCTCGGATTCCCGTCCATATTTATTTCAATTATGGGGTTTAAAACCATAGCTGTTTTTTTTATTAGTAGCAACCAGTAAACTCATGAAACCATAAATATACATACAGAGTGTAATATGGTATTTATCCATTTACCAATATTGAGTATTGGGAGATGACACAAGAGAAAGGCAAAGCCCTTGGTTGTTTTTGATGACATCATATTACACACTTCACATCTGGGCATATGGCTTACTCGATGGGACTGCTGCGTGTGTATTTGTTAAAAATATATATGGTATTTTACCAAAGTTAAAATGCAAGGGGTTACATTTGATTCGAAGAGAAAACCACATTGAAGGGGCCTAGTCAATTTCAGGAGAGTTGTTGTCTTGTGTAGAGCAATTGGGACATGCAATCTTTGAGGAAGTAAACAGTGTCCTTTTCATGCCAAGGTCACTTCACTGAGATAATAAACTGAAATATATGAACATTGCACCGTAGTAATATATGTTTGGCTCTGTGATGTTTGTACAACTGCTTTAATTAACATGTTATTAGACAACATTTATTTTCACTGGTAGGGAAACAATATATATATATATATATATATATATATATATATATATATATATATATATATATATATATATTATATAATATGTCTGCACATGCACACATATGCTATTTATTACCCTCTTTGAGTATAGGGAAGAACCAGGGTGCACAAGAAATGGACTTTTGAGTGGCCATGAAGTCCACCATCTCAATAATAGAACTAAAAAGCATATGGCGCTCTGCACAACTTCATACATAGTTTCTGCGTGGCAACTTTTTAATGTGTATTTGTTTTAAAGACTTTTTTTAACCAAATTCAGGATGCAATTAGTTACACTTGTGAATGAATGAATAATCACAATGAAGCGACCATGTGACTCGTACAGTACTTTCCTCTTGTGAAGTTTCCTCTACTATGAGAAGGAACACAAATATGACCTTTGTGCTATAGTAATAAATATGTGTTTATTAGTACATTTAATCTAAATAACGTGTTATTGGTCCACCTTTAGTTTCATTGCCATGGCACATCTATCTATCTATCTATCTATCTATCTATCTATCTATCTATCTATCTATCTATCTATCTATCTATCTATCTATCTATCTATCCATCTAGCCATCTATCCTGTATCTATCTGTTTCCCTGTCTATCCATGTATATTTTATATGTAAATACCATGCCAGCCAGAATAAAACGTTACTGACAACAATCAAACGAATCTAGCACGAGTATATTTACACCTTTCACAGGTTTTGTACACCACCACAAAGGTCCGATGCATTGTATTCACGCCCTGCAGCCGAACTGCCTCGAGTACCCCCTGCTCGCAGCCAACAGATTACCGATTGCAAGAATGTTATAGACGGAAAACAACAGATCATAGATTTTATCTTACTGAGGGCATTTACCATATTTTGCGTTTGCTAATTTAATTGGTAAATATCTGTTCTAAAAAAAACCCCAGCATGACAGAAACGATGTGTGCGGATCGTACACTGTAAGAAGCACACAAAATAAACTTACGTAACATTATTTCAAAGTACACGTGGATGTTAGTCGTGATATTTTCGTCTGACTCAATTTGCAATCGTTTTTGAGAAAATACAGCCATCGACTTTAAAGTAGTCATTTTTTGTAGCTTTAATAACAAGGGTTCATTTCGCCTTTGAGAAAAGGCTGAGCATTGATGAAGAAAATGACAGGGGCTGCGTCTGCCGGCGCCCTCTGTCCCCGGGGCATAAGGTTCCTTCCGCGTTTCCCGGAAGCAAAACTTCACTGGGTTTTGAGCGATAGAAACACCGTTGCAAATACTTCTTCCTAGACGGTATCTTCTTTTGACAGTGCCAAGTAGAACAGCACGTCTGTATTTCTGACAATCTGTGAACTTCACATTTCAGTCAAGCTTTGAAAAGTGCTGCGTCGCTCAGCCGACATAAAGCATAGATTGTTTAATTCACCTGTGGTTATAGGTAGAGAGAGGATCTTGATTTTTTTAGGTCTATTTTGTGTCTATTTTTATCTATTTTATTTGGGCGCAGCTTCTGACTCATTGGAAATAGAACATATGACGTCCCCGCCCTTGAATGTCTCGGAGACTTCTGGGAGGTAATATCTTCTTCCACCAGACGGCGGCAGCAACGACCTCGTCTACAAGTCTTATAGGCTGCGCGTGGTCCTTTCTAAACGCCTTTCCAGTGTCCCCTTTTGTGAGCTGTAGTTTAAACACAGTCCGGATGCAAAACAGACGGGCCAAGATATATCCTTTAATTGTTGACTCTTCAGGCACAAACAGGTTTAGTAACTGAAAGTATTAGGGGAACGTATGACGTAGGTGCACGAATATGTGAAACGTGTTTTAAGTCACCCTATGTACAGCGCGCATGAAACGGATGCTGTACCCAGCCGATTCTAGTATCTATCTCCAGCAGGACGCTGGGCAATGCTAATGAAGGTGTTGAGTACCACGCCTGGCTGGCACTAAACGTGTATTCAAAATTTATGCTAGCAGAACACATATCAGTCATTTAATATTCTATTATATTGTGTTATTTTATATTCTGAATACAGTATATTAGACATGGCTTGGTAGTTCGGACTGGACTGTTCCCATGAGGCACAGGGTAAGAGCTGATTTGCATATAGCCAGTTTCTAACCCAGGGTGGTGTGGAGTGCAAAAAAACGATGGATTTAGGCCCAGATCCTTGTACTGGGTTGAATGTATGACATTGTTCTACATTCTGTCCATCAACTGTGTTTTTTGGTCATTTCGAAGTATCACGATTCATTCCCTAAAATAATAGTTTGCCAACGTGTAATATCGAAAGATTATTTTTATTATTGAAAGTTTTAAAACCCGATGGTCAATTTAGGTAAAGTTGCTAAATATAATTCTTGAGTTTGAGATACACGTGCATTATTGACTAAAAAACTCGCTTGGTGTTGCCCTTAACATTTTTATGCAAATAAGCCCATAGAAATATTTCATTTGTTTTTGAAAAAAAATATTCTTTTTTTCTATTCTTATTGGTTTGTGAGGAAGAAATATTACGCTTTTGGCAGCATTCCAAATGTTTTTCAGTTTCCTTACCGGACACGTGGTTTGCCCCACTCTGCACAGGACTTTTCAAGGCTGTATTACACGTTCATTGAGATTACTGTAGTTGTAATATAAATGCATACGGTTTTACTACATACATGTGTGTGTTCTCACACTATGTGTGGCACAGCAAATTATGGCATTGCAATTTCTGTATACAAAAACAGATGTGGGTAACAAGTGAGGAAATGTGTTTAGTTGTATACAAAGGAGCAGCACTGTAGTAAATGTAAAGAAAATGGCATCAAAAACAAAGGTGATATTGATAACCTAAAAGGAAAAGGGCTCACTGTGCCTCAGCTGTAAGTTTATTTGTAAAGGAAAGGGTGGACCTCCCTATTGTCTGGCCAGAGGTAATGTGGCCTGGTTCCTATGTGTTAGTGAAATTAGGCTTCAAATGCCTGAGGTTTGATTTTTGTGAGTCTGATGTCAGCATATTTATTTACCTATAGGTTCGACGCTGTGGGTGACGTCAGCTGGTTCTGTATGGCTCTGCGTCCTAACGTACAGGTGGTGACCACTTTGCATGATCTATTTTAAAGTATAGCTTATGTGGAAAAGTGTCTGACTTGTATAGGAAAGATGGAGAGCTTCACTTATGTCTAATTCAGTGGTTACATGTGGCTTGTGTTCAGAGTTGAAAAGCTAATAATAAAGGCCTGCTGGGATGGAATGCCCATGTAATGGTAAACAAGTGAGTACCCCTGCTCTGAGTGTTTGACTGCATGTGAAACAGGTAGGGCCTTTTTACTTGGAACTAGTTCCAGGCAAATCTAGTACAGCGAAGGGGCCTACGTCTGTCCATTGTAATGTGAGTCTAGAATCTGTTCTGTGACCTGGAGAGGCATACCATGCATGCCCTCAGATTGGGCACAGAACTACTGTCAATGCCCGGAGAGTAGTAAGGAGAGATGCCTTCCACATCATGCAGAACGCGATAGTTGTCCCACGCCAGAAGTGACCTCACTTCCATTATTGGGACTACCTGGAGGGGGGGTCCACATAATCGTGTTGGTACATGTGTGTTGTGTCACATGCTAGTCATGTGCTCATTGTTCTACCACGTGGTTAGGGCTATGTAACAGCCCTCGACGAACCAGAGCCCCCGGAGATCAGGTGAGGTGATGTAGAGGAGCACACCCCATTTGTTTTTAATGCTTAGAATACCTATAAGGAGCTCCTAAGCAGCCTATACCAAACCCAGGAGCCGCTCTCCAGAAAGAGATTGCTCGGTCATTATGAAGAGATACAGCCACTTCATCAAAACGACGCTCTGTGTTGGTGGTTTGAACACTATCGATAGATAGTATGGCAGTCTGACAACCGACGCAATGGAGCAAAATGCTCAGCAGAGCGACCCTGAAGAGGGTGGTCACCACATCACCTGTTTTGACAAGGAGCTCTGCCAGTCGGTAGAAAACGCTCAGCCTCGATGATTTGCAGCAACTGATATCCCCTATTAGGAGCTCCACAGCCGCAGTGAAGTCTCGAGTAACAAAGCAAATGCTGGAAACAATTTCAGCGACATGGAAGATGGTGAAAAATCTTTTATAGCTCCTAACTCACTGGTCTATGAAGATATAGGGTTTCTGGAGGAATCGGCTCCGGAGGCGTTCGTCGTGGAACAGCTGTGCAGAAACTCCAATGCCCGTTATACCTCGATGGACCTCAGCGACTTTCACAATTTCTGAGCCACAGCCAAGTCTCATGAAAATGACCAGGTTAGTAAAAATGTTATAGACACTTATTTGTCCCATATATCCAGCTACATTTTATTTTAAACTAATAGTCTGTCTTTCTTTCTTTTTTGAATCGTAGAGAGCATCAGGAGAAAGAGCTGTGGTAAAGGGGACGCTGCCAAATGTTAATGCTGTAAATTTTTCCTGCTTTTGCTGTTCAAAACAGACTGAAAGTTCCACAATCCAATTGTGCAATTTATTTTATTATGATTTGGAATTCCGAGGAATTCCACATAAAATACAGATAAAACAACATTTCATACAAATCACAATATTTAAAACTTGAGTAGATACAACTTCATCTGCGTTTGGGTGGCACTTAGTTAAGAAAAAATACCATTACCATCCAATATACACATAACAATTTACATAAATAGTTAAAAACTTTTTTAGGGAGGTGATCATGGAATCGGAGTAGCAGCAAATGTTTTTATAAAGTGCTAATGCATTACAAAGGTGCTAGTGCATTAATACGCTATTCTAGGACATTTCTCACAAATAATTACCCAGGAGCTATGTTTCTAAGGAAATGCACTTTGTTAATTAACTATTTTACAAGAATGCTATACACAATAAAATTAAGCATTAATTTTCATATTTAGTAACTAATTAAAGTGCTTAAAGTGCATAACAAAGTGCTAATGCCATCAGAACTTATCACGCAGTACTTTAAAAGCATAAGGGTCACACTCGTCTGCTAAATTTTTCTAATATACATTCAAAAATTCTTTAAGAAAACATTTTTTTTTAAAAACAAATCAGTTCAGATGGTGGGAGCAAAAGGAAGTTATGGGCCTGCTCTGCTGTTGAGATATGATACTGTAAAAAACCATGCCTTAAGTATTTGCGGCGTATTGAAAGAAGTGCTGGACACACAATCAAAACATGGTTATGGTCTTGTATGCCGCCATTGCATAAATCCCAGTGTCTTTCATTTTTGGGGATACCCTCCCAGGCTCCTGTTACAATCCTCAGAGGCTGCAGGTTCATTCTTAATAATAAAATCACTCTGCGAACTCCATGATTCAAGTTCCAAAGAACGTATGGCTGAGGATTTTTAACTGTAGAGCTCTCCGCAATACAGTCCAACCTTCCATTTGCACGGCATATTTTCAAATCTCTTTCCCGTGAAGTCACGTATATAGTTCTTTTAATTATATATTTTAATTCTTTTTTATCCAAACCCGCCGCCCCTTCAAAATCTATACCAAAACTGCTTAAAGCCTTTAGATAAATCCTAAAAATTACACTTTTTGATAACATATTAACAAAAATTTCCTTATGCAATGCCAACCTTAATGTGTTCTCCTGGCCATTTATCAATGCATTGCCCCATCTTAAACAAGCTGCCATTGTTAAGACATATGTTGAAAGAAGGCCAAATTCGAGCCTAAGGGCCGCAATTGACGCAGCATTACTCAGATTGCATAAATTTCGCCCGATTTTTCCTTTCACTTTCTCATACTATGCCCATTCACCTTCATCTATCGTTTCATTTGCGTAATTTAAGGTCGGGGGAATCTTTATTTTATATACGGCAATAGTATGAGAGAAATGTCTTTTCCCACATTGCAAATACAAGCGATTAATTGCGGAGGCTTGTGAGATCGCTTTACTTTTGCAATGATCCATGTGCCTGTTAGCAGAACACCTATTTGTGAAAAGTTTTCCTAGATAAGGATAAAATTTTACTATTTCCATCATTTCATCTCCTAAAAACCATTTTAAATTTGCTCTAACCTTACAGCCATTATATCTGAAAATCATCACTTTACTTTTTGAAACATTTATTTTTGAAAAGTATTCCCTAGTGTACCTAACCAATTCCTATAGTCGTCTCTGCAGCCCAATTGAGGTTAAGTCCATTATTATAGCGTCATCAGCATACAGTAAACAACTTATTTTTAGATTACCCACTTGTGGAGGATCCCCTTTACTCTTCCCTATCCGACTCGGCAAGTCATTTATGCAGATTGAGAAGAGTAAAGGGGCCAAGAGGCACCCCAGCTTCAACCCGTTGTTGGTAGGAATTTTCTTTGAAAGGCCTTGAGTGCCCCCTAACAAAATTTGGGCCCATGTTTCGGAGTGAAGTGCAATTATTACTCTTAGCAGATTTCCTGGGATCCCCATAGTAATCAATTTCCTCCACAGCGTCCCCCGATCTACCCTATTGAACGCTGTGGAGAAATCAATAAATGCTGTATTCAATGGAGTCCTCCGACCAACGGGATATTTATCAATTAGTGTTTGCAGAACAGAGATGTTATCTAAAGTGCCACTGTTCTTCCGAAACCCTGATTGTTCAAGGGGAATTAAATTGTTCCCAAATACCCACTCTTGTAAGTGAACCAGGATACTTTTAGCAAACAATTTTCCCGTTGCATCTAGAAGGGAAATTTGCCTAAAACTAGCCGGGGAGTTTTTAGGGCCCTTTTAGTATAGCGGAACTATTATGCTTCCCTTGCATGAGTAAGGGATGTCCCCGAAATTGTAGCAATGGGCAAATAAAGGTTGTAATAATTTTGCCCAGTCGCCACAGTCCTTTTTTATTATAGCTACGGGGACATCGTCCGGACCCATTGCACCCGAGTATCCTGCCCCCTTAATATATCCTTCAATTTCCCTCATTGATGGTGCTTCTACGTCACCCGCCAGTGCCATGGTATTAGTGGAAACCTCACCCTCATCTTTAAATAGATTAGGGACATACAATAAGGATATATAAATAGACCACTCTGTTTCTGGGATTAACATGGGTTGAGATTTTTCTCTACTATCACAGAATTTGGCTATTAAGGCCCAGTATTTTCTAGAATCTCCAGAAAGTGCCACTTCCCGAAGGTTAACCCATTTTTCATCTTCGGAGGCCCTACGGTCAGCTGCTAATTTTCTTTTCCGTACCTGCTTTAATCTATATATCTCTTTTTGTCTTAATGGGCTAGGATCTCTAAATTGGGCTCTAATCAGCCCATTTATCTTATTATTCAACTTTTTAATTTCAGAGGGGAGTATTACTTTAGGGGCGGCTCTTTCACCTGGCTTCTTTCTTCCCAGATTTCTTATAGCAGCCATTACTCTTTCATATCTCACAATTGGGCACTCCCGGATTAAACTGGGCGCAATAATTTTGAATACCCACTGGAAGTTCAGAAGGTTCTTATGTGACCAGCATGTGCGACCATTATTTCGAGAATAAGTTACCTTGTCATTCCTTTGGTTCCAGATTTCAGGTTTTTCAAAATTTAATGCTAAATTTGCCACCAACATGTTGTGGTCGCTCAATTTAGTGGGAAGCACTTTAAACTGTGAGCATGCCCCAAACAGTTGAAAAGACACTGCCATATAATCAAGTAGGGAGTGGCCAATTGTCCCATGAAATGTAAGTGCTGCGGGTGAATCCTCTGGGGATCTGCCATTTAATAATACAAGGTCAAGGTTCCTAAGATTTTGCAAGAGTGAAAGGCCACGTTTGTCTGATTTTAAATCGGCCGGGAATGTTGACTCTGGTATGAACCAAACCTCCTCCAAGTCCACGTTGGAAAAAGATGAGAAGGAGCTGTTACTTATTTTAGCATTAAAGTCCCCAACCATCATTATACATACTCTTTCCCCATTACTAGATAGATCTTGCACAAAAGAGCAAATGGAGTCAAACAATGGAGTAAACGCTTTCCCAGGTGGTATATACACGTTTACCAAAAGCAAAAAGGTTGAATGACAACATTTTTTTTCTCCATTTTTAGCTTAGCACAGATATAGAAATTTGATGGATGTATGTATATCACAGGGTCCCATGCCAACTCACAGCATAACAAAATGGCTAAACCCCCACTTGCATGCCCCTTTTTTTAGATATTTTTTTTGCTTTGCTACAGTACACATAGTAGTTCTCTAACTGAAAGTCATCACTTGCCCACGTTTCCTGTAGGAAAAATATCTTAGGGGCTAGGTATTCTAAGGATTTAAGCTTCTGTTTTTCTTTTCCTAGCCCCGCCATGTTCCACGACACAATTGTCCCCAATAGGCTACCCCCGCTCTATGGGTTTTGTGTTAGTTGTTTTTGCCCCATTCAAAGTACTTGCGATCCAACTCCATTTAGACACCTCGTCTCCACCATCTTTATTAAGGACCTCTTGGACCTCAGGTGCTGAAAGCTTAGTTTCTCTTGTACCCGATACCCTTCCTACTGTTATTTCCAAGTCCTCAAATTTTGTAGGTGTATTCTCAGCCTTATGTACAGTGAATCTTTTCCCTTGCTGATGATTAGGTATTTCGAGGCTTTTGGGCGGGACACCATATGGTACCGTACTAATAAGAACATCTATTCCTCTTTTCCTGAAGCCGTCCACATTTGCTAAAACAAGCGAATACACTACCCCAGATGTAAAAATAGCTCTAGTTGCATATGGTTTGTACCTCCAATCTAAATGAACCAGTTCAATGTCATTACTGGTAATTAACTTTAGATCATCTATTTCAGATATGATTCTAAGAAGGGCGCTTCTATTCAGTGTCATTAGCTCAGAATCAAAAAGAGGGATACAAATTAAAGTCTTATTCACTTGCCGAACTCCTGTTTCAGAAAGCCCAATTAAATTAGTCTCTTGCAGGCTTCTGGGAAGATCGACATTCAAATTCCCCCCTTTATTTTTAGTCCCCGCTATAATCATTCTCTGACCAACTCCCCCACTATTACTTAATGCTGGATTCGTTGGTGAAAAAGCAGGTCCAATTGACTCCTGTGAAGCACCACTTAGTTCTACACTCAGGGATGCTACGGCGCTTTTTAGATTGACCTCTTTAGTTCCTGAGCTACTATGCAAGGTAGAGCCCCTACTCAACATGCCTTCACCTTCCCCATCATTATTCTGATTGGTGTTCGGCCTAGCAAACGAGCTATTCTGCTGAAGGGCAGGATCCTGCTCGGGTTTCAAACTCGAGCTCATATTTAATTGCTCCACAGACATTGTATTCTTTTCCTCCACAGAGGCTATGTAAGTGTTTTCCTTTTCGTTTACTGGTTGGAACTGCAGCTTTCTCTGCTTGCGTTTTGGGAACCTGCGATTTTTCATCTTCCTTTTCATCTTACGACCATTTTTAGTAGTTTCCTTGCTTACTATTGATATTTCCCCCACAGCAGAACTCTCTAAGATGTTAATTATTTCATCTGGTTGTTGAGGATTAGGTTTTTTTGACTTACACATATTAAAAATTGGAAAAACACGCACTGTGTCTTTTACAGGAGAAACACTTACATTTAACCTTACCCCCGGGCTGGGGACCTTTACAGAATCATTTAGGTCTACGTGTGATGGGCTTGAGATTGAATTTCTTACAGGTAACGAACTTTCAAAGTCTACCAACAATTATTTTGGCTCCCCTATCCCATATACTTTATCAGTATTATTTATTACATTATGCTTTTGACATGCTTTGCTAAACATAGGGGAAACACATTTCACACATGCTTGACTTTGATGTTTAAGATCTAAAACCCCAACTAAAATGGGCTTGAGGACTTTGAGAATATGATCGGTGTTAGAAAAACTTTTCTCCAACAGAGACAAGATTGCGGATAAGATTTTTTCCAATTTGAGGAACGTGTTCATTAGCCCCTCAGCCCCTGCATCCTCATTTGCGAACAATGAATACTGAGTATTCCTTATCCTTTTATCGCATGACATTGATAGTTCTTCACCTGTAAAGTCATGTAAGTCCGAAGCCAAAGAAAAGTTAGTAGGAGTGCTACTATACATGATAGGTGTATGTGTGTGAGCTCCTTCTTGAGAAGTCAATACTTCTTTGTTAGAGTGAGACTCTGAGTCCAAACCTTAAGCATCCAATTTTTCTAGCTGCTTTACTCGAACGGCATTGTTTTCCAATGGTATGGCAATGCCCGGAAGAGTTAAATCCTCTATTTTCGCCTGCCCAATGAGTAAGCTGTAGTCTTTCTGCTGTTCCATTTTAGTAGTGAAATCACTTGCTTTTACTATTGAGCAGTCCGACATGAACCTATGGGTACTGACATTGTCTTTTGCCTTTTCAAAAAGGGTTATCAGATCTGCTAATGGGGAGATTGGGGTAGTTTCCTTTCTTTCACTGCCCTTACCTTGAGGAGAACCCACTACCTCAAGCTTGGATAGGGCCTGCTCCATCTCCATTTCCGAAATATTATCCTCCCCGTCTTCTTGCTGCAGATCTGTACTTCTCACTGAAAAAAGGGGTGTTGCATTACATTCATCTCCATTTATCTTTAGTATATTTACAACGGGGAAAAGCACCTCTGGTCTTATTGAGTGACTTTCCGCTCCATTCTTGGCTAATATTTCGGAGTTCTTTGAAACCTCTAATGGATTCTCCTCCTTTCCTTCATCTCCATTGTTTAGACCAGTTCCGTGCTTAGAACTTCTTCCCTTTTTGGTAAACATTGACCTTATCGATGGATAGGATTTCAATAGCGTCAAATGAGCTCCGCTTTTGCGTCGACGAATAGTTTTCTTAGGTTTTAGGGGACTCAGAGGGCTCTCGACACACTGGTTGCTGGTTACTAGGGTTTCTGCTGATTTTGTTTTTGACTGTGAGTGCAGTCGCCTAACAGACATTACCATTGCCCCAGTAATAAAACGCCACTTAGACTTAGTCTTGTTACTCCTCCAGCTGTTAATGGTAAAAGTTAAAATCAGATAACAATACCTAAGAGGTTGAATGAATGAATAAAAGCACAACCTTGAAGAAGTTGGCAAGCAAGCAACTGCAAGCAATAGCGTCTGTCGTCACTTCCGGTACCCTCTTTGGCGGATATTCACATCCAAAACAAAGAGGCGCATAAGAAATGTGCTTGTGCTTATAATATTGCAGATTTTGAAAAAGAAGCCCCTGGCATATCCTACAACACCATATGACCTGATAATGGTTTTGCTGCTATTGTTGTGAGCACATGTGTCAAACATGTCTATTATAACCTCTGTTACTACCATAAAATAAATGATATGCAGCAAGAGGCACACAAGTGTCTATACATCTCGTACACTTGAAGAACAATCCGTCATCTATACTACTATAATAAAGGAGAAACTTTCAGGCTTTGAGGCGGGTAAACTCCGGAACCACTGCGCCAATCTACACACCCGATACACCGTAGAAATCGTCAGGGTGTGTAGATGGTTATAGGCTAGATAAAGTTTAAAAATAAACCTTATTTAAAAAATGTATTTAAAAAAAAAAGTAGTCCCCCCAAAGTAGTGACGGCCGCGACGTGCGTGCTCACGTCATGGAGCGGCGTCAGGGCGGCGTCAGAGGAGCGGCGGACATGGCGCGGGGGAGGAGCGGTCACGTGAGGAGCAGCGGACAGGCCAGCAGCGGTGCAACCAGTGGAGAGGCGCACATGGCGCGGGGGAGGAGCAGCAGCGGACAGGCGGTGAGGAGCAGAGCGGCGAGGAGCTGTCAACTCAGGAGCGGCGGCTGAGGTAAGCAGGCGGGTGTCGGGCCAGGCGGGGGGCGGGGAGTTACAAAAGGCAATGTCGGGGCAGGCCGGGGTCGGGGTCGGGGAAGGCAGGGGACGGGGACTAACACCTCCATTAACTCAGGCCAGGCGAGGGTCGGGCCAGGCGGCAGGCGGGGGACGGGGCGGGCGGGGGCACGGGCTGCTGGGCAATGTCGGGGCACGCGGGGGTAGGGGGAAGCCTGAAAGCTCCCGGACAAGGTCGGGCCGGGCTGCTGGTACATATATTGTTAGATCAGATCAAAGTATATAAACTTAAAGTTAGTGTATGGTTTGTCCAAGGAAAAGAAAAATGTCCACATTAATATGATTAAGGTCTTGTTGATCACGCTGAAAGAGATCTGATGTTCGAATGTGCAAAGCTCAAAACTCTGTCGTAGGCATGGTTTGTGTACGTAATTTGTTATAAGGATGGCAGAAAAGGCTATAGAAGGATGTATGTGCAATATTTATTTTATAAATAGATGAGTCAGCTCTTTAGCCCCATGAAAACTGTTACGAGTCCACAGGTATTGTGTTATTATTGTATTATTTAATGTTACATACTTACTCACGTTTTGGTCACACATCAGAATGTCAGTGCGTAAGATGCTTCTGAGCTAAGTCTAGAATAACTGTGTATTGCCAGATTGGTATAAGTGTTCCTTAAAGAAAGAATAGCTGAAATAGAAACTGTAACTCTGTGCTATCTGAAACTTGGTGAGCCACCGATGGCGATGCAGTGTGACAGTCCTATCTGCATATCCAACTAATGTATCAATGCGTGGCTACCTACAATGGATGAATACTGGAGCGTATCCAAAAGCCATATGAGGGATTTGATACTATCATTGACGACCAGCTTACATATTCCCTTGGAGCAACTGACTGAAGATTATTTCAGGAAAAAAAGGTTGTGTATTGTATCACTGAGAATTGTATGATCTTTTGAATGACATCAGTACCCTGAGTGTACAAAGTTATGGGAGGGTTGAGAAGGAAGTCCAGTCTACAGTCTTGACTTTACAGCTGTACAAATATCAAAAGTTATGACGCAGAGGCAAATTATCTGCCAGGGCCCTAGTAAGGTATGTAAAATGTGTCATTATTTATATGTGATGAAAAGTCAGCAAACTGTCCATCAACAACGAAAAAGATGTGTACCAGGAAACAGTAAAGTTTGCCCTGTTTATGTGTTTCTAACATTTTTTATTTTTTATGAAATGCCCCTGCACAAAACCATCATCTTTCATTTCATGGGATGCAGGGGCTGATAACATGTCAGGGGATGGTTGAAAGAAGATTTGTTATGATGTGAGTGGGGTCCAAAGCTTTGAAAGCACAAGGCTCTGTTTAGAAGGGCTCTAGTTGAAAATGAGCAGATAAAAAGAGTGCACATGGAGATCTGGTTATCTGGGAAAGAGATGTACTCACTCCACTAGCCAGTCAGGAGGCATTTTAGGAGGAGACGACCATCGTTAATGCACAGCTAGATAATCAATGGGAGGCAGACATAATCAGTCTTCAAGATATAGCCAAGCATAATAACAGAGATTGATATATATTAATGGTAATAGATGTATTGTCCAAGTATGCCTTTGCAGAAGCTCTAAGCGATAACAGCGGTACTTGTTTCACCACTGCCTTTAAAGCCATCTTCAGGAAAGGACAAACCCCTCAAAAACTGCAAACAGATGCCAGAACATAATTTTTAAACAATTTGTTTAGGAAATTATTAAAACAGCACACTGTTCATCATATTGTAATGTGCACAGAGGTAAATGCTGCTGTTATAGAGCATTTTAACAGAACTTTAAAATCTAAGATTTGGAGATATTTCACAGCCTACAACACCTAAGGATAAGGGGATGCAGGTCTTTCTAGATCTTACAACACCAGTTATCACAGAACCATCAAAACGTTTCCTGTTTCCAACCGATAATTCCTTAGTGATGTGGAAACAGTTTCGCTGCTAAGGTAAAGAAGCCTCTTTTAAAAGAAGGTAATCACGTTAAGGTTTCAAAGTTGAAAGGCGTCTTGATGAAGGGCTACTAGCCGACTTTTAATGATGAAATATTTATAGTAGAGAATCTGGAGCTTAAAGAAGGTATAAACATTTACAGGTTAAAGGACTACGATGGCAAAATGGTGTTGGTGTCTTTTACAATGCGGAGTTACAAAAGGTACTGGATGACCCACAGAGGGTGAAAAAGATTCTGAAACTGAAAGTTAACGGGGCTAACAGACAGGCCTTTGTCGAAGACACCATCAGCACGATGAACTCCATCCACTCCGGATCTCCAACCGACCCCTGCCCTCACCACGTCTTCAACAAGGCCGACGCTGTCATTGCACCCCACCTGCGGGACATCATCAACACCTCCTTCGACACCGCCACCTTCCCTGAGAGCTGGAAGCACGCCGAACTCAGCGCTCTACTAAAGAAACCAACGGCGGACCCCACCGAACTCAAGAACTACCGCCCCATCTCGCTCCTCCCGTTTCCAGCCAAAGTCATCGAGAAGACCGTCAACAAGCAACTGGCAGCCTTCCTCGAGATGACTGGATCCCTCGACCCATCTCAGTCAGGCTTCCGGGCCAACCACAGCACCAAGACCGCCCTCATCGCTGCCACTGACGACATCCGAACCCTGCTGGACAACGGAGAAACAGCGGCCCTCATCCTCCTGGACCTCTCCGCGGCATTCGACACTGTCTGCCACCGCACCCTAGTGCAGCGCCTCAGCAACGTCGGAATCAAGGAGAAGGTACTGGAATGGATCATCTCCTTCCTCGCTGGAAGGACACAAAGAATCCGCCTCCCCCCGTTCAGATCAGAAGCCACGGAAGTCATCTGCGGCGTCCCTCAGGGCTCCTCGCTCAGCCCCACCCTCTTCAATGTCTACATGAGCCCCCTTGCGGCCATCGCACGCCAACACAACCTGAACATCATCTCCTACGCCGATGACACCCAGCTGATCCTCTCCCTGACCAACGACCCCGCCACCGCCAGAGCCAACCTACACGAAGGGATGAAAGACGTGGCCGAGTGGATGACGACCAGCCGCCTGAAACTGAACACTGACAAGACGGAAGTCCTCATCCTGGGCTCCTCACCCTCCGCCTGGGACGACTCCTGGTGGCCCCCCGCCCTGGGCAACGCACCTAAACCGACAGACCACGCACGCAACCTGGGCTTCATCCTGGACTCCTCCCTCTCCATGACCAGACAAGTCAACGCCGTCTCCTCGTCCTGTTTCAACATCCTGCACATGCTACGTAAGATCTTCCGGTGGATCCCCACCGAGACCAGGAAGACGGTCACCCAGGCCCTCGTCACCAGCCGTCTGGACTACGGCAACGCCCACTACGCCGGAACCACCGCCAAGCTCCAGAAGAGACTCCAGCGTATCCAGAACGCCTCGGCGAGACTCATCCTAGACGTCCCCAGACGAAGCCACATCTCCAGACACCTGAGAGACCTGCACTGGCTCCCGATCAACAAAAGAATCACCTTCCGGCTCCTCACCCACGCACACAAAGCCCTACACAACCAAGGCCCGACTTACCTCAACAGCCGCCTCAACTTCTACGCTCCCAAACGCCATCTCCGCTCGACCAGTCACGCCCTCGCCGCCGTCCCCCGCATCCGCAGAGCGACAACAGGAGGAAGGTCCTTCTCCCACCTGGCCGCCAAGACTTGGAACTCCCTCCCGACCAACCTACGCCTGACCCAAGACCACCTCTCCTTCAGGAAGAAGCTCAAGACCTGGCTGTTCGAGCAGTGCGGACCCCCCCAAGCGCCTTGAGACCCTCCGGGTGAGTAGTGCGCGGTATAAATGCCTATGATTGATTGATTGATTGAATGGAGGGGGTGTCTCGAGAAATGTAACAGTTGAGGGCTGGCCAACTCCCTTCAGAATGTGTGAGTAGAGGGGGCTCCCTGAAGGCTACAATATGGAGACAACATCCTTTTATATGACCTTGCCATCCAACGCTTCGAAGGACATGTTCCCCCAACAATCACATTTCTAATTATACTGTGAAACTGGATAAACCTGTGTATTTAAATGGGGACTGGGAGGAAGCCCTAACCGAAATCCAGTATCCAAGAACATGGAATACATTTACAGTGCTTGAGGTCAAATTTACTATAAAGCTTGCTTAGGAGCCATTGAGCATCAGCGCTGGCTTTCCTTACAACTATTACCCCAGCATCTCAGCGGTTGTCGAGGCCATTAACAAATCCATAGCAAACACTGAAATGTATTCAAATATTCAGGTAGTATTAGATAACGTTAGAAGGAAGGTGTTTCTTAAAGCTCCAAATCGCAATACAGAGTTTAGCTGTACGGGTAAAATAAGAAGAGTTTTAGGAACAGTAATACATATAGAAAGCAAAGTAGAGCCTGATCCTACGTGCCCCGATATTAATGGAGGGTTCTATACACTCTAAGGGGGTCCATTAGGATTTAGGGTAGGAGCTGGGGCAAGATAGCGGCCACTGCGGTGGCTGTGTGAGAGGCTGGTGGGCTGCTCCTGTGTAGTTGCTCATCCGTGATCTTCACTACACCTACCTTGCTCGTAGTCTTCCGGGACTTTGTGGGACGTGGTGGTAATGCTCTGGCGGCTCTTGTATGGACCCTGGACTGACATCCGCCTGCTTCGGTGTATAGGAACTTCTCCTGCGCGGCGCGGTGCCGCCATAGCTTGGTGGCGTCTCGGCAGTGGAGGCAGCGGCGCTTCAAACGGCTGCAGCTGCGCTGGTTTGGATGGTGTAGGTGTGGTCAGGTATAGTGTAAATAACAAGGACCCCCTGTGTTCCTGGATCGCGGGTATCCACATAGATTAATAAGAAATTCTTATAAACGGGCACGCTTCTTTGATCGCGATGCCTTACTAGCCCCCAAAGAACAACCTGCTAAGGACCAACTTGTTTGTGTAACGACTCACTCAACTATGAATGAAAAAATAAGACAAATTATCAATGCCAATTGGCATATCCTGAATTGCAATCCAACTTCTAATTCCACTTTACCTAAACCTCTGTTTGCACATAGGAGGAACAGAAACATTAAGGACAAGATAGTTCATTCTAAATTTAATGTTAAACATTCTGACACCAACCTCCAGCAACGATCTTTAATAACGAGTCTACCGGTTCGAGGGACGGTGCCCTGTTCTTCATGCAAATCTTGTAAAAATATCCTAGGCGGTGAGATATTCACCCACAATGGCTTTACCGCTAAAGCAATTGAATTATGGAACTGTAAAACCACAAATGTGGTGTATTTCGTCAGTTGCCCCTGTGGCTTAGGCTACGTCGGCGAAACCTGCAGGTCAATACAAACGAGCCTCACTGAGCATAGATCAGCGATAAAAAAACGAAAAAAGTAAACGCACCTTTAGTGAAACATTTTCTCGACAAAAATCACAAGTTAGATGAGTTCCAATGGCGTATCTTAGAGAAAATAAAAACTGCGGACAACAAAGGGGGATGCGCCATTAGGAAAAAACGAGAAGTCTACTGGATTTTTGTTCTGGACACATACAGAAGGGGATTAAATAGTGAAATCCCCTGGGAGAATGCCATACAATAATAACTCGCACGTATGTCCTGTACTGCATTAAATACAGTCCAAATTAGCACGATGAGCCCGCTTAAGTTTTGGTCCTTCCCATTCTTCCTTCCTTCCATTCTCAAAACCCTCCATAAAAACACCCCCTCCCTATTTTTTATTCTTTGGTACGCATCAAGTGCCCCCATTAGATTATAACATCCAGTAGACACAGAAAATCTTTTGTAACTCCATTATGTTTTTGGTGGTGCTTGTTGCTAGAGTTTTATCAGATTCAAACACCTGTCAATATCCCTAGATACATGTTACGTTTACTTTTGACATTCTGAATATCTTCATTTAATACCGCCATTTACATATTCATATAATTCCCATTCGGAGCACACTTAGTTCTCCTCTCTGTACAGGGCGTAGCTACATTTAGCAATGTGCGTGTTTATACCCCCACTCGCTACCTTTTTTGCGCCCTGGAAGTCTAATGACCGTTTATTCATGTACCACGCTAAATATATCCTGGTCGTTTGTAATTGGTCGGTCGGCCTTCATACTTTTCGAATTAAATGTTATAAGGGATATCTACAACATTAAATTGCATACGAAACACATTGAAATATACGCTAATGTTTTCCCTTTTTGGGGTGTGTCGGTACTATACATACGTCACCCAATAGGCGGGTCGACCATATGATTCAGTCTCCCACTCGGCTTCGGTATCTCCAAGTTACAGGGAGTTGCATTCCATGGGCGTATCTTTTCTTAACGAAGTCATGCACTAAGCAATACGATTGGCCTCCATATAAAAAGACACTCGTCATCAATTTGAGTTGTTTTTACCCTCTCAACGGCTGCGGGACGCCAGCGGCTATCTTATATGCGGCTCCCGCAGGTTGATCTACACGGCACAGATACTTTCTATTCACGGTAAGCCCGAGGTGCAATCTCCCGCTCCAACCGTAATATATTTACACGTCTTAACAGCGACGTTCCTACTAATATAGTTCGATTTTTTCTTATCCCATTACTCCCAGAAGTGCGATCTGAGTGTGGTGATACAAAAAGACACACGTCATCAATTTGAATCGCTTCACCTTTTCAACGGCTGCGGGACGCCAGCGGCTACCCTATATGCGGCTCCCGCAGGTTGATCCACACGGCACAGATACTTTCTATTTACGGTAAGCCCGAGGTGTAATCTCCCGCTCTAACCGCAACATTTTTACATGCCTTACCAGCGACGTTCCTACTAATATAGTTCCCCCTTTTTTCTTATCCCATTACTCCCAGAAGTGCGAACTGAGCGTGGTGATATATCTTCCCACAACTTTATCGCGCCGGCATACTCCAGCCGCTCTTCATCTTAACCATAAGAACCCGACAGCATTCTTGCTTTCCTGCTTTTGGTAAGAGTGAAACGGAGCTATGCTATGTCGAACGTTTCTATTTAAGTTCGAAGTGCACCGATTTTTTAAGTCGCGCATGATTGATATCTCTTGTTCACTTGATGCCTGGGCACTGACTGCGCTATCCTTACTGCTTTATTTTCAGTATTTTAAAGAACATTTCGTAGAATCCGTTTCGAAGTGAACTTTTTATTGACTGCATACCCCTGATATCTTTTCCTGTGGGTTCGAAGAATACAAACATGCTCTCTTCGACTCTCTCCGATTCTTCGATCTAATAACCGGTAGGTCATCTTGTAATATGGCAAGTTTAACGGTTCCTATGTAGAACTTGCATTAGGTAAAAGTTCTGAACTACTGATTAGCCTTGTACGTTGATATTTCTATTTAACAATAGGGACTCAAGTGTAATAAGGTATTAATTTGTAAATGACCAGCTTCCTTGGTTTTACCATGTTGAAATAAGAACATCCTCTCTTGTTTTGTGTCTCAGTTCTTAAGATAAGCAGTAAGGAATCAAGTCGGTGGGGTATCAGGACTTATTAGAGCTCAACCCCAACAAGACTTCAATGCTTGCAATAATCTGGCCATCGCATATGTTGGTAACCATAATTTAAACAAAAAGTGCACCTCACAATAAAGTATATATTTTATTTTAAATAATTTTTTCTTTTTTTGAATCTTAATTCAGAACAGTGTACACGTGCTGCCTTACACAGACATATCTGCAGCTATTATGGACATGTTCTGTCTCTGTTAAAATTCAGTCTTGATTGAACATAACTGAATACATGACTTAACGCTTATTTAAAGTAGGTTTATCAAGTTCAAGTTCAAGTTCAAAAGACCTTTATTCGAATTTCATAAAATTCATAAAAGTACCGAATACTGCAAAAACACACATTTACATGTAATACAAACAATTATATAAATAACATTCCATGATATCATAATAATTCATACAGTGATTGAACAGTAAATTTCATTTCCTTATAAAATTTGTACAGTAGTGTCATTATGACTAGTTTCTGATTTCAGGGATTTTCCATTGTCTTGCGCGCACGTATGGCTAATCTTAGAAAAGTGCTAGTGAGAAAGGTCAGTTCATCAGTATCCAGGGTAAGCAACAACGTATAAGATTATTGGAGTGTGAGAGGTCTATATTTTCTGAAATACGGAGTTAAAAGCCATTTGATAAATTTCACATAAAATTTACTGAAAAATAAAAAGTGCAGGTCATCTTGTGTGCTCATACCATCACAAGGGCATGGAGTAAGGTCTGCACTATGTCAGTACCCTATAGGAAAAGACAGCAAAAATTTCACAGTTCCTGCCCTTAAACGGAACAATAGAGATCGCTCCCAGTTTGACATAGGGAGAGAAAGGTAGGGCGGCAGAATTTGCATACAAAGACCATTTCCTATGTATTTCATGACCCTTGATTTCTGAGATTCTCTTCCTATGCGCCCATTACGATAAAGTGCATAAAGTGCTTTTTGTACCTCAAGTTTGTCCTTTGATTCAGTTGTCATTGGGTCAGTGAACAAAGTACCTCTACCAATTTCATTAAGTGATTTAAAAACTTCTTTAAACCAAGGAATCTGCATACCATATTCACAATTTAGGCAGTCCTTAATGATGTTTTGTGTAAGGACAGCAGCATCATTCCTCCAGATTCTAATCCAGAAGAGAGCTGGTCTTGCTCTGATAAAATCACTTATATAGGGGAGGTTAAGTTCATTGTGACAAATAAAATCAGATGAGGAAATCGGTGCACCCAGCACTTTTCTACAGAAGCGATTTTCCTCTCTTTGGATACAAATGCTGCTGTCCGACCCCCAAACTTCAGCACCATACGTAGCAACGGGTGAACACTGTAATTTAAAAATCTTTAAAATAGCCTTTGTGGCACCAATTTTCTTTGGGCGAGGGAGACTCAGAACAGAATTGTTGGCTTTCGAGAACTTGCTCGTGGCGTGGGCCAAATGCCCACTCCACGAGCTGTTCGCAGCGAAAACCAACCCCAAATAAGGAAATTTATGAACAGATTCTAATTTATCCGTACCAATTCGAATTGTACTAAGTTTCCTTTTGCCCGGCCCACAAGACATAATAAAAGACTTTTTAAAATTTACTTTCAAGTCCAGTCCCTCCATAAAATTTACAAAACTATGTACAAGCAGACGTAAAGCATTAGGTGTGCGTGCCATAAGCACAGCATCGTCTGCATATAAAAGCACAGGTATGGGATTGCCTAAAAATGTTGGGACATCAAAGGTGGCTTTTTTTAAACAGTTAGACAGGCCATTGATATAAATAATAAACAACAGGGGTGCTACAACGCACCCCTGTCTCACCCCCCTCCCTATCTCAATAGCTCCCGAGACCTCACCCCCATCCCGATACGTACCCGTGCTTTCAGGTCGGTATGGAGATAGGCTAAAAATCTGATGAGAGTGACATTAAGGCAATTGGACAAGAGGATTGACCAAAGCTTGGATCTGTTCACAAGATCAAATGCGGATGAGAGATCCATAAAAGCTAGGTAGGCAGGGGATGAGCGGGCAATGCAATATTTATCGATTATCAATTTCAAATTTAAACATTGCTCCACTGTTCCTACCCCACTCCTGAACCCCATCTGACAAGGATCTAGAAAGTCAGTATCAGCCGCCCATTCCAATACCCTGTTATAAATTATACGTCCTAGTACTTTTAAAGTATTATCCAGGAGGGAAATGGGACGATAATTTGCTGGGTCTGATCTGTCTCCCTTTTTGTAAATAGGGACAATGATGCTAGTAGTCCAGATGGCAGGCATGGCTACTTTTGGGAGACTATTAAAGATGTTAAGGAGTATTGGTGACCATACTCGACATTATATTTGATAATATCGATAGGAAGACCGTCTGGTCCGGGTCCCTTGTTGCCTAAGCTCTCTTTTATGGCTTTCCTAACTTCTTGATCCAAAATCTGTAGACCCTCCAATTGACGTGTATTAGGAAGAGATTGCTCATCAGAGGGGGCAGCATAGATTTTGGAAAAATGGCTCTCCCAAGCTGCACTTGTTATATTGCAGCTAATTTGTGTAAGCTCTTTGCCCATTTCCCTCGTTCTCCTGACAGCCGACCAAAATGGGCCGCTGCCACCCAAGTTGGCGCTAATTACCAGCTTTTCCCAGTGATCGGAGAGCAAGTTAGCCTTCCTTTCCGATATTTTGTCTTTATAATTTTTCCTGGCGGCTCGAACTGCAACTTTGCACCTTGGTTTAGCAGAGAGTACCTTTCTTAATTCTCTGTTGGCCAGGGAGCAAGATGAGTCAAACCACCGTGGCTCTTTACATTCATTAGGAAGTGGGACTGGCAGGAGGGTTTTAATATTTGAGCATAAAGCTTCAAAGTCTGCAATCAATTTATCGTTATTTCCACTGGGGGACAAACAAGATTTCAGCAAATCAGGATATGTCTCCTGAACAGTGTCTAAAATGGCCCCACAATCAATTCCCCTCCATTTTAAGCGAAGGCCATCAATTGAGGGTGTAATGTCCCTTGCCCCATTGAGATTCGTTAAAATTGGACTGGGTACAAAATTAAAAATAACCAACAATGGATTGTGATCGCTGAAGGACATTTGCACCACAGAAGTTTTAATTATACAGTCTGTTAGCGGTGGTGATGTAAATATGTAATCAATAATGGAACCACTATCCCTGCCGTTAAACGTGGGGGTATATGGGGAATTCATATCATACCCTACTCGCATTGCATCAGCAAGATCAAAATCGGATAGTATTCTAGTCAGTTCCAATCCCCTGCGATCGTCAGGATAAACAGAATTAGTAGATCCATAGTTCTCTATGAGTTTCACATTAAAATCACCCCCTATCAGAATACCAGTCTTAGTATCTACTGATAAAGAACAATCAATCATATTTAAAACCTTAGATAATGCTACAAAGTTTTTGTTCGGTACACCATAAAAATCATTGTTATAAAAATTAATTAAATAAATCGTGGTCTTTGATTTTAGTTTATATTCAAAAATTTGAATATTAGGGTTAGCAAGGTTGTCTAGCTTCAAATCTCCAATTATACCACCAGCCAGAATTCTGATCCCTATGAATAGGCCACCCACTGCTCGACCGAAACTAGGTTTTACTGACGTCAGGCTAAAGCAGTGGTAGCCTTCAATGTACAAATTTCCAACAGCCCAAGTTTCTTGAAACATGAGTATGTCCACATCATTTATTAGCTCAATCCATGCAGGGTCCGACAGCTTGGATTCTAGTCCTGCAACGTTCCAGCTTAGTATTGATAAACCATGTGTGGTTCCATGTTTGTCAAGTCTGTTCCCAGTATTCCCATTATCATGATAAAGTAGTTCATTGGAAGTAGGCGGAATACTGTCAGACGATATAGTTTCTGTAGAACCAATCTGGTCCTGGTACAATACGGCTGGAGTTGTGAGTCCCTCTGAGTTACAAGCTTTAACATGACTACACATTTCATTATTGGCCGATATACTCAGTCAATCCTGTTCATCTAAATTAGATAAATAATCAAACCGATTGTGAATGGGAATGTTGTACATTGACCTAGCTTCAGTTATCGGTGTAAACTGGAACGGATTAGAGACTGGGTAAGGCCTATCTCTGTAATTATTCTGATGCATGATTGAAGCTTGAAAGTAATGCGGAGGGTTGGGAGTTGTAATTGGCATTGATGGTTGATGGTGCCAGTTACGGCTATTAATGTGAATGGCATTGGGATTCTGATTCTGAATAAAAAGTGGTGATTTGATCCTTGCTCCAAAGTTCAAATCTTGAAGAGGAATTGTGGGGTGATTCACCGTGGCTTGTTCGGGGGGTATCAGGTGTCTGTAAAAGTATCCTAAAGGAAGGAGTGTGGTATTGAATTCCCAGGGCGAAGGTAACGGGGCGCTGGCAAGGGTTTTCTCTGCCCATTGAGGTCTTCTAAAGCTTATAGTGACGCAAACGCCCTCAAATTTTTTCCTGAGTGGGCCTATCCAGCCCACTCGCTGGGTGTTAATAATCTCCCTTGCACCATCAATAGGGTAATTGCAATTAGCAATTAACCAGTGTAAGGTTTTATTTTTGAGAGATGTGGGAGTTTCGTCCTGATCCTTCCTTAACTTGGTAACATTTACTAACACCAGTACATATGCGCCACATTCCGGTGGAAGGTTAATGCGGGCGGGAACTTGCCTAGCTGTTTTTTGTGTAGGTTGGGCCGTGATAGAACTACTTGTGGAAATTGCAGCTTGACCTATGGTAGTCCCATTTGGTGGTTTGGTTTTAGTATTAGTATTAATGCCAATGTCCTTCCTTTTGTCTGAAGCTGCATTATTGGTGTGCGGTGTTGTTGTTTGCTGACTAATGGTTGGACCATTTGAATTGACCAATGTGGCAGATGGAACTTTGTGTACATTATTTGTGTTTGTTGGAGGTGCTTGAGGAGTATTAGATTTGGTGCCTGCTATTTTGATGTTATTGTGATTATTTGTGCTCTTTATGGCACCTTCCTTCAGAAAATTCTTAATAGGGATACTCAGTTCAGCTATTTGTTTTTCTATCCGAGTAAGCCTACTTTTGATGGGAGATAAATAAATACTTAGTAATTCCACCAACCTTTCCAACATATGGTCATGTGCATTATCAGTATTTTCATTGGTTATATTATTGGTATCCATTGTTCCGCCCTGCTGAACCATTTCACTTTCATCCCCCTGAGAGATTGCCGTGGCCCTACTCGTATTGTGGCTAAGGCCAGAATTGGTGTTTTTCCCAGTCTTTCTTTGTGACTGGCCGTGTTTCCTGACCTTTGTAGTTCGGGGCTTCGGTGCATATAATTTTTGTTTTTGAACGGCACCCTCGCGTCTGCCTCTCAATTGCCTTGTGTTGTCAACAGATATTGCTTTAGGAGTGGGATTGATGGGTAGATCTGGGGTTTTCTCTAGATCCGTACTGGTATCTGTGTCTGAATCTATCAGGGGAATAGAGGCTGAGAGGTTAACCTCGCTTGGAATGGTGTGGATGTCAGCACATACATTAAGTAGGGGTCTGGTGTTATTGGGCATAGCCTGTGCAGGTGTAGTGGCAGCGGCAATAAGGCCAAGGGAAGAGCGTTTGGCGTGAGCCAGGTCTTGTGATACTCTGCGTGCTAAAAGGGAAATGCCCTGATTAATGGCGTTGTTGGCCTTAGTTATAAAAAGGTCAATAGGGCCAGTTACTGGTCCGGCCCCTGCGGCAGCTGTTTTGCTGCGAGTGCCCCTTGGAGACATGCTGAGAGTTGCATACACTTGTTCAAACACAATGTGGACTACAGTCTCTTTCCACGAAATAGTGTACACAGGGCAAAAGCAAAGTAACAATGAGGTAGAATGAAGAATGGATAACTACACAATACACGGGGCAAAATGGTTAGAGTCAGCGGGCAGATAGTCCCAACCGCAGTAAACAACAGAATTTACAGTATCAGCGGTCCCTAAGATGAGGATGACAACACAGTAGAGTGGACCAAGATGTCAAAGAAAGTACCTTATGATGGAAACGTTAGGGAGGTGGCCCCGTCCCTTCCTCCTCGTGCCTCTGAGGGCCACAGAGGGCCCGCCCTTTGCCCGGGCTTCGCCCGGTCGCTCCCACGCGCGACTCGCGGGGCGAGAGGGGGTGTCAGCCTTTTACAGGCGCCTCCGGGCGCTCTCTGCGCGTCACGAGCGCGCTGCCGCCCCACTGCCTGCTGGGGATTGTGGTTCGCCTGCTCCTGGCGTCTCCCGGCGTCTGGTCTGTTACCGCCGTTCACCTCACGGCTCCGCCCGATGGCGGCACAACAGGTAAGTCTCCGGTGTTCCCCCCTGTGCTCCCGGGGGTCAGCCTTTTACAGGCGCCTCCGGGCGCTCTCTGCGCGTCACGAGCGCGCTGCCGCCCCACTGCCTGCTGGGGATTGTGGTTCGCCTGCTCCTGGCGTCTCCCGGCGTCTGGTCTGTTACCGCCGTTCACCTCACGGCTCCGCCCGATGGCGGCACAACAGGTAAGTCTCCGGTGTTCCCCCCTGTGCTCCCGGGGGGTCAGCCTTTTACAGGCGCCTCCGGGCGCTCTCTGCGCGTCACGAGCGCGCTGCCGCCCCACTGCCTGCTGGGGATTGTGGTTCGCCTGCTCCTGGCGTCTCCCGGCGTCTGATCTGTTACCGCCGTTCACCTCACGGCTCCGCCCGATGGCGGCACAACAGGTAAGTCTCCGGTGTTCCCCCCTGTGCTCCCGGGGGGTCAGCCTTTTACAGGCGCCTCTGGGCGCTCTCTGCGCGTCACGAGCGCGCTGCCGCCCCACTGCCTGCTGGGGATTGTGGTTTGCCTGCTCCTGGCGTCTCCCGGCGTCTGGTCTGTTACCGCCGTTCACCTCACGGCTCCGCCCGATGGTGGCACAACAGGTAAGTCTCCGGTGTTCCCCCGTAGGTTTATCAATTTTGTATTGCATAAACCTCCCTAATTACTATTATCATGGTTACTAGTTTCTTCGCAGAATAGTTTAGTCAGTTAGAGCTATATACCATAGAATATACAGCTGTGCAGGAAAGGGTAACCCGACTCATGGTTGCATTAATCTGACAACAGATGCATTAATTCACCATCTAAAAATCTCGCTTGCTGTTAAGTTTAAGTTTAAGTTGCTATACAAGACTTTCACTCCATTAGTTCTAGGGGTAAGTGATACCTCCTTACTCCTTTTTTGGTATTGCACCACTCCCGGGAGTAAGAGGCCATCTATTATTTTGGTCCACTACCCTTTGCAGTTCCTTTGGTCCACACTTTTGGTGTTCCCTATAAAGTGAAATCGTCCTCCATTCGATACTACTGCTCAAGTATTATTATTAGTCTGTAACTTGTGTAGCTGAATTCCACCAGCTTCACATGCAGGGAGTCTCTGGCACTTAGGTTCTGTTTTTTGTTATTTGTTGTTATTTTTAGTTTCAACATTGCAGTGATTTTTATATGCTATTTTTGAATGTATTTTTTGATTAAACCTTGAATATGTGCATTTTTTAATTAACTGTGAACTAAATGTTTTTCAGATTTTACTTGTGGCTCCTGAAGAAGGCGTTTCCTTTAACGCCGAAATGCGCGTCGAACTATATAGATTGCCACCGTCACAATAGTTATTTTAATAGATGTATTTTGTATGTATTATGTAAATATTATTTAGCCTGTTCTTTGTATTATTGCTTTGTATTATTGAGTTGTATTTATGTTTCTCACTAATTGTTTTTAACATGAACTTTGACACACTTATTAAATGATACTGTGTTTTTTAATTCCATTTGAGTTGTAGTTCCTTTGTGCAGTTTCTCCCTCCCATTGTGTTGATATTATGCCAAAAAGTTTTTTACACTGTAGGTGTGGTCAGGGCCAGGGCCCCATCCCCATCTGTTACAATACCCTCAATTGAGAATCCGCTTGGAATGGCTCCGAAGGGGAGCGGGAGGGGCGCAAAGACTAGAGGGGCGGCAACCGCGGCAGAAGCGACTCCGGAATTACGAAGGCGCCTAATGCTGGGGCGGCTGCTGCTCCTTCACAACCTGTGGACGGAGCTGGAAGACAGAACGCGAGACGTGCAGCGGATCATGCTCGAGACGCTCAAGACCATGAGTGCCTGAGAGAAGATCCTGAGGCTGCACAGGAGACCGCGCTACATGGCAGCAGAGGCCGGCAACAAGGCACCCCTCTTAGGGATTGAACTGTACCAGCTATATTCCAAAGGAAACCCGCATTAAAAAGATAAGCAGGGGGAGCTCCCTGTGAACCAATCTGCACTGCCAGCGCCGGGAGAAGTAGGCGGCAACATTGTATCATCTGTAGCTGTTGCAGAAGATGTGGGGGTTGATACAATGGTGTGCAACACTGTGAATCCTACCCCCAGTTTCATTGCTTCTGTTACGGTATCAAATAGTAACTCCATGACTGATCAAGAGAGGTTAGTGGGCAATGTCTTGGAATCTGGCTCATACAGGAGTTCAAATTTGATGGCCGGGGAGGCTCATTAGTCACAGGGGAGGCTTCACTGAGCTGACTGAACTCACAGAATATTGGGAATCCTGTAGCTGACAGGCTGAATGACGCAGATTCTGCCGGCCTTGGTGGAAAATTCTATTCTATGGCTGACCTCTCAAATCTCTCAGAGAATGATAGTGTGAGTGCAGTTGATGACTGGGGGGATGAAATCGACTTGCACCCAGAGGAGGATAACCCTAGTTTTGAGCACTCAATGAATCAAGAGACTATTAGAAAAGTACAAGATCCTGGTAATCCTCTTTCTCAAGAGACGCTGACTCCTGCAGGTCCGCTCATATGGGACTGCTCACCCTCTTTTCAGCTTGATCATCTAGAAACTAATGCCCATTTTCCCTCAGAGCTGGATGGGGAGATCATGTTGAATACAATATATAAGGTTATTATGGTGCACAGGGAAGAAACAAAGGCTGAAGGGCTGCAAACTCAGGGATCGGTTCGCAAACTGCAAAATACCGTACGCCGCATAGCCAAATCATGTGCGGAAATAACAACACAGATTGTGGAGGCAGAAGAGCTGATTTCTGGCGTGGAAGATCTGCAGGCTCAGCAGCAGACGATGATTGTAGCTCTACAAAAAACAAAAGAAGATACTGATTGGAAACTAACGGATCTTGAAAATCGATCGAGACAGAATAATCTCCACGTTTTGGGCATTCTCAAAAACAGGAAGGGGAAGGATGTTAGACAATTTGTCATCGAAATGTATATGGAAGCCTTCCCTGATCTGAAGGGTTGGAACTGGGAGACTGAGATAATCAGACACATAGATTTCCATTCGTGCAGCAAGGGAGAACAGGGGGGTTTGGGGAAAAGCCTGGGGAAAGGCCTAGGGCAACTGTAATCTGCCTAAACAATTACTTGCTACGTGAAGCATTAAATGATGTGGCTAGGCCAGATAGGCGCCGGTCTGGTAAGGGGTATGATTTTTTTGTACGGCCAGATTTTTGCTAGGCTACAGTGCAACAAAGATGGAGACTGTGTCAGCTGATCTCAGCATTCCAGGCCAAAGGGGGTCAGGCGTTCCTTTTAAACCCCGCTAAGTTAAAAGTGATTTATAAAGAAAAAACCCCAGTACATCGTGTCAGAAATAGCTGCACAAGAATTTTTGAAGATAATGAGAAGTCAATATGTACATATCTAATCATGGTTTTTTTCTTGTAAGTATTTTTTTTTGTGCGCTATGAATGGGTTTATATTATAAAAGGGATGCAAACTGGTGCAAACCGTTTATTTTTGATTTACAATCTAGCACATGTTTGCAAGGTGTGCTATTAATGGGTGCCAAATCTGAGAGGATGATATCTGACGGGTGCAGTGGATCACGGGTGGGCTTTGGGGGGGTGGCGGCTCACAATCACTCCCCATCACTGAGGACATGGTCCTTATGCCTCAATTTGTGTGGGGGAAGAGGGTTGAGTGGGACAGAGGATGGGGGTCAGCATGTGAGTGGGGAGTGGTAAATGGGCAGGGTGAAAAAAAATAATCCATGAGGGTGAAAATTGGTGGTCTTGGAACACATGCTATAAGTTTAAAAACACAGGGAAAACTGATGGGGATAGTGGTATTTACGGAGGCATTTGGTTCTACTCTTTTGAAAGTTAGGGGCCTAGATCATTTTAATAAAAGGCAGCGGGTCGTGAGTGAGCTGCAGATGCTGCAGTGTGACCTGATATGCCTGCAGGAAACCCATATAGCTTGGGCCAAAAGAAAACTATTAGTGGACTTGGGCTATACTGTATTGGTTAGTACTGAGCAATCTATTACCTCGCGGGGAGTTTCAATTTGGCGGATAAACAAGGGAGGTGGGCTTTAGTTGAATGTACTATTGGAAATCAGAAATTCACGGTATGTTCTATATATGGGTCACATTTTGATGAGGCTCTGATTTTAGAATGGCTCAATTTAGAACTGGCCTTATGGTCCACTCCATTAATTATTTGTGGTGACTTAAATATACATCTTGGCCCTAAATCCTCACAGGATATTAGCTATAGGAACACTGGGCGAAAGCCAATGGTATTTAAAGCACTTCAATCTGTTCTGGGTGCTCATGGGCTGGTTGATGTGTGGGCCACCCTGAGAGGGGAGGAGCCTGGGTACACCTTCTATTCTTACCCCCATCAGAAACTTGTAAGGTTGGATTACTTTTTAGCTCCAAGTCATTTATTGGTGGTGCTAGAATACAGTGTACCCACGGGTTACTTCAGATCACGGCACTCTGGTGTTAACTCTGGCGCTCACCAGGACTGGATCTACACCACAAGCCTTTTCTATTGATAGAAAATGATTGTTAGATATGAAATTTGTAGCTCATATGAAAGAGTGGATTGAGTGTTTATTTTTGATTAATCATGGTAGTGCAGGGACCGGGTGTGTTTGGGATACTATTAAAGCTGCATTTAAGGGGGAAGTTCTAACTTTCGGTTTGTACAAGCAAAAACAAATGGGGATCACACTGCAGGAACTATATGCGGCTCTGACTGCAGCAGAAGAAAAGCTTATGTTGGGTATACAAGGAGGCCATGATATCGCTGATCTTCTAACTGAAGTAGCCAGGCGCAAGGCTAAAATAAATCTCCACTGGAGTAAAGAGACAGCTAAGAAATATGTGATTAAGAAACAATTGATTTATGAATACGGGAAGGCCGGTGGACGATGTCTTGCACAGAAGCTCAGATCTAAAGAGGCAGCTCAGACGATTAGTGCAATTGTTGACTCCAGGGGCAACCTAGTAGAAACCGAGGCTGGGATTCTTGAGGTGTTCCATGACTTCTATGAAACATTATATACTGGGGAACACTATGATCCGCAAATGGCGGAGTCGTTGATTCAGCGTTTCTGTGATAATAACTTGGGAGGGCAGGATGCAGAGTTACTGGAGGCCCCTATAACCATGGAAGAGCTGGAAAGAGCTATAAACGACTTAGCATTGGGAAAGGCTGCCGGGCCGGACAAACTCCCACATGAGATCTACAAAACCTTTTTTGGAGTCTTGAAGGACGATGTGCTGGCTACGTTTAGACTAGTTCAGGAAGGTGCGCCCCCCTAAACTTGGGATGAGGCTAGTATCGTAGTATTTAAAAAAAAAGATACGCCTGCTGAACAACCTGCTTCATACTGTCCAATTTCCCTTTTAAACGCTGATGGAAAGATCTATTCTAAAATTCTTGTGACTCGGTTTGCAGAAGTAATAATAACGTTGGTTTCGATCCGACAACATGGTTTTATCCCCAAGTGGGGGACAACAAATCATGTTAATAGAGTGATAACTTTGTTGGATATTGCAAACTCCACGGGGATGGGCTCAGTCTTATATTATTAGATGCCAAAAAGGCTTTCGACCGGGTCACATGGGGATTTTTATGGGTGGTGCACGCCGTCAGGGGTTTAAGCAAAAGTTTGTCACTGCCTTGCAAATGTTATATCGTCAACCTGTCGCTATAATTTGTATAATGGGTTTAGAATCCACTCCTGTACATATTACACGGAGGACAAGGCAGGGATGTCATTGTTCCCCCTTACTGTTTTCTATATATATAGACCCGTTTAAAAAAATCTTAGAACATAGCTCTAGATTTGAATCAGTAACATGGAGGCGAGAACAATACCGCGTCTTTGCATATGCAGATGACGTGGCAGTTGTAACGACAAACCCGTCCACAGCTATGCCAGAAATAGAGTTACTTGCAGCACAATTTGGGGCTGTGTCAGGCTACAAACTGAATACTTCTAAAACACAAATCGTGTGCGCTAAGATAATGGCATTTGATGATCAAAGGGTTTTGAATGAGGTAGTGTATCTGGGAATCACGCTACAGGTGGGTTTAAGGGCAATGGTTGCGGTCAACTGGGCACATCTGTTGAACAAAGTGAGTAAACAATTGGACCGATGTGAATGTTTGCATTTGTCCATGGTTGAATGCTGCAATGTTCTCAAAATGCTGATCCTCCCTAAAATCTTATATTTCTTGAGATCTGTGCCATTGGAGATCTCTCGTGTTAATCTTGCATCATTACAATCTATTTGTGCTAGATTTGAATGGGCTCAGGGTAAATCACGGAGAGCTATGAGATACATGACCCTGCCTCGGCTGCAAGGGGGATGGCCCGTCCCAGACTTCACCGTATATTATTATGTTTGTATATTGCAGCATATGAACATATTGCTAACTGGGGCAGAACCAACTTTTATGGCTGAAGCTCATTCTATCTATCAAATGCTGCTGGGCAGTGATGCCAAAAATCGACTGTTTATTAACCTTGATATGAGCTATTATAAGAGAACTAGATTTAAGGTTCTTAATGCGGCCTATAAAGTATGGATGGATGTTAAAAAGAAGTACAAGGTAGAAAGGGTATCTTGGTATACCCCGCTAACTGCCACCACTCTTCTCCCATCGATATTTTGGGACTGAGTGGTCGATAGCTGGCGGGCTAAAGTGGTTCATTATATTGGAGACATATTTATTAATGGGGGTTTGATGTCGTTTGATATGTTAATTGATCAATTTCATTTGTCCCGCTCTGATTTTTTCAAATATTTGCAAATCCGTGACTATTTGTTTAAAGCCCAATGGAAAATCAAAGTTAACCCCCTTATTGAGGCCGTGAGGAGAGGTGCACGGATTGGTACACTCTATACCTCATTGCTGGATACCTTGGGCAATGGTCTTGAGGCTCAAAATTTAAAATGGGATAACAGGCTGGGGTGCCTTGGGACTCGGGTCGAAACTTCTTTCGAACTGGCTGGGAGATTGTTTATGTCAGCTAATCTTCGTGCACAGCACTATAAGACCATTTTTAATCTATACTACACCCCAGCTAAAATATCTAAATGGAGGGGATCTAATGATGGAAAGCACTTTCGCTGTGGGTCAGATGATGCCGACTTGGTACATGTTTTTTACACTTGCGGGAATTTAAAACATTCTTTTTGATCATATACAGAAATTCGTAGCTGAGATTCTGGGTGGGCCTGTAATACTATCAGTAGCTCATGTATTGCTGGGGGTGGATGAGGTATCGGATGAGGATCAACTGCTCCATAAATTTCGGTACTTGATTTTCGTAGCTACAGCTGTTGCTAGACTGTGTATTGCCTCAATGTGGCTGCAAAAGGATGCTCCTTCCTTTGAATTATGGAGACCCAGATTCCTATCAATGTTTAATATACAGTACAGTCTATATGCTCTGAAAGGCAGACGGAAAAAGAAATTTGGTAGCGAGATCTGGGGTCCAGTGGCTGTTTATATGGATGAGTAAACCTCCTGCAAATGTTATTTTTGTAATATTGTTTGTTTTTTGTTATTTTCTTTCCTCCTATCTCTTTCTGTAATATGTATGTGTCTGACTTTATGGAAAATATGGTTTAATGTATTGTAATATGACTGCCTTTTATTTTTTTATGTGCCTTTTGTGTGTTCATGGATTATTAATAAAATAAAACTATAAAAAAGAACCTGAAAGTTAACGGGGCTAACAGACAGGCCTTTGTCAAATGGAGGGGGTGTCCCGAGAAATGTATCAGTTGGGGTCTGGCCAACTCCCTTCAGAATGTGTGAGTAGGGGGCTCTCTGAAGGCTACAATATGGAGACAACATCCTTTTATATGACCTTGCCATCCAACGCCTCGAAGGACTTGTTCCCCCAACAATCACATTTCTAATTATACTGTGAAACTGGATAAACCTGTGTATCTAAATTGGGACTGGGATGAAGCCCTAACCGAAATCCAGTATCCAAGAACATGGAATACATTTACAGTGCTTGAGGCCAAATTTACTATAAAGCTTACTCAGGAGCCATTGAGAATCCGCGCTGGCTTTCCTTACAACTATTACCCCAGCATCGCTGTGGTTGTCGAGGCCATCAACAAATCCATAGCAAGCACTGAAATGTATTCGAATATTCAGTTAGTATTCGATAACGTTAGAAGGAAGGTGTTTCTTAAAGCTCCAAATCGCAATACAGAGTTTAGCTGTATGGGTAAAATAAGAAGAGTTTTAGGAACAGTAATACATATAGAAAGCAAAGTAGAGCCTGATCCTACGTGCCCCGATATTAATGGAGGGTTCTATACACTCTAAGGGGTCCATTATGATGTAGGGCAGATCGGCACCGCCTGCATGGCAGTGTCGATCTGCCCTACATCCTTTCCCGCCTGCCACCCATTTACCCCCGCCATATTAGTATGTCGAGGGTACCGTGGCGGACGGGAAGACCGTCCACCGCTTTTCCACCCGGTCGACAAGTCAACCGGGCCGAAAAGGGTTGAATATGGTGGTGGTGTCTGCTAGATACCAAAAAACAACAAACTGGTAAGTAGAGGGTCCCAGGGAATCTTTAATGACCACACAGTTATAGCCCCCTGAACAAAAGCACAACTAAACAACAAAATAACTATGGGTCAAAAAGGAGTGTGTCTTTTATGAAGTGTGTCTGGGTGAGTGAGTGTGTGTTGAGCAATTTGTTAGAACAGCACACAACAAAGTATCGCACTAGATGGGAAGATATCCATCACTCACACTCACTCACCCAGACACACTTCATAAAAGACACACTCCTTTTTGACCCATTGTTATTTTGTTGTTTAGTCTGCTAGATACCGCCATCCATATTAGCATGGGCTCAGAAACATGATTTTCCGTGGCGTCACTGCTGCCATGGAAAGTCATGTGGATTTTGCTTTCGGGGGCCCGTTGCGGGCCCACAGGGTATTTGGGGGATGGGGTGCACATGGGGGGTACCTATGGTACCCCCCTGCATTGTCATGGACATGGTGACAGCACATCATGGTGCCTGTCACCTTGTGCAGGACAATGCACGCAGTGCATCCCCAGCATTGTGGCGGGCGGTGCTCTGAGCACCGCCCTCCACAATGCTTTGAATGGAGGATGCCACCACCACGCTGGCATCCTAATCGCCGGTGCAGGACCTCAGCACCAATTTTTTTATGTCGCTTGCTATTTCTTGCTTAATTTTGTCGTGCGTTCTTCAAGTTTTGTGATGTATTGAAACCTAAATGCTGTTTACTTTTCATTTTTTCGCAGTCTTTATAACATTGCCAAAGTAGTAATTTGCTTGTGCATTGTTGACATTTATTGCTTTATTAAAATGTGAATGTTTAACTTTTTAGATTTTAGCAGTAATCAGCAAACTGCTACTGTAGGAATTTGTTTGTGTATTAGTAACAATAGCAGAGCCAGGGCTGTTATCAGGAGGCAGCTATAGACAGGATTTTTTTTAGATGAATGCTGTTTTGTTTTACGACTTTAGCAGTGATTACAAAACTGCTAACGTAGTTATGCGCTCGTGCGTGGGTGTATTTTGGTTGTTTTAGTTACATGGGAGTGTGTTTTTGTCTGTTAGTTACCTGTTGTATATTTGTTATTTATTTCAGGTTTAGCTGTACAAAAGCTATAGCCAATCACTACTCGCAGCCATAATTATTCCAAAGTCAACTTTGTATGCAATGCACTTTTGCTTAGGTAGCTTCACTCTTCCGCACATCCTATAAACAGCACGTGATTTGGTTACAGCTGTTTTTTTACTGTTCAATTTCAATCAGAAGTGGTGCCGGGGCTCTCATCGTTTGGCAGATTTACACAGTATATTTTTATGTATTATTTTGTTTAACAGCAAGCGCATAAACCTCACAAATACAGAGATGATATTCCTTCAAGGCCAAAACTGCAAATATTGTAATTAACTCGTGCATGGTTAAAGTTTTGTAACTTTATTTAAACATCAATGCTGTTTAGTATTTCGACTTTAGTTATAATTTGAAAACTTTCAACGTAGTAAGTTGGTTGTGCATAGTTAGTGACCTGTATTAAATCCATATTTTAATATTTCCGGCAGCATTGTTTCTGTTTTGTGTCAATGAGTTGGCTATTGAATTTGTTTTAATCACAATTTTATGTCTACCTGTATACAAGCTAGAGACAATTGCTAAAAGACCACTTTCTACACGTTGGCACAGCCAGCTGCACTCTTTCGCACATCTTATGAGCAGCTAGTAGCTTTATTAGAGCTGCTTTTCTACCGCTTACTTTGTAACAATAACATAGTTATGTACTCGTGCATGGTTGAGTTTTTTATGCTTTAGTTAAACAGTGCTGTTTTGTTTTCTGACTTTAGCAGTGCTTTGAAAACTGCCATAGTAATGTGTTCGTGCATGGTCACCACTGGTTGTTATATTTATTTTAAAGTCAACTTAATATACAATGCAAGTTTGCCCAGCTACCTGCACTCTTCCGCACATCCTATTAGCACCAGGTTGTTTTGTTATAACCACTTTTATAGTGCTTAATTTGTAACAAATCTCTTGCTGTGGCTGTAATCAGGAGGCAATTTTACACAGCATATGTTTGTGGGGATACTTTTCCGACTTTAGCAGTGCTTAGAAAACTGCCAATGTAGTAATTTGATCATACATGGTTGATAACCTGCATTAAATACCATTATCATTTGCAGACATCTATTGCATTTTGGGGGTCTGACACTAAAACAGATATATTAATACTAATAAAATGTATTTATTATCACTTAACTGCTTTAATTCTAAATGGACCATCCCTCTCCACTTTGGCCCACCTCATAATCCACCTACTATACTAATATTTCAGCCAGATTCATAATAATTTCGATTCCATTTCTAAATATATTTTCAGAAACAGTAGTACATTATATACTTTTTCCAGTTAAAACCATAGGAAGTATCTGTATAAACATCAGTTAGGAATTCAATGCAGTGCAATAGGTCTCGTATTTTAGAAACTTTGACCTATTGTTATTGTAAATAACAATGCCTTTTAATATTGTAGATTTTTAAAACATAAATAAAAAGCATTGTCATTTGCAATGCCAATATCACAAAATCTCACAATTACGAGACCTATTGCATTGCAAATGCTTGTTTAGAAGAGCTATGCCTTTCTTGAGAAGAGGCTATGAAATTGCAAACCACAACATTAAAGCAGCCCAGGATGTGGTAGGATCTGTGACTTCTGCTTTTGCCGAATGCCTGAACAAACAACCACAAGAAGGAGCGGGACTTGTGTACATGCCAAGCACAAGTATTAAAAGGAAGGGAAGGTCTTCGAGGCATAGGGGTTGGCCTGGTCCCTGTGAAAAAAGCAGGCGCTCTTCAAAATGTGCTCACAAAAGAAGATCTGTAAGGGGGAAGAGAGCCTAGAGGAACAAGCCAACACCTGCTAGCATCAATATTGTTTAAATGCAACACCCTGAAACATGGCCTTTGTACATTGTGCATCAGGAGAATGCACCAACTCAGAGTTAGACTTTAAAGCCCACTTAGGCCAGTATTGAAAACAGTTTTTTTATGGAAGCATCACCTCTAGCCACTTTGACGCTGTTGGCGCCATTAGAGTTTTTTGTGCCAGGGCCCTTGGATATGTATCTGGATCT
Organism: Lissotriton vulgaris; assembly: GCF_964263255.1. NCBI lineage: Eukaryota > Metazoa > Chordata > Amphibia > Caudata > Salamandridae > Lissotriton > Lissotriton vulgaris. The sequence continues at coordinate 558,594,163 of NC_141685.1, read as the reverse complement.
CAACAATACTTTGCTGCACCATGTTTGTAAAATCATTGTAAAATCGTTGATGGTGCCAACATACCAGCACCCACTAAAGTGGTGGCAATGACTTACCCCATTGTGACCATGTTTAATCAGGTGGACATCACCCTCATTGATCGACTCATCACAGAAAGTGAAACATGTATGCCTACAGAGCCTACATTGAGAGTATTCTAAATTACAGCCACAATGCCCTGGACACACAGCTTTCAGCAGGGCTCTTCTACAAGGATACCTATGCACATTTTGAAGACAAGAGGCTGGACGGTGACAAACAAGGTATTGTAAAAAGAGCAAGGTTTGCCCCCGGCAGTAGACTTTGACCTCTGTGGGCGTATACATTCAGACCTTTTCTTCCATGATAAACTGCTCAACAGTATCAATCTTAAGATCAAAATTAACTGCAACAATGTCTCGTTCTGTCTCATCAGCGGGGATGCGGAACAGTATAAACTGGTCATACTGTCCACTATTTTCTTTGTAAAGAGAGTGAAAGTTTCCCAAACGTCAGACTGGCTCACGCCGAAACCCTACACCTATCGAACACCAAGTACGGTGTTGAAGAAATAGATCTGAAGATATTGAGCATCCCAGCTGGTACCAGATTAACCCAGTAGCAAAATCTATTTTTGGGGCAAGTACTGAAACTTATTATCATAGGTTTGTTGATAACACGTCTTTTATCGGGCTCTATACCTCAAACCCTTTCAATTTCAAACACTACGACATCAACTTCGTGGTGCTGTTCCACAATGGGGCTGTGATTTCTAAAAAAACATACACATCCAGTTTTGGAGATGCTAATTGTATCAGGGAATATATGAGCTTAGTTTTGATAAACCTGTAATCACCTGCATGACTCAGGAGTCTTCGTGTCAAGAAAAATGAGATGGGCTTCACTTTCGATCTTACCCCTGACTTGTAAGATGGCGACCTTTACAGATTGATCAAAAATGGAAATATGAGAGCCGAAATACATTTTAGTCACCTCTTGGCTACGAATGAGAAGATGATTGTATTTTTGGTATTTAATAACGTCATTCAGATCAACCATGCCTGGCAGATTTTGTTTGACCATCTTCAAAATATTATAAAATGGGCACTGTTCAGATTCTGGATTTCTTAAGCCATCATAAATATGCTAAGAAATACCCTTTAGGTGTTTTTCCAAGTGATGCTATACCTGGTGAAATAGGGTCTGAAAGATCCTTCATGCTTCTTTAACACAGATCCACAATATATGGCAGGAACTTACTGGACATCCCTGTTTTTAGATAAAGACAAGGTTACAGTGTTTGACAGTGCACTGGCGTTTCCCGAGCAAAGACGTTTTAAGGCATGGGCAATGTGGGCTCTCACCCAGGGCCCCAGCCTTTCACTGGGCCCCCTGAAAGAGGCAGCAGTATTCTGCAAATTGTCTTGCCCCGAGGATCTTGAATAATTCTTAAACAGATTGTTTTAAATATATTTTTCCTTTAATTTGTTTTTAATATGGAAGATGTGTGAGAGTCTTTTACAGACATTTTACAGAGACATGTTGTGTTTATTTTTTATGCAAGGGAAAGTGCTGGATAATAAACCACAATCAATTACTATTCCAACTCCAAAGCAACTAAAATCAGAGCAAGTGCTGAATAATAAGCCAATTAAATTTACTATCCCAACTCAAAACTAACTAAACTCAGGGAAAATGCCGGATAATAAACAATTAAAAAATACTATTTGAACTCTAAAACAACTAAACTCAGGGAAATTGCTGGATAATAAAACGTAATAAATTACTATTCCAACTCTAAACCAACTAAACTCAGGGAAAGTGCTAGATAATAGACACATTGATTTTACTATTCCAACTCCATACTCACTAAACTCAAGGAAAGTGCTGGATAATAAACCATTTAAATTTACTATTCCAACCCCAAACTAACTAAAGTCAGTAAAAGTGCTAAGTAATTTAAAAACAAAATAAAATATTCCAAAAAACAATTACCTACATTCAAAGAAAATGCCCCAATTGTTCTTAAATTTAAATTTGAAAAGAAGATACTAATATTTTTTTACTTTTGAAAATTAACACAATACATTTACAATCTAAAAATATCAAATACTTTGAAAAAAATCTATGCATTATGAAGTATATTATTACCAATTCTTTATTTTTAATATTTAATAATGTTTTAATTAAAAAAAAGTTTTCAATTTCTTTACATTTGCCAAAATGTTTAATATTTAAAAAATTTCAAAAATTCAAACATCTATCAACACATATAACATCACAAGTTAAAATATAAATTTTAACTTTTATAATTTCACTAAACTACTGTAACAAGAAATAATATAATATACATACAAAGAAATGTAGAAAATTATAAACAAAAATATATTTGGTTTGTTTTAATGTTTTTTTAATTTATTAATTTTTTACATAAAAATATCTATACCTCAAATAAAAATAAAATGTCCTTTTTTATTAAGATTTAGAATTTTCAATTTTTTTATTCTCATTAATACATTTTAATTTAATGATATTACTAAACAAAAAAGGACATTAAATAAACACAATTGAAAGTAAACAACTTATATTATAACTGCCCATATTTTTTTGAAAGAAAGCAATACAACAACAAAAACATCTATCAACACATGTAACATCACAAGTTAAAATATAAATTTTAACTTTTATAATTTCACTAAACTACTGTAACAAGAAATAATATAATATACATACAAAGAAATGTAGAAAATTATAAACAAAAATATATTTGGTTTGTTTTAATGTTTTTTTAATTTATTAATTTTTTACATAAAAATATCTATACCTCAAATAAAAATAAAATGTCCTTTTTTATTAAGATTTAGAATTTTCAATTTTTTTATTCTCATTAATACATTTTAATTTAATGATATTACTAAACAAAAAAGGACATTAAATAAACACAATTAAAAGTAAACAACTTATATTATAACTGCCCATATTTTTTGAAAGAAAGCAATACAACAACAAAAACCAATAGAAAACTCTAACTAATTAAATAAACACTATAAAAGCAATCAATTAATTAACACAAAATTTACAGTGAAACAGACAAACAATCTACATATACAACTAAACAGAAAAGCTCTCATTAAAAGTAAGAACAAAATATTTTAACTAAATAAAAAAAATGGAAGCATATAAACATAGTAACCTAAAGTATTATTATTTTTCTTTATTTTTCATAGACTAAACTTGACAAAAACTACAGAGAAAATTCAAAACAACGATTTCCTCGCAAAAGAACTACAAACTCAACATTAACGTAATATATAAAACAAAGTAAGTATATATCCTAACTAATTTATAGAGTTAAGTGACTAGACCTAAAAAAAAGATTGAAAAAGCAAAATATAACTAACACTTTTATTTTACTACCTTCTACAGGCTTTTGAAACATAAAAATAACTAAATAAAAATAAGGGCTAACTAAATGAAACTAGCAAACTAAATGTAACACTTCCATAAAACGATTTTTTTTAAAAAACAACAGAAAAAAGAAACAAGTGAATAACCTACAAACTTTCAAAAAGCATCCAACAAGGAAAGAAAAACAAGATATATGTAAGTTTATTTTGAAATGTAATAAGTACATCCAAATGTTTACTTTTCATTAAGAAATAATTAACATTATATACACACACAAATACATTCACAGATATACAAAGAAAATGACAGAAGGGGCAAAGTTCATTTCCTCAACAGAAAGGAAAACTACTTCTATGCTACATGGGCTTTATATATACACAAGAGAAAATAACAGAAAAATAAGCACAATAGAAATGTAGTAAATACTACTCCAATTTTTGCTATGGGAGAGCAACAACAATAGAAACAACTGTTATTAATGTTAGAGAACACAACCACCCCCCCAACACCAATGGAAATTGAGGTTAGAGATGTTGTTGAAAACATCAAAAAAGCAAGCACCAGCACACAACAAATGAGCACACAAATATTTTAAAATGTGCTAACCTCTGTTCCTGAACATGTAACAGGACAATTACCTTCCATCCTAACCCTAAAACACATCATAGCCAGAACTAAATGATCTACTGCTCAAACACCACCCCCCAAAATTTTCTCAGAAGTAGAAATTCTACAAGAATACACAGTAACACACAAAGATGAAACGTTCATTCTTTATGACCACAATAGTCATGAAAAAAGAATTATCTTTGCCACCAACATTCAAAAGTTAAAACAATGTGAAACATGGATGATGGATGAGACATTTAAAGTCTGTTCTAAACCATTTTATTAGCTTTATACCATCCATGGTGAATATGAAGAAACTAACATCCCTTCCATAAACGCCCTACTCCCCAACAAACAAAATACTACCTATATAGAACTCCTTACAATAATTAAACAACCAGAAAACTACTTCCCACAAAAAAAAATAATAGATTTCGAACAAGCTATGATCCAAGCAATTTTAAAAATGTATCCACATACAGCAATACAAGGTTTGCTATTATCAATTCAACCAAAATACAAGAAGACATCTCAAGAATCGACCCTAAGCATGGAATATGCAACAAGCAGCAACTTTGCTTGCCAATTAAAAACATGAATTGCCCTGGTCTATGTGCCAAAGACAGAAGTGGCAAACCACTATAATATACTTATCGAAAGTCCTTTCTATCCAGCCAACAAAGCAAAATTAACACCCTTGCTTGACTTCTTTGAAGACACCTGGGTAGGAAGACTATATAGATCAGGAAATTAAAGAAAACCCAAATTCCACATCCCCTGGTTGAATGTTCATAAAAGCATCCCAGCACAAAAAGCTAAAACAAATAACACAGTGGAAGGATGGCATAATGCCTTGCAAGCCACAATAGGAAAGGTACATCCAACTTTTCACAAACTAATAGAAGCCATAAAAAAGAAAAAAAGTTATCAAGAACTAAGGCTAGAACAATCCCTAACTAAAATAGATCCTAAACTTAATAACAAACAAAAACAATGTACTAATAACCACTGTACAAAACTAGACTCTACCCAAACACCAATGGACTAGAATATATAGATACAATAGCCAAATTCATCTTTGAAAATAAGAGAATAGCAAACCCCATGCAGCATTCAAAAATTACAAAACAATCAAACAACATATTTCTACTCTATTTTAAATTAATAATTATAATTGTTATTTCATAAACAAAGACGTATATAAAAATATATGACATAATACAATTATTAAAACTAAAAAAGTAAGAAGCAAACAAAATGTTAATGAAAACATTTCTCATCATAATAATAATTAAAAATAACTTAAAGTTTTGTAGCAGTAGATAGTCCTCAAAAACAAACAAATCCATAGTATTTAAAACGAAATACGAAACCATTAAAAAGCAAAGCCCCACATTTTTTTTAAAATACAACTGTAGAAGTAAGGCTCCAGCGATGCCATCCTCTCAATAACAAAATCCTCAAACCCCGGTAAATTAGTTTAAAAAACAGGCTCCAACAAACCTGAAAAATAAAAGGAAATGTAAAAAAGTAATTTGCTTCAAAGAAACTAAAAAAACAACACCCTCCCACATAAAAACATAAAAACCCACACACATTAATTACAACATTTTATACAATATAACATAATTAAATATCACATAACTAGCACTATATAACACTCTACTTCTCTTAAAAATAACATCAAACACTAAACTACCAAAACAACACCATACTACACAAAAACAGACATTTAACACTCTAACAAGCCTAACTACACTACCACAAGCTTCTCCCTGGCCTAAAATTACCTTGAAAGTAAATTACGTTAAGCAACTAAATGCAGCTCCCAACCATGAGGTTCCCTCTTCCAAAATGACCTAAAAACCAAATAGATAGACAGAAAAGTGAGCAAATAGAAAAAATGGCCACATAATAAAAATGAAAAAAAATACCTGCCCATAGACAAGAATGAAGAATTCTAAAAAAAAGATATATATATATATATATATATATATATATATATATATATATATATATATATATATATATATATATATATATATATATATATATATATATATATATATATTCCGCTCCGTTGCACCAAAATCCGGGTCACTCGCAGGCGGGTGCCTCTCGTGGCGGCGCCCCACGTGATAAATCACAGCTCAGGTTTCTTTCGCATCCCATGGAAAGAAATTACGGCACTCACAGGGAAAGTGTTCAGTATGTTTTTAATCGCTCAGCAGACAAACGCGTTTCGGTATTCCTTCGTCAGTGTCTACCATTGACACGGAAGGAAGCGTGTTTAAGAAGTTTTCATCACGTTTGTGCATGCGCATAGAAAGAGGACTGACGTTTTACCTCCGTGAGAAACGCTGTTTACATAGTAAATTACTTTTTACTTTAACATTTCAGAAATCACAATCATAAAGGCATTGTAAATTACATTTCAATGATTTAGGCACTTTATATTCTGTAATTTACCTGGTAGACCAATAGTCTCCTCTATAGGAAGTGTATCTGAGAATATGTCTATCTTCATTGACCATTTTCTTTTTCAGAGTGTCCTTCAGCTAAAATCTTATATCAGAGACACTAAAGACTTTGTGAATAAGACACAAACACGCTTCCTTCCGTGTCAATGGTAGACACTGACGAAGGAATACCGAAACGCGTTTGTCTGCTGAGCGATTAAAAACATACTGAACACTTTCCCTGTGAGTGCCGTAATTTCTTTCCATGGGATGCGAAAGAAACCTGAGCTGTGATATATATATATATATATATATTTTTTTTTTTTTTTTACATTATGAAAAAATAATATAAAAATATAGAAAAAATGTACAAAAAATGTAAAATATATATGAAATACTATATTATTACAAAACATTACATATACTATTTATTAAGAATGTATATTTGTGTGATGCATTTAGTTTTCAACATAGACAATTAGCAAAAGACTACTGTGATAAACAAACTATATGACAATGTTTAACAAAAAGAAATATGTGATACAAAAATATATTTTTGAAACATATTTGTAAGTTATTTAGTATATTAAATATTATTTATAGAAATTAATACTCTTTAATATACTAAATAAAAACCAAAACATTTACAAACTATGACATTGTAAAATACATATTGTATGATTTTATCACAAAAATAAAATAATCTAAAATGTATTGAATCAAATGTGATAACAAATGCACTTTAATGTTTGTTTTCTTTAAAGAAAACAAAAAAATCACAAAACTTAAAAGACTATACCAAAAATATAAAAAATATACTTATTTTATTGGGGAATAATTGTATTTGAATAAAAATGTAAAATGTTTCTAAATTGTTAAAAATATTCTAAATGTAGTTAACAATATATTTGTAATATTGTACATGTACACTCAAAATATATGTTACAATGTTGTACGTATTATAATGTATTCTAATCACCATCAAAATGTGTTAAACATTTTTTGAATAATTACAAAAAATGTAAAATAATACTGAATACAAAAAATAATTATTGTGAACATCTACAGTAAATACACTTTATTGTGAACAGAAAAATTAACAATAAACTCACATACATCTCCTTTTTTGTATATAATATATGTTTAAACTCAGAGAAAATGCTATATAATAACATTTTAAAAATTACTATTCCAACTCCAAACTAACTAAACTCATGGAAAGTGCTGTATAATAAAACATTAACAATTACTATTCCAACTTTAAACAAAAAAAATCATGGAAAGTGCTGGATATTAACCAATTACATTTACTATTTCAACTCCAAACTAACTAAACTCAGAGAAAGTGCTGGATAATAAACAATTAAAAAAATACTACTCCAAATCTAAAACAACTAAACTCGGTGAAAGTGCTGGATAATAAAACGTAAAAAATTACTATTCCAACTCCAAAACAAAAAAATTCGGTACGTGCTGGATAGTAAAACTTTAAAAAAATACGATTCCAACTGTAAAGCAACTCAAACAAAGAAAAGTGCTGGATAATAAACCATAAAATAATAACTATTCCAACTCCAAACCAATTAAAATCAGAGAAAGTACTGAATAATAAACCAATTACATTTACTGTTCCAACTCAAAACTAACTAAACTTAGGGAAAATGCTGGATAATAAACAATTAAAAAAATACTATTCCCACTCCAAAACACGTCTGAGCATACCCTGCACACTTATGGTGGCCAAAAGCGGTACAAAAAGGGGTGGTGATGGACAGAGCATCTTGTTTCCGGTCCAGGGAAGGCATGGCTTGGCAGTTCGGGCTGGACTGTTCCCATGAGGCACAGGGTCAGACTGATTTGCATATGGCCATGTCTGAACTGGGGTGGCAGAGTGGGCTAAAGAGCGGTGATGGATTAAACCCAGATCTGTTGACTGGGTGTGAGTGTTTGATTGGTTCAGATCCTCCATCCATCATCACCCCCTTTTGTACTGCTTTGTTCGCCATAAGTTGGCAGGGTATGCTCAGACGTGAGTCCCTTGCTCACTTTGCCACTGGATTCAAGCAAGCATGGCTGAAGATGGCTGAAAGGCCAGAAACCGGTCCTTAGAAGCTTGTTTCCGGTCCAGGGAAGGCATGGCTTGGCAGTTCGAGCTGGACTGTTCCCATGAGGCACAGGGTCAGACTGATTTGCATATGGCCATGTCTGAACTGGGGTGGCAGAGTGGGCTAAAGAACGGTGATGGATTAAACCCAGATCTGTTGACTGGGTGTGAGTGTTTGATTGGTTCAGATGCTCCGTCCATCACCACCCCCTTTTGTACTGCAGGCCCACTAGCAGCATTTGACATACATACCCTGGGCACACACTATGCACTGTACAAGGAACTTAGGGGACTATTACAATGCGGGCAGGAAGGGCTCTGACCATCGGTCGTAGCCCTCCTGCCTGCATCACATTCTCTGATTCGGATTCCCTTACGACTGAGCCATTTTGAGGAATCTGAAACAGTCTTCTGAATGGCTTATGACAGGCTTGGAGAGCCTGTCCACCATTCGGAAGGGCCACAGTAATCCCCCAGCCATCTCTTTCCAGCAGAGGGATTATGATCGCAGTTTCCCACTGCCTTTTTGTGCTGGCCTTTTTGGCACAAATAAGGCAGTGGGAAACAGCTTTGGGGGCCCCCAGCATGGCCACCATGAGTGCAAGGCCACTGAATGGTGGCCTAAGGGACACCTATGGTGCCACCCCATTGATTCCTGCCCCCGGTGGCGGGCATCTTGAGGTGCCTACTTCGGGATGAACTGCATCTTAGCATTTTCCTATGAGAGCATGCCTTCTGTTTGGAATGCGTGCTCCCTTTGCAAAGTATAGGATTGTTTGTTTGGTCGCATCCTAATTCCTGGAATTGAACCGACGACTAGAGGTCGTTTGGTTCCACTTCCAGAATTATGTTGGACAGGCATTGTAATCAGACCCTTAGTAGTAAGTCAAACAAGTCTTTCTGGCACAAAAAAGGCAGTGGGAAACAGCTTTGGGGGCCCCTCATCAGGGCTACCATGAGTGGAGAAGTGTGGCTCACTGGTTAGAGGAGGCAGACCCGGACGCTGAGATCAGACCCGGGACCAGGGTTCAATCCTGTCGCGGCAGGCTCTTGAGCCCAAAATGTTTACGGACTCAGTAATTCTCGCTTCGGTGCCTACTCGAATCACAGGTTCACACTCTGCAACTCTGGGCAATAGCTTGCTTAATCTCCACTACGGCCCCCCACGGCGGGATGCCTGGCTTTCACATTGGGGCTATCTCACAGGGAAAAACCAGGACGGGGTCCCAATGCAAAGCGCTTTGAGACCTGGCGGTGATATTGCGCTATATAAAAACCTATCCATCCATCCAGTGCAAGACCTAAGGGGCACCTATGGTGCCTCCCCATTGATTCCTGCCCCTGGTGGTGGGCATTTTGAGGTGCCTGCCTCGTGATGAACTGCACCTTAGCATTTTCCAACTGAGAGTCTGCATTCCATTCAGAATGCATGCTCCCAAAGCAAAGTATAGGATTGCGGCTGAACAGGGTTCGGTTGCATCCTAATTCCTGGAATGGAACAGATGACTGGAGGTCATTTGGTTTGGTTCCAGTTCCAGAACAATGCTAGGCGGCCTCGGGTCCGTCCGACATCATAATCAGCCCCTTAGAAGTAAGTCAAATAAGTCAATCATAGAAACATCAATCCAAATTCACAATTTACAGAGGGAGCACTTGCAATTTGGTACTGATCAGCAGTGGCAAAGTGCCCAAAGTTTCTAGCCCAGCAAAAACATAGTCCAGCACACAGCAAAAACACAGGAGGCAAAGGCAATAATACAGGGGAAGACCACACAAAGAATGCCAGGTCTAACACAAACACGTGCACACATATCCATAGGTTCATAATTCGACAGAAGAAACATCATACATTTAATCACGTGTTCATTTTGGACAATATCTTTTTTTTTAGGTTCCAGAGGCAGAGTTCTGTGTTCCAAGAGGGGGATATCTGAAGAAAGAAAGGGCATCTTAGGGAGGGGGTTAAAAACTATAGGTGTTGGAGTACTTGGGGGCTATAAGTTGGATTTTTCAAACTGTCAAGCAGCCGCCTGTGTTCAGCATTACTGATGATCTTCAGAGGAATGTTGAGTTCTGCAGAGGTTCACAGAAACTGTTACCAACCTTTAGGGGCTTTCTGGAGAACTAGTGTTTTGGGGTGCGAAAGACCTTTGACTAGGTGGAATGTGTGGGATCCAACAATTGGTTTACTTTTGTAGAGGAATTCGCCTCACTCATTCCATGAAGACAGATCTTTGAAAGCTAACATTTTACTTAGCAATATTTGGTGGCTTCTCTGTACCTTTGACTTATATATTTTTTTAAGTACTTCAACAATGATGTATGAGGATGTTGAAAGGGGTGATGTAGACTGTTCAGAATCAGGGGAATATAGAGTCAACCTGCTTTTTTTCAGCATTCCACTGCCTGTAATATTTTTAAAAGTTTTCAGGAGTAAGACCTGCTTTGTTGTAAAGCTTTTAATCAGTACTGTTAAAAATGTCTTTAATCTCGGCATCCAGGCGCTGCATCTCATTTTTACGGGTATCCCAAGCATCGCCCATAGATGCCCCCAACTGTTCCAGCTGCTACTGTGGTACCAAGTAAATCTTTTGGGCAGAATCCATCAGCACCCAAGTAGGAGGCTGGTAATTAGCGTTATATCTATGCCTGACAAAAAATCCTTTAAAACTTTCCGACTGCTTTGCCAGTTTCTTCTTAGAAAGGAAGGAAGCCCTTTTATTACTGAGCTTCTTGATAAGTGGTGCTTCTTCTTCAAAACACAGAACAAGTGCTCTGATATAGTGTCATTACATTTTAGGGTGTTTAGAGCGATTTCTGAAATGGCAGTCAATAAATCATCCAAAGCCTCACAGAGGATGGCCTTTCTTTGCTGAGGGCTAGCTGTGACTAGCATTTTTAGGACGGCTAGATTTCGATGTAGATGCTCCAACATGGTCAGTGCCAGGTGTTTTAAGGTCTAGAATGTAAATGTTGCGGGATTTTCTTGAATTATTTTTTTATAGGCTTTGTGCTTGATTTTAAGTGTGTAAGCGATGGGGAGAATGGTTGGGAAAATACCAGCACCCAGACAGCAGTCTTCTAGAGTTTTGGGTTTTAAGTCTACCACTTAGTAACAGTGGGGTTTCTTGGTAGCATTGTTAAAGGCTTTCAAGAGAAACTGGGGGTTTCTGGGCTACATCTGTTTAGCTATAATGGATTTCAGTTGTTTGTCTCAGGAGTTTTCAAATAAAACCAGGTATGAGGTGTTGAGAGCTATAGAACAGCTAATCTTACCCTTGTAAAACAAGTTCTGCACAATGTAACATATGCTTAGATTGTGATGGTGTGAATGTTAAGTGAAAGCATTCTCTATCTCAATGTGATCCCCAACTTTGCTCATAAGGTCATATACAATCTCCATGTCTACTAGGCCTGTAGGTAACAATGCATCATCATTGAGATTGCCTTCTATAAATTTGATGTGTGAGAACCGTATGGATAGCTCCATATAAAGATCTTGCCAGCACAAATAAAGTCAAGCAATATTGTTAGGGGTTTCTGATAAAACATTGGGAGCATTTTCTAATAGTTTCTTTATAAAATAGCATGTACCACAATTTGAGGGGCCTGCTAAAACGCAAGAGAATGGGTTCTGCAACCTGGCGTCCATCCATAGTCAGAGTTGTGAGACTCTAGTGCACCTTTAATAACCATACATTAGGGTTTTTTGGTCCGGATCAAGGTAGGTTTTTTATAATGATTGTTTTATCATTTTCACGTCACTCGGGGTAGAGTATTCATTCCCCAGATCTTTTGACTGTTAAAATTGATTTTGACATTGTTGTTTACATTTAAGGAGATGCCTTTAACTTTCATACATACTGCTTTGTTAGAAGTTCTGTAAGAATAGGTCTTGGGCCCAGATGGTGTGAACTGGACTATGTACTCATCCTTTTCTAGCTCACTGGTCAAATAGCCTAGAGACTCACTGAGTTGGGAATCTTCATCCCCTAATTTTCTCACAAAAAACTGAGTAGGTATTGTGATACAGACACCATTCCTGAAGTTTATTCATCACATTGTAAAGCTCTCAGCAAGCGTGAGCAGTTGTTAAACAGGCTATGGAGATGTTTATACTGTCACAACCTGTGGGGTACTCTTTTGTTTATTTCCAACACAGCGCTGTGGTTTCATCATTGAGAAACTCGCAGCTGGACAGTTCATAATATGCCACAAAAAGATATTTAAACAGTTAATCAAGATCTGTGATGTTGGTCGTGTTTGACAAGTTTACACACTGTACACATTTTTCCCATAAGTAATTGAGTCACTGCTTGACTACCTGTTGTCCGTCGGGGTTGACTATGATGAACACGGGTCTCAAGAATATACCAAGCTAAACAATGTGGACAAACTCACTGAAAGAAATGGAAACCTTATGAAAACTCACTGTTGTGGTAGGCTGTCTCAGAGAACCAGTAGGTTTTCTTAAAAGACCCCTCACATACCAACCTAGTTGGTGTCATGCTTCATCATCCTTGTCTGATAAATTTATTGATGACGGCTCAGGATATCGTTAAAAACAGGTGTGGCAACTAGTGGAGGGATTTTCTCCTAGTTGTCAACTAATGGTCTACATGTTTTAAGCCCAACAAAAAAAGTGAAAGGGCTTTCTTCAGGACAGAGTGAGTGGTTGTGTGTGGCAAAAAATCACGTCACATGAATGTGACTATCCAACACAGTTGCTAAAGTGTGTGGTACTGTGTGTCAGTGTCGGTATACTTATGGACACTCAATAAAAAAACCTGTGGAGAAAAAGAGACAGGACAAGACATTTAAAGAGACACATAAAAAAGCAACATAAAATGCAATCTTTTATTGGTGCCACCAATTTGAGTATCAGGTAGGTAGGCCACACAGTGAGGTAAAACATAGTCATGGCCAGGTGAGACTTTATTTTTCAGCTACACACAATGCACATATTACTCCCATTGATGGATGGCTGTGACGATGGGAAGGCACAACTGTGAAGAAATATATAGTCAAAGCCAGGTGAGACTACATGCTTAGGCTTTGCATGGTGCAAGTATATATCTCACATTCAAAGTATCGCTGTGACTGCAAGAAGGCATGCAGCAAATCCATACGGATGTGCTCGTGTGGCACTTGCTAGTCTCCTTACTTTCAGTGCATGTTCGACACAAGGGGAAAATTAGCTTACCATTGGACTCTGTATAGTAGTACAGGAAAGTAAAGTCTCGGGGTGGGTAGACGTGACATTTAATTAACCCAAAGTATTTGTCTATGGCTTTAAAGTCCCTATATATGATGCTGGGGTGACGTAAGGGGTATAAAATTTTCTTGTTTACAAATGGATACAGACTTGTGAAATTGTACTAATGTATTTTATCACCCTCTCACATGGCAATGTACAACTGTATTGTGTTTGTTCAACACCCAAATAAGGCGTCACGGGGCTCCAAAGGATCATGTAACTCATGGTTTTTAATGAAGGAGCAGAGTTCCCCATCTGATGTTAACATGTCTAGCCAATCTTGCTCCAGTAGGGAGCTCAGAACAAAAATATAGTTTTGAACATATTGTGCCTTTAACTGTGTATGCCTGTGCAAGTTTTCAAATAATGTACCCAACAGCTTTTTTAACTCATGGGGTTTGTAGCAGTGGGGACAACCATGCTAAAAGCAACTATGGTTTTCAAAGGACGTTGGCACGCCATTAGTTACAGCATACCCATCTAGGAAATAAGGGCCCACACAGTATTCACCACCCTCTAAGGCGTGTTGGATGCAGATGTTTTCCTTGTCAGAGACATACATGAGTCAATGAATAGAGGGAGTAGAATAACACTTCTGTTTACCGTTATAGAGGTTGGGCGGCACAAGAACTATGCTTTGAGGTTGTCAAAACATTTGCGTTTAGCTAGACATAGACATGGAAGCCAACATGACGGGTCGATGTACTCTATGGATTTTGTCATCTTGGTGGTATTGGGTTTCAGCACTTTTTTTTGTTTTGTTATCTGTACAGCAACGTCTATGAAGAGATTGCAAGCTTTTCTCAAGATCATTACATCTACCCGACAGTATGCCTTCAACTCAGTTTGAAAATGTAACTTCTTTTTGCGTTTTTCATCATACCAATGTAGAAAACTCTCTTTCTCCTACGGCATCATATACTCAACACCATAGCTATCGGGCAAAGGCATAGGACCCTCATAATACTGATTCACCCAGTTGTTAAACTAAGTGGGTGAAATAACCTTTACAACCTGGAAAACCAAAGGTTTTGGCAACTTGCTCAATTTCATTTATGAACCTTAAATGTGCCCTTATCCTCTTGGATCTCTCGCCGCGTTCGACAGGGTGGACCATGGTAAACTGGTCTCCCGTGTCGGCCGGTTGGGAGTTTCGGGGAATGCCCTTCGATGGATCTCCTCATTCTTTTCAGGACCGCTTGCAGAGAGTTCAGATGGGAAAGTATACCTCTAAAGCCGGCAGGTTAGGGTGGGGTGTACCTCAAGGTTCAGCTTTGTCCCCCTCCTAATCAACATTTATCTACAGCCACTTATCAATGCACTATTCAAATTGGACTGTCACGTCTTTAACTATGCAGACGACACGCAATTGATCGTCCGCATTGACAATACTGCTCCGTCCCAGTCTAATGTCCAGAATATCCTCCGGTTTATCACTAACTGGATGACCTTCAATTCTTTGAAATTAAACCCAGATAAAATGGAGATCCTGGTACTGTCTGCAGCGGTTTCACCTTGGTCTAGCTGCTGCTGGCCTTCAGAGCTAGGCACAGTGCCCTCGCCAGTATCTACCGTCAAGAGTTTGGGCATTACACTGGACACGACCTTTCACTAAAACAGCAAGTTTCAGCAGTAGTTAGGAGCTGTGTTGGTTTGATGCGGCAACTCCGGAAGGTGGTACATCTGCTGTCTGCTTCAACTAGACAGACCGTGGTGACTGCACTCATTCTTTCCCGCTTAGACTATGGGAATGCAGTCTATCTTGGGCTTCCTGACGTACTCATCAAAAAATTGCAGGTGGTTATGAATGATGCTGCAAGGTTAATCTATATGCTGCCTAGGAGTGCCCATGCTACTGCAGAACTGAAGCAGCTGCATTGGCTCTCAATGAAACAACGTATTGAATTTAAGGTTTTATGTATTACACACAAAGCACAGCATGGTATGGCCACAGAATATATCAGAGATCGTCTGAAGGCTTATGCACCTAGCCGTTTGCTCCGTTCATCAGACTCTAGTCTTTTAACCTGCCCTCGATTTACGGGAGCTAGACTGGGTGGCCAAATCTTCTCCGTAGTGACTCCTAAGCTCTGGAATAAATTACCAGTGACTCTTCGCAAAGAAACTAGGCTCTTACCGTTTAGGAAGTGCCTGAAAACTTTACTATTTAGAGAGGCCTATGTCTAGCCTTTTTTTCTATAGTCTCCGTTCGCCCCTATTGGTTTTTGAGTTGATCTTTCTTTGATAGACACTGCAGTGCATATGTATTTTGAACTATGTTAACATCTTAGCGCTTAGAGACCTTGGGTGATAGGTGCTATATAAGTATAAATAAATAAATGAATACATAAATAAATAAATAAATAAATGTAAAGGTACAACCATTAGCAGCATCAGTTTCAAGTCCTGAATGATGATTTCTACAGACATTTTTTCACGAATCATATTTTGCATAATAAAAACGAGTCCTATGCTTTTGAGATATGGGACATCAAGGTATACCCTTTGAACTTTGCCTGAATAAATGTGCTAAGGAATTCATTCACACAGGATGGGCCTTCATACTCCCAGTTTTCATTGGAAGTTAGATGGTGTGCCAAAATATAGTTAGGCTGGTGAACTCTGGAATTTTGGCTATAATCTATATCAAACACTATGTAGTCTTCTGCTTTGGTCTGGGTCTGCCTTTAGTCATGTAGCACATGTGATCTGTTCCTGAAGGAAAAGACGTCTTACAGCATGGGCATTTCTTATCTTTGCATTTATGATCTGCAGCTGTGTACCACCCACGCCGCGCACAGTCTATTTTAGGGATGCACTGAATAACCCCAGAGTGTTTGCTCAAGCAGTTTTATGAGTGACAGAATAGATTACATGTAGGACATCTCACCTTCTGATCAGCGACTATGATGAAGCCATCTCTTTGACACATTTTACATTGCATTTCAAACTGATAAGCTGTCTGTGTGTTGTAGATGTGATCCCAATGGGTGCACACCTACTTTGCTTCTGGAAAACCCTTCAGGTTCAAGATACCATGAAAGTGATTTTCATGAATGAGAATGTAAATCGTCTTACGTTTCACAGGCTCTCCGGACATGTAGTACTTCCATGAAATGCTGTAGTAAAGAACTTTTACAGTGACAACAAAGTCGTTTTCAAAAAGACCCAGTTCTCCAAAGTCTACCAGTCTGTTGGGAGGTATTACAAGCACAGCATGGGCTTTAACCGCTACAGGCAGGATGACCGAATTGGTAGTGATCCATTGGTAACCGGGTGATGCTAGCCATCAGACACGTGTTGGTTGTGCAGGTGCTAAAGTTGAGCAACCAATGACTTTAAAGTAGAAGATACTCTTTAGAGGACTGTAAACACCCTCTTTGTAATCCTGAACCATGAGGGTGACTATTCTGAGGGTCCCAAATGCTGTTATTTCTGTTTTACCCTGAAAAAGTTTAGGGAGATTTTCTAAAAATTCTACAGCGTCCAACACATCGCGGGGCATTTGTCTGGTGAACAAGGGGCTGTCAATACCTTGCCCGTAGAAGCGGATGTAAAATAAATCATTTGGCACCACGTCATGTAACCACCGTTCTATGAGGTTTTGTATGGCCTGGTGAATAGCTAAAACCCATGATCAAATGAGGAATGCATACATTAGAAAACATCAACTCTCAATTAGGCAGATACACGAAAGAAATCAGTGAAAGAAAATTGAGAAAGTTCAAAAGAGACACCATGGACTACAAATTAGGTGAGGTCTACAATTGGGCCGAAATATATGCTGCTAGAATACAACAACAACTTTACAATAATAGATCAAATGAAGGTGAATCTTCCTCATCAGAAGATTCATCTCGAATAGGGTCTCAGCGAGGGACACCACGGCAGATTCCTCCACAAACAGAGAGTCAACCCACGACCTCCAACACAGGACAAATGACACAGGTTCCTTTTTTAGGACAAGGCCCGACCAAACCATTGATCCAGGAGGACCCAGTTCAATAGACATGCAACAACCGGTGGCGAAATTGACAAGGGGTCACAAAACGTAGTGATTAATGTTTCAAACACCGAAATAAGTGCTATTCAAATGAAAATGTTACAAAAGGGTACCTTATTTGTCCCAACTTACCAATCTAAAGAATTGGAGTCACAGATCTGTTTCTTCAAATTTAGGAGATCACTCAGACTCAGGCACTTTTTCGGGAACATTTGTGAACCCAAATTTCGTGAAAAGTCAGGTACCCTCATGGACTTACGACCAAAGAGCACTTTTCTGGCACCAGTAAGCTACAAGATATTAGATACTTTTGAAATCATGGTTCAAAGGGATTTACGTACCATCTTCCAAGATCACAGATATCACAAATCCAACTTGTCCTATCAAGAACGCCGGGCCCTCGCCAGGCTGGCCGCTAATGAAAAAATCGCGATTTGTAAGGCCGATAACGGCGGTGCTCTAGTTATTCTGGATACCCCCTTCTACACAGATAACATATTGACGCACCTGAGTGATACCTCATTGTATATGAAAGTCAACTCTGATCCTACGGTGGAATTCAAAGACGTTTTGCAAACTCTGATTGACAAAGCTGAAAAATTGGGAGTTATCACAGAACGGGATAAAAAATTCTTGGTTAAAGACCATCCTCAAATTCCATATCTATACATGGTGCCTAAAATTCATAAGCATGCTACCAAACCGCCTTTTGGACCTATAGTGATCACTCGAAACTCCATCCATATACCGATTGGCATACACATTGACAAACACTCTCAACGCAATGTAAAAAGTATGCCGAGCTACATTCAAGATACTACAGATTTTTTGAGAAAAATCAATAACATCAAGATTGAACCTAACCAACAAATGTACTATTGTACCATCGACGTAAGTGAGTTATATACCTCTATTGCCCACAACCTGGGGTTACAAGCGATGGAAGCAGCTCTGTTAAACAGTGACAAACCGCAAGATCTACATGTCATCGTTATGGGACTCATGCAATTGACTCTCCATCATAGTTACTTTAAATGCTTAGACAAATTCTTCATCCAACTCTCGGGAGTAGTCATGGGCAATTGCGCCGCTCCGGCGTATGCGAATCTGTTTATGCACCAATACGAAGCTGATCACATTCTTTCAAATCCTGAATGGCAAGAACACCTCAGCACTTACCATCGATACATTGATGACATATTCCTAGTGTGTAAAGGTTCAGAAATCAAAATCCTGACCGCTATCAACAGTCTCAACAAAGTTAATGAGAGGATACAATTCACGCAGACCATCAGCCAGTCCCAGATCACTTTTTTCTAGATGTTAACATCAGAATTGTAGAAAACAGGTTAGAGACTTCAATTTACACTAAGGCTGCAGACCACAACAACTATTTATACTTCAGAAGTTTTCATCAAATTAGCTCGAAGGAACATTTGCCATTTTCACAACTTTTGAGAGCTAAAAGAATTGCATCGACAGAAGAATTATTCAAAGAAGATTGTTCAAAGATCATAAACAAATTCAACCAAAGAGGTTATCCACTCAGTATTACCCTATTGGCAGAAAACAGAGTGGAAACCAAAGATCGTTCACAACTACTGGCAGCTAAAACACAAGCACAGACTACAGATACATGCCCCTTATTCGTCTCAAAATATTCTGTTCAAAGTATTAAAATTAAACAATCCATCAGAAAACACTGGCAGCTGTTACAATTAGAGTCAGATTTCAAACACATTTTCCAAAGTTTCCCAATAGTCGCCGATCAACGTTCTAACAACATCCAACAATTGTTGAAACTTCGCAAAATCATTGCTAAAGTCACATATAAGGGGACATTACCCTGCCACAATTGTGGCAACTGCAATAGTATTATCAAAGGTACTACATTACAAAACCCTACCCAGGGGACCCTGATCAAACTCAGAGTGAATGCCACATGCGATACCACCAATGTGGTATATCTACTGAAATGCCCATGTGTCTTGCCATATGTGGGGAAGACTGAGTGGAAAATTAAAATAAGACTCACAGAACACCACAGTAACATTTACACGAAAAATCTTAAATCTAGTGTGGCAGCACATTTTGTAAACCATGATCACAACGTCAGCCAAATCCGGTTCATGGTATTAGAGGTTTTTAACTACAAAGAAGGGAGAGAACAAAAAGTTTCTATTACAGCGAGAACTGTACTGGATGCACAGACTGAATGCCCTCCATCCAAAAGGGCTTAATGAGAGACTGGAATATAGCTGTTTGCTTGCATTTTTTTGGGGGTTGCCACCCTGGTATGATTTCTCTTTGTCCCTGTGTTCATCATTGACCTATTTCAGAGCTTATTTCTTTTGGGTTTTACAGCTTTACTCATCATAAATATCAGAGGGTTTCACAACCATTCTATAGCAGACATTCTGTCACACGTCCCAACCTATATCTTATCTTTACCCAGTTTGTTTGGTTTTCATTTCGTGTTTACTCGCATTGTTTCACTTTGCACTTTTTCACTTGTATGCCTCCGTCCATTTTTTTCACACTTTTTTTACATGGTAATCTTGCTTGAACGTCATTTCCTTTGGTCACTTACATTTTATTCTGGTTACAAGTGATTTTACATTTCCAATCTTTATTGAGTACACTCACATGCACAGTGCGACATTCCCTGGCTATGTGCAGACAGTCCTCTTTCTCTCACCATAATTTTCCACTCGACTAATGGCCCGCATCTTCCGGGTGTTTACTAAGAAAACGCCAACTTCACCTGCACTAAGCTGGTCATTCTTCTGCATCACTGAATTTCCTTACTGTATCGAGTTAAGGTAAGGGCCACATCATTGGTGACTTTTACATCACTAGCATTTGATGTTTAGGCACAATTTGTTACCTATATAGGCACCCGGTCACTTTTTGGCAAATAGCGCTTACAGCCATTGATATAGATTTTCTAAGGACTACCTGGTGATTTTAAATTTGAGCGCTATTTCAGTGCTCCTGGCTTACCGGTTTTGCATGATTAACGGTTTTTAACACGGGAAAGGCACACGCTTTATCACCCGGTTTCTTTCACACGTGCTTGACATGTTTTCCTCACTATTCATTTATACGCGTCTCAGTCACTGAGAGCTGCTACACTTTTATCTCAGTTTATTTAACTTCACATTTTCCTTTCAATCTCATCACGATTCTTACATTTGGGATTGTTCAAGCATTTATCCCTCGATATTTAATCAGCTTAGAACCTGATGTTTTACCTCCTGGGTCAGCAACATATACATCTTTTGTTTTGTTTGTTCCTTGTAGAATATTCCCTCTGAAGAAGAGCTGTGGATCGAAATGCATCAGGGACGCATTATTCATTGTATATGAACAAGTACTATGGACAATTGACCTGCATTGATGTTTTATAACCGATTGATTCAACTATGCATGGTTTATCATATGACTTAATATGATTGAATTACAGACCGAATTAAAGTTGCCGTCAACTTGAAAAAAGTTAGTTTTTTCTCTTCATTGAAGAATAGCGACTGTGCCGCTTTAAGGCGTGCTCAAGACCTACCTTACACTTCGTAAGGTTTTCTTGGACATTATTGTATGGCAGTTTGCACATTGCACTTTACCTTTTCTGGTACTGTGTTTTTTGCACTAATGAATCTTGCATAGTGCACTGTATATGTCAGACTTTCTGTTGTTTTTTTAAATTAAGTATTAGGCCAAAATTGTGCACTTTTGCACAAATTATGTTTTGACTTGGAATATTTGCCTTAAGAATTTCTACTTATTGAAATATTGAAGTGCTTCTGTACTTCTGTACTCGTGTATTGCATTCCTTCTAAGCTGAAATTAGTTACTACGAAAGTAAGCTACAGGTTTCCCGAGGCAATTTATATACTTTAAATATCCTAGGGTTAATATTATTGATGTTTCTTTTTTTACAGAGGTGAAGGGGGGAGGATGTGCTCCCAGGTGCAAAGTCAAGGCACCTTGTTGTTGAAGGGAGGCTGTGGTGGTGAATAAAGGGCAACCTCACTCAACAGACAGTTTGGGGAGGGTAGGGGAGGGGGAATAGGGGTGTAGCATTATAAAAAAATGAGCGTATGCATAGCAGGCAGACTTGGAATTTTGGGCCGTTTGGTAACATGGTTAAACTTGGAGGCCAAGTTGAAATTGCCAGTGTCTCTGTCACCAAGGGGCTTTACTTGACTTTATTAAGAGAGCTGGCACAAATGGATAATAGTTGGAAGAGAGAATAAAATAAGCTTTTTTGTAAAGTGCTATGTTTACTCTAAGGGATGACACAATTGTTAAAGGTAATTTCATGTAATGTTAATCGCTTCTTGAACACACAAACTAAGAGGAGCAATGTTAAAATGGCTAGAATCTTTCTCCCCTCAGGTGATTTTCTTGCAGGAGATGCATCTTAAATCTAACTCCCCCAACTTTACTCTTCCCAAGAAATATGCCCAAGCATTCTTTGCCTCGGACCAGGTGGCAGTGCGAGGAGTGGTTATTCTTTCATTCTTTTATCTTCAGAGTTGGCTTGGAAGTTGGGTAAAGTGATTCGGTATGAGGGAGCAAAGTGGTTGTGGATAGAAGTCTTAGTTAGTGGAATAGCTGTCGTCCTGCTTCATTATTATGCTTAATTATTATGGTCCCAATTGGTGACGACTGTGCAACCCTGGAACAGGTATATGACATGCTGGTGAATGCGCAGGGGTTTATAATTATGGGGGGAGATTTTAACTTAATACAAGATTTACGCTTTGATACCTCCAAAAAGAAAAAAGCAATTAAAACCTAAAATAGACAGGCTCTTAAAAATTATTAAAGAGGATTTCGCCTTATTGGATCCATGGAGGGTATACCATCCAGGTGCCACTGAGTTTATGCATTACTAAAACAGCATCCCGTTTGGATTTCTTCTTGATAAGTAATCTGTTCACAAGGAGGGAATCCTTGATTCTCTCTAACCTAATCTCGGATCACTCTTTGGTATCCTTAATGTTACACTTGCCCGCCCCCAGGAGAAAAAGTAATAGGTGGCATTTTGATAAAGCACTGTTATCAGATCAAAAATGGATTGATGAACCCTGTGATTTTATAGGGTGGTTCTTCAAGGAAAACATGAATACGGCGCCATGTTTTATGGTGTGGAAGGCTTTTAAGGCCACGTTTAGCAGACGGGTGGTGGCCTACAGAGCTAATCTTTGTAAGTTAAGGAAACTTAAGATTGCTGGATTCCAGGAGGCGTTGGGGCGGGCTAGGAGAGAACTTTCAGGCATGTTAACTGGGGAACTGGAAGAAGAGGTACTTCAGCAGGAACTATTAAGGGCAAAGGAGTAGCTGTAAAGTTTTTTTATGCTCGAGGAAATTGCTGGAAGTAAAGCTGCTCATCAAAAGGCGTACAAGGAAAGCCAGCATATCAGGAAAATTTTTAGCTTGGTCCACAAAAACGCAACAGAGCAAACAGTCGATTCCACAAATTAGAAATCTGAGTACTAGGTGCCTGGTGAATGATAAAGACGTAATTGCCAACATTTTTATATCACGTTTCAGCAAGTTATATGTGGAAGTCCAGACAGTTGACCCTCAAGCCCTTGGGGATTATTTTATGACAGTCCACCTACCTAAAGTCGTCGAGGAGGACTGTATGCTTTTGAGTGAACCAATTACAATCCCAGAATTTAACTGAAATCGTAAACAAAAGGCAAATGGGAAGGCGAGTGGCAATGATGGGATACCTATTAAAGTGCATAAACGGTTTTTAAATGAACTCAACCCGTTCTTGGTATTACTGTATAACCACGTTTTGGCCAGAATGGTGATTTCAGACAGATTTAAGGAATCAGTGGTGATGTCAATTCTAAAGAAGGATAAGGACCCTAAAGACCCAAGTTCTTATCGCCCAATAAGTCTACTAAATGGAGAGTATAAGCCTCTCATGAGAATCTGGGCAAATAGAATTGCGGGCTGGCCGCATTACTTGGTGCATGCAGATCAAACAGGGTTTTTGCCTGGGAGATTTATGGTTGCGAATACTTTCGATCTTATTCAAGCCATCGACTATTTCTCTGCTAGTCAGGAGGCTGCGGCCATTTTAATGATGGACGCAGAAAAAGCATTCAATCTGGTGGATTGGCAGGCACTCTTCCACGCCATCTGATCAAGATGCTAGAGAGAATTCATAGGGGAACATTCGCAAAAATTATTATAAATAGTGAGGAGGCGGGAGAGGTAGTAATAAGGTGGGGTACTAGGCAGGAATGCCCCCTCTTCCCCTTCTGTTTTCACTCTTTATTCAGCCACTAGCGATAAAAATCCATACTAATTCAAGCCCTCCTATTAAAAATGGACAAAAAAGTTGTTTTCTGATGATTTGATCTTGTACCTAAACCCAGAAAAATCAAACATTCAGAGAGCATTGGGAGAAGTCCAGGCATTTACAGAATTGGAGGGTTACAGGGTCAATCAATCTAAAATAGAGCTTCTCTATTTATTGCACCAGGAATAGAGCAGCCGGAAGGGCAGACATTTTTACCTCTCAAACCTATTAGATATCTGGGCCTGTATGTGACAGTGGACTTCCTTCAACTTTTTCACCTGAATTATGGTAGAACGCTTTACAAAATAAAAGTTTGTTAGAAAGATGGACATTATTGCCCCTGTCAATAATAGGTCGAGTCTCTCTGATAAAAATGTTGATTCTCCCTTTGTTGTTATTTTTATTTTTGAATCTTCCTTTCACGATTCCAATCTCATATTTTAATGAAGTCGATAAGGTGTTTCGGAGGTTTATCTGGGCTAAGAAATAATCTCGAATTAAGCTATCTATTTTACAATTGGATGTAGAACAGGGAGGCATTGCAGATAAGCATGAGCGGGAAATCCGTTACGCTCGCGGATTTTGCGGATTTTTGGGCAATCCGCAATCCGCAAATTTTGCGGATTTCCCGCAAAATCCGCAAAAAAAAATCCGTTGCTGAGGTTGCGGGCGGCGGTGTCGGGTCGGTGGGGTCAGCAGGTGGGCTCTGGGCCAGGTTGGTGGTTAGCTGGTCTTCAGTGACTTTTCTCCAGCAGTGGCAAGGCATCTGTTGGGTGCGGTGGTACGTGATGGGTTTCTTGAAGGTGAAGTGGATGCAGCGATGGTCAGTCCAGTGGAGTTTGGTGGTGTGGTTCAAGGAGACATGGGGGCTTGCGGAGAAGATGGGATCAAGTGTGTGACCAGCGGAGTGGGTGGGATTTGTGACGAGTTGTCTGAGTCCGAAGTTGGCTAGGTTGTCGATCTGGGTGGTGTTGTTGTTCTCGAGGTGGAAGTTCAGGTCCCCGAGGAGGATGTAGTCCGTGGAGGCGAGGGCGTGTGTGCTGATGAAGTCGGCGATGGAGTCGCTGAACCGTGGTCTGGGTCCGGGGGGGTCTGTAGATGAGGGTGGTATTGGGGTCAGTGTGGATCTGGAAGTGCAGGTGTTAGGGCGTGCTGAGGGTGTCGTCGGTGTTGGTCGAGACTCTGAGAGTGTTCCTGTGGACAATGGGGATTCTTCCTCCTGCTCCATTGGTGCGGTCCCTGCGGGTGATCTTTTAGCTTTCTGGGAAGGCTATGGCTATGTCGGGTGCCGCCAAGTCTCCATCAGGAAGGCGACATCCAGGGAGGTTGAGTCCAGTAGGTGCCAGAGTTCAATGGCGTGTTTGCGGGCAGAGCGGGTGCTGAGAAGGATGCATCTGAGGTGGTCGCGTTTTTTCCTGCTCTGCAGCATGGTGGGGTGGATGCTTGTGAAACTGCAGTTCCGGCAGGTGAAATCTCCGTGGGTGTGCTTTGGGGCGGCCAGGAAGCATGTGTGTGATCGGTCGGTGTTGAGTGTGTGGAGGGTTCTGGCATTGTAGTGGTGTCGGGCGTTTTGGCGTTTGCGGGGTCCAGGGGTCCTGGAGCTGGGCATGGTCCAGGTCTCCATATGAGGGGATGTGGGAGGGAGGAGCAGGTGGGAGGCGGGAGCAGGCGGCGAATAGGATTGCAGGGGGCAGGCCGCAGGGACCCAGAGGTGGGAAAAACTGGCGGTGACCGTGGGGGAACTGGGCACAGGATGGAAAAACAAGTTTAGGCAAGAAAACAAGTACAGAAACAGAGAAATAAAAACAAGTCTGAGCAATAAGCAAGTACAGGCACAGAGGAAAAAAAACAAGTCTGGGCAAGAAAACAAGTACAGACACAGAGGAATGAAAAGAAGTCTGGGCAAGAAAGCAAGTTAGACACAGGGGATTAATAAAAGAGGAGGCAAAAACAATGCAGGCAGAGCCATACAGCAGTGTGGGGAGCGACCTGCCTGCGAGCAGGGTCAGATGTTGATCCTTTCACCGCTGCACGGCCTCCATATGAGGGGATGTGGAAGGCAGGAGCAGCTGGGAGGCGGAAGCGGGCGGCGAATGGGATTGCAGGGGGGCGTGGCCGCAGGGACGCAGTGGCGGGAAAAACGGGTGGGGGCCGCGGGAGAACTCGGCACAGGAAGGAAAAACAAGTTTAGGCAAGAAAACAAGTACAGGCACAGAGGAATAAAAACAAGTCTGTGCAAGAAGCAAGTACAAGCACAGAGGAGTAAAAACAAGTTTGGGCAAGAAAGTAATATTAAGTTAATAAACAAGTAAAACCACTTACTTTGCGATTGACGCATTGCAGGATAGTATCAGGATATTGGGTTTTTAGGGGATAAGTCTGGAGGGTTTTTTAAACTGATTATATTTTAAATTAAGATTTTATGTTAATAGTTTTGGTGATATGCAAATAATGAATTTAGAAGTTCAAAATGTATTTGGTTACATTAATATTTCTAATCCATTAAAATTTATAGTAAATAAAATATATCCCATATCCAACAAGTCGCCGGATGCTGCCTGAGTAAGCTGAGAAACCTCCGAAAAATTCTAAGACTCCTACCTGTGAGCTGTAGAAAAACGGTTGTCCACGCGACTGTCACCTCCCGGCTGGACTATGCCAATGGTTTATACCTTGGCCTTCCAAAATACCTGACTCACAAGCTTCAGGTAGTTCAAAATGCGGCTGCGAGACTACTACTGCGAATCCCGTTCAAGCAGTCAGTCTCTCCGCACCTCTGAACCCTGCACTGGCTGCCAGTAACCAACAGAATTAAATTCAAAGCTCTGACGCTGGCGTTTAGATCTATGCATGGCTCCTGCCCACAATACCTGAAAAATCGCCTCCCAAGATACCTTCAAAGTCGCGCACTACGGTCCAACGACCGTGTCCAGCTGGCCGTCCTGCGCGCAAAAAAGGCCCGACTAGGCGGTCGGACCTTTTCAGCAAACGTCCCCGCTCTGTGGAACTCACTGCCTCAAACAATCCAACAGGCCCCGTCTGAACTCTGCTTTAAGAGATTACTTAAGACCTGGCTATTCACCCAGCCACGCTAGCTTTCCTATTCTTTAGCCCAGGTCATTTGTGTTCTACTAGCGCCGGGACACCTCCTTGTGAGGTAGCTGTTCGCGCTGTATAAAACCCAGTATTATTATTATTATTATATATTAATGGCATTATTTCTTTAACATAAAACATATCTTAAACTGTAAAACACTTTTTTTAATCAAGTAAAATAATTATAATAATTTTGAGTTTTTTGGTTTTAGAATTGTTATTTCATATTAAAAATATTTTGTTTGATTTTCCAAATATAAAATTTATAAAAATAAATATATATATATATATTTTATGATTATTAATTTTGGGTTGTGATTTACATTTTTAATTTAGAGTATTATGTTTCGGAATCTTAATGAATATTAAAAAAATATTTATTAATCATAATAAACCTTTGTTATATTTTAATATGTTAAATACTTATGTATGATCTTGTATTTGTTTACTAGTGTGTTTTTTTTATTACATTTCATTTAATTTATGGTAAAATAGATTGTGCATCCATATGGAGTATTACTTGTCAATTTAAAAAGTTTAATTTGTATTACCTTGTTTATTTGAAGTGGATATTAATCAATTTCACCTATTCAGCATCCAACACCTTCTTCAAGTAGCCTCAGATTGGAGTGGGAATAGATAATGCCACCCATTTAGTGTCTTACACCTTTCCAAATTGGCTTATATTGGAGAGGGAATAATAAATGTCACCCTTTTAGTGTCCAACACCTTCCCCCAATATGGTTAAATTGGAGAGTGAATAATAAATGTCACCCTTTTAGTTTCCAACATCTTCCTCAAATTGGTTTAGATCAGAGTGGGAATAGCAAATGCCACACCTTTACCCCCCTATACCTTCTTCCAATATGAATAAATTGGAGTGGGAATAGTAAACACCTCTCCTTTAGTGCCTTATACCTTCCTCCAATATGGTTAAATTGGAGTTGGATTAGTAAATGTCACCCCTTAGGTGTCCAACACAATCCCCAATATGGGTATATTAGAGTTGGTAAAGTAAACATCACCCCTTTAGAGTCTAAGGGTCTTATTACGAGTTTGGCTGTCAGACCGTCCGAAAACCATGGCAGTGACTGCCAGGAGACCGCAGTACCAGTGGTCTATAGACCACTGTATTATGAGTTTACCACAGTGACTGTGGTGTGGCTGCAGAGATTTTGCAGGGGTGGTGATTATTTTTCTGGATGTATCGATACCTGTGTGAGCATTGCATGATACATGTGGAAAAATACCATCTGCCCATTACTGGTGTTGGGCCCATATGTGGGCAGTTGAGGCAATAGGTATATGGTACAAAAAGGGACTCACCTGTACATCGCATCAAACAGGGTTGTAATCCTTTGACTCAAGATGATACTGTGAATGGGGGACCCAAAGAAAGGGATCCACGCCAAACTATGGCTGAAAGAACAAGAAAGGGGGGAGTATGCATCCCAAATCCTTTGTTTCTATTGACTTGAAGCTGGCGGTCTCACCGCCATCAATGTTATAATAACCGCTGCACTCCGAGAGTAGAATTGTGAATCAAAAGGTCAGATATTGGCAATTTTGTAGGTGCTCAGGGAGATCATCTTCTGGTTCAAGAAATGTGCAAAATAATGACAAAACATAGAAAGCCTTACGGGAGGTAAGGACTATCCCTGGGCACTCTTGATGCACGACAGTGCGTAAATAGGTAAAAGTTCAAGTATACTTCAAGAGTTTGCAATGAGTTGTTAATTGGTATACTCCAAATTGGTGATCAAAACAGTCTCATCTTAGCATATTTCTTCATATGTTAATAGCGTTTTGATGTGAACAGTGTCATTTCAATCAAATACATATTCCAATTCATACTTCCATGACAGGTTATAGCCCCGATGCATTTCGTGCTAAACAGCACTTCTTCAGTGGGAACGTGTCTAAGGAAAAATAGATAACAAGAACCGATGTAGAAAGCTGATGACTAGGAGCGTTATAAAGATTAAGAGTTTAAGTTAGGGAGATGCTCGAGGTGAAGGATTAGAAGGTGCCCGTGAATTTCTAAAAGTAAATACGAGTCAACAAAGAACAGATGTGCACCCGTGACTACGGGGAAACGTTAGGAATAAAAACAACGGTAAAATTCAAGATGTGATAAAATGTATGTGAAACTAAGACGTGATTAAGACATCCAAAGGTCCCCGAGTTCGAAAGAAATTGACCCGAGGGCGGTGGAGGAAATGAATTGTGGGGGTGAACGGGGTCGAAAACTGCAGTGAACGAGCCTCTAAAATGCGTATATGGAGGGGAAGTGCAAATTAATGTGCATGCAATAGGAATGGAGCCGTGAATGGAGCTGATAGTACTGCTTACCGGTCACAGAGGGGAATAAATCGTGGTACCAAAGGTGATGGGTCCGGTACGACCGAACGGCAACCCGGAAGACGCCGAGCATGCGCACATGTTCCTAATGTGAAAGTGCAGACATGAACATAGAAATGAGACTCTGCGATGGAGTAAGACTTGTGAGTAGATGGAAGAGTGGTGGGAGTGCACGTGGATAAGGGACGAGTGGAAAGGAGCGTGTGAGTGAAAAAGACAGACCTAGAAAGAAACACTAACAAGAAAAAAAGATAAAGAAAGAAAATGACAGAATAAGCATAAGGGTTTACCACTGATAATGTAACTAGAGAGAAAAAGAGAGAAAAGAGAAAAGAAAGAGAGAGAAAAAAGCCAAGACAGGAAAGGCACGGTCTCACCGCCATGGTCAGCTCATGGAAAAGCCAATTCGTGATATGGACAGCGGTGAAACTTCACTGTACCACTGCATGGCAGCTGCCTTTCCTCAAACAGGACCCTGGCGGTCTGCAGTGCTCTGGCAGTGTCAGCGGTTCTGCAGCTGTCTTCCCAAATGCAATCCGCACAATTTGTAATACTTTTATCCGACCACCGAGCTCGCAGCATTTAGACCGCTAACAATGTTTTAGTATTTCCTAAATTGTTTTATATAATTATTTTTAACATCATTTTAACGGTATATATTAAATACTTGTATATATTTTATACTATTATTCAATTTATAGTTGTTTTTAACTACAAAATATTTTGACAAATTTGACATGTTAAATAATTTTTTTATACATTTGTTCAACATTTTACAATATTTCTAATTCATTTCTATTGGGAGATAGTCTTCATTTTAGTTTACTTTAGCAGCCACTTTTTTTACCCCTGCCTTCTACTGTGTAATCTATTTGTGTTATCATTAGGCCATTTTCCCAGAACAAGGACCAGGTCACAGTAAGGGGCTGCCGCTCATTGGAACAGATATGTCCTTTTTCAAGGATTTCTAAGGGGTATTCAGGGTAAAGGGGTATAGAGAGGAGGTCCAGACTTTAGTTACAGTAGTGTTTGTGTTTTTGTTTTATATTTAGCTGCGTTAGTGTTAGTGTTTTTCACTTGGTTGTAGTTTTGGGTTTTCGTGCAGTATTCTTTTATGTACTGATGTTATGTTAAATTATGCTATGTTATTTATATTTTGATTATTACCTGTGATGTATATGTATTTTTGGAACTGTAATCTGTTTTGTGGGTGGGTTTTGTAATTTACTTAACAGGTATTTGTCTATGAATGTGTCCTACGGGCATTGGGAGTTTATCCTTTTTTTTTAAAGGAATACATTTTTGTTATATTTTAAAGCAATGCTTTTTATTTTGATTGTGTTTTTTGTTTTTCCTGGATAGTTACTTTTTGTAAAAGCTTTTTATTCATGTTTTTATGGTTCCAAGATACTTTAGATTGCTTCAAGTGATTTCCATTGTACTCTTTTTATTTTTGTATTTGTGGGACATTTTGGACAATATTTTTCCCATTTTTGGGTAATTAGTACTTTTTATTATGTTGAAACAGAAAAAGATCTACAGCTACAAAACAGTACGTTTAATTTATTTAATTTCTTTGAGGTGGGAAATATGATATTATATTGTTTGTGTAAATATTATGTCATTGTTATTTCAAATTGTTTGGTTTATGTGTTGAAATTATTGTATGTGATAGATTGAGTTTGTTTTATAATTTCTTGGTTGGTGATGGTTAAATTTAAAAGAATATATATATAATTTATGATATCAGCCTAATTGAAACCCCGATGATCAAGAGGTCTAGAAGCGGTGGCCGACGCTTCTCCCTCAACGCTGCAAAGCTCCGGAATGCACTTCCACTCCATCTCCGCAAGGGAACCCAGCCACTATACCTTTCGAAAACAACTGAAAACTTTCCTGTTCCCCTAATGTTTGTGTCTCTTAGTACTGGTCATGCCTAGCACTGGAAGGCCTCTGGGTAGGCATGCTTTATAAGTGTCTTTTTCATTTCATTTCATTAACCACTTGGTGCCACAAACATAATGGTTATGTTCTCGGATGTGGCACTGCTGTGCAGAGGATGTAACCATTACGTCCTGGCACCGACAGATGGAGGAAGCGTTGCCGCTCCCCCCAATGGTCCGCTAATTAATGGGCCCCCACCTGGTAGGGTAGTAGAAGCACTTCTATTGCCACCTGACCTCCCCTCTCAATGATCTGATGACATTGGTGCACTCACAGTGCACCAACATCATCAAGTGCAGCCAGGGATGCACTGGAAGCCATTTACTTCAAGCATACCCAGGGAGAGGACCTGAGCTTGATGAGTCCTTCTTTAGGGGAGGGGATTAACAGGAATACAGACCAGGGGGGGAAAGGACTGTCCCCCTGCATTTGTAGAGCGTGAATTCCTTCTCCACGATCGCAGGTGGGGCTGTGATAGTGGAGCAGATACCAGGGATGTTTTTTGTGATTGTTGGGGGAGCGACCCCTCAGGCAAGGGTCGCTTCCCTGGGCGCATATTATTTCCTTGTTTTATTCCCCCCCCCCCCCCCGGGCTGATTCTGCTATTTGTAGTCTGATCATCCCACAGGGGGTCGAACCCCACTAGGAGCCAGAGAATAATTTATATTGATGATTACAGGGAGTGACTCACTTGGACAAGGGGCGCTCCCCTTGGGGGATGATTGTTTTGGTAGTTACAACCCCCTAGAGGCTGCCACTAAAGCAAGCATTCCTAATTTTTGAGTCTACACTGAGATGGGTGCAGTGGGCCTTTTACTTAAGTGCAGCGAATATAAAGTTTTAGTATGATCCGACGATTCGTACATGATTTTTCTCCAATATAAACAGTATGTGACTCTAACTCCAAAAGTCTAACCCATGGATTCATATCGGAGTGTGTTCTATAGGAACAGATCTGCTCAACTAGTTGTAGGAGCAAGATGTAAGTACTCCACAGCCTTCAGAACAGTGAAATGTGTAGTGAAAGATGTTGAATTCCATCTGCTTCACATCCACACTAAAGTCTTAGGTGATAGCACTGCACAAAATGCCCTGGTGTTTGCATTACAGAAGGCTGTCCCATCAGTTCTCACAATAAACGTGTTAGAGTCATCTTTTTGTGTGCAAGGGAACAATGTTGATTTGAAACATTTATGCCTGAATAGATTAAGGATTCATAGAGAGAAATCTATTAACATTAAACAGATTTGGGAAAAGGTAGCTGTTTTGCAAGATGATCTTCTATTGGTACACATGATGCACACTTTGGGCCATCCACGTGATGGCTTTCACACCAAAGGGAACTGTGCGGCTGGCTGGACAGCTGCGAAGGCTGCAATACAGACTGTCAGAGTAGCATTCCTAAGTAGATCTCAGACAAAGATCGATATACATATATATTAGCAGCAATTCAGGCCACCACAAAAGACGGAAAGCCTCTTGTGAGCTTTCCTACTAAAGTACTCATACACTCTTTATTGAGTTAAGACTCCTGTGGTTACAACACCAGGAGGGAGAGATATTATAATTCATAATAAGCTGTCTCTAGATTAAACTCAGTCAGGGAAGTACATGAGGGAGTGTCATCTGCCCATGCTGGCATTAATGCTAAAGTAGCAACGCTACTGCAACGCCACTGATGGCCGTTTATATGAACAGATTAGGGTGTGTGTTAGACGATGCTGTATTTGGTGAACAGATCAAACATTTTACACTTAGAAGACCCTTACCAACTCCCTTCATCATCTCCAATATCCAATTTATGGTGGTTTATTTGGACCATAATGGCCCAATGCTTTCTTATATAGCATAAGCATAAATTGGAAGCAATTGATAAATGTTCTTGATTCCTAAGGGTGTGGCCACAGAGAAATGCAAGTGCTTAAACAATCGTAAATGATTTTCAGAATCCGGTACTGATCAGACCAGTTCATTCATTCCATTCAGATAATGGTCCTTCGTTTGCCCCAAGGCTTACGAGTATGCTATGTCTGCTCTGGTAGTTTATCTGCAAGTCAGCAATCCATTTTTAGTTGAGTCCAGTTGATCAATTGAGTTTACTAATGCCATGCATAAATAAGCCTTTACTGTTAGGATACTAAGTTCAGATCTTAGTTGGCACCATAATCTGTATAGAGTACATAGAGCATTAAATAATTAGCTATCCAAGTATTGGGAGTTTGCACTTCATACAAGGTGCACTTTGGAGTGTCCATGTACGTACCTTGCCTAGACTATCCTGAGAAGATGGCCAGTGCATTAAGTAGGGTAGAAAAGGTGGGCAGGGTCTCAAAAGTGGCATCACCATTAAATATAACTGAGCCTCCTTTAAAGGGGCGTTGCCCCTGTAATGATAGGCGTGGCCTAATAGAAGGTACTGGAATACTGGTTTAAAGATATTATGCATAGATGTGATGGCTAATAGATAACCCAAAGATTGTATTTCATTCTGAAATCCTTGGCAGCCATGGGCAAGTGAGAAACCAATAGTACTGAATGAAGGGCTAAAATGAGGTACAAGCAGCAATTACAATGCACCCCAGGGTGCACAGCAGTCAGTGAGACAAAGGTGGCTGACAGCAGAGTGTGAGAGGCTAGAAATGTTATGTATTTGTTCTGACAAAGCCCATTGCTCTGTATGTCAGTAAATGCAAGACATCAGAGTTAAAGGTTTATCATAGTTACAGAGTGTGATGACCTAGAAAGCAAA
This sequence comes from Lissotriton vulgaris, assembly GCF_964263255.1. Classification (NCBI taxonomy): domain Eukaryota; kingdom Metazoa; phylum Chordata; class Amphibia; order Caudata; family Salamandridae; genus Lissotriton; species Lissotriton vulgaris. The sequence goes on along the minus strand of NC_141685.1, from coordinate 558,559,829 downwards.
AGATCCACTCAACAGAACTGCACATCAGTTATAGTGAACACTATATCCTAATAACTGCGTAGAAATTACTTTGTATTTTTTGCATGCTTGAAAACTTTCTAGAAGCTGCAAAAACTGAGCAGCAGAAGCTTTTTCAGTGAATCACTGCATATGTATTATATTTAGAGCCTGCTTTCTGCCTACCACCCCTCTTGCCATCTGCAGATTCTGCAGTGTGTGCTTTCAGATAACTATCAGCTGCTGATCGTGGCTGACAAAGCAGGTTCTATGAAGGTATATCAAAAACCAGGGAAGGGTAGCACCTCGCCAAGTTCATATATTTTTCATGCTGAGGGTGAGTGCAAAAATGTAGGGCCTGATACGGACCCATCTCAGCACCAGGTTTTGAGAACTGCCAGTGCTGAGCACCAACAGGCCCTGGCCCATTTAAAGCCCTGAGCTGGTGTATGAATTTTCTTTGACCTGGGACAACATTTGCATGTCTTACAGAGTGTCCAAGAGGTCACAGACTAGCTATCTAATGTAAAACATTCTAAAGCCACCACCAGCTAAGAGAAGGTTTTTACAGCTGCTGATGGGCAGGTCCCTAAAGTTCAGGATTTTGTTTGTGAAAAGATCCACGACAGAAAAGCTTTTGAACCATCCTCCAGACTAAATGTTCCAGTCATTGGAGTAAAAGGCAAAAGGCAAACAACCAATCATTCTGCCTCCTTTGTTTAAAAAGGAAACCTACAGGTGTCCATTAACCATGTGAAAGAGTACTATGTGGCCAATACTTTACAGCAGACCATCCTGTACACCAGGAAGGATTCCAAGGTTAGTCTCAGCCTCTACCAACTCTGAATGAAATAACCCTAGAAGAGAGCAGTAACATAACTTGTTTGAGTACCCAGTCAAGCATATTTGAGCATACTGCATCTCCAACTTTACACAGAGCAATGGATTTCAGAGATGAATCTGATGTTGCCATCTTTACAGTTGCAAATGCTCAACAGAACACCATGTTACTATGAACCACCACAAGAGTCAACATCTATCGAGATGATGTCTATTGGAGGAACAATGATCTATGAGAACAAATCTACACAGAGGCCCCATGTGTGGATCATTATAGGAGTGTTTATTTTCTCCATGTGGCTGACAACGATGATCTCAGTTCTACTGTTACTGAATGGACATTTTGGCCCTAAAAGAACTGTTCCACAGTCTGTGGTTCAGAAACACCAATCATGTCTCTTTTCCTACAGAACTAGAAGAGATCTCTACACTGCAAACATTGTAGCTTATGCATAGCATAGCTTGGGAAAAGGTTCCATATCAAATCATAGGACCGACTGAGACATTACAATTACCATTTGTCTTGAAGTATTCAATGGATGACATGACTATTCTTGGGTCTAATTCTGATGACAAGGACAAAGAGACTGTAAAAAAATGATGTCTGATTTGCAGGCATATACCACCTTGACCACTTCAGATCCTTATTTAAATTCATTGAAATGTAATTGTTTTTATCAATAAGCACACTATTACATACATAGAACTACTTATTCTAGGGAAACATACGACGACACACAGTGGGAGCATTGTGACGATCTGCCTCCTAATAGTAACCCACATTTCTTGAAGACAAATTACTTAGTTTCAGAGTGAGTACAGGTGACAGACCTTAGCTCATTATTTTTCAAAACGTCCACAAGAACTCCACAAAAATATAATCCCTACTAATAAACTGATCCATTCAAATTAATTTAATCAAAATGTGGCTATATCACAAACTCTATTTTGATCATGCATTATAGCTACACATGATTTTTCAGAATAAAACTATCCAGCAGACTATCTGTCTGAGATTTGGACCATTAAAGACCTTAAGAAACCCTCTATAGCAAAAGTTAGTGTAAACTTATTTATGAATTGAAAATCACAAATAAATATTTCAGATTCTGAAATAAAGGATTTGGTCCAGAATGGAACTTCTAATTCCTCTTAGTTCCATCCTGAAGGTTTAGTCTTATGGCCATATGATTTCAATACTTGAATGTGTTGTTTTCTTTCCAACACCCCTGGTCCTAAAGCTAATACCCTTGACCCGTGATATAGCATTCACATACCTATAGACATTACCTGATATAGTCTGGGCAAGCTGTGCCAATATTCCAATCTTTTGGCAGTGAATGTGTATTTGTCCTTATTTAAAGAAAACATGGATTTTTCTGATTTCTTCTTGAGACCACAACCCACTACAAATAAGTGATTCATGGTAACATGAATATATGCCATTTATAATGAAGGTATAAGTGCTCAGAAAAAGAAGCTTCAGAGAGACTTAGGTAAATAGAAGAAGAAAACCTGCAAACAATTTTTAAAGTTATTGACAATGGTATGCACACGCTTTCGAAAAGAGTGTATTACTTAAACAACATCAAATCAGCCTCAGATATTCTTAAAAGACATCTGGGTCTAATATAACATGGGCAGGCTCAGTTAAGATCCATAATACATTTAAATTGAGTCTTGCAAACAACCTTTAGATCTGATTATATGCTAGGCAATAAAAAGGAACCCACATATACATTGTTGAGTATTAAACAAATGGAAGAAACACAGTTTTCAATTATTGAACATCCACCAGTTGCATGGTTAATACAAGTCATTATTTCTCTGCCTATTAAAACTTTTCTTTTTCATGACCGTCAGAAATGCAAATATTTAGGATATATATTTGTTGCACTTAAATGTACTTTTTCATTAATGTGCTTAAATGAAGATAACCCTATATTTATCAGTGCCTACAGCTGCAGGAATCCTCTAGGTCATTCTCATTTATGTAATACAATTTCCTTGCATAGTATGTGTAATGTTATGTTGCCTGCGTTAAGTTGTGCCCTATAGGTTACTCCAATTTGGTCCATACCAAAACACCATGATCTACTGAATAATGGTTCTTATTTAATGGCAACCAATATCTGTTGTTGCTGGTTGAAATGTGGCCATCTTTTTGTGATTACTGTTTCTAAAACAATACAGTGTTGTGAAAGAACCTTAAATCCACCTCATCAACATGTAATCAAGAGTGCCTCATGTCCTAGTATTGATATAAGAGGCACACATTTTGACAAAATTAGCAAAGTCCCTTTGACTTTTGCAGCAGAACCTTATATATTGCACACATCTAGAACTTCTTAGAAGATTCAAATGCTGTTATAGCCACAATACCTGACTTACTTTGCTGTTATTGCTCATTTGATTTTTAATTCACCAACAACAACTGGTATTGTACACTTTTTTACAGTGGATTTGTTATGGTAACTGTATTTAAAGTCATGTTCAGACTAATACCATAATTGTTTCACTCTTTATTCTCCTAACTTTTATAAGGTTCTCCTACTATTCACCTGCTCATCATCTGTGTTATTGTCATTGTCCTCCTGATCTGACGAGGAAATTAATGACAAAAAGTACACATATCTAACTGGGATCACTGACATTAATATTGATCCATAAAATATCAAAACATAAAACTATTGGAAATTAAATATCAATAACAAAAATATCTGCTCCATGTACTTAACTATAAAAACCCAAAATACCATTGTTAGAAATATTTTTACACACATCGAAAACAAATATCTTGGATTCTGAACCAATTGATCTATACACGGACACATCTTATCAAGGAAACTGGATAGAATACAGTTAACCCTTATTGTGTGGTATTTACCCAAGTTGCAACGTGTGTGAGCAGATACATATCCTCCTACCTGATATTTCAGGAGATTGGATGAGTTATTGTTGACCCTTTTTCAGAGGTTTTCTCTTGAACTGCATAATATGAGTGTTCACATGGAATTCTTCACATTATATTTGAAGCCCTGATGAAGTTCCTTCATAGGAGCGAAACACATTGGCTGATCGCCACTTTTAAATGTTTACATCAATAAAGAAAACTGCTGGACTAACGTGGACGACTTTGACTCCATCCCTGGTGCACCTTCCTCCCTCAACTGAATTTGGTTTTCCTGGATCCCAGTGGAGCCTAACTGTGGCAGGCTCTGGAAGTGAATGCACAGGTCACTTACTATTTATAAACAGGGTATGATGTGCCTGAAGCTTAGATCAGCCCGTTGTGAGTGTTTTTTGAGTTGGAAACAAATATATTGGAAACAAAAATATTGTTACCTTTAAATAAACATATAATATGTCAAAAATATTGATTCACACAATATCAAAATAATTATGACATTGTTAATAAAAATATTTTAAAAACACCTTTCACATAAAAATTACTTTAAATAAACTCAAAACATATTATATACAAATTTAAATTAAATAACAATACATTGCATCAGCAAAATATTTTCTTTTCACCCCCAAAAATGTATACATCTAAAACAGGGGTCTCCAACATTTTGTGTAATAAGAGCTACTTGTGTTAAATGAAAATCATTGCAAGCTACTATTATTATTAGTGTTGTAACACACCAGACAAGATTACAATAGCATTTACTATGGCCACGTTTGCCAACAGTGATAACATCAGTGCATCAGGAGGGTTGCTAGCAGTAATTTAAAAAAATGCTTTGTCAATGGAATGCCTATACGTAGGTAATATATGACAGACACAGTGCCTGTGGCGCAAACGTCATCATATTAGTAAAAAGTCTCCGCACATGATTTACCACTCAAAATCACCTTTGAATGTATTTTTTGCCATGTATATGTTAATTTAACCAAGCAAAACGTTTCAATTTAGAAGGATGGAATGCACACAGGAGTGCTACTGACTGGTAGCTGAAGAGCTACCAGTAACTCAAGAGCTACTCATTAGAGATGCCTTATCTAAAATATAGAAAATAAAACTGCCACAAAAAGTAGTATTCACAACAAACATTGAAACACCAACCTGAATATTACTAATGTTTGTGTGTTTGTGTGTGAGTGTATATATATATATATATATATATATAATGTTTGTGTTTGAGTATATATATATATATATATATGTATATATATACGCAGGAGGAGCTTTGCTTGGAAAGGACACAGTACTGGGCGCTGAGGAAGGTCTGTTGACCGAAATGCATTCGCCGCTGCTGGCATCATCCTCAATAAAGTAAGCTGTTCCTTCAGAACTCCCCTCCGGCCTCTGTCTTCTTTTGTTGGAAGAATTTTCGTCACATTTTCTGCGCCGGCCAGAGGCGCAGTACAGAAGGCCCCTGCCAGAAAAAGAGACTCGGCTCTGTAACTGGCGTTCCGCTGCTCCAGCGTTCATCGAAGATGAGGGATCAACAAGAGTCGGAGACCGCCAGGAACGTGATGCTGGAATGCGAGGATGGAGGTATTTTATCTCCATAAGCAAACACGCCTCGCATTTGGCAGCTCCCTCGTAGTTTCAGCATTAGGGAAATGGCCATGGCAGGAGTGAGGGGACAAAGAGGAATGACTACAACATTGGGGGCAGTGTGAACAGTCCTTGCCAACTCACCTGTGACAGCACGGACCCATTGTCTTGAAAGTTCACCCCCACGCCACCGACCAGGTTACTGCCGAGACTGTGCATGCTGGGTAATGCAGTTCCTAGAACTGAATTTGAGCTGCTCAGGTGTGCCTACAGCTTAAGGGGGAGGAGCAAGAGTGCAGTCATGTATTTTACGCAGGAGGAGCTTTGCTTGGAAAGGACACAGTACTGGGCGCTGAGGAAGGTCTGTTGACCGAAATGCATTCGCCGCTGCTGGCATCATCCTCAATAAAGTAAGCTGTCCCTTCAGAACTCCCCTCCGGCCTATGTCTTCTTTTGTTGGAAGAATTTTCGTCATATATATATATATATATATATATATATATGAACAAACGAGGTCCCAACCGCTCCTGGTAGCGGTTCGAATGGGCGCAGACCTCCACTCCTCCAGAAGAATTACAAGATGTTAAATCATCAAGCCATCACAAGGAATCAGGTGTCAGCAGTGCATTTATTTTGCAAGAAATGAAAGAGCAAGTGCCCTCCCTGACGCGTTTCGCTCCGCGGACAGAGCTTTGTCACATGACGCGTCAGGAGTAGGCAGTGGCATAAATGGTGATTAAAAGCCCAAGCGCCTAAAGAAACAGGCCGCATGGGTTGTGCAAAGAAGCAAACAAGCAGCAAATTAAATGTCGCATCAACCATTGATACATACATACATCAAGTACATGAAAAAGATGATTAATTAAAGCATAGTGCTCTAATATTGTCAAGTAGGCCAAAAGGTAAAATACTGTAAAACATCACAAATGACACATCGGGTCCATTGAAGTATAAATGGAACCCGACCAACTCGTCATTAATGCCCAAAGAACCCCAACATCAATCCATTTCGTCTTCACATAGTAACATCAGAAGAACAATAGAAAAGGAAAAAACAAATGTCAATTGCTAGTGCAAAATGAGGTTCTTGACAGCTGTGCATAAACCATTGGCCTGATACCTAATTCTTAATATATATATACAAGTTAAAACACCCCCAGCAGAAAAGCTGAAAAACTGTGAAAAATGTCAACAGAACATAAATGTAAGTATACAAAATAATACTAATTGCATTTTTTAACAGGTTCATAACAAACGTGCAAAGGTTAAAAATGTAATATATTTATACTATTACACTACTTACAGATACAATAACAATGTCTTCTAGCAAATTGGTCACTTCACACAAAGGAAAGCAGTTACTAAATATATAAATATATATATATATATATATATATTCTGCAAAGTTCAGTACGAGCACAGCAAAAACCACAGTTACGCCACGCCACGCCACACTGAAATAGTCGAGTAAAGCCACAGACTCCGTGCTCCGTTGTTAGTGCATTTTATTCGTGAAGAATAAACAGCCCACCAGTCGCCATGACGCGTTTCGCCTCAGCCGAGGCTTGATCACATGTATATATATATATATATATATATATATATATATATTCACTGAAAAAAACATAGGTTATAGACCATATATAGTTAGGAATTCGCATTTACAAAACCTTATTTTACTCACACAAAACCATTGAAATTCCATATATAGTTAGTTGCACTAACTATATATCGCGCACCCGCAATCCACTGCTGATGATGTCACATATTACATCATTCATGACATGGTCAGTGACATCACCGATGACATCACTGATGACATCTCAAATGACATCACTGATGACATCTCAAATGACATCACTGATGACATCTCATTTGACATTACTGATCACATCACTGATGATATCATTCATGTGATAATACGATGAACCTCTTCAGACTCTAATATAACCTTAGATACAATCAGTGTAAACAGACACTCACAGACTGTCACTCATCCATGGAGTTACTCACACACCTAGTCAGTCATGCAAAGAATCAATCACACCTCCATTTCCTCAACTATACAGTTATACAAACTTTACTTATTCAAACATATACTAACACATATTTACTCTCTTATACAATCCCTGATACAAGTTCACAATGATCCATACAGCCACTTACACATTCACTGGCTCTTATGCACAGTTATTTATATATGTCAACTCTCACATGTACTGTGTTTTACATATGTACTTACTTTGAAATGTAGCACTGAGATATCCATTCACTCACCAATACACTCATGCACACAGTCAACCACCCATACAGCTGTTTCCACATGCACTTTTGAAACCATACATCTAGTGAATCAACTGCTCACACATCTATGCACAGAGTCATACACCTCCCAGCCACCCACACACACACTCAGTCTCCCATACAAATACTTGGGCAACCAATCAATAACCCATATAGTTACTCATATAGCTACTTATCAACACATGCAACAGTTTACAGAACAACAGACATAATGATGCACAAATTAAGACAGTTTAGTCACTAACCCATGCACTCAGTGAGACACATTTAATCACTCACTCATACAGTCAGTCATGCACCTACTAAATCCTTCATCCAGACACTTATACATCCACTCATTCTTCAATATGTAAGACATATTTTAACTTTACAGAAACATACAGTCACTGGATGTTGTCATCAGTGATGTCATCAGTGATGTCATTTGAGATGTCATCAGTGATGTCATCAGTGATGTCACTGACCATGTCATGAATGATGTAATATGTGACATCATCAGCAGTGGATTGCGGGTGCGCGATATATAGTTAGTGCAACTAACTATATATGGAATTTCAATGGTTTTGTGTGAGTAAAATAAGGTTTTGTAAATGCGAATTCCTAACTATATATGGTCTATAACCTATGGTTTTTTCAGTGAATTTTCAAGGTTTTGTAAATGCTAATTCCTAACTATATATGGTCTATAACCTATGTTTTTTTCAGTGAATTTTCAAGGTTTTGTAAATGCTAATTCCTAACTATATATGGTCTATAGCCTATGGTTTTTTCAGTGAATATATATATATACATACATATATAAACATATATCATCTGTATATCTATATAAATACAAACATAAATGCATGCATACATATACTTATATGCATACAGATGCATGTTATTTACATGAAAGTTGAAAAAACACTAATAAAAGCAAAGCTAAAAAGCCACCTCATTACAAACAGAATGGCTTTAACTTAAACGAGGGCGAGATCCATTGCATTTTCAATGCTTGTTTACTTTGGTTCCATCAAGAAGGCATTCAGATGTGTCACACATTTGCCATAAATTCTGAATGTTAGCACTCTAGTTGCACATTAGATCACTGTAGTAAAGCTACTGCTCACCAGGGACGTCTGCTGCTGGTATTCAAAGTGCATGTTTCAGTCTGCATGTCAGAATTTTTTTAATGAAATAGAAGAGGATTTGAGAAGTCACTCAAAATGATCCCTAATTTTTCTTTCTGAAGCACTAATCATACTTTCTATGGCAAAATTAACCCCCTCATGTTGTTCCTTTTTAAATTGAGTGTTTTCAGACTTACCACTTCATTCCAATCAAGATGGCTTCTGGTGTGCCATACTTTTGTCATAAGTAAGACTGTTAGCGCTCTAGTTGTTCTTTAGAACACTCTGGGACATTCTGTCATTGGGCTATACTTGGGGTACATATGGGTGATATTTGGGCTACATTTAGGCTCTTTTGTCTCTGGTGGCCATCTTGGGAGACTGTATGTCAGAATTTTTTAATGAAATTGAAGAGGGTTTGAGAAGTCACTCAAAATGTGCCCTAATTTTTCTTTCTGCAGCACTAATCATAATTCATATGGCAAAATATACCCCCTCATTTTGTTCCTTTTTAAATTAAATGTTTTAAGAGTTACCACTTTATTCCAATCAAGATGGCTTCAGGTGTGCCATACCTTTGTAATAAGTAGGACTGTTAGCGCTCTAGTTGTTCTTTAGAACACTCTGGGACATTCTGTCATTGGGCTATACTTGGGCTACATCTGGGTGATATTTGGGCTACATTTGGGCTCTTTTTTCTCTGGTGGCCATTTTGGGAGACTGCATGTCAGAATTTTTTAATGAAATAGAAGAGGATTTGAAAAGTCACTCAAAATGTGCCCTAATTTTTCTTTCTGCAGCACTAATAATACCTTCTATTGCATAATATACCCCCTCATTTTGTTCCTTTTTAAATTAAATGTTTTAAGAGTTACCACTTTATTCCCATCACGATGGCTCCAGGTGTGCTATACCTTTGTAATAAGTAGGACTGTTAGCGCACTAGTTGTTCTTTAGAACACTCTGGGACATTCTGTCATTGGGCTATACTTGGGCTACATCTGGGTGATATTTGGGCTACATTTGGGCTCTTTTGTCTCTGGTGGCCATTTTGGGAGACTGCATGTCAGAATGTTTTAATGAAATAGAAAAGGATTTGAGAAGTCACTCAAAATGTGCCCTAATTTTTCATTCTGCAGCACTAATCATACTTTCTATGGCAAAATATACCCCCTCATGTTGTTTCTTTTTAAATTAAATGTTTTAAGAGTTACCACTTTATTCCAATCAAGATGGCTTCAGGTGTGCCATACCTTTGTAATAAGTAGGACTGTTAGCGCTCTAGTTGTTCTTTAGAACACTCTAGGAGGCTGCAGTAGAACACAAAGGAATCAACTGACAGTCTCTGTCCTTGTTGGATGTACATGTTTTACTGAGAATGTCAGACTTCATTTTCACATGACTGAGAAAGATAATGTGAATTTACAGAAAATATGCTTTCAGTTTAGCTTATAGATCCCCTTCCAAACCACTGTGGGAAAATCATGAGATATTAGTTTTCTTTCAAACAATATTCATGATATCACAGCAGAAGGTTTTTTCACATGGTAAAATCACCTTAGAACCCACCACAATTCCTAAAACGAGTATGGTACCATCAACAAATGATTTATAATGTAACTAAAGTCCTAAAACCCTCTATTAACTACAATGCTTTTTAATGAGGTGCTATCATGTATATTGGTCCCAAGATGGCTGCCAACACTTCTTGGATGAAGTGCTGACAGCCAATCAGATCAGATGTGTGGTTAGGCTCCGCCCAGATATATATCTTTTTTTGAACCTAAATTACTCAAAATCCACTGGAGCACATATATTGAGACCTAGCAAAGGCACATCGGGCTAACAGTCCCTACAATTTTGCCAAGTTTCGTGCAAATCCATTCAGCCGTTCGAGCTAAAAGTGAGGCCAACCGCCCTATGGAAATTAACATGGGAAAAACGCGTTTTGGGACCCCCCTTTTTTCTCGGCCCCCCCTTGATGAAACCCCCCCAAATTGTCAGGGGCTGCTCAGAAACAAAATGTTCCATTTTCCTGAAAATTTCAGCCAATTCCGTCCACAAACGCCAAAGTTATTAGACATAGAATTTTCAAAAATCCCATAGAGAAAAAATCCTAACTATATATACCTACTGGCGACCGCCAGTAGGTAATATATATATATATATATATATATCTATATATATATATATATATACAAAAAAAGGAGAGAGCTCTGGGTAGTTCCCAAGTTTGGGTGGAAGACAGCTCCTGTATAGAGCACCCTCAACACCAGCGACATTCTAAATTTGCTCACCTCAAATGTCTGCTTTTCGAAGTTTTTAAGCATAGGATTAGCACAGTGCTATCCACACTGAGATAGAAATGGACATAGTCTTTTGCCCTTTGTACAGCAAAGTCTTTAAGAATAGGATTAGCACAGTACTATCCACGCCGAGCTGTAAAAGGACAAAGGCCATTTACCACTCCAGGCACAACATTACAGCTTTGGATTGGTAAAATACCATCTAAGCCAACCTGAAATGAATAAAAGCAATCCCTGACACATGTTTCGCTGTCATTACAGCTCTTCAGAGAGGTTTAGCTTTGTCCAGACACAAGGGAGCACCCAGTATAAGTCAAAACAATTTCCTTGCAGGTATAGAGTGACGCATACATTTTGCAAATAAAAAGGAGAGAACTCTGGGTAGTTCCCAAGTTTAGGTGGAAGACAGCTCCTGTATAGAGCACCCTCAACACCAGTGACACTCAAAATTTGCTCACCTCAAATGTTTGCTTTTCTATCAAAGTTTTTAAGCATAGGATTAGCAGAGTATTATCCACGCCGAGATAGAAATGGACAAAGTCTTTTGCCATTTGTACAGCAAAGTCTTTAAGCATAGGATTAGCACAGTGCTATCCATGCCGAGCTGTAAAATGACCAAAGCCATTTACCACTCCAGGCCAACATTACAGCTTTGGATTGGTAAAATACCATCCAAGCCAACCTGAAATGAATAAAATATATTATATATATGAACAAAAATATCAAACTATATATTGTACATAAAAAGTAAAACCTAAATTAGTGTTTTCCATAGAATGATCAATTGATAAAAAATTTCAAACTTTACTAAACTAACCAATAAAGTAAAACTATACACAAATGTAACCAATAAAATCAACTAAACAAATAAATCAACAATATAAAAAGCACATTAATTTAAACAACTATATACTTCATAAAATGACATAAGCTGCAAGACGAGGAAACTCATTAAAGAAGAAAAATATACAGCAGAACAACTACATAATCAAGTAAGTAATACTTATATTGAAACTAAAACATAACTGTTATGAAACTTACAAATGGAAAATAGGAAATATATATAAACACACTCTCCAACTGTTAGCTTTTTACATAGACTTTCTAAAAGAAAAAATATTCAACTTGAAAACCGACAAACTGCCTGAAAATACCAACAACCACAAAACAGTAAACAGATATAAGAAGGTAAGTATACTTAAATAAATACCAAATGATAAACTCACCCGAATAGAGAACAAAAATAAAGCTAAGGACCTCAACCTCTACAAACTATCAACAAAGTACCATTTATAATATCATTTACATTTTTTCATTCAAAAGAAAATAAAGCACCTGCTCCACGTTATAACACCCCCAGCAGAAAAGCTGAAAAACTGTGAAAAATGTCAACAGAACATAAATGTAAGTATACAAAATAATACTAATTGCATTTTTTAACATGTTCATAACAAACGTGCAAAGGTTAAAACATTTAATATATTTATACTATTACACTACTTACAGATACAATAACAATGTCTTCTAGCAAATTGGTCACTTCACACAAAGGAAAGCAGTTACTAAATCACATGGGCTACACCAACAGCCAAGAAAGAGCATCATCAGAATCTGTAAACTGGAGATGTACTAAATATTATTTAAAAGCAACAGGGGAGCAGCTACAAAATATTATGTTGTAATTCATGTAAGAGTGAGCAACCACACCCCAAATGTGAGAGAAATAGAAGTAAGCTAAATATTGCAAGATATAAGAGAGGCAAGTACTAGCTCCCAGGAACCTACACGCATAATCCAGAAAGATAACTACTAGTGTCCCCAAACATATAATTGGGCAACTACTACATTGTTCCACTTCAAAACATTTAATTGCATGACCTAAACAAGCCAACGAAGATACCCCACTTGCCCCTAGAAGATATCAACACATAGACATACCTGATCATTTAATAATTACGCATTACAATCTAAATGATGAGAAACAAATTATAATATTCTCTACATCAAACACCTTAATGAAACTCAGCTAATGTCAAACCCAGATGTTGGATGGGACCTTCAAATGTGTCCCAAACCATCCTATCAGATATGATTCAAACTATTCTAAACATATACCCCCACAAAGCTATACAAGGGTGTTAGTATCAATTCAATGAAAGTATGTGGAGACACCTCCAAAACTCTGCACTAAGTGCAGAATATTCCACAAACAGCCACTTGCCTTTGAAATCAAATAAATGATACCACTAACATATGTCCCTATCACAGAGGTAGCCAACCACTAAAATGTACTTATTTTACCAACAAAATGACAACAAATGTAGTCTCCTAATGGACTATTTAGAAGCCACTTGGATTGGCAGGCTGTATTTCTCTGGACACAGATGGCAACCTAAATTCCAAATACCCTGGTAGAATTTCTATGACAACACCTTGACACAGAAAAACAAAACAAACAATGCAGTGGAAGGATGGCACAATTCCTTCCAATCCACACTAACCATGGTCCTAGACTACTTAAGGTTACACTTTAGTTGTGAGAAGCATTCATTAAGTAAAAATATATCAGGTACATATAGAATTCCCACTGTATCAATAATGTACCACCAATTCCTTCACATTTCAATCATGTATATCCTCAAATGATTTCCCCCAAAGGAGGGGAATTCAAAGGTTGCCCCCCTTCCTCTGTCCTTAGGAAGACCCACATGCAGAAGAATAAATTACCCTCTATGTACCAGGGTCAAAACGTCAACACTCTCCCCTAGTGAGCCTGTACCTGACATCATCCCAGCCCTGCCCGTTTCACAGATGATTAAACTCTCTGCGCCATTAGACAATAACAAATACTTGTGAATACACGAGGGACAGGCCTTCATGTAAAACTGGTGCCACTGTGAACCATGACCAGTTGACTAGGAACATTGGAATGTGAAACTGATTGTTTAGTTTTTCTTTTGGATTCCCCTCCTTTATATCTGTCCTACGTCACGAGCAATTTCCCCCTTTTCACACTCCTTTTGGAGCAACCTTTCTCTAATTGAACATTGAATATGGTGATCTGTGATAAAGATAATTGAGAAATAAAAAAGACACTATTTGAGCTATACTTTGTGCCTTTGTGTCATTTGAGGATATGCATGCTTGAATTGTGAAGAATTGGTGCTTCCAATCCACAAAAGGCTGATCTAAACCTACACTATACAAAGTTATAGAAGAATTACGAAAAGAGCAACTACACCAACATTTATGAATGGTGCAATATATTAGCCAAATTGCCCCTTAACTTAGAAAACAACCCCAAAGAAAGTATGACATGCTACAATATAAAGGTAAACTCTTCTTAAATAAGAAAGGAGTAGGTTACGTAGAAATGATAGCCAAAAGCATCAGGAACATACTAGCTTCCCCCATGGACAGTGTCTGCTCCCACAGAATCAGGACACAGTCCTTTCCATTCTCAAAAGGAAGGTAAGCATTTTGGCATACCCTCAGCATCTCCAAAAGAAAGTAGACTACATGTGATGTCCCCTCACCCTGGGAGACAAGCTGTCAGGTCCTTTGAGGTTTATGTTGTTTTTCATTGCCAGGTTGCTCCCCAGGTACAACCTTGGTTCTTTGATGACCCTCACAGTAGAAAGCAATAGGGTTGACTCCAACAGAAATATCCCAAACATGGGCATGATGAAGTGTGGTTTCTTTGCACCTGGCTGAGATCAGAGTTCCAGAAGCAGAAATCAGACACAGACAAAACAGGAGGCCCCACATAGAAAATTCCTCCCCTGGAGCAATAGAAACAGCAGTCTCACTCTGAACTCTATCATCTATCATCTGACAATGCTGAGGAGGAACCAGCAGTCCTTTGCTAAAAAAAGATCCTCATGGAATTTCTAAAGGTAGACTTGTCTGAATCCTCTTCTCTTGTGTGTATGAGTCCCCACTCCAGAAACAGGAATGTAGGCCATGCACAACTGCCATCTTGCACCATGATAAAGCAGGTCATCCAAAATCGATTCCATTCACTCCAGCACTAGACTCACAACACACAGTTTCCTACTACCATAAATGAGCTGCATATACACTGCACAAACACACACACATACACACACATGCACACAGACACACATACATACAAACATAGACACACACTGGACATGCACATGAGATCCAGGTTCTGGGTTTCACATCACAGCTAAAGTTTACCCAAGTGAAGTCAGTGGACTGCACTCACACTGACATGGTAAGAAGGTCTCGTAACACTATAGATTATAATAACAAGGTGTGCTACCACCACTGTTTAATGCGCTACACCAAGGGCTTGGACAATAGTCCATGCTCCATCAGAGCAGTGACAGGGTCATATTTACTGTGATTTGATGGAGTTGCAAGTCCCACCCTCAGGTATCACAAGCTCACCCTGAGACTTTCTCCCAGCTAAGGGAGACTAGGGCATGTTCCACAACCTGCCCTTGGAGACTACTTCCCCCTAGGGCCACATTGGTCACCCTGTAGACTTCCCTGGGTGGCCTCTTAGGACAGACCAAGTCCACCTGCTTATGTCCTAACAGGGGACACTCAAAGCAAAAGGCTGGAAATATGACACTGTGGGCCACTGCCCACCAGAAACTACCCTCTGTTTTTAAGAAGAGGCATGAGAATGCTCCCCAACCTTAGTCTGGGACCTGTCTGTTTTTCCCTGGACCTCCCCCTCACTCATGTGGGTGGAGCCTGAGTGGAACCTGAGCCACCCTTATTGTGTACCCTGGTACTAAGCCAGCAACATAGCTCTGTAAAACAATTACTGATTCTGGCAATCAGATTGTATAGCCCCTTGTAATCTCTCACATGACTGCCCTTCACCCAACCATACAGTGCCTTGCAGAGATGATGCACACAATCCATCCAGAACTATTAGGGCAGCTTCTGGCTGTCCATACATGTCTGCCAATACTTCTCAGGGATGAGACCATACTTCCTGACAAGGGCATACTTCATGAGGGGATATCTCATCCTGCCCCCCTTCCCTAGGGACAGTAATTCGTCCTTCCCTGCACTGGGAATATGCCCCCAGAGTCGGGCTCCCCAATTCTCCTTAGGGACCATGTGCATCTCCAAGGCAACCTCATTAGCCTCAATCCACTTGTCTTATCATTCCCACAACAATGTAAGACACAAGGTCTTTGGGGTGTGGACCCTACTTTCTCTACTTGGTACTGGGGTATCCCCGCCATTATTGCTGCAGAACTCAGAGGCTTATGTTGCTTTTATATCCAGCTCTTTAACACTCACCTCATGAGCTAACATCATATTCCTTTCTCCCAAAGCCCTGAGAGCATCAGCCTTTTATTCACCCAAGGCCCTCAGGGCAGCAGTCTCTTCTTCTTCTTTTCTTGTGGCACCTTACTCTGCAGCCCTCTTTGTAGCAGCCTACTCCTTGGCTGCTTCCATTTGGCCAGCTGGATCCAGAACTCCCTTTCAGCTTTGCTATCTTTCAGCTCCTTTGGGAACAGATTGCAGGAAGTGATGTTGTTGCCTGCTCTGGATCTGGCAGTTGACCTCACTCCTGTGGAATCTTCTTCTCGGGGGCCTTGGATTTCTCCACGCCTCCTCCTTAATCATTTCCTCCTCTTCTTCCTACATAGCCTCTTCCTCCTTCTGTTCCTGTGGTGTTGTCTGTAACTGCCACCTCCTACAGAATCCCTTGGGCTCAGCCACAATGTAGCTCTCCAGGTTGTTCAGTTCAAACTCCATGCTTGCAGGTAGAGTTACAATTGCAAAATGTCAGGTAGAATGGATGTGATTTTGGAAACAGCAAAAAAGTAATTCAAGAAAAATTTGAAAATGGTTCCATCTGGTATAAAGTTATTCATAGGGGATTGTAGTGTTACACGAAATCACTGAAAGGCACTGCACAAATACAAGTAGTAGATTCTACCACTGAAAACCAATGTCAGAAATCGGGTTATTGGTTGAGGTAAAGGAAGCCCCACTCAGGCAACAACCACAGTTCTTGTCAGGGTGAGCGATAAATGTCACTCAATCAACCTATGCTTGACCCTCTGGTAGCTGGGCACAAAAGTAGTCAGGCTTACCTTACAGGCAATGTTTAAAGTATGTATGCACCAAACCAATGGTAATAAAGTGAAAACACAACACAAGAAAAATCCCAACCCAATTTAGAACAACCAAGTACATTTTTGGTAATAAAATGAGACCAGAACAACAAAAATCCAATCTGTTGAACCAGGGCTATGCAATTTCAAATTTGAGGTAAGCATAGTATGTAAAAGCAGAAAGAACGACTCTCAGACATCAGGTCGAGCTATATTGGGGAAAAGTTACAATTTCAGGCTGATCGTGATGGAGTGCGTGCCAAATACAGGGACCAGCTTAGTCCCGCTGAAAAAGTTACATTCTCAAAGTCCGGTGCAAAGAATTTAAAACTTCAGCATTTTCCAGGAGGAGCTCAACAGATGCCAGTCATTGGTCCAGGACTTTTGGAGGTACATCTTGTGGAACCGGAACTCACTTCAGCAGGGCTCAGGCTGGTTCAGTTGCTCAGAACAGGTGGTCAGCCAACTTACTGGAGTCACTCAGGTTAGCCTGGGATGAAAAGAGTGTGTTCAGTCTTCCTTTGCAGAGAGGAGGGCAGGCCTCAGGTAGCACAGCAGTCCTCTGGGGGAACAAGACAAGCCTCAAGCAGCAGAGCAGTCCTCTGAAAAATAAGGCAGGCCTCAAGCAGAAGGGCAGTCCTCTGGGGAACAAGGCAAGCCTCAAGCAGCAGGACAGTTATATGGGGAACAAGGCAAACTTCAAGAAGCAGGGCACTCCTCTGATGAATGAGGAAGTCCTTCCTCTGCAATGTCTGTCTAGGTCCAGGAGTATATTGGAAAGTGGTTTGGGGGCCAATATTTATACCTGGTACTATCCTTTGAAGTGTGGGGATTTTCTAGGCTACCTCTACATCTCTACATCTTGGAGGCAAGCCCTTTGAAATGTGTTTGGGGCAGGCAACAGCTCTGCCCCTAACCATCCTGGCTGGATGGCCCATCCTGCCCACAGCTAGTGCCTTATTGTTCGCTGTCTGGGCCGAATATGCATTCTTGATGGGGGAGCAACTAACAGGCACAGTAAGCCAGAAACTACTAGAAATCATTAGTAGCTTTTGGGCAGGAAAATGGCAGCTTTACATGTATTAATAGTGGTATTTTCAAAATTGTAATACAAAAAATGACTTTACAATTGAAGAGGATTT
Source organism: Lissotriton vulgaris (assembly GCF_964263255.1). NCBI lineage: Eukaryota > Metazoa > Chordata > Amphibia > Caudata > Salamandridae > Lissotriton > Lissotriton vulgaris. The sequence goes on along the minus strand of NC_141685.1, from coordinate 558,541,511 downwards.
TAAATAAAGTACAGTTCATCTGAGTCTTAACATAATATTTCTACCTGTTCCAAATCAAACATTAGTGGTTATTAAATATAATAGGGTAACCCAAATTTTTCTTATAGGAGAGGTAGGCCATACAGTAGTGAACAATGAACATAGGGATTTTCCACTACCAGGACCTGTCAAACTTAAAAACGCATGTTCCACTTTTTAAATACAATGCACCTTACCCTGCGGGCTGTTGAGGGCCTACCTTAGGGGTGATTGATATGTATGAAAGAGGAAGTTTTAGGCCTGGCAAAAGGTCTAATTTGATTATAACTGCCCTACAGGCTGCACTGGCCCTCCTGAGACAATTTTATAAAGTGCTACTTTAGTGGGTGGCATAATGAGTGCTGCAGGCCCAGTAGTAACATTTAATTTACAGTCTTTGGGTACATGCAGTACCATATACCAGAGGCATACAAGTAAATTAAATGTGACAATCAGGTGCAGGCCAATTGTACCATGTTTTAAGAAGAGTGCACAAGCACCTAAGCACTGGTTAGCAGTGGTAAAGTGCACAGTGCACATAGTCCTAATGTCACCAAAAGCAAATTCAGAAAACAAGAGAAATGAAGGCAAAGTGTTTGGGGATAACCCGCAGAGAGAGACAAGTCCAAAAGGGACAAAGAGGATAGCAGTGGTAACGTGCAGAGTCCTAATGCTACCAAAAGCAAATTCAGAAAACAAATGAAGTGAAGGAAAATTATGTGGGGATAACCCTGCAGAGAGAGCCAAGGACGAATAGGGCAGTTGTTTAGGGATACTCCCAATGTATTCTGCATGCACTATGTGATTAAGGCTTGTTCTAAAATGCACAATTTGAAAAACTATTAGTAGAGAATTCATTTTCCTATGCCTAATTTTCCTAGGGCAAATTTGCTGTGCATAAATTCACTTGCAGCCCTCATGTCAAACCCATATGGAACAATATAATATGAGTGGAACCAATGTCAGAGAAACTACACTCACCAGGGCCCCCCAACCAGAAGGAGACATTGCAGTGATTGTACAAGCCATACAATCTTCACAAGACTCCATGGAGAACAAATTGGGGAAGTGTGGTTAGATATGGCCACTATAAAGTAAGACCTCCATAATGCTACAGCCAGTATAACGGAAGCAAAATCCCGCCTGTCCATAGTGGAAGATGACGTAATCCACCTGAAAGAGCAGGTCCTGCGGCTGTTGTCCCACACGAATGAACTACACAAGCACACAGAAAATGCAGAGAATTGTTCCTGTTGCAATAACCTCAGATTAGATAGCATCCCTGAGGGAGCGGAACCCGCGCAAGTAGCAACCTTCGTAGAGACCTGGATCAAGTCCTGGATTGTTAGTCGTGGAGTGGGCCCAACGTGCTCTTGCATCACAACCACCACACGAAGCCCTACACAAACTAATCATTACCAAAATTCTCAATTTCAAGGATAGAGACGACATCCTGCAAGAAGCCTGCTTCCAATCAACTTTGTACTATCAGGGCAACAAAGTTATGATCTTCGCGGACTGTACCACAGAAGATCATACACTGCGGTCAAATAGAAGCAGTGAGCCCTTAACCTCCAATATAGACTTTTATTCCTGGCCCACCTCAGAGTGGTCTTCCAGAATAAAACCCACTTCTTTGACACCCCCAAATCAGCATGGACCTGGGTGACTGAGGAAAGTCTGCTCCTCGCATGAATGCCTCTCCACTCGCTCTCCTGCCACGGTCAGCAATACCTAAAGGCAGTAGACCCCACCGGTGGCACGACCAAGCTTTAGGTGGTGCTTGGAATGCTATAGTTGCCGCAGATGCAGGACAAGTGGGTGGTGCTAAGCCAGATGATTTGATTACACAGTTGCCTGGTAGAATTATAACTTTAATGAAGACGATGATGCCTGCCTTACACGTCAACTGGGATAAGTTGGCTGCGTGTAAGCAGAAGAAAGATGAGAGTGTTTCCGATTTCTTCACTCGGTTTGAAGAGACGTTTATTGACCATAGTGGTCAGGACTTGAGTACTGAAGGGGGACAGCGATTATTTGTGGATAAATTTGTTTTCAATTTGCTTCCTGAATTGTCTCATAAGTTAAAAGATTCGGAAAGTTCTTGGGCTGTTTCTTCATCTGCTCAAATATTGGCTACTGCCCAATATTATGAGAATAGGGACAAGGAGGAAAAAGATAAAGCTGAGAAGAAGACTAAGGATTTAAAAACGAAAGTTCTTCTTCAGCAGGCTTATCCTCTTCGTTCCGGTCAGCGTCAGTTCCAGCAACCTATTCAGTCTCAAAGGTTGCTGCAGAAACCTGAGCCTTTTGTTCCGCGACCTTTCCTGGGTCCTAATCAGTGCGCCTATTGTAAAGAGGAAGGCCATTTTAAGAATAGCTGTCCAGTTATATTGCAGCGTAATGGTGGATTTCAAGGGCCGCGAGACCGTGGTAGTTTTCAATCAGCACCTAGGGGTAATGGGCGAGGTGCGTTGCCTCAGGGGCAGCGTTCCTTTTCCCCTCAGAACTCGTCGAATTATTTTGATCAGCAGAATACTCAGTCTGCACAATATTACAATGATGATTATTGTGTTGAAGGTGAGGTTCAGGATTTTCATTCTAGTTAGGACAGCCATGGACAAAGAAAGGGAGTGGTATCAGTTCCAGTGCTTCAAAATGGGCCTTATGTTGAGGTAGTTGCTTTGGGTGTTCCAGAGCCATTTATTTTGGATACTGGTGCAATGAGAAGTTCTATGATCCATTCAAAACTCCCTGGGGCATCTTTGTCTGGCTTAACAAACGTTTCTGTAGGATTTTCTGGCGCCCCAGTTGCTAACCCAGTTTTTTGTCCTTTGCCTCTTTCGATTGGTCCTTACGATCTGGAAGCTCCACTTATTTTAACGACTAGTTGCGGAGAAAATTTGTTGGGTCTGGATCTGTTGAAACGTCTTCATGCAACGTTGTATTGTTCCCCTCTGGTGTGCGTCTTACTTTGGGGAAGAAATTGGTTATTCCCATATATCTATCGAAGGATAGTTTTCCACCCGAGTTGCAGTCTCTTCCTGCTACGCTTTGGGCTACAGGTCCGAAAGATGTTGGTTTGTTACAGATTCCTCCTTTTGTGGTTACTATCAAGCCTAATGTTAAACTGCCAAGTATTCCACAATACAAGATCTCTAATGATGGCGAGCGAGCCTTGATGGCTATTATCTATGATTTGGTTCAGAAGGGCGTGGTTGAGTAAACAAGAGGTAATGTTTGTAACAGTCCTGTTCTTCCTGTTCTTAAACGTAGCGACCCTTCTCAACCACCTGTGTATCCTTTTGTGATTGATATTCGGGAGGTCAACAAGATTGTTGTCCCCCAGTTTCCTGTTGTTCCAGATATCACTGCTTTGCTTACTATGATACCTGCCTCAGCTGCATGGTTTTCTGTTATTGATCTAAAGAATGCTTTCTTTAGTATTCCCATTGCTGAGGAAAACAGAGATATTTTTGGTTTCAAGTCCCTCTATCTACAGTCAAGCTTTGAAATCTCAGCTTGATGCGTTCACTTTGCCTTCAGGTGCTACTTTGATCCAATACGTGGATGATTTGCTGATTGCTGCTGATTCAGAGGATGTTTGTAAGGATGTGACGGTTTCTTTGTTGCGTCATTTGTCTGATTTACATCATAAAGTGTCCCCTTCTAAGTTGCAATATTTTCTCCAAGATGTTACCTATTTAGGTCATCTCTTGTCGAAGGAGGGAAGACGATTGACCCCAGAACGAATTCAAGCGATTGCACAAATGTCTGAGCCAACCACACAGAGAGAGGTACGTGCCTTTCTGGGCATTACCTCATATTGTAGGCAATGGATTCCGAATTTTTCTTTGTTAGCCAAGCCCTTGCTGGCGCTTACGTTGAAAGATGCGCTACAACCTCTCCCTTGGACCGATGAATACCAAAAGAGTTTTTCTAATTTACGTAATGCTTTGTGTTCTGCAACTGTGTTAGGTACTCCGGATTAAAGTAAGCCTTTTACACTCTATGTGCATGAAAGAGATGGTTGTGCATTGTCAGTTTTAACACAACAATTTGGAGACAAACAACGGCCATGTGCCTATTTTTCGGCTACGTTGGATCCAGTAGCCAAGGCATTGCCTAGTTGTCTCAGAGCTACAGCAACGTCAGCAATTTCTATTCGTCAATCTGCTGGATTGGTATTGGACAACACCCTTGTTGTTATGGTACCACATACAGTAGATACTCTTTTGAATAGGACTAAGACACAACACCTTACGAGTGCTCGTTTGTCTGGATATGAGCTAACGCTTTTGGCTAGCCATATACATATCAAGCGGTGTAATACTCTGAACCCAGCGACATTGTTGCCCATACCAGATGAGAAAGGCATTCAGGAACAGCATGATTGTTTTCTCCGAACACAGGAGGAGACGAAAGGCAGAATCGATCTGAAAGATACACCACTTGTGGATCTGGACGGGATCCTATGGGTGGATGGATCTTGTTTCAAGCTTCCGAATAGAGAGACAACTGCAGCCTATGCTGTCACTACTTTGTATACTGTAGTGGAGACAGCACGTATTGCACAGAATTCAGCCCAAGCAGCTGAGTTAATTGCTTTAACGAGAGCATGTGTTTTGGCGAAAGGAAGGAGAGTAAACATCTACACCGATAGCCAATATGCTTTCGGTGTAGCTCATAGTTTCGGTCGCTTGTGGAAAGAAAGAGGATTCTTTACTTCCCATGGGACTAAAATACAGCATGGTCAGTTGGTCACTGATCTTCTTGACTCACTTGCTTTGCCTAAACAAATAGCAATAATCAAGTGTAGCGCTCACAAAAAGATTATCGATGATGTGGGCCGTGGGAATGCTTTTGCAGATGAGGTAGCAAAAGAGACAGCGAGAGATGTTACGAGTCGAATGTATGTTGCGGGCCCTGCAAGATGGATCAGAGAAGGAGGAATGTGTGAGGACACAATAGAAAGTGTGAGAATGATTCAAGAAGAGGCTACTGAGAAAGAGTTGAGTAAGTGGAGAGAAAGCACGGGAATGTTGGACGCGACTGGGTGTTGGACGAAGTTGTCAGAACATCAACGATGGATGTTACCAGACGCCTATGTGCTACCTGTAGTTACTATGGTGCATGGTCCAGCCCATATTAGTGCGAAGGGCATTTGTAAAGTTTTGGCTCCAGTATGGCAGAATGAGGGAGTTCGGAAATGTGCAGAAAACGTAGTGAAACATTGCATTGTTTGTCTAATGCATAATCCAGGAAAGGGAACCCCGATTCCAGCAGGTCATTTTGCTCCCCCTACATATCCTTTTGAGGTATTGCAAATCGATTTCTTTCATATGGATCGTTGCAATAACCTCAAATATGTTCTGGTGGTGGTTTGTGCCTTTTCCAGATGGATAGAGGCCTACCCCCTAAAGGACAATACTGCCTTATCTACTGCTAAAGTTCTTTTGAAGGAGTTTTTCCTGAGGTTTGGTTTGCCGCGCATTGTCTGGTCTGACAATGGAAGTGAATTCATGGGCGAGATTATGCAGAAAGTATGTGCAGGTCTTGGTATTAAACAGAAATTCCATGCGGCAAACCACCCTCAGTCAGCGGGATTGGTAGAGTGTTATAATGGTACTCTCAAGCTCAAATTGGCAAAGATTCAGGCGAGCACAGGTCTCGCCTGGCTTGACGCCTTACCATTAGCACTTCTGTCTACAAGAATTACTGCTCATTCCCGTTTAGGTCTAAGTCCGTATGAGGTCGTCTTTGGGCGACCAGCAAATGTCTGGGGAGTACCTCGACCTAAGAAATATTCTGACATTCCATACCCAATGCTGATTGATTACTTGCATGACCTCACCACTAAATTACGTGTTCTTCACCAACAGGTTTAAAACGCTTTGCCCGAGGCCTCCGCAGACCCAGGTCATTCCATCCAACCTGGGGACTGGGTTTGTGTGAAGAATTTTCAGCGGAAGCGGAATCTGGAACCTCGTTGGGGCCCACCACGTCAAGTGCTACTAACCACAAAGACGGCAGTGAAGGTTTTCGGGAAAAAGAACTGGGTCCACGGCGTGCACTGTAAAAAGATACCCCTGCTCTTGCCTTTTGTCCAATGGGTTTGAGAGGGTATAGCGGACAACGAAAGTGAGACAGTGCTTAGATTTGTACCATTTAGTAGTGCACGCCTGGACCACACGAACTGTGAGAAAGAAGACAACGACGTGTCACATGAGGCCGTCCCAACACATTTGCGTTTGAACACTGTGAATCCAGAAACCTTGTTTAAGGACCAGACGATCCCCAATAAGACTCAATATAATTTGCGACCGAGAAGGGTCGAGGATAATTGAATTTACGATTTTTCTGGTCATACCTTTTTTGTTTTGAAAAGACATTTTGTGTATGTATTTTCGTCCACTATCCATCACGTTGCAGGGTCACGGTATGAGTCTTAAGCTGTGACCTGAGTAGGGACCTAGGTTCCACAGGACTTGCAGTGTCATAGGACGGCTAACAACCACAGCTAAGTGATCTAGGAAGATTATCGTGAGCAGCGCCTTTTAGAGTAATGGATGTAAAAGTGGAAATTAATGATAAGACTGTAAATATGAAACAGCGCTTTAAGAAACTCATGGTTAGTCCATGGGGGATAACCTTATGTATACTAATATGCTTATGTACTTTTTTAGCGTGTGGAAGCTGGATTGTTTATATCCTACAGCCGTTACTTGTTCCTACTTCTGCCCCTGTATCTTTTTCTGCTACTGCCTCCCTACACCGGTTCTATACACTCTCAGCACACGAGCAGATTAGGAGGACCGAATATTTCAACAATTCGTTCATTCAGCTATTACACCAACACCAGTTAGTAATGAATACTACTGATTGTTGGGTTTGTGGGCTCATGCCTCATAATACAGAGAGAGGCATGCCATATTTGGTTTTTCTATTCTCCTATGAAGGTTCCGCCTGGGCTTATCTGGCTATGTTTTCTAATCTTTACCAACATCAGTTGCGATATCCTCCTGGCAGTCCATATGGTGATGGAGCAGACTTTAGTCATAGTACTTTGATTAAGGGAATTGTGACTATGGCTAAAATTGCTCAGATTAGCAAGATTCCTGTAGATGAGAAGAGCGCATATGATTGATGGAACATAACACGATATGTCACTAGCCTTACAGAAAAGGCTAAATTAAGGAGCTCTCCGCCAATCTGGACTGTACCTCATCGAGGTAATTTTAGTTTACAAATTAATGGTCAGAATGCCAAGAATCAGCCAGAGAGGAGTATCTGTTCTTATACCTATGCCTACACACCTCAGATTCCCTCACCATTAGTGCCATCACAAGGCACATATTTCATCTGTCATGATAGAGCCTATACATGGCTTCCTACTTACTTATCAGGAACATGTTATGAGGCTTTTCTTCTTCTCCCAACATATACCGCTCCTTCAAGTCATCACAAAAAGAGATATGGTAGGGGAGTCTTTGACCAGAAGGACACGGCAGGACAGGAGGCAGCTGACTTCATCAAAGGGTTGCTTCCTTTCTGGGGCCCGATGGCCAATAGTAGAGACATCAGACACCTAGCTCGTGTTGTTGAGGCTACCATAAACGAAACTTTCGGAGACTTGAGTAATGTGACAGCCGAGCTTCAGGCGGATCGTCTTATGACTTTACAAAATCGGATAGTTTTAGATATTATCCTTGCAGATAGGGGTGGAGTCTGTAAATTGATCGGGTCTAGTTGCTGTGTTTACATTCCTGATAATGCCCCTTCAGTATACCAAGCTATCTCTAAGTTACATAACATCTCCGAGTCTATACATCGGGACACAGGAGATTGGTCTGTGATGGGATGGTTTTGGGGACTACTGTCTACATGGGGATGGAAGATACTAACTTTCCTTGGAATGGTCTTAGCTATTATTTTCTCCTGTTGCCTTTGTGTGCAGTGTGGACCTGTAATATGCAGTCTTTGTGCTGCTATGTGTGTCCCGTAACCTGCATCATGAAAAACAGAGAACATTAGAATGATGTTACAGCAACAGCTCGAGGACCTCATGGCCATTGATATCGATTCAGATTGACTTGAGTCCCTGATGTATTGCCTTAGTAATGGCAAAAGGAGAGTCTGAGGTTCTGCGATTTCAGATTTCGTCCCGTATCTAGCCGCCATTTTGTGTCCTGTCCCCATTTTGTGTTGCCCTCACTCAGGCGGCATGGCGAACGCGATGCTTTTGCTTTTCCAGCTGCTACATGTCCTTTCAGTTAAAAAGTAACTCTATTGTCCTTGTTCATGAAACCCGATGTCAGGGTCTGGCCGAGTTCGTTAATCTATGTCTGGTTCAATTGTTCCCTGTCTCAGCCGACTATTTGCCCTCTACTATTCTTCCCTTATACTATCTTATCCGATTGGCCTTCGCTATTCTCTCCTTGTATGCTCCTATTACACAACCATCCTTTGAGACACACCAGCATGTCCTGCCACCTGCGAGAGGGGATTGTGAACAGCATCACTGATTAATTTGTTGGGGTGGGGTGACACACGGGGTCCGAGAAAGAGGCGTATACTGGGATACCTGATAGCTTGTTTTCCAACTTTTCTTATTGGTTCGTTTTGTGTGTGCGGAGAGTGGGATATTGTAAATGTGTTTAGTATTAGAGATTGTCCACCACGGACCGAAGTGGCAGTCTCCTTAGAACTTACACTCTGCATGTACTTCTAGGACAACTGTGCTTAGCTGCAGCTAATAAACCTGGCTTACACGCTCAACGGAGTGTCTTGTGTCTCTGTTAGTAACAAGGAAGGTGAGCCCGAGGATTAAGGCGTGCCCTGCGCCGCCCGGCCCATAAGGCCCGGTTCTCCAGAGGGTCTGTCAATACCAATACTGAGAATTTACTTTAAATGATAGGCTGCAGCAGGACTGCCTTTAAAGGGACAGCAGGTGCACAGCAGAACACACATTCAAGTGCAGGAAAGCAGCTGGGCCTTTAAACCTCCAAGCCCCATTATATTCTAGAGATGTATAGGTAGATTGTACCACCTGGCCATATTATCTACTTGGGACTTATAGGATCAGTGATTGCAAATTTTAAGGGTACCCTATTTTATGTACCTTTTTAAACATAGCACTGGCCCTGGCGCTAGTTACCAGAGCTCAGGGTATAGTCAGAGTCAGTTACCACCAGTATCATTCAGCCAAAAATGGGGGTAAACAGGGCAAAAAGATGACTTTCTAACAACATTAACTTTTGTAACATGGAACTGCGGATGAAATTCCACCTCTTTTAACATGGAATTGCTGATTAATTTCCACCTCTTCGATGGCAGAATTAGTCTGTAGGAAATGTTATCTAAGTTATACTAGAAGATGGACCAGTCCCTCTATGTTTAAAAATCACTGCTGATTAAAGTTTAAGGGTTAGAAATCACAGCGGGGCATACCCCATGGTGCCGAAGGATATGCACAGCAGTGCATACAGATCCACCCGCCTGCTTTCATACTTTGCAGTGATTACTGCAGAGTATGTAAGGGTGCGGAGGAGCATGCCCTGCAGTGATTTTTAAACAGTGCGGGGAGAGGGAGCAATCTCTCTATGTCTAAAACCCACTGCAGTTTAAACTTTAATCTGCCATGGTTTTTAAACATAGAGGGACGGCTCCCTTTTTCGATCCTGTGTAAATATCACTGCACAGCACAGCAATGCATACCCCTCGGAGCCCTTACATACTCTCCAGGGATTGCTGAGTGATATACATTGTTTTCATTCATTAATTCTTGAAACTTTATTTCGGCTATTACAGCCATAAAAGCACATAAAAATGTACAACATGTTAAAATTCAAGTCAAAAAAGGAATCAATGGTCCTAAGCAACACTGAATAATGCACATAGCAAAATAAAATCACGCGTTGGGAAAATTGGCCAGTGAAAATCATCACTATGGGAAATTTGTTTAAAAAAATGTAGAAACCACTGCATACCACTTGTTGATGGCGCTCTAAGATATTCTGCAGTAATCACTGCAGAGTACGCAGGGGTAGCGCAAAAAAGCATCCTTGCATCCATTTTGGATGTAAGGGAGCATTTTGTGCTTAGAAAATATTGCCAAATTACAGAATTTTAATCAAATTCAGCTCCCCCCTCCCCCAATAGTTGGAAACAGCAACCTGCTTAATTAAAATTAATTAGGCAGCTCATTTTGCCCCCCACTTCTGACTGGAGATGTTGCAACGTGACCTAACGCTACATAGGGGACATTGCAAAATTAAGAATTGGTCGCAAAGTCGATGTGCAAATCACAAACACATGTTGAACTCGGTCTTTGGGTTTATCTGGTCCTATGTGCGCATCATGTGTGTACAATGGAGATGCGTGCTGTGCAGATTTTGTTTGCATAAGTATCTCTAATTACAACTTGATTGACTATATTATTAATACAAAAGGAATATGGTAGTTGACACATCTATCTGTGCATAATTAAACCCTTAATGGGAGCGCACTGTGAAACAAAGCAGTTAATGAGGCGTCAGGTAGAAGGAGGCAGAACTCCACTTAACAGAAATAAATTCCGAATGTTTTTCTCATCCCCCTCCTCGGCAAATCAATTATTCTAACACCAATTCAATTTGTATTTGCTTCTCTTATCCTATCTATTGTCTAACAGATTATTGGAAAAATCAAAGCGATGACCGAACGTGCCAGTCAAGAGGGGAACTCATTTAAAATGTTAATTAACTTGCACCTAATTAAAACGGCGCTTTGAGTTGTGATCAATCGTTTTATTAGGTCGGCTGAGTAACTAGAACAAATTGAATGTTACCAGTTAGAGTATCATGTTATTAACTCGGAGAGTGGGTCGATGGCGGGACGGTGAATGAGAGGGTTGGAGGGTATTGATCTGTGAATGTTTGCACCGAGGAGGGAGGGAGGGAGGGCGGGCCTTCTCATTCTGGGATTACAGCTCGCCCCGCAGCCTCGCCCCCAGGGGGGGCCTTCACTGTACTGCACTGCAACATTTCTAGATACACGTTTTTAATGTCATTTTAGGTCATAAGGTTTTTTTTTATTGCAAAATATTCAACCAGCAAGGCTGCAAAACTTATTAAGAACCCTCAACTAACAAGCAGTGGCAAAACCAAAAGGCCTGAGTTTCATTAGATGAACTACAGGATATTTTTGTGATTTTCAGCTGGTTTGCCCCAAACTGTCTAAGAAGGAAAGTCCCATAAGGAAGCAACACCTTGAACTGCAACAATATAAAAGCTCAGAATCGTGCGCTGCTACTGAAAAGAATGAATAAGCAAAGTTAAGCTGTAGTATCAAAGAAAAGTGCTATCAACATAAGTCAGAAAATTACGTTTGGTTTGCAAGAGGTGTATTTAAAAACACAGACAGCAACATATTCCATAGTAGATGCTTTTTCACAACGGGCTAGCATTATCGTCGCATCTGTAAGAAAGCTTAGGTGCTCGCAAACGCAAAAACATCAAATAATACAAAAATATGTTACCATGACAGCAAAGTAAAACAAACAAACAGACAATGGTGTGAAACGCTCTTGAAAGCCAATAGCAGAAGGGGCTAACCCAAACCCCACTCTTTCTGTAGTTCTTCTTCTTGTACTTTTTGATGAACCGATGACACCGTTAACCAAATTTCTAAATCTGTCTATAACTAAAACCTAAGATTGTGTCAAATATGAGGTCATGGCAAGATTGCATGATGCGTTTTTGTGGATAGCCATTTAAAAAACATGGATTTTGTTTGTCAATGAAAACAGTTAATTACTGACGCGTTTTGTGAAGGGCACGACTTCCAATAGTTCTATGGAGGTGCATTATTAGTCTAAAACGAGTTCCTGAACCGATGAGTTATGGCAATACAACCTGTCTTTTTCAGTGCAGTCCATCGTGTTCCGATCCTCTATCTTAGTGCTGCATGTCTGTACTGTTACTTCAGGCCGCTACTTTCCTAACTTGTTCATTTTACAAACTCACGTACCAAACATGCTTACTGTACCAAAACATATTCCAAGTTTGCTATAAGTGGAGGCTGCTGGTGGCACACTGTTTAAACGCATGGCTATTAACTGACGGGCTTTACAGATAGTTATAAAGCGGAGCTCAGGAGACATTCCACTCAAACCATCTCCAGGGTTTACACCCAAGAAACTGGATATGAGACCGGCAAGTGACAATGATTTTATCAATCTGTGACTCTTTTCTGTTCCCTACTGTGTGTTACAATGAACACGTTTATGGGTGCCACTCCAGAGGCCTGCCTTACAGGCCTGCCTACCCCCTTAAGCAGTGGAAGACTGGAACTACATTTGCAGATTTACCAGAGATACTAGCGAAGCAAGTCATTACAATGCACTGAAAATCCTCTTTAGGAATCATATTAATCAATGGGAAGCAGCTGATAACATACTTCACGACCAGGAAAGCGTGGTCTAACATAGAGAGAAGGGACGTTCCCTTCACAAATTGTCCGTCTCCAGAGAGTGGGATTAACTGGTTCTGCCCTTGCAGAAAGTAGGAAAGATGACCCTAGGCCTCCCTGAACGACAGGTCAGGCTGCTTTTCTCTGCTTGACCACCCAAAAGTGACATTACCCTTATGGCTCTAGGCAGGATACAGAGGCGTAACAATAGCCCGCTGCCCCATTGGTGTGGGGTGGCCTTGAGTTCCAAGAGGCCAGAGTGCTGCAGACTGGGTCTGGAGCGTGGGGGGCCCCCTTCATGTACTTTGCAGGGGGCCCCTCAAGTTTAGTTATTCCACTGGCAGGATAACATAACATCTGGGTAATATCATTACGCCTCTCTCATAATCAGGGCCACAGGAATTATGATATTCTGCGGGCACTGCGACTTTCACATAATTATGGATTTGCTGCATTGGCATTGCACGTTTCGCAAAGGTCATCTTTCCGATGCTCATAGTTGTATTTGTGTTTTAAATTGGTATTAATTAAGGCGTATTGCATTCTCAGTCACTGCTACCAGGTGCAAAAATGTCAAAACAAGAAAGCAATACTATCACAAAATGTGCCGCATTACCCTCCAAAATTTGTCTTATCTTGCCGCATAATTTAGTCAACCCAGCTGCATAATTTGGTCCCACTTCTGCCATATAATTTTAGTAGCCCTGCTTATATTGAAAGCAATGCTAACCCGTACTGATTTGATATTCCCCATAAATAAAGCAACAACGGCCATCCATCTCTACAGAAAAAAGTCTGAAGTCGACCACTAACTCATACTTCAACATGGAAATACCGATACCCTTCCACTGCAGGGTAGTGGTCTTCACACGGGTCAATGCCGCCCCCCCCCCAACACCCCACCTCACCTCACCTCAGTGTTTAAAAAACAAATCATTACAACCCCCCCCCCCCCCTCCACACCCAGAATGGAAAAATGTTGCTGCTTGTTATTGAACTGTTATGATTTATGTAATTTCAAATATGGCATATCATGGGTTGGATCAAATGGAATCCTGATGTATACACTGCATTCAACATACATCAATTCCCACTTTCATGTAACAATCAATACCTACAGCAATGAGATCCTTCTATGAATGCATCATAGACATAGAAAGTGTGTCGTTCATAGTACACTTAAGTAATGTGACATAATACAGAGATCCGAACTGAAAATTCAATAATGTGAGTAGTAGCCTTTGATAAAAAGCCAAAATAAATATATATATTTTTTAAAGTTCACGGGTGTCAAGCGCTATGCTCTTCTTCTGCTTACTGTATAATTATACTTGCCCTTAAACCACATTTTAGGCATGCCAGGGTAGCTCAGAATGGAGCAGAACATTAAATTGCTCATATTTAAAAGCCACAATGTTCATCTAAGCATCATCAATGTTTCAAGCACAAGTATCCTTATTTTATTCCAGGAATTATGGTGAAGTTAAATAGCTGATAAAAGATGACGGCGATTGAAAAACTTAGGGAAAGAAGATTAGGTTCTGCACAGATCCAAGCACTGAATGGATCCCTCTCCGGGCACCACTTGCATATATTAAAACCCTGTTCCTATAAAATTACAAGGGTCCCCTATACTTAATAGATGTATGGTGCTAGTGCGCTATTGCCCTTCAGCCACCTTCAGCCACCACTGAACAACACTGTGTTTTGCCCACTGAAATGTCTGCATTCTCTCAAACTCTTTAAATGTAGAATAGGTTAAATACCAACACACTAAGGGAATCAGAGTGTTTGAAGGTCTGGTAATTTTCACATTTTGTTAAAGGCGGTAGGTTTATTGAGGACTGTAGTCAGCAACATGTACCCTTGTCTTGGTGCAAGGCACATTATTTCAAAATGATTATAACCTGCTGAATGAGTATATTAGCCATACGTTTGTGTCGAAAGGAGGCATGTTTTTAAAGATTCATGAAGGAAAAATGTTTTTCGGATTTTATGAGTTTGATTGTATTGTATTCAGAAGATCAGAGGGTAGAAAAGAGAAGCAAATTCAACCTCACAAGCCTTCTTGAATCTCAGACATTGAGAAATAAATGTTGTTCAGATCCCAGGACTCTAGCAAGTAAAACAAACTTTCAACTTCCAATGAAGGAACTGGCTCCTAGAAGCATGAATTGATCCTTGCATTATGGAATGAGCCTTAAAGGCAACCCATTTTTGAATGTGACGCCTTACTTTAGAAGGCTTGAAGATATTCCAATATATTCTCATCAATAAGGGCTCCTACACTTTCAATAGCAGTTTTTACCAAGCTAGCGAGGTAGGCAGGTGCAAAATAGGCCACCAGGTTCGCAAATTTCATCATCGTGCGCATAATTAGAATTTAATTTACCATCTAATTTGTGTTTTTAATTTTTTATAATGTATCATTAGAACATGGGCTAGATGTACTAACATTAGGAATCCCGATTTTCTAATTGAAAATCTCTCCGAATCGCAATTAGGAAATTTGTATTCCTAATCTATGAAACTCTTTAGAATTTCATTAGCAATTCCTAGTGGGTTGCAAATAGACCTATCTCATGCATATTAATGAGGTAGATCACAATTTACGATGCATAAAGAACCAAAGCCATCACAGGGATGGTGGCCTGCTGAGGTCAGCAGACCAACATGTATTTGATTGCTTTTTGATAAAGCACTGTTTTAAAAAAAAAACATGCAACCAGTTTTCATTGTAGGAAAACTGGCTGCATTTAAAATGAAAAAAATAATCTTTGCAGTTTTTTTTAGAGTAGGCAGTGGTCCCACCACTGTCTGCTCTTAAAAAGTGTTCTTATTTACATTCTCAATGGGAAGGGGTTTTCAGGGGACCTCTTCCCCTTTGCAAACGAGTTACCACCAGTTTTAAACTTGTGGTAAAGTATTACTGTTTTGTGACCTGCATTCGGTCGCAAAACAGTAATATATACCGCCCTGGTCTGGCATTTAGAAGGTACACCTTAAACATGCTCCTTCCACATACCAAATCGCAAATTGAAAATGTGATTTGGTAACAGGTTACCAAATCGTATTTTGCATTCTATACAATTAAAAAAGCACTTTTCTGGTCGCAAACGGCCTAATTCTGCGAATAAGTTCTCTTTTGGGAAATCCTTGTCTGATCTTGTTCTATTTTCCAAGCACTTTGGACCTGATGTACGAGGGTAAGTGTTTGCAATTACCAAATAGCACATTTTTTCAATTCGCTATTTAGGAATTGCATACAGCAATGTACAAGTGTGTGTTTGGCACATTTTGTGATTCCCAGTGGGTCACTAATAGACCAATAAAGCAATTTGTTTTTTTTGAATGCTACCCATTTTCCTTAAGGAAAAATGGTATGCGTTTCAGAAAGAAAAATTAAAAGTTTTCTTTTCACTTTTTAAGAGTAGGCAGTGGTCTGAGGGATCTCTGTCTGATCCTAAAATATGCTTTTACCAACATTCAAAAAGGAGAAGGGTCCCTTGGGGACCACTTCCTATTTGTGAATGGGTTACCACTTATTGGAAGTAAGTGATGAGATGTAAATATTTTACAACTGCATTTCGGTCGAAAAACATTCACACATGACACTGCGATTCAGTATTAGGAAAGGCCAACCTCAAGATGCCCCTTTCTGATACCGAATCGCAGGTTACAGAATCACAAAATTGGGGCTTTGTACATTGGAAAATGCCCTTTTTTGTTCACAAACTGCCCGTTTATACGAATTGGGCTGTTTGTGAACAAAAAATGCTTTGTACATCTGGCCCTTGGTTACTCAGTCTAGATTTGAGCTACTAGCTCAGTTGGTTAAAACAATGATCAATATCTGTTGGATAGAAATGGCAGATGTTGATGTGCATATCCATTTTATGGTTATCAAATGTTTTTGATATCCTTATAGTGGATAACTCAATGGGCTAGGTGAACCACATGGAATCAGAGAAAACATCTCCTTTTAGACTCACAGCCTGTGGGTGTAGAGGTAATGTATTTTAGTTGCTAATCCCATTCTTCCCTAAACATTTGCCCCCATCATAGTGTTTGTAACTCTTTATGACTGGTTTCATACATCAGCTGAAATGTAGGAAAGGAGAGAACAACTCTAGAGACTGGCACCAAGGGCAAGATTTTCATCAACACTAGAAAGAGAGTTTAATGAGGACCAAGAGAAATCTGGAAACGTTCCTAGAGGCACCAAATGAAATAGAAAGACTGCCATGAATTATAACATTTATTTCTGATGGGTTGCTGATGACTTAATTATATAAGGCCATGAAGTCTGATCAAATGCAGCCGGTAACTGAATATAGGGTAAAATAAGAAAAAGGAACCTCACCAAGCCACCCCAGTTCAGACATGGCCATTTGCAAATCAGTCTTGACCCTGTACCTGATGGGAACAGTCCAGACTGAACAGCCAAGCCATGTCTTCCCTGGACCGGAATCAAGCATCCTAGGACCGGTTTCTGGCTATCAGTCGTCTGGGCATACATTCACATTCACCTCCAGTCACAGATCTGGGTTTAATCCATCGTTATTTTGCTCGCCAAGCCACCCCAGTTCAGACATGGCCATATGGATTAAACCCTGATCTGTGACTGGGGTGAATGTTTTGCCATTTTGCAACATTCTGTCCATCATCTTGTGTGTTTTGTTGTTCACCCTATGTGGGAAGGGTATGCCTAGACGTGGACCCCGTGCTCACTTTGCCACTGGAGTCAAGCTATCCTGGCTGAAGACGGCTGATAGCCATAAACCGGTCCTAAGATGCTTGATTCTGGTCCAGGCAAGACATGGATGGCTTGGCAGTTCGGGCTGGACTGTTCTCATGAGGCACAGGGTCAAGACTGATTTGCATATGGCCATGTCTGAACTGGAGTGGCTTGGTGAGCAAAATAATGATAGATTAAACCCAGATCTGTGACTGGGGGGTGAATGTTTTGCCATTGTGCAACATTCCGTCCATCATCTTGTGTGTTTTGCTGTTCGCCCTATGTGGGAAGGGTATGCCTAGACGAGGGTCCCGTGCTCACTCCGCCACTGGAGTCAAGCTATCCTGGCTGATGACGGCTGATAGCCAGAAACCGGTCCAAGGATGCTTGATTCCGGTCCAGGGAAGACATGGCTTGGCAGTTCGGGCTGGACTGTCCCCATGAGGCACAGGGTCAAGACTAATTTGCACATGGCCATGTCTGAACTGGGGTTGCTTGGAGAGCAAAATAACGATGGGTTAAACCCAGATCTGTGACTGGGGGTAAATGTTTGCCCTTGTGCAACATTCCGTCCATCATCTTGTGTGTTTTGATGTTCACCCTATGTGGGAAGGGTATGCCCAGACGTGGGTCCCGTGCTCACTACGCCACTGGAGTCAAGCTGTCCTGGCTAAAGACGGCTGATAGCCAGAAACTGGTCCTAGGATGCTTGATTCCGGTCCAGGGAAGACATGGCTTTGAAGTTCCGGCTGGACTGTTCCCATGAGGCACAGGGTCAAGACTGATTTGCATATGGCCATGTCTGAACTGGGGTGGCTTGGTGAGCAAAATAATGATGGCTTAAACCCAGATCTGTGACTGGGGGTGAATTTTATGCCATTGTGCAACATTCCGTCCATCATCTTGTGTGTTTTGCTGTTCACCCTATGTGGTAAGGGTTTGCCCAGACGTGGGTCCCGTGCTCACTAAGCCACTGGAGTCAAGCTATCCTGGCTGAAGACGGCTGATAGCCAGAAACCGGTCCTAGGATGCTTGATTCCGGTCCAGGGAAGACATGGCGTGGCAGTTCGGGCAGGACTGTTCCCATTCAGTCCATCATCTTGTGTGTTTTGCTGTTCACCCTATGTGGTAAGGGTATGCCTAGACGTCGGTCCCGTGCTCACTACGCCACTGGAGTCAAGCTATCCTGGCTGAAGATGGCTAATAGCTAGAAACCAGTCCTAGGATACTTGAGTCCGGTCCAGTGAAGACATGTTTTGGCAGTTTGGTCTGGACTGTTCCCATGAGGCACAGAGTCAAGACTGATTTGCATATGGCCATGTCTTAACTGGGGTGGCTTGGTGAGAAAAATAACGATGGATTAAACCCAGATCTGTGACTGGGGGTGAATGTTTTGCCATTGTGCAACATTCTGTCCATTTTCTTGTGTGTTTTGCTTTTCACCCTATGTGGGAAGGGTATGCCCAGACGTTGGTTCCCGTGCTCACTATGCCACTGGAGTCAAGCTATTCTGGCTAAAGATGGCTGATAGCCAGAAACCGGTCCTAGGATGCTTGATTCCGGTCCAGGGAAGACATGGCTTGGCAGTTCGGTCTGGACTGTTCCTATGAGGCACAGGGTCAAGACTGATTTGCATATGGTCTAGTCTGAACTGGGGTGGCTTGGTGAGCAAAATAACGATGGATTAAACCCTGATCTGTGACTGGGGGTAAATGTTTTTCCATTGTGAAACATTCCGTCCATCATCTTGTGTGTTTTGCTGTTCACCCTATGTGGGAAGGGTATGCCTAGACGTGGGTCCTTTGCTCACTACGCCCTTGGAGTCAAGCTATCCTGGCTGAAGACGGCTGATAGCCAGAAACCTATCCTAGGATGCTTGATTCTGGTCCAGAGAAGATATAGCTTGGCAGTTTGGTCTGAACTGTTCCCATGAGGCACAGGGTCAAGACTGATTTGCATATGGCCATGTCTGAACTAGGATGGCTTGGTGAGCAAAATAACAATGGATTATACCCAGATCTGTGACTGGGGGTGAATGTTTTGCCATTGTGCAACATTCCGTCCATCATCTTGTGTGTTTTGCCATTGAAATTGGAAGGGCACAAGTAGAACACAAGAAAGATGACATATTGAGAGGTCATGTTCAGGCTGATGTAGAAATAGAACACAGCAAGCAGCACAAAAAGCTTTCAATCAAAGAATAGCTTGAGGCTGCTTTTCCTTTATGGGTTGTTAGAGCAGCTGTCTTTAAGATCAATTGTTACCAATTCTTTAAAATATACAGACCTTTGACTCCACCCAGAGGAGTCTTACTCCATCACCTCATGCTATTGACTACTGGGTGTATCATTCCATCTTTCAGGAAGTGCTTCCATTGCAATGCACATGTGACTATTTTCCATCTTAACAGTACAATTAATCATTACGCTTCTTGCCATGATCGAATCTTTAAATTCTATATGCAACCACCGAACTTCCCCAATCAATACCAACAGCCTTTTTAAGAGAGGGGCCGATGAGGAAGAGGAAAGAGGAGAGGTGCCCACCAGGTGTCCTGGGAAGAAGATGATCCTGTGGGCAACCACACACGCAGCAAGACCCCACAACCGGGAACGAGCGGACAATGTCTCTTATAACTAATTTATCGGATAAGACACTAACCGCAACGGAAATTAAGGTCCTTGAAAAAGGCCTGGGATTCGTCCCAACAGCCCGTCCTGACAAATTCAAGCTCCATTGTGAGCTTGCGGGTTTTTTTCTGAAAACTTAAGTTGAAATCCTTCTTTGAAGGTAAAGAAGACCCCAACAAAGCCATTCGTAAAGGAGACACCGGCTTGAGGCTTGATTCCACCTTCACCCCACCACCTTACACGGTCCCGGCAGCCATTACTGCCTTTGAACAGGCTGTATTCCAAGACTTAGAGACCTGCCAGGATCCAACACCATTTGTTAATTTCAGCACTGCTGAACATCAAGCCCTGCAGAATCTCCAGAACGACCCAAATATTACCATCAAACCTGCGGACAATGGTGGCGGCCTAGTCATACAAAACATGACAGATTATGACAAGGCTTGCCAGGTTCTTTTGGACGATATAAAGAACTACGTCCCTCTGACCAGAGACCCTAGAACTTAACTGAAGACATGAATCGCCAATCTAGTTAGGAGTGCAGAGGAAGAAGGACAATTATCCAAGAACGAAGCCAAATTCTTAAGTACCAGTGACAGTGTGATCCCCTACTTCTACACGCTGCCCAAGACTCATAAAAACAGGATGTCACCACCAGGACGATCTATCGTCTCTGGTATAGGCTCCCTGTTGGAACCCCAGTCACGATTCTGTGATCACTACCAAAAACCGATCGTGCAAAACACACCAACCTACCTCAAGGACACCAAGAGTCTACTCCAAGTACTCCAAGATTTCACTTTCACCGAGCACACAGTGACGCTCGTAACCCTAGATATCGAGAGCCTTTACACCAGCATCCCCCAGGACGATACCATCAGAGTCCTGGGGGAGGCTTTGGAAACAGTGGACTGGAACTATCAGACATCCAAAGAATTCATCATTGAGTGTGCTACACTAGCATTGAAAGAGAACCTTTTTTCTTATAAAGGGCAGCTCTTTCTACAATGCACAGGTACTTCCATGGGCAGTTCTTTTGCCTCGAGTGTGGCGGGCCTATATGTTGCAGACTTCGAAACCAAACATATCCTACCACTTAACGGACCTTTTACGTCTTCCATACAAATATGGAAGCATTACATCGACGACGTTCTGATGGTATGGAAGGGTAGTGATGAACAATTGGCTACTTTCCTGACATGGATCAACACCCTGGATCCAAATCTGAAATTCACCCATACCGCCAGTAAAACTGAAGCGATCTTCTTGGACTTAACAATCACCGTCACGGGTACCAGTTTGTTAACCAAAACTCACTACAAGCCAACCGCCAAAAACAATTTACTCGAGTTTAGTAGCTTTCACCCTCGGCCACTTAAAGAGAACCTACCGTATGGTCAGTACCTACGAATCAGGCGCAATTGCTCAACTGTACAAGACTTCAAGGAACAATCACTCGGCCTGACTGAGAAACTAATGTCCAGAGGCTACCCAATGTCTACTTTGAACAAAGGCTACAAAAAGACCTGCAACCAACCTCGAGAAGCCCTTTTGGAGGATAAGATCAACCTGCCCAAAGCCACTCCACTCACCTGCGTGACCACTTACAGCAGCCTCTCGAATATCATGAAGAAATCTATTAATAAAAACTGGCGGATAATATCAAGCATCAAAAAATACTGGGACAAACCACTGTTCTCTTTAAAGAAGGGGCGCAGTCTAAAAGACGCACTGGTCCACACACGCCCTAAAATGAACACTCCGGCTGGAGTACCCTCCGTGACAGACTCTTGGGGTTTACCAAAAGTGACAGGGCACTTTCCGTGCTCAAACTGTAGCGTCTGTCACCTCACCACAGCATCCAAACCATTAACATTGGAGGGGAAAACATGGACGCAAAGAGGACATACCAACTGTAACTCGTCCAATCTAATATATCTCATCACCTGCCCATGTGACCTCCGCTATGTGGGTATGACTACCAGGAAGGTCAAGCAGAGAATTTGTGAGCATAGGAGTAACATCAGGTGCAAAAAGGCTACCACGAAAATGAGCAGGCATTTCCTTGAGAATAATCACACCACCAACGACATGCAGTGGACTGTGATAGAACAATTGGATACTGGTAACAACATTATCAACCGCCTGTTTGAAAAAGAGCAGAGGTGGGTGTATAGACTAGGGACTCACCTCACTGGATTGAACGACGAAACACCCTGGAACTCTGTATTAAAATAACTCCTCCATGCTTGACATCAGAACAGTTATCTGCATCTGTGTTCACCTACTAAATTACACAGACTCTGCCAACACCAATCTCCCTTTTTCATGTGGTTTTAATTTACCATACCCCAGACTCTCCCGCTAATAGACACTCTACAGTGGTCAGTGTCATTACAATCACAGTGGGCTATTATAACCACTGCCGTCTAATGTCACCAGGGGTCAGCTCCATAATCTCAGTCAAACATGAACTTCTAAATTCATGTTAAGGATATACTTCGGTTGAGGTTAAACCTCGTGCACTTAGACGCCCTGCCTAATAAAGTTTACGCGCTTTGAATTTCGCGTTGACTCCTTGTGGTAGCAGGTTAGCGTTCTAGTTTCTGCGCAATCAGGAGCATATGACTGCAGTTGTCTTGGCAACGCCGTCCAAACATCAGGCTTGACGCTCCGGTCCGGTCTCTCTCTGATACAGACCCCTTGTGACTGCATACGTCATGACCCTCCGCTCGCTCCCATTGGCACTACATGCAGAGACCCACCCAGTCACCACGTAGCCACGCCCCCCGGAAACGAGTCGCGTTACTCGCCGAGCACTTTTAAACAGCATCGCCGGCTTTGTTCGGTATCTTCGGGGTCCGGTCGAGGGTGCAGCAGGTATACTGAGGGTGCCTGGCGTCGAGGGCGTAAGTAGACAACCAGCCTTGGGTGAATCTGATCCTGATGGCAACATCGTTAAGATAAGTAACATTCTGCCTTTTTTGACCCTGTTATGTTTTCTTTCCCGCTGGGAAGGGTGTGCCAATTACGCTACCACCCCCCTCCCGAGACCCATGGTGTACTCTGAATACACCTAACAAGTGAGACATTTTATTTTAATCACCTTGAACACAGGACCTAGACCTTTTGTCAATTGATCCTGACGAGGAACACACGTTCCCTTTTAACTCACCGTACCTTACTAGTTCACTGGTAGCCACGACACTCCCTTACTATTAGTGTTTATGTGCCCAGGGACAGAGGTTGGTGTTAAACATACTGTTAAAGCGCCGCCCACTGGCCACCCACATTTAATGGAGCACCATGGATTTACTTATGTGAATAGGACCAACCACTAACTGTGTGTCCTGTCCTTTGTGTATGTCTATGTCGTTTTCTTTTTACAGGTGCAGAAACCAAATTTGGGAAGCCTTAAACCAGGAGTATTTAGGAGGAGATCCCTCCTCCTTCCTGCACTTTTTGTCACTTTCTTTTTCACTATTCACGTCCCTAGGTAGGGTGGGCCTTAGCGCGCTCATACCGCCAGGGTTTAGTACACTTCTATAGTCCTGACGAATGCCTGGTAAAATTACACCGTTTCAAGGAAGAAACATGTTGACTGACAGTAGATAATTTTGGAAATGACCATACAACTAATTGTGGACTAATTTCCTACACTAATGTTTTTACTTATGTTCTAGTGATCAATTAATAAATATTTTTGGATACACTGAAGACATTTTTTAATCCCTCACCACCATTTAATTTTATTTTATTCTCACTGCACGCCTGAACTCACAAAAAACCCGCTTCGCAGTAAATCTGGCGTCGAAGCACACTAAAGAGGCACTCTGCTTCTTTAGTAGGGCCCAATGATAAAGCATGTCACCACTAGGTTGGTGAGTGAGGGCTTTCTTAACTAACCTAAGTGAGGCTAGTTTCTTTAGCTCCTTTTGTGGTCTTTTTGAAAACCATAGAACACTCTTCTTTTGTTTAAAAGATACAACCGTTGAATAAGAGTGTCCTATAACTCTCCCTGTCTCACTCTTTGTTGTCACGTAATCTCTATTAAACAAAAAGCCCTCTTGAATATCTCCTCAGCTAGACTCTTCCAGTTCCTAAATATTATTCACTCCTTGGAATTCCGTGGAGATACATTAAAACTCTGTGAGATTCCACTGAGTTTCTTAAAAGGGCAGAATTAGACACATTGCGCTGTTTAGCACCGGGAGCTCATTCTGAGCTGAAAAATCAGCTTGAACGGCACCCCGCGGTGTGTCAAAGGGTTCTCAGTTTTATTTTAATTTTGCTGCCGCTTGAGTACATTTTCTACACAAGCAGCAGCTTTTCTGACCGCAAATGGTTGCGACCTCTGTCCTCACCAGGTGCCCTCCTAGCAACTGAAAATCACACAAAGGGATGCCAAGTTTCAGGTGCACTCACCAACTTAACATTGGTGAGCCATGCATGAGAAAGAAAACAATGCCTCGCTACAGGTAGCAGAATTTGGCCATGTAGGAAGGTAGGATCCTTCTGCATGGTTACCCCCACTTTTTGCCTGGTGCTAAGCTGTTACTGACTAGTCTTACTGGAATCCTGCTAAACAGCACCCCTATCTATCTTCTTTCTCCCAAAATAGGTATTTTCAGTACTTAGGTACATCCAAGGTTGGAAACTGGGGTACCTTTATAAGGTCCTAGTGTATGATACTCAGGTACCCAGGGCATAGGTACCCCAGAGGTCTCCCATGGGCTGAGGCATGCATTATGCCACCCATGGGAGACCATTCAATATGGATCTACAGGCCTTCCATTACAGCCTGTGTAGGTTGGTGCTAGCACAACTTAATAAATATATAGGAAACCTATATCTAGGAAACCTATATCTAGGGTCACTGCTCTTAAAACCTATAAGTCGTCCCTATAGCAGGCCTTTGAAATCCTGAAGGCAGGGTGCTTAGTTCTAAGTGAGAGGGTGTCCTGCATGAGCAGGACACCTATATAGCCTACGGAGCCCATTCTCCCGGGATGTTAGTAAAGCAGCCATATACTATATAGAGGGGCACCTGGTAATTATGTGATAGCTTTCTCGAAACTGGCTGCAATGAATCCTATCATGTTTGGTATCAAACTTATTGGAATCATACCCCACACTGTAAACGGTGTGGGAGGTTTGATTCCAAGCACTGTAAGAGCCCTCTGTTAGGCTCTCCATGTCCGTGGTACCAGTCTTCCAGACCGGGCAACACAAAATGGTTGCTTCCAACCAAAGACACAATTCTGCCATCCTGCTGCAGATCCAAGCTCAAGCAAGGGACAGCAGAACTATAGGCATCCTGTCACAGGGCGGTGTGATCACCTCACAGACAGAATTTTGTGTCATAAGCAGGGTAGGTGCACTGGCCAGCGCCACACAACCTGCATGTGGGGCACATTTGGTGTCCCATGCTAAGTACAGTTCAAACCAGTCCTAAGAGCCACTGGTCTGCTGATCCTGAGGTCCTCTGGACTCCGAATAGCTCTGCAACACAGGTGGTGGTTTTCCACAGCTCCCGAGGTCTGCTCTACCCTCTCACTGACTTTGAGGCAAGCATTCCTCATGGGTTTGCAATATCTGGACACCTATGCACCACATCAACTTGCAGTTGCAAAGGCATGTTGACTTCTCTCCAAGAAGTTCTTCGGGCTCCAAATAGCCCCAGCATCGAGCATCTCCTGTGAACAGAATCTTCAGCCACACCACTGCAGTGGGAATAGTAAATCTAACCCATTTTGAGTCCAACACTTTTCCTACTGTTGTTTAGCATGGACTGAGAATAGTAAATCTAACCCCTTTGGAGTCCAATGCTTTCCCTCCTGTTGCTTAGATTAGAGTGGTAATAGCAAATGTAATCGTTGTGGAGTCCAAAACTTTCCCTGCTGCCTTATAGTCTGGACTGGGAATAATAAATCCAGCCCCTCTGGAGTCCAGCACTTTCCCTACTGTTCCCTAGACCTAAGTTAAAATAGTAAATCTAACCCCTCCAGAAACCAACTCTTTCTCTTCTGTTGCTAGATTAGAGTGACAATAGTAAATATAATCTCTCTGGAGTGCAACACTTTCCCTACTATTGCATAGACTGGAGTAGGAATAGTAAATCTAGCCCCTCCAGAGTCCAACTCTTTCCCTAATGTTGCTTAGATTGGAAAGTGAATTGTAAATGTAACCCCTTGGAGGCTAACTCTTTCCCTACTGCTGCTTAGACTGTAGTAGAAATAATAAGTTTAAACTCTTCAGAAGTCCATATTTACCTTGCTGATTTACAGAATGGAGTGGGAATTGTAAAATAATCTCTTGTAAATTAAATAGTTTATATTAGGTTTCTTAACCTACATTTATAGTGATTATCATTGCTATTTTATATTGTATGTTTGTATTGTTTAAATTGTTTACATTTTCCAGGGTTTATAATATTTTTAGAGTTTTTTTAACTTATTTATTTTAATTGATGATATTACTGTAATGAATTGCTATATTTGCTCATTTTGTTTAACTGGAAATATATATATTTATATACATATATATGTATATACTAGCAGCCCGTCCCGGCGTTGTCCGGGTATGAATTGCTGCCGGCCAGTAGTATATTGTTTTGTAGGATTTCGTTTTGATAGTGATGGAGCGGGTTAATGAACAATATTTTGTTCAGGCTTGTGAAGTCAGACTTCCATAATGTTTTAATAAAACTAATATGTTTGCTGCATGTTAATAAATCAACCTAGAATAAACTGTGCAACATGAACATATGGGATTAACATTATGCTTATTTGTGCAAAATGCAAAAGAAATAATACAATAATTATTGTCTATTGTCTTTGTCATATACTAACTGCTGCTGTAATAGCATGTGCTTTTTAAATGTGCTTTTGTCTTGTCTTTTCTGTGACAAATGCATTTCCAGATCGGATTGGTACATCAAAGGTAATATATGCTGCTTAAATGTGCTTTTGCTAGGTAACATAGTTAATGGTTTAACATTTAGCAAAGGGGGTGGGTAACAGAACAAATGTCAATTCTTTAATTAATTGATGTTTTGTGTTTGTTTAAATAATAGTTTTCTGAAAAAGTGACGCAAGCTAAAAGTGGCGCAATGACGCAAGCAAAAGTGGCGCAGAAAATTGACGCTTTCTGAAAGAGGCCTACTGATGAAAAGCCACAAGAGAAAAACTTATTTTGAAAAGATGAGAAGCCTATAAACTTTTATTGTGAAAAGTTTTTGAAAAGAACTGCAAAAAGGCGACTCTGTGGAGAGGTCTGCTAATGTGCCACGAGAAGCTCAGAACGGACCGGCTCAAGGCCAGGATGTGAGTTGTGGCATTTTTGTGTACTACATGAACAATCTTTGCTACAAAATGTAGCAGCCTAAGGAAGTGCCGCCAGGACTCTGTGCATGAACAATGGCTTTGTGTAAAAGCCCGGACTCGAGGTGGAAGATGTCACAATTTACTGTGGTGTGAGGTGGTTCAGCCAATGGGGAGCCAGAATTCAGCTGTTGGAATGTGAAATTAGTTAGTTTAGCCTTAGTTTTAGGGTATAAGAATTGGCTCAAGGAGCAGACTTTGGCCTACGCTTCTTGATTCCAGAGGAACGTGTTCTACTGTCCGGTGAATACACGTAAGGAAAGGAGATTTTTAAAAGACTTTGTTTTCAGGCAATGAGGGTAGAGACAGAGAATTAGTTAGGGTTTGGAAATGCTCATTTTCACTTATTCCTATTAATGAATAATATTTCTTGAAACAAGCTCTCTTTATAATTGCTGAATAAGCTTCTCTTTATGACCTTTCCTAATACTTGTTTAATAAAGTTCCAAAGCCTAAGTTTTCATGAATATGTTTGAATAAACTTACTAAATGACAAGCTGGTCTTGTTTATTGTAGATAGTTTAAACAACATATTAGATTCATTCGCCTCATGATTCAGCTGCTCTGTTATTTTATGGGCCTGGTATTGATTGGTAAGTTTGGTGGTAGATGGTGACATCATTTATGCAGAATTTTAGTAGGAGCGCTGGATCAATAGCATTTCTTATCTGTGACAGGCCTTTGAAACGCTCCGATTCACAGTGTACTGCTGATGCACTTAAGAGTGCGCGTTCAGTAGTGTGTGAACTCGAGTTTCCCTACTTTATTTTTCCTTGCAATATTATATAGCGCAAACTCGACTACATGGCATGAGCACAATTTACAATACAGAAGAACACATTCATTTGTGGTAGGCACAGGGAGACAAAGCGATTTGACTGGAATCCCAAGATGTTGAGCTGATGCCGAGATTCAAACGTAGCTCCCCAGCTCTAAAGTTCGCAATTCTAGAACTTGTGTCGGGAAGTGTGTCTTAAAGTGTATGTCTGTGCTGGCCATCAATGAGAGAGACCTGTGCATTTTTCAAATGGGTGGTGAAAAAGTATGAGTATGTTGCTGGGGATGTGGGCCGCCGTGCCACCAATGTACTTACCGGGGGAGGGTAAACACCCATTATTTCGAAACCTTCTTTCCGCATACCATCACTCCGCATACTTTCACTACGAAAGTACCATGACTCCGCAATGCCATTATAACACATGGCATTACATTTTATATGCTTTTACCACGCATACATTTTACAACGAAATTCGTTGTAAATGCATGAATGGTAAATGGATGTTTTTTTTAAATGTTTGGATAAGGTAAGTATGGGTATAGGGGTATATGTTTTGGGGTACTGAGGTATATGTTTTGGGGTGTTTGGGTATTTTAAGGGTTCAGATATAGTTTTGGGTTATGCGGTACAGGGGTAGTTTTAGGGTTTAGGGATAGGTATGGGTTTTGGGGTACAGGGGTATTTTTAGGGTTCAGGGCGAGGTTTGGGTTTTGGGGTATAGGGGTATTTTTAGGGTTCAGGGGTATGTTTGGGTTTGGGGGTACAGGGGTATTTTAAGGGTTCAGGGCTAGGTTTGGGTTTTGGGGTATGGGGTATTTTTAGGGTTCAGGGCTAGGTTTGGGGGTACAGGGGTATTTTAGGGTTCAGGGGTAGCTTTGGGTTTTGGGGTACAGGGTTATTTTTAGGGTTCAGGGCTAGGTTTGGGTTTTGGGGTACAGGGGTATATTTAGGGTTCAGGGGTAGGTTTGGGTGTTGGGGTACAGGGGTATTTAAAGGGTTCCGGGCTAGGTTTGGGTTTTGGGGTACAGGGGTATTTTTAGGGTTCAGGGCTAGGTTTGGGTTTTGGGGTACAGGGGTATTTTTAGGGTTCAGGGCTAGGTTTGGGATACAGGGGTATTTTTAGGGTTCAGGGGTAGGTTTGGGGTTTGAGGTACAGGGGTATTTGTGGGGTTTAGGGCTAGGTTTGGGTTTTGGGGTACAGGGGTATTTTTAGGGTTTAGGAATAGGTTTGGGTTTTGGGGTACAGGGTATATTTATAGGGTTAAGATGGGTTAGTGTTTAAGGGTGTTGGGGTATTTTAAGGAGTAAGGGTGGGTTATGATTATGGGATGCAGGGGTATTTAAAGGGAGCAGGGTGAGATTAGCACACAATATGAGACATGGCATGAAGGGCGGTACGTACCACACGCTCCCAGCGTTTGTCACACCCCCAGCACACGCCCACAGCACAACGCAGACACGCCCACAAGGGACTATTTTGCTGACACGGTTCTTTTACCTTTTAAATGTATATGATGGGCATCTGCATAGCCTGTGTACTTCTGCTGCAACTGCCCTTTCCAACGCTGTATTGGCTGTTGTGATTGGTTCTGTGGTTCCTGAGATTACCCGCCTTAAAGTTTTGGGCTCTCTCTTTATTATATTAGTATAGATATATATGCACCAACAGAGCTCCATCTGGGATTCTCCAACCAATGAGGGGTGGAGCGAAGCACAGGTAGAGCACACCGGAAAAAGTATCCTCATAGCCTCCACAAAATAACACTCTCAGTACAGGATTACTTCTGGTCGTAATGTTTTTATTGCTGCACCATGATGCGATACAAAGGCCCTGTTCACATGAAATGCAACCTCAATACACCATGATAATAAAGTGATAAAACACAACAGAAGTAGTCAAGTGCACTATAACAAAGAGAGTTACTGGTATACATGGGTGCCATCCGTTCTGGAATGCATATGAAATGCATAATATTAAACGGAATCCGGTTACACAATGTGTGATGCAGAAAAAGTGTCACAAAAATTCAATATGCATAGTGACGTATGGTACATATTAGCAGTGACACACTAATCATGCATATACAAGTGTGTATCTGCGTTAAATTAGCTGTGTGCCATGAAAATAATAATATCACAAATTAATCTGGCACAGAATAAAAATAAATAAATAAGGCAGCTAGTAAAGGTTCTTACTCTCCAAGGCTAGTTGATGTATCGAGGATACTAGGACAGGCGAGTAAAATATGGGAGGAAATTAAAAAAAACATGCCCAAGTGGGCCAGTTCATGCATGCCATCAATAGTGATTTGCTGTGGTTAAGATTGACCACCTAACTCAAACAAAAGAGAAAATCAAACACATGGGAAATTCATGGAATCAGATCCAAGTGGGCAACATAGACCCACTCCAGAAAACAAAGTTCACATTGTATAAGTAGACACACTACCCATAATGCAGTAATACAAATCATAGCATAGACAATACAATGGGCAATACAATGGATGAATTCCCACATATGTACATATCCCAAATAGTTGGAATTCACTCATACCCAAGTGGGTGAAAGGGCCGGGCCCATAAGTTCAGGATCTGTACTAGAGGCACAATATGATGGTTCTTTTTAGTAGTATGAAAGCATAGAAGGGAGAAAATTTGTTATTGAGCCAACCAATTAACCAAGAATCCTATTGGATGCATAGTAATCACAGACAACTATGTGAGGTTAGTTTGATTTATCACAAATCCAAAAATAACTGAACATAAAGAGACGTCAAGACGAGAATGTAGAAATACATTGGAATTAGCATAAAGCCAAATCTGGCTATCCAATTAAGATGGTGCCTACGATTAGAATTTCCAGACTCCATTTTCAAAGTGTCTCTGATTGTAGCTGTAAGAGTCTCTTTTCTCCACCTCTTATCTTATTCATGTGCAACAAATGCCTTTGAGCAACTTTCCCTCAAATCTTGGAAAATTCTTTTAACAGTCCTTCGCAAAATATATTTACACAGTTTGGAAGATTTCCCTAGCCCTCTTTTTTCTTCTAAATGGAACAGTCACTATTTTTATTATTCTTCCACCCAGGCCTAGGTTATGTTCTTCAAGCAACTAATTTACAGTTCAAAAGTTCAATTTAAATCCCTTATGAAATCACAGCCAATCTCCTCAATGACTCATTCGAACAGTTCAGCTCTCAATGCTGCAATCTCTTGAGGAGACTGAGGAGCTCCGAAGCTCAGAAATTCGATGTCTTCCAGAATCAGAGTCCGCAACCTACTCAACCTTAGTGGAAAAGGAAAAGGCGCAGTCAATGACAAAAGCACATTGGCCTCGATTCCAGTAACTCTCAGCAGGATCTTGACAATCAGTATTGAAATCTTGGACCTCGCTCCCCCGGCATTTGTAACCAGGTAAGTTCTCTCAAAAGAGGAATATCTCTGACATGACACTTGTGTTCTCCTGGACCTCTTAACCCTTCCTGTGGCTTGCTCAGCGTCACTTAAATCTGAAGATTCACTTATCGGTACAAGTTCTCTTTCAGATGCAAGTCTCAGGTTTCTCCTTCTGTCTCACAGGCCACATTTCACCCACAGCATCTTTCTTCCTTGAATGCACATGACCAATTTCCACACCACTTTCTTCTACTGTGTTAGACCATACCACTCACTATGTTACCGTCTCCCTCACAGTCTATGCCAGGGTCTTGTGTAGCTAAACAACCCTCAGCTTGATCTAGTGAGTGTCCAGCCTCTTCAGGAACCTCCAATGCTTGGCTTGGCCTCTCCAGTGGCCTCTTGGTCACAGCTGGAACAACTTATGGGAGAGGAGCTGTTTTATCGGAGGGTTCTGTGACTCGTCGGGCATGGAAAGCATCGATACAGTTCGGTACTCCTCTACACTTCACAGCAGTATTCATCACCAAAATCACCTAAGATGGTCAAGCCACTGAGAGTAAAGACAGTTTTTGCTCACATGCTTTTGGACAAGCACCCAATCATCTGGGCTCAGATCATGGCAGAGGTCTTAGAAGTATGTGCATTTGTTGCTTCAACCTGATGAGACACTGAACAAACCACAACAGTAGTCAAAAATCAAGTCATCTGTGATATTGATCAATGCAGTGGCAGGCACAGCAGGCAAGCACACCGCTCTTCCCATCAAGATTTCATATGGTGATAATCAAGTTCTCCTATCAGGAGTAATTGAAAACTCATCAGAACCAAAGGAAAAGCAATGGGCCATTTCAAAGATGTTGAGGCACATACTTTAGCCAGTCTAGCCTTTAAAGTCCCGTTAATCTGCTCAACTATGCCAGATACCTCTGGCCTGTAACTACAATGCAGTCTCTGATCCACACTCAAGGCGACACAAAACAGTTTCATGACTTCGCTCTGGAAATGTGTTCCTCTAACCGACTCCAATGTAGTTGGAAATCCGAATCTAGGAATGAGCTCACCCAACAATACCTTTAAGACTGTCACACCTTTTAGCTGGATACACATCCACCCACTGAGAAAAGATGCACACAACCACTAAGATATTTCTCAATACATTACACATAGGCCTCCCAGCAAAATCCAATTGGATCCGATTGAAAGGACCCACAATCTGCCAATGTGGCTCAAAGCAACAACTGTCTTTTTCCCAGCATTCATTTGTTGGCACGTTACACACCAATGACACACTTGTCTGTAATCATGCGAAGGCATTGCATCCCTTCCTATGTGGGCTGCTCCATCATTTTGCCTTGCTATTGGGTTTAACAGACAAGCAGGTAAAACTGCCCTACCATCAGCTGAAACACATATGTCATTTTCTCTTTTCTGACAACCTGCGCTGATCCAACCCACGTGTCCCTGATCTGTGGCTTCCAATTGCAAACGCCTGACTTCATCCCATGTGTCAACAACAACTAGCTTCATGCTGAGTTTAGTCTTCTCTGCACTCTCGCCAATGTATTACCCATTGAGAAAATATGTATGTGTAGCACAAAATCGAGCAACTTTATCAGCATATATGTTCCCCGTGGTAACACAGTTGTCTCCTCTTCTGTGGGCTGGGCACTTAAAGACAGCCATTCCCTTGGTAATTGCAATGTTGTTTCACATATTCACTGTACCTAATTGGTGAACCTGATGACATTAGGAACCCTCTCTGAGACCATAGCTGTCTGAAGTCATGAGCTACACCGCAACCGTACTCACTATCGGTACAGATGGTGACGCGGATCCATTCAGAAACTCAACATACATGGATCAAAGCAATGATTTCATCTACCTGTGCGGAGTGTACTCCCTTTAAGTAAGCAGCTTCCACCACTCCAGAGATGGTACAGAGAGCAAACACTGCTCTCAAATTACGTTCATTGTCCCTTAGGCATGAACCATCTACAAAAAGAAACTGATCGAGATCAGACAATGGCTCATCGACAATGTCAGGTCTCGGCTTGGTGGAGAGCTCAGTAGCATCCAGACAGTCATGGTCTTCACAACCTTCCTCATCAGCATTTGGAACAAGTAACAAGGTAGCAGGATTTAACACAGAACAATGCTTCAGGGTCACATTCTCGGGAGCAAGTAAAACCTGCTCATATCTTGTCAACCTGTTATTTGTCAAATGCTGTGTTTTGGTCCTCGTCATCGGGAGTTCAACTGAATATGTACATATAGAGTAAGTGGGTGACCCAACACAATGCTTTTACATCATTCAATATTGATAACTGTTGCAGCAACAGATTTGAGACACCCATGTAACAATGAAGATACAGGAGCTAATGTAGCTGAGAAGAAGGCCACTGTTCTACAGGTACCTCCATGTGTCTGGGTGAGTATAGAAAGAGCACAACCCCCTCCACTCTCACTGCTGCCAGGTGTCCCGCCCACTCAAGAGATAAAAGTGAGTGCGCCAAGTGGACACGCGCAGATAGATTAGAGTTACAGCCTCGTAGAGAAAACTTCGTTGATAGCTCACTGCACCGCTATGTTATGCTGATTTGTAGCTAATATCGAATTGAAACTTAATTTTTTAAACCGCCGCCTTTTATTTGAAATGTACTCTATTGTGAACTGCAATTTATTTTAAAGTGAGCATTTTGCCTGCCTGTCTTTTGGTGTTTCCCCTGTTCCGTCACGGCGTGTGCTGATTGAGCGGAGGGGTCCTATCACCAACGAGCCTCATTTCCGGGTCTCAATACCGGTCAGCGCTCCACTCTCACTACTGCCAGGTGTCCCGCCCACTCAAGAGATGAAAGTGAGTGCGCCGAGCGGACACTCGCAGCGTCGCGCAGACGACGAACCGGAGTCGTGCCAGAGTCAAGCCCTGTCCGTCTGCGCCCGTCCGTGCCAAGTTAGCGCCTCCCCTGCTCGTTTTCTTTTGCTCGCTCTGTGTCATGGCCACTCTTAGATACTCAAGGCGAGAACTTCTAGCGCTCAATACACTCCCCCTCGAAAATGGCCAGAAACCGATATATCAGTCAGTTGTACCATACCCCACCTATCTCACTTGCCTGTATGGCAATGTCCGCTCTCTACCGAAGCACTCTCTTGAAACATGGGATTTACTAGATCAAAATTCTCCAGACCTTTTTTTCATCACGGAGACCTGGCTCCAAGAAACATCCTCCTCTGACATAGCCCTGCCTACTGGCTACAACATCTTAAGGTTAGACAGGACTGCAAAGAGAGGTGGGGGCACGGCCATAGCCTACAAATCCCATATAAAAATCTGTATAGCGGACACACACATTGCCAACTGGGGAGAACTTTTAACTTTTTCCCTTGACCTTAACAACAAGGAATACTGGAAAGGATCGCTTGTTTACAGACCACCAGAAAGCAAAACGAATTTCGCCTCGCAGCTTCTGGATGTTCTGGCCCCACATGTATTAGCTTGTAAAAATTTTCTGTTAATAGGAGATTTCAATTTCCATGCTGAACTACGTAATGACCCCAACACTATCGAACTGATCAACAGTATCCATGGATTAGGCCTGATGTTATTAGACACAGAGGCCACCCACAGTGCTGGACACACCCTAGACCTGCTATGCACTAACTCTCACGAAGTCCATATCTCTGAACTACATCCAGTCCTATGGTCTGACCATTCAATAATTAAATTTACCATTAATATCAAGTCAACCAAATCTGCTCATCAAAAAGAGGTAAAAATGAGCCGCGCTTGGAATAAAATAAATATAGACTCCTTCCTGCACTCCTTTTCGCCCCCCCCCTTGTGAATGAAAGCTCAGATCTAAATAAAGTGGCAACTGACCTCGAGATAGCAATTACTGAGACATTAGACCTCATAGCTCCAAAACAGAGAACTAAGTGCCCAAACAAACGATCCCCTTGGTTTACTACAGAACTAAAACCAGTTAAATTAGCTGCTAGGACCGCCGAGCGCAACTGGCGCAAAACAAAGGACGAAGTAGATAAATTACAATATAAGACCCTACATAAAGAGTACATGGCCCAGATAGCACTAGCAAAGAAAACCTATCTGGGAACGAAATTCACTCTAGCTTGAAATTCCCACAAAGAATTGTATTCAATAGTAAAGGAATTCACGAACCCCTCGGCCTGTCAACCCCCAATTACGGAGTCCCAAGAATGGGCCGACACACTCTCTTCTTACTTTAGAGACAAAATGAATGACATACACAAATCTTTTCCTATATCAAACATTCCTTTCAGGGCCCCAAACTTTGACAATTCTGCACACACTGGTCAAATATTTCTACACAAGACTCTAAAAGAATTTAACATTATATCCGAGGAAGAGATTGGAGATATAATGAGGAAAACTAAGTCAGGCTCCCCTAGTGATCCAGCATCAGCACAAATCCTGGCTAAAATAGCCACAGCCTTAATCACAGAATTAAGTGCAATTTTTAATCGATCACTAGTACAAGCTATTTTTCCAGCAATTTGGAAAGAAGCCACAGTAAGACCCATTGTGAAACAAAATAACGCTGATCCCAAACAACCTGTCAATTACTGTCCTATCTCCGTCCTGCCTCTTTTTGGTAAAATGATGGAGTCACTCATTAATAAACAATTAACAAAACATTTGGAAGATAATAAACTATTAGATCCATCACAGTCAGGCTTTAGAGCCTTCCATAGTACGGAGACTGCCGTCCTGGAGGTAGTAGACAACATCTGCATGGCACTGGATGCAAAACAATCAGCCATTTTGATCTTGCTGGACCTGTTGGCGGCCTTCGACACCATCTCACACAGCATTCTTTTGGAACGGCTGGGTGAGTTTGATGTCGAGGGTCTAACCCACAGGTGGATCCAGAGCTACCTCTCAGGAAGAAAATCTAGGGTAAAAATAGGTCCTTTTTCATCTGACCATGTCGAAAACGACAAAGGCATCCTGCAGGGCTCAATATTAAGCCCAACATTATTCAATATCTACCTGTCTCCACGGGCCAAGATAATTAAAGATCATGGGTTCGACACGGTATCATATGCCGACGATAACCAGATCCTAATCAATCTCGGCCCTAATCCCATAGACTCTAAACACAGATTTCAACAGTGCATGATGTCAGTTAAAGAATGGATGACAAATAACTACCTCATGCTAAATGCCGGAAAAATTGAAATCATCTTATTTGGTATGGCAAACAAAATCTGGACAGATGAATGGTGGCCCACGTCTCTAGGCTCTTGCCCGGCACCAAAAAACACCATTAGAAACCTAGGTATAACCATCGACGATAAACTGTCCATGGCCTGTCACATAAATAAAACTGTGCATACAAGCATTGGACTGATGCGCAGCCTTAGAAAGGTCTTCAAATGGATACCGCTGGCATCACGCAAACCCCTTGTCCAGGGGTTCATAATCAGTCGCTTGGATTACGGTAATTCATTATTGGCGGATGGTAATGAAAGCTCCTTAACCAAGCTTCAGACACTTCAGAATGCGGCGGCCAGGCTGACCCTTGATCTTCCATCCGCACCCCTTCAGCCCCATGCCTGAAAAAACTAAATTGGCTGCCAATCAGAAAACGTATTAAATTTAAAGTCTGCTGCCTGGTCCACAAATCTTTGCATGGGCAAGGTCCACAGTACCTGATGCAAAAGCTCTGAGGTTATTGTCCAGGTAGAACTCTTAGATCATCCAAGAAACACCTTTTAAAAATCACTAAGGTTCGTACAGTCAGAAATGGAGACAGAAGTTTCTCTAAAATCGGCCCGCCAACTGGAACACACTTCCTCTATCCATCAGATGTGATCCGAATCATAAATCATATAGGAAAAACCTGAAAACTTGGCTATTCTGACCAAGATGTTCCACACCTCTCTTCTTCTTCTCTATCTGATCTCTCTGCAGCGCTATGAGACCTATAGGTGATTTACGCGCTATACTAAACCAATTACATACATACATACATACATACATAAAGCTGGAGCATGACACAGGCATTCTCTCAATTCCAGGAACACAAGCAAACAGTCTTCATCCCAAGGTACTGAATCACACATATCCTTGTGGGTCAGCATATGCAAAAGCTTCACCATCAAGGAGAAATTAGAAATCCACTATCTGAAGTAGCCAACCATGCCCAAGAGCATCCTGACCTCCTTCTGGGTAGTTCTGGGTTGATTCATTTTCATGATCAACTCCAATCGCTCTGGTGACACCTTCCTCTTGCCTGTTTCGATTTGATGACCCAAATACTGTACTTCAGTCAGACAATACTGAAGTTTATTCGGTGACACCATATGCCCATTGTCTGCCAGATGGTTCAGTAAGGCGGTAGTATCGTCCTTACAAACCTCCCATGTTTCAGATGCCACAAGGAGGTCATCTATGTACTGGACTAGCACTGAGTTTCGGGGCAGAATCAAGCTCTCAAAGGGCTTTTTCAGTACATGATTGAATATGGATGGACTGTCAGTATACCCTTGAGTGATACAACACCACATTAAGACACAATTCTCCAGACGGAAAGCAAATAAAAATTGGCATTCATCGTGCAATGGAGTAGAGAAAAATGCCTGACAGAGGTCAATCACTGTGAACAGGATCACAGATGGGATTGGTACCACAGGACAACATGGAAGTAACCTTTTTAAGGTCCTGAACAATGCAATATTTCCCGCTCGGTTTCTGCAATCCCATGATAGGCGAGTTGAATGGACTTCATGATCTCATTTTTCGAATGTCATGTGCAATCACAGACTCAATTACAGGGTTAATCCCTGATGCCGTTTCTGGGGTCAGACTGTACTGAGGTGTTATCGGAAACTCTGCATTTGGCTTATTCTGTATGCAGACTGGTTCGACTCCTCGCATCAGTCCAATTTCTTCCCCAGAGAAATCCCACACCACTGGCGAGACAGTGTCTCGCAAATCCAGCAGCATGTCTTCCACTGTCAGTAAAGGAAACATGGCGGTATAATGGTTCTGATTAGCCAAATTGAAGGCATTTTCCTCATCACATGTCTGCAATTTGATTCCCTTTGGCATGCAATAGATGGTACAATTCAATTTGCAAAAGAGGTCACGCCCTACCAAACAGACTAGACTCAAATCACACACCACAAACTGATGGTGATCCTGAAAAGTTCCGATTTTCACCGGTCAGAGGATTTGACATTCTTTTGTTAGAGACTCTAACAACTTGGATCGGTTTTCCAGAGAGGGGCAGGTTTGAGACTACTGCAGATCTCACAGTAGAATGGGTAGCACTAGTATCAATCAAGAAGGTAATCGGATGACCATCTACTTCTGCCTCTACGTATGGTCCACTATGAGCTGCATCTAAGACTCCACCAAGAGTACTGTCGGTCACTAATGTACCCCATCTGCCACTTGCATGAGTTCTCCTTCCTGTACTTGATTCGCAGGGTTAAGTCGGCATTCGTGCTTCCAATGGCCGACCTTGTGACAAAAATGACAGGCAGTGGTCTTTTTCAGGGTTGCAACATCTATCCCTATCTTAGGATCTTTGGGGACACCTCTTTCTCTTCCCTGTCCCACCTGTCCTGCGACTGATGTAACTTGTAGACCTCCTGGAACATTTTCTTGACTGTAAACTACCATTCCTCCCTTTGCTTGTACCTGCTCTCTCTTCTGTGTATTTCGCATTTAAACCAGCATCAACTTCCCCTTTATCCTCCTATGCCTGGAATCTACCTCATCACTGCAGTACCTGGCGTACCATAGAATTTCATCCACGGACATATTTTGCCAGCAGATTAAGTGTTGCTGCATCATGAGGCTGATTTCCGCCCTCAAACCTGTCACAAATATTTATACTAATTGCCCCATACTTTAAGGTTGAGTGTATCCAACTAGCTGTACTGTTTAAAGGCTTGCAAGAGCCTTTCATAATAGGCATGAAGTGACTCTTTAGGCTCCTGGGTTGATCGATCTATCTTAACCCAATCGATGTCTTGAAGAGCTATTTTGGAAGTCTACCATAAGATCACCTGATTGTAATTTTTCATAACCATTGGTAAAGGACCATGGGTTACTGGATCCTTCTCTGTCTCACCAGCAGGCCACTCGATAGCTATTTTACATGCAGACCACAGATCGCTAGGAACCACAATTTCAAACAAGGAATTTAAGTCAATCCACAACACTTTCAAGATCTTAACAAAGCGATAGCCTTGTTGTACCACTCAGCAGGCTTCTCCCTTAGCCTGGGGAAATCATTCGTAAATGCAGTTAGGTCACCTCTACTCCAAGGGACATGCCCATACTCTCCTCTGCTACCTCCCATAATGGATATACCTCAACTCCCTGTGTCCTCTCTCCTGGAGGTCGTGTTTCCCCTGATGCCTTCCTCACACTCTTCTTCTTTGACCATCTTTGCTCCCACTTATCCAGCATACTCCAAGCTCTTATTCCTATAACCAGCTCTCGGATGTGTGTGTTCAAACCTGTCACTCTCTTTTCCTCCAGCTCCTGGTCACTGGAGTAAGCCTATGATTTCACTGTCACATTTGTATTCGAGACAAGTCTACTCCATATTTCAGTGCTGACTCCGATAACTTCTAATGTGCTCCTGCGGGTGACATCCTTTGCTACAAACAACAGATCATCCAGCTCATAGGTCTCTATCCTATCCAAAGGTATATTCCAAATGATGGTCTCGTCTACCTCAGCCTTTAGTCTCACCACATCCAATAGCCTTGTCTTTTTATGCATCGTTGATGGTACCCTGACTTGATGTATTATTCTGACATCTAAGACATGCTGACTTCCAGCGGCTTCCTGACTGGTTTTGCTTCCTTGCTTCTGAGGTGGTACTAATTGTTCCTCTGGTACAGGGCAGTAGAGGAGGGTCTGGAACACCTGATTCTAGATATGAATTCCTACACTGCTGGTCAAACTTTGCTCGAGGCTCTGGACCTTTCCAGCCTCGCATTGTTGAGTAAAGATGGGGGTATGAGCATTTGTTCCTCCCTTCCAAGTTTAGCCAATAGGGTCATTCCTTGGGACAATGGTTGTCTTTCCTTGCAATATGTTGTCCTTGGTTCCCAGGCCTTCTCCTGTGTGAAGCACAACAATCCATCTTTATCGACTCAAGCCACACAATGTAACTTCTTCTCTCCTTGCCTGACTAGTACAGCAAATACATTATTCTAGCTAACAAGAACACTTCTTTCACCTACAACACAAAATGTGAGAAAAAACAAATTCTACAATGCACATGAAATTCAACTATTAATTCTATAGCAAGAGTTTCCAGGGAACTGTGATTCAGTTAGGCCTGGACAGAGTTTGCGGAGTTCTGCTCCATGAAACTCCACAAAGTAATGTAAAAACTCCGCCGCATTCCGCAGAGTTCCGCGAGCTGCGGAGTTTGGCAAGTAGCACTGCTCGCATGGATTTTTAGCACCTGGAGTTTGTCCCGCACTGTAAAATCAGCGCAAACAGCACTATGCACAGCGCAAGAGGGCACAACTTTGCTCGGCCGTTCGAGTAGATGTTCTACTCAAGCTGTAGCATCCTCAAGGCAGGCAGCAGATTTCTCAACACGAGCGGTCGCAACCGGCCGCGACCACCCGCATTAAGAAATCTCGCCACAAGGTCTAACACTTGATTTTTTCTTGTGAGCGCTCGCCAACTTAACTTTGGTCACCTATTCAATAGAAAATACTCCACTCCGCTTCATTTAATGGAGTTTTGCAGAACTTCGCACTCTCAGCGTACCGTGGAGAGGGCAAAATTCAGCTAACTCCACCGGCAGAGCGCATTCTTTGCCCAACCCTAGTTTCAGGCCTACAAAGCTTATCTACCATAAGAAAATATCACATGAGCTTTACAAATTGCATGAAAAAAAGACATTTTCAATTAATGCATTTGCCTCCATGTAAAATGACACAATTAACAAACATTTTAAGTACATGAATAATTGTCAGTTTCACAACACGCGTTCTTCACGTTAATGTATTCTGATGAATACATTTACTTTCCACATTAATTTTCTATGTTACTTTTCAGTGGCCTAAACACTTTATGTTTCAAGGTAATACATTTCACAATTCTAACACGTCATGTTAATGCAACAAAGGATTATATGCAGGTGCGCTCTACACGTATGATTATAATGCACTACTAGAAATAAAATGCAATTTCCGCTACATCATGGGCAAATGGGATCCAACCCCCGCAGCTACATACAAGGACATGAATATACTGATTCCAACAAGAAGGGAAAAAAGTACAGAGCTAGAAATCAAACCGAAGGCTTCTTGTTCTGATGGGCATAGTGAACGCCTATACCAACTTCTAACATACTCTAACATCCTCACAAGTTCTCAAAAATGAATTCACAAAATGACAGCACAATATCTGCACATTGATAAGCAGCCCTGTACCAAAAATTAAAAAACAAAATCTTATGTGAGTGGTGCTCCAATCAACCCCATAAGTGAATGAAAAAAAGGATAGGGAATACCCCCCAATCACATGTAAGGTGCTAGTGGCAATGATCTTAAGGTGAGAAATAGACACAATCACTTAAATATGAAACATCCCAGAACAATAAAATGATCTATGGAGGCGTAGGATGTACTAACGGACTGATTCTTAAAAACCATAAATCTTAAAAGTATCCATATTATGACAGCAAACAATCACGTAAAAAAGGTAAAGTGCTAATGCTCGGTCAAAGATCACTTGTACCAATATCTCAACAGGTAGTATAATAAAGTTTGTGAAATGGAACAAAAGTAGAGCCTACCATGGAAATCTTAAAGGGAAAGACTACCTAGAACTGATGGGGAGTCCATCATCTACCCTAGGATAAAAAATTTGTCACATACAATGCAAAAGAACTATGGGGCATATTATCAAGACAGCCGATAAAATTATCGCCGCTTTAGCGGCAGAAAACTGCCACTAAAACGGCAATAATGGGCTTGATAAAATGCGCTATGGTATTCCAATTGAAGCCCATGTTAGATGTGAAGGAAATCTAACCTGAGCTTCAATTGGAATACCATAGAGCATATAATCAAGCCCATTATCGCCGTTTTAGCGGCAGTTTTCTGCCATTTCTTGACAGTGTTGGGGCAGTCACGAGTTTCCTCTCCATCACGGTTTTCATGGCGGTTTCTCCTCCATGAAAACTCTGGCAGAGAGGAAACAAATGTGGTTCTACAGGGCCCCATTGTGCCTCTGTGCCATGGCGGGCCTGCAGGGGAGCACAACATGTGCCCCGTGTGCATGCACCCCAGTTCCTGCATGGCATGGTCTTACCAGTCCATGCCATACAGGAACTGTTTTTGGGGGTCCCATTGCAGTGCCCATTTTCAATACACCCCAGTGGAAACATAAAAAAGCCCACCAGACATGAGAAATACTCATAATCTAGCGGGCGGCCTGATCACTGGTTTGGCAGTATGGTGGCGGGGCAGACCTGGTGCCACACCACCAAACTCATAATCAGGCTCTATTTGTTAACAGGATCATTAGCAGGCACTGGTAGAATCATGTCACACACCCAGCAAACTGACAATACGAATGCGAATGAGCCAGGCAGCATGCAAATATTTTGTGACTGCAAGGACAATCATCTCTATAGTGTCAGAGCGCAAGTATATATAGTGCAGGTACATATTGGCTAAGTCCCAGTAGCTTGCACACATTTTTAAGCCATTTTTCAAGTGATCGAGTGTAAGCAGGACAGAAAAAGGCAAAATAATGCAAAGTTTCTACAACTGATATACAGGAGGGACACTTGCTGGAGCTACAATACTTCTCCTCCCATTTGAAACAGATGCTATTCACAAGCAAGACCTCGTACCT
Organism: Lissotriton vulgaris; assembly: GCF_964263255.1. Taxonomy (NCBI): domain Eukaryota; kingdom Metazoa; phylum Chordata; class Amphibia; order Caudata; family Salamandridae; genus Lissotriton; species Lissotriton vulgaris. Next base: position 558,498,227 of record NC_141685.1, on the reverse strand, counting down.
CCTTTTTAAATAAAGTGCAGGGGGAGACACCCATGGACATTTTATCAAGGAATGACTCATATATAGGGATAATCTTGTGGTTAGAAACAAATCTGTCAACCTCTCTGGCTTAACACAATTCAGTTCTCGCAACCACAAATATTCCTTAAGACGTTCTTTAACCTTTTGCAGCATCCGGGGTGTCCCACAGTGAGGGCAATCACATCTCATAAAGCAAATATTTGATATATGCTCACCAGGGATCCTCTCACAACTCGAGGATCTTAGAAGTGCCTTTATAGTTGTTCTAAATACTTCCAACTCATCCGTGGTCCAGAGTCTGTATCAATACATGATGAGTCGAGACATCACACTAAGCTTGATCAGATAGATATCAATGTCATGAGTTGGGGGAGGTGAGGAGCACTCTGACTGATTCTGGCTGGAGTTTCAGGGAGCTCTAACCAATGTGCACAGACCAATTCATCTTATGTGTTAAACACACCCGTAGATACACAACCTCCTGAATTTGCTCTAAAGGAGTATCCTGGACTAGAAAGTTCACCCTTCCAGTTTTGTACGAGTTAAATACCACACATATTTGATACTGTAAAAACTGGTGCTGTAAAAACTTAAAAAGTGATCTAATATCACCTACAGCGTAAATATTTTATAAGGGCCCAATTTAGGTGTATCGTTACCAGAGAAAAAAATAGTCTTAACTCAGTCATTAATGAAAAGTGTAAACAGTGTCGTTGGCAGAACGCACCGCTGGCAAATGCCAATCTTAATCTTAAAGCGGTCTGTAAGTTCACCTTTCGTACCATATCTGACAAAAGCATACAAAAAGACAGAAGGTTAGCAGGGACACCCATCTGCTTCAAAACTTCCCAAAGCTTGGACCTAGGGATTGCATCAAAAACAGTGGTGTCTCGTCTGCTACGGAGGAGGAGCGTCACCACACTGCTTTGCAGCAGTGAAATAAAGGAAAAATAAAATTATCATAACTTAAAGTGGAGAGGTGTGGCTCACTGGTTAGAGCAGGCAGACCCTGAAGGAGAGGTCAGACCCGGGACCAGGCTTCAATTCCCGACGCGGCAGGGTCTTGAGCTCAAATGTCCACGGACTCGATAATTCTCGCTTCGGTGCCTGACCTAATCATGGGTTCACACTCTGCAACTCTGGGCATTAAGCTTGCTTAATCTCCACAACGGCCCCCCACGGCGGGATGCCTGGCTTTCACCTTGGGGATGCCCTGCAGGGGCTATCTCACAGGGAAAAGCCAGGACAGGTTCCCAAGGCAAGCGCTTAGAGACCCCTGGGTGATAAGCGCTATATAAATCCAATATACTATACTACTACTACTACGACTATAACTTGATGTTATTATCATTTTATTTGTTCCTGCTGCAACAGTTTTGCAGGGCGGGTCTTCTATGCTCAGAGAGGAGGAGCAGGGGGAGGAGTGGTGGGCACTCTGGATATGAACATGACTGTTTGGCTGACCCTTCTGGGCCGACTAAACAGTCATGCGCAATTTGAATGTTCTCTATCCAGGCTGAATTACAGCCTGGGTGAAGAACGTGCCCAGGCTCTCATTCCCTGGCTGAGCACCTGTTCCTGGCTGGGAAAGACCCAGCAAGAAGACGGAGGAGAGACACGGCGACGATGGAGGAGAGACTCGGTGAGGAGGTAACTTTTTTTTCTTTTGTACACCCCTCTCCCCTTGCCTCTGCCCCGCCACCCAAGATTCCTTGCCTGCCATCACTGATAAAAAATCTGATCTTATATCAACAAAGACTACATATGTGGCCCTTTTCCAGAACTAAACTTTTACAGTATACCCTGCAAAAACATAACATTTGATCAATGTACTAACCCTATTCCTAAAGCCTGCCTCCATTTCTAAGAAGACAGTTCTCCTGGATCCACTCCATCAATTTCCCTAGGAGAAGATGGGCAAATCATTTCTAAGAGGCATCAATATGCTGATTGGCCTGTAGTTTCCTGGGTCATCTTTATTGCCCTTCTATATCAGAACAATCTCGGCAGTCTGCTGGAACCCCCTGGCACAGAGCAGGCTGGGACTTGAAGTCCCCCTGGCAACCCAAAAGCAATAAAGCTTTCCTGTCTTTGGAATAGTGCACTGGAGTTCTTCATTTACTAGCTGCCTTAGAGCCTTATTACAAGTACGGCGGCCCATAGGATGGCTGTACTCAGGGTGGCAGTCCGACCACCGCCACACTGCGGGCCCACTGTATTATGAGTGTTGCGGTCGGACTGCCACAGGGCCACTGCATCGGCCAGGGATTCAGGTTCCTGAGGCAGTCGTGCAGCAGTCAGGAGCAAGAATATGCAGGAAGTGGGGCTGCGGCACCGCCGCGCAGAGTATGAGATGGCTTTCCACTGCCCCTTTCATGGCAGTGAGCCCACCATAAAAAGGGTGGTGGAGAAGCAACTAAGGGCGTCCTAAGAGGACCCCCTGCATCTCCTGGACCTGGGGGTGCATGCAAGGGGGCACATATTGTGACCCCCAGCTTTACACCTGCAGTTCCTGCACGGCGTTGCATGCATGCCACACCATGCAGGAACCTACAGTCAGCACTCTCACAGCGCCGGTCGGCATGTTAGGCTATCCCATGAGCCTAACATACCACCACAGTCAGGCCGCTACTGCACCACCCACCTGCCATGGATTACAGTCATAATCCGGCGGGCAGGTGCACCATGGCCTTGGAGGTCCTCCAGCAGACAGCACGGTGGCGGGACCACTGAAGGACCATCAAAGTCGTAATATGTAGGGATGGGCGGTAAACTCCCAGTTCACTGAGTTTTTGTCACTCCACACTCTGCTTGGAGGAGATGTCATGAGTGATGTCACTGAAAATGTCATGAGTGATGTAATATGTGAGGTCATAAGCAGTGCATTGTGGGAGCGCGAGTTATGGTTATTATGTATAAGTGAAACCTGAGCCTAACTATAATGTCCCTGTAACCTTTGGTTTTACAGAAACGTTATAGTTAGGTTCAAGTTTCACTCTTTCAAAACCAGAGAAATTCAGCACTTATAGTTAGCTCAGCTAACTATAACTTGTGCCCCTGCAATGCTATGCCTATGACCTCACATATTACATCACTCAAGACATGGCTAGTGACATCACTGATGACATCACTGATGACATCACTGATGACAGCACAGATGGCATCATCCAGTGACAGTGAAACATTTTTAAATGTTTATGAGTGTTAAATATATATATACTGAGGTGTATTGATGAATCAGTAGGTGCGTGACTCAGTGAGTAATTAAGTTTATCAGTGAATGTATGAGTCACTGACTAGGTTCTCTGAAATTTTATAACAACCAAGGGTGAGAGACAATCAAACTAGTTGCAGTCTCCCACTGGCAATACTCACACACAAGAGCAACTAGTATTCTTAAGGGATTGTTAGGGAGAAGAAGGACTTCCTCTGTTTCAGGATATTAGATTGTATGGCTGCAATACTCAAAGATATTGGAATAGACACCTCACTCACTTACCCTGACATGCTTTATCATTGGTGCCTATCCACTCCTGGTAAGATGGTACTACCAGGGCAGGCTCAACCATAGGTGGAATGGGAGTTTTTAGATAAAGTCAAAACTGGACAAGCAGTGATCCACAAGGGTGATTTGTTTAAAAATACCTCAAGGTAAACCAAAAGCCTTTTCTTTATTTGAGGGTACCAGGGGCATGGATAAAATCACAAAAGTATGGGGTCCTATTAAATATAGTCATTCGAGTCGATTTCTTTATTCGGATAAAAACTATATTCATAAAAGCGTAAATCACATGAAATCAAATTAAAATACACAAATTCATAATAAACATGATAATAATATAAAACAAGTTCAATAAAAACATTATTCACAAGTATGAAATATGTTAAAAACCCATAAAGCAGTTTTCAAGAACAGGAGCCAGCTCAATTCACTGTTGTCATAATAACGATATACGTTTTTTAAAAATATAGTCATTCAATTATACCCACTGAACCAACGTGTTTCAGCCTGCTCCAAGAGCCCAATTTGGACTGGGGCCTTCGTCAGAGCTGTATTTTAGTGTATCCTTGCTCTAATGTGTACGGACACCATGCACACTTGTGGGGCCTAAAGCTTTCACCTGCTTTGGCCACCTGTCCAGAGGTGTTTCCCTCTAATTATTGTTGCCAAGGTTCATGCGGTTCTGGTGAGTTGTGCCATCTTCTAGTCACACTTGCATCAAAGACGGGACACCAATGGATTACCTGGTGTCTCCTTGCAGTCCCTTTGGCTGGTAGTACCATTTTACCAGGGTGTGGATAGGCGCCAATGATGAAGCATGTCATGATAAGTGAGTGAGGCATCAACTCCAATATCTTTGGATATTGCAGAGGTAAAATCTAATATCCTGAAAATGCAAAAGTTCTCCCTCTCCCTAAAGATACCTTAAGAATACCAGTTGCTCTGTGTGTGAGTAGGTTCTCTGAATGTCTGAATCAGTCTGTCAGTTGGTGTGTAAGTGGCTGCATGGGTTGGTGAGTAGGTACATGAGTGGCTGTAGGTTATATTGACTGGTTGTCTGAGTACCTGTATGAGTGTCTTTGTGATTGGGTGAGAGGGTGTGGGTGTATGGGTTAGTGAGTGTAAGAGATAGCTTGTTCTTGTGACTTAGTATGTGTTATGGCTGTGTCAGTGAGTGTATGGATGTGTCAGTGGTATATGGGTGAGTAAGTGGATATGTGAAAGGAAGTATACGTAAGTGTTGGAGTGTATCAATAAATTTATGTGTACATGAGGGAATGTGATAGTAGCTTTATGGGTCAGTGAGTAGGTTTGTGAGGGTCTGTATGGGTTAGTGATTATATGTTAGGATCTGCATGAATAAGTGAATGGATGTGTGTATAACTTTAAAGGTGAGTAAATGGCTATCTGATTGACTCTATAGGTGAGTGAGTAAGTGTGTGAGTAGCTCTAGGAGTGACTGATACCGTGTGAGTGGCTGTATGGCTGTATGAGTGGATATATCAGTGACTGTATTAGTGAGTGAGTGAGTGGGTGTCTGAGTGGCTGTATGGGTGACTGAGTAGATGTGTGTGTAGACCTATGAATCAGTGAGTTGATATGTACGTACTGGTATGGGTGTGTCAATGGGTTTGAGAATGGTAGTGTGGATGTTGGAGTGGGTGTTTGAATGGTTAAATGGGGGTGTGAGTGGCTGTTTCAGAGATTCTGTGGATGATGTCATCAGGGATGTCATTTGAGATGTCATGAGTGATGTAATGAGTGATGTCACTGACCATGTCATGAGTAATGTAATTATGTGAGGTCATAAGCAGTGCATTGCGGGGGCACAAGATCTAGTTAGCTCAGCTAACTCTAACTGCTGAATTTCTCTGGTTTTGTATGAGTGAAACTTGAACCTAACTATAACGCTCCTGTCACTATTGTTTTTTTCAGTGAATTGCAAAGGGTTTTTTTAAGTTAAGGATTTTTAAATTCTAATTAATAACTATAACTTACTTGTAACTTTTGGATTTTTTCAGTGAATTTCCATGATTTTTGAAGTAGCAATGGTTTTTGTAGAATAGTTTGGAAAAGGGGCCCGGTCTCTGACCAGCTCTCAGAAATCCCACTGAGTAGGACTTACAGAAAATATCAAGTGGGCTTCTTGGTCCTCAAGGTCCTTTAACACCCAAGACAACTTCATTCCCCAACCGGTAGTGTGCAAGGAGACATGTTTGCATAGTGGTGTAGAAAGGGGGTGTGGCCTCAGAACACCTCTTGCAAACTGACTGTGTGGAACTTGCTTGAGGTAGCAAGAGGGATACGTGGCTCTCAAATACCCTCAATAGCCAAGGAGACTTCATCCCCCAACTAGTGCTATGCCGGGAGGCGCGTTTGCAGAGTGATGCCGAAAGGACATCCTTGATGATTGCAGATAGTGCCTGTATGATTCTGTTGTGTAGCGTTTTAGGACCCTAGTGTAATTTTCCTGATTCATGCCCATATATAGGTATAAATTACTCGACCATTATATAGGCATAGAAATCATAACCATATTTAGACTTAGCCTATGCATTCCAAATACGGCATGGCTACTTCCACTTGTTCCGAAAATCCACAACGATTTCTTGGAAAAACCCGCCTTCAGCAATAAGGGACTTCCCCTTGCTTGAATATTGCTTTATCCAAGAACTCATGGAGTTTTCAAAGAACTGAGTCTTCGATGACGTTATTTTGTCCAACCTTACGTCAAACTCTGCACCTTCAAGGTATAAATATGCCCATACTTGCAAGGCAAAGACACAGTGGTTTGGAGCAGTTCGACTATCTACTTGCCCGCCGCATCTCGCCGCAGCAAGTACCGAAGGAAGCCGACCCTCCAGCGGACGCACTGAGAGAGACGCTGTCTTTTCTCCTGCCGAGAAATCCAGCTCCAGTGTTTCCACCCTACTCTTGCAGGTTGTTGGGAAATCGAGTCATGATAGAGAGATACCGGACCTCCTTCATTCTAAACCAAGGTACGGAGCTGATTAGACCCTTAGAAAATGTTTGGATAGATTCTTGCCAAAGAATACTGAAACTAAGCTACACCTCTCTTACTTCTTCCCTTGTACTAGACCTAGGTTAGGTACACCCGGGTAGGCGTATTTTAGAAGCACCAGTTGAGTACTTTTAGTCTTTATTTATTAATGTATGTATTCTATTTTATTTGATATGGCTTAGAAACCATATCATGCTTTTACAGTATTATTTTATAATACTCTTCGAACTGTACGTATTATACTTTGCAACCAGTATTACGATTGTAGCAGTTTATTTCCTCTGCATGAGCAAGAAGACGGTTCAATAAATACTTTTTTTGAAAGCGCTCGTCTCTCTATTTCTCTGCACCTCTGGTGAAACTAAGCATGCACGATTGACCGAGTGAAATAACTATCTATTGTTTCCGCGACTCTAGAGATACGTTTATTATTCCTGGGAAACAAAGTTGTCATGTTTATGCAGGTGTCAGAAACTAATCCCTTCTTGTGATATCGAGAAAGTTTCTAGTGACCTCTGAGCTAGCTGGGACTCACAATTAAGTCTAATATATTCGGTAGAGACCTAGTCAAACTCAGTCATACGTTTAAGCTACAGGATATATTATTCCAATGCGCAGAACCTATTGGGAATATAGGAACTACACTACATGACGCCCAACGTTTGGTAAGGCGATAATTTAACACTAGATACTAGAGTAACTCAGTCGTGCTTTTCACACAGACTCCCTTTTTTTCGTAAAATACTCCAATAGAAATCTGGTAAAAGGATATAATATCCGCTGTAAACTGAGTAGGACGAAAAATCATATGTATTATTTTTTGGTTTTTTAAACGTTGAAGGATACAGTGTTCCAAAAATATTGTGCACCTTCTCTTTGTTTCCTTGAAACTTGCTCTGCAAGCTTTCAGTCAACAAAATAATGAACAGTGACGAAGAATTACCTAGAGCTGCAGAAGCAGCTCAAGCAGGTTTCGACTACACAAGTCTCCGACAAAATGACGATGATGCTATAATCATCCCGGCAAATGTAAGAAATACTATAACTTACAAACTCATAAATACTGGAGTATCATTGAGAGGTGGTAAAGTAATCTTTGTTATAGAGGCACATGAATATCGGTAGACAGAGGTATTCTATTCATGGATTCAATTTCCTGCAGCAAATGCAGTAACATATGAGTTCCACTACTACAAAGTAGAGGAACCTCCAGTGGAATACGTTCTTTACGAGGACATTGAAATTCCATTAACTTACCAAGAGCACCAGCTCTGGTTTAAAGGCGCCCTACGACATCAAAATCACATTACCAGGCTCGGTCCACTAGGTAGACCAGGAGCAACATGGCCGGTACGAGCCAGCTATACACCACATCCTGACATTGAACAAATGACCGGTCCAGAACTGTTAGCTCAGCTAAAACAGTTAATAAAAATACATAGACAATTGGTTCAATATGTCATGTGGACTTTAACAGTCCAACCAACTGTAAGGATTCCACAGCACACCCCTCACCAGGGGAACACAAACAAAATTACACCACAGACTATACAATCATTCATTGCTAACTTGCCCGCAAAAAGGGAACAAATTCTGTTCTGGTTAGCTCAAAAAATTACTCAAATAGAGGCAGTATTTACTGATAGAACACCTCATGAGAAACACAGAATTTTGACAATCTGCTTACCAATGGGGATTGCACCACACGTAGAGGACTGTGACACTTGGGGTACAGTCTTTGCATCAATCTACACAAAAACACATGGTGTTCAGTCTATGGCGGTAAAACCAGACGTCCTAAGACAGATTCAAATAAATACGGACCAGAACCTGCTTTAAATCTTGGTATGAAATTAGTAAAAGATTTCAAACAGGTCTCAGCTATACTATTAGCTAACATCAATGGTGAAGCAGCATCAGTGGCAATACGCCAAAAACTAAAAGAAACAGATATAACTGAGCAACCATATGAACTATTGAAAAATCCTATGAAGAACTAGGTAGAGATAGTTTGGGTGGGAAATCATTAAAACCCCAACTAACAGAAAATCCTGAATTTTTTTATTAAAAATAATCTCACTACCCCTAAAAAGAAGTAGGAAAACACTAAACAGACACTTCCTAAAGAGAAGCGTTCTCAGTCCAGAGGAAGGTCTCCTCAACAGGAGCCCTCTGAAAAGAGGTATAACCTCAGGAATAGGGATAATTTGGGAAAAACCTGATCGATATCAAGATACTGATACACGTTTCTCTCGGATCACTGAAATAATATCGAGAGACAAAATATCGACCTGCAAGAATATCGTTGAGAAAATATCGACAGACAAAATATCGAGTTTCTATCTACAAACAGGTAAGTACAAAAATATCGAGTTTAAAATATCGTTTACAAAAACATAGTTTTAAAATATATCGACTTTACTAAAAACACTATTAAATTAAATTAATATTAAAAACTAAGTACTAAAATATACTTAAAAATACTTAAATTAACTTATAATAATTAAATAATTAATGAAAGTAAAAATATAAAAAATTTTAAATCATATTTCTTAAAACATATATATATAGTAACAATATCGAATTAAATAATAGCCAATATTATTAACGTACAATAACAAAAGAGTAAAAATTACTATTCCCGCTCCAGTGGGTGCAACAGTAGGGAAAGAGTTGGATAGCGTAGGGGTTAAAATTACTATTCCGACTCCAAAGAGTGCAACAGTAGGGAAAGCGTTGGATAGCGTAGGGGTTAAAATTACTATTCCGACTCCAAAGAGTGCAACAGTAGGGAAAGCGTTGGATAGCGTAGGGGTTAAAATGACTATTCCCACTCCAGTGGTTGCAACAGTAGGGAAAGCGTTGGATAGCGTAGGGGTTAAAATTACTATTCCCACTCCAGTGGGTGCAACAGTAGGGAAAGCGTTGGATAGCGTAGGGGTAAAAATTACTATTCCCACTCCAAAGAGTGCAACAGTAGGGAAAGCGTTGGATAGCGTAGGGGTTAAAATCACTATTCCTACTCCAGTTGGTGCAACAGTAGGGAAAGTGTTGGATAGCGTAGCGGTTAAAATTACTATTCCCACTCCAGTGGGTGCAACAGTAGGGAAAGCGTTGGATAGTGTAGGGGTAAAAATTACTATTCCCACTCCAAAGAGTGCAACAGTAGGGAAAGTGTTGGATAGCGTAGGGGTTAAAATTACTATTCCCACTCCAGCGGGTGCAACAGTAGGGAAAGTGTTGGATAGCGTAGGGGTTAAAATTACTATTCCCACTCCAGTGAGTGCAACAGTAGGGAAAGCTTTGGATAGCGTAGGGGTTAAAATTACTATTCCCACTCCAGTGGGTGCAACAGTAGGGAAAGCGTTGGATAGCATAGGGGTAAAAATTACTATTCCCACTCCAGTGGGTGCAACAGTAGGGAAAGCGTTGGATAGCTTAGGGGTTACAATTACTATTCCCACTCCAGAGAATACAACATTAGGGAAAGTAAATAATTCATATATTATTCAAATATCTAAAAATGAATATCTATTAATAATTAATTTAAAAAAATAATTAACAATCATTATTTCAACTAATCACCTATTAATACAAATTAATTAAACATTAACAAATAAATATTTTATAATTTTAAATTATTTTACAATTATTTCCAAATAAATAATTTTTAATTAGTTTTAATATTTAATTAATTATTAATAAATTACTTTCCACCCTATGCCCTTATACACCCACAACCCGCTACAGAAATTAAAATCGTAAAATTTATATAACTACCAATTACTCAATTAATATAAATCAATTAACAATTTTAATTAAATTAATTAACAAATATTAATTAATTAACAATTAATTACTATTTACTATCAATAAATAAAATTACATATTTAATTAATTATAATTAAATTACTTCCCACCCTATTCCCCTATAAACCCACAACCCGCTACAGAATTAAATTAGTAAAATGTACATAATTACCAAAAATTCAATTAATATAAATTAATTAACAATTGTAATTACATTAATCAACAAATAGTAATTAATTCACAATTAATTACTATTTACTATCAATAAATAAAATTACATATTTAAATAATTATAATTAAATTACTTCCCATCCTATTCCCCTATAAACCCACAACCCGCTACAGAATTAAATTAGTAAAATTTACATAATTACCAATTAATCAATTAATATTAATTAATTTCCTATTACAATTAAATTAATTAACACATATAAATTAATTAACAACTAATTACAAATTACTATCACTAATTACATTTACATATTTAATTAATTAAAATTAAATTTCTTCTTACCCTATTCCCCTATAAACCCACAACCTGCTACAGAATTAAATTACGCAATAATTATTAAAACAAAATTCATTAAATACAATTATTTATAACATAAATACACACTTTTCACACATATTATAACATAAAAATACACTATAAAAAATTATATATTATAAAAAAATCGATATTTTTAACTATCTATATTATATACAACGATTTTTTAACTATCTACATTTTTAACAGTCGATATTACTTCACTTACCTTAAAAACGATATTTTTGTAGTCTATATTCTGTCCTGTTGATATTTTGTCCAGTCTATATTAAAAACTCGATATTATGTCCAATCGATATTTTGGACTCGATATTATGTCTGTGCACCGTTTCTCTCATACCTTTCAGACTTCCTCGCAGAAATCCGAGAGAAGAGGACGATCAGAACAAAAAGAAGAACGCGTGAAGTCCAAAGATGAACAGCACGTTCCAAAAAATACGAAAACTCAATTCACCAAGAGGAAGGTAGCAAGTGTAAAGATCAGACATGCCGAGGATCTTGAGGACACAACTCAAGAACGGGGAGTGGGCCCAGACAATGCTAGACAGCGCAGCAGAGGTAACCATAGCTCGCAAGATCATGAAGAATCATCTGGAGACAGTGGTTGCATTCAAGTTGAAACTGCCGACACCAGGGTTAGTGTACCCCATAAGTTATATGAAGTAACACTCCGGATCGAGGGGGACATACCTAGAAAAATAAAGGCACTCTTTTGGGAGAAGCTATCTAAGGGTTATGACATTCTTCTAGCTGAACAAGACTGGCCACCTGAACTTGTCAGGGAGTGCCCACATGGTGAAGAGATAATTATGCTAGCCTTCTCAAATCACATTCCAATTCATAAAAAATACACCTATGACAGAAAATGGGCAGTAGCCCAGGCTCCAGCATTATATAAAAATCATGTAGGATGGGATGAGGACTCTCCTCACCATAAAATCCAGTTAAAAAACCAACCTACTGCACAAAGGCAGTATCCAGTTAATCAAAAAGCAAAAAGACACGTCAGGGAGATCTTAGATCAACTTGAATACCAAGGGGTGATTGAAACATGCACCTCGTCAATGGCCATTCCTTTGTTTCTTGTCTCCAAACCAGAAAATACCTATCGTCTAGTTTTGGACTACAGACACTTAAACTCTTGTTGCAAAACTTTTGCAGTTCAAAACGCACACAGTGCAGCACTGATGAATAACATTGTGCGCAAAAAATATAAAACCACATTAGATATTTCTAACGTTTTTTTCTGTAAAACACTGCACTAGAAAGCAGGAACTTGACCGCTTTCTCAATTATGGGGACACAGCGACATTTTTGCCATCTCCCCCAGGCATTCAAGAATAGTCCAGGATTATTTTCAGCAACAGTAACAGAGTTACTACAAACATATGATGATGTGGCATTATCTTATGTCGACGACATCTATCTTATAGAACAGCGGTCTCCAACCGGTCGATCGCGAGCTACCGGTAGCTCGCCATGGTCCTGTGAGTAGCTCGCCCCTGCATTTTGATCTTGTAACCCTTTATTTTCTTTAACGTTTTTCGTCCTTTTTTAATAGCTGTTGCACCCTCACCCAAACCAACTGCTCTGATAGGCTTAACTAGGCTTAGCTGTGGGGTAGGTGCGGGATGAAGAGGATGACGTTGTTCATCATCTGAGTCATCACTATGGCACCTGCCTTTCGCACCGAGGCGCCGTGCTTTCAATCTGCATGACATGTGCCGGTGCAGAAAGAGGCCGGAAATCTTGCCAGCATGGCAGTAGCGTGGCGCAGGCAGTAATGAACTTCTAACCTACCAGTACTTGCACCACCCGCCCCTCCCTAGCTACGCCACTGCCCACCTGCCTTTTCCAGGCTGCCACGGAATCTCTGATCTGCGTGGGAAACAGCAACAGATCAATCGGTAAGCCATGTGCTAAAATATTTGTGGTTGCTTTATTAGTTGTGAGCAGTGACGGCTGGCGGGGCAGTGCAGGGGAAATTAACAAAAGCAGTCTGTCTGGCCTCAAAGGCTATTTTCTCCTGCTTGGTGTCACCTTGCCCCGTGATTCCTAAAATTAATTTGCACCAGGTATTGACAGTGTTGGGTACAGATTAATTGGATTTTGGATGTTTCTCTACAGACAGCAATCGAGCAACATAATTATGTATTTACATTTTAGAGAAGTCCTTTATTCGTGTATTCCCGGCAGCAGGGGACAGAACTGTGTAATTAGCGCCCACAAATAGGTTTGCAAATAAGCACTTTTACATTCATGGGGCCCTTTTTGTGGCATTTGGGACTTCCCTCGACGAGATCTCGTTTGGTTGTGTATTCTTGGCTAGAGGCTTGTTAAGCGACTGATCTAGTATCAGTTTCTGCTGGTCAATGTGAAAGTGAAATGAGTTCAATAATTTTAAACATGTGTATTTCGTTGTGTACATGGATGGGTGTGCCCTTTTAGTTCAAGGGGTAGTCAGTTGCGTCCTGTACTGGTTGTTTTCAATACCACTTGCATGTCAGGCAGTTAGCACTTATGTAATATGATTTGCCTGCCGGTGTCATATATTTAGGTAACTTTATTTGAAAGGTTCTCAGATGTATGTCGGTGTTAAGAGAGAAATCTGCTTTTCAGCAGGTCAGCTGTCAGTACCGTGATGAGTATGGATACAGTGCTGGGTTGCATGGTGAGGGTGTAAAGGGGTTTGTTATTGAAAGGGGAATTAATGAATACATTGCACAGAATGGGGTCATGATACCTTATCAGACTGAGTCCACCAGTTATTGCCCATGCAATAATTTGCTCTCAAAACTAAAGTTCAGCTGGGCATTTCAACATTAGTGGGCTTTTGCGCAGTGCACGCTCCGGATTACTCATTGGTGGGCCGAAGTTGTAGAGGAGCATCGAGGCAGGGAAGAATGGTGGGAAGCGCATGATCCAATGTCACCCAAGTAATATTTGATAAAAAATATAATCAGCTAGCATGCTCCTTTAATTGTCCACAAGGCTTCATCTGACATGCAAATATGAGACCCTTGAATTATGTGTTGGCCAAGGCATCAAGGTCCAGCACGTGACTGGCAGTGGAGCAGCTCTTTTCCCCGAGCTCACTTGAATTTCCCACACAGAGCCATATGCTGTGTCAGGTAGGCACTTTCATCTGTGGAGCTAAGTGGCTGTTGGGGCACCAGCAGTAGGTTTGGCGACACAGCAAAAGAGACACATGTACTGCCCCAGCCCCAGCAACTGCCCCAGTGGCTGTCAGGCCTCTGAGACCATGCACCGCCAAGTCACCAAGCAGAATAGAGCTAATGCAGAATCACCAGATCACCATCCCCAGGCACCACTAGCAGTAAGTTTCGATCACAAGGAATCTGCTGTGCACCTCACAATGTGTACAAACTGTTTGGTTGAGCACTGCTTTCATGCAGCCATCATAGGTTAGCACCAGATTCTGCCACCCTTTATGTTTTTAAAAGATCCATATATTTTGTGTACCAACACAGAATTGGTCAGATGTAATGGAAAGAAAACAGCCACTTGTTAAAAAAAATATTATTTTCACTTTTCAAGCGACGATTAATAATCGCTGAACTGATGTTTTCATTTTCTCTCCACTGGGAATCATTTAACTTCAGTGCATGTTCAAATCACAATATGGTCTCTGAAGAAATGAGGCTTAAAGTCAATGAAGCTGCATATGGGGGTGTCTCTCGTAAAAATGCGCGAGTTGCTTGGCATTTAGTAGCTCACAATGATTTTCACTGATCAGAAGTAGCTCTCACTTCAGAAAAGGTTGGAGACCCCTGTTATAGACGATGACTTGGACATGCACTTGAAAAGAGTGAACACCATAATACTTGGGTTCGCTTCTGAAGGGTACAAACTCAATTTGAAGAAATCACGAATTGCCCACCACAACGTCCTATTCTTAGGATATGAACTTTCAAGTGTAGGCAAAAGCCTGGCAGCAAACTTTCTAGAGAAATGTGCTCTGCTTCAACCTCCAAAAACGCTGAAAAACTTACAGTCAATTCCAGGATTCCTGAATTTTGGAAGAACTTATGTTCTAAATTACGCAAAAAGGGTTAATCCTCTCTACGAACTAATCAAAACTGATTTCAAACCAACTAATTGGACACAAAAACACACAGAAGTTTTGCGTTCAGTGCAAACAGACAGGTTAGCAAAAACACAGTTACAGACACGCGACAACGTGAGAAATCTGGCGATCCGAATCATCCCAGGGAGATGCAGATTCACATACCTAACCTTTAATGAAGGTGAAAAGGTACCAATAGCATACAAATCACACTTGTACACACAAGCTGAAATGAAATTCACTGCTACAGAAAAAATTCTGACAGCGGTTCAAACTGCAGTAGCAAAAGAGAGAGCTCTCGTGCAGGGTAAACACATAATGACTGTTACACCTGTACCTGCCCTAGGGGCAGTGACAAAAGCGAGCATTCCAAATGCTAAGGCTTTACATCCGAGATGGATACAATGGGTTAATTCTCTTGCTGACGTTGAATACGTTTTTGACCCCTACGTGAAAACACAAGAATTTCTACAATACGAACACGAAATAGAGATTCTGCCTCTAGAACATTACGGATGTATAATCTATACAGACGGATCAGCACAGCCCGCAATTGGGGGTAAACAAGCCTACAGTGCTGCGTGCGCGATTGTTAAAGGTCGCTGGCGCGAAGGTAAATTTCAACCTATGGTCACTAAAACGCAATCACTCGGAGACTGTACAGCTCAGCGAGCTGAACTACAGGCTTTCAAGATGGCGCTTAAAAATACCGGTCGCAAATTCCCCACACTCATAGTGTGCGATTCATATTACTGCGTCCAATCTTACAATGAATATCAGCAGAACTGGGTTCAAAACAGTTTTAAATATGCAAAAGGTGGCACAATTAAGCATAAAACGCTTTGAGAACAAGTAGTTCTATTACAGAAAGAACTACAAAAGACTCACAGGATTCATACACTGAGTCATCAGCGTAATGGCGTTCACGTTGCAGGGAATTCATTGGCTGATGAAGCCACGAAGGCAGCTGTGCAGACGGCTTCCGTAGCTGCAATCACTCGTTCTAAAACAAAAATAGACAGCGAAATAATGCAAGCTGTCACCGCTTCAGTAAAAGACAGTGGTAAAACACTCCCAAAAGGCTTTCCAGTAAAGTACTCATATATAACTGATGCAAATAATGTTTCTTTTGCTCGAATCTCTGGAGTGGGGGATAGGGCAATTCCAAACATAGAACATAGGTTAGGACTAATCTTAGCAGCACATGAAGGGCTAGCCTCTGCACACGCAGGAGTTTCCGCAACAGTATCTTTATTAAAACAGAGATATTGGTGGCCGCGCATGGGGAAACAAACTAGAAACTATGTTCTAGAATGTGAAATCTGTGAAAAAAATGAAAGTTTCAACAGTGAAAGGACCAGCACAGACGCCCCTTCTAATTTCAGATAAACCATTAGCATGTGTTTACCTGGACCACTGTGGTCCCTTACAAAGGGATGGCAACTATAAATATATCATGGTTGCAGTGGATTCCTGTACAAGATTCATTTGGATTTGGCCTCAGCGCTCGGCTGACGCCCGAACTGTTATAAAAGATTTGCGAGTTCTTATCGGCACATAGGACCCTAGTGTAGTTTTCCCGATTCATGCCCATATATAGGTATAAATCACTCAACCCTTATATAGGCATAGAAATCATAACCATATTAAGACTTAGCCTATGCAGTCCAAATACTGCATGGCTACTTCCACTTGTTCTGAAAATCCACAACGATTTCTTGGAAAAACCCACCGTCAGCAGTTAGGGACTTCCCCTTGCTTGAATATTGATTTATCCAGGTACTCATTGAGTTTTTAAAGAACTGAGTCTTTGATGACGTTATTATATCCAACCTTACGTCAAACTCGGCACCTTCAAGGTATAAATATGCCCACTCTTGCCCAGGCAAAGACACAGTGGTTTGGAGCAGTTCGACTTTCTACTTGCCCGACGCATCTCGCCGCAGCAAGGGCCAAAGGAAGCCGACCCTCCAGCGGACGCACTGAGAGATACGCTGTCTTTTCTCCTGCAGAGAAATCCAGCTCCAGTGTTTCCAACCTACAATTACGGGTTGTTGGGAAATCGAGTCCTGAGAGAGAGATACCAGACCTCCTTCATTCTAAACCAAGGTACAGAGCTGATTAGACCCTTAGAGAATTTTTGTATAGATTCTTGGCAAAGAATACTGAAACTAAGCTACACCTCACTTACTTTTTCCCTTGTACTAGACCTAGGTTAGGTACACCGGGGTAGGCGTATTTTAAAAGCACCAGTTGAGTACGTTTAGTCTTTATTTATTCATGTATGAATTCTATGTTATTTTATATGGCTTAGAAACCATATCATGCTTTTACAGTATTATTTTATAATACTCTTCGTACTGTACGCATTATACCTTGCAACCAGTATTACGATTGTAGCAGTTCATTTCCTCTGCTTGAGAAAGAAGACTGTTCAATAAATACTTTTATTGAAAACATCCGTCTCTCTATTTCTCTGCACCTCTGGTGAAACAAAGCATGCACGATTGATTGAGTAAAATAACTATCTAGGCGTCGATTCCGATCCGGTAAAATGCGCTCCGAATCGTCGTACGGAGCAATTTTCCCCGTACGAATCGTACCAGTAAACGTCCCCGTACGTACGACGAAGTACGATCCGTACCAGGAGCCAAAGACCGTACGAGTCGTACAGGACTCCGTACGACTAAAATATCCGTACGAGTCTCACTCGGAACCCGCTGCACGTGACATCGCTACGGTTCGCAGCTGGTGTTTACGACCCAGCAAGTACGATTCGTGTCGGGTACGCACCGTACGACCCTTTTTTTTACGGGAGCTGGAAACAGCCGTAAACGCATAGTTCGCGCCGAAACAAGTACAGAACGCCCCCCCCGGGGACGCCGCGTACCCCCCATGATCGCCGGGTTACACGCCGTACCCCTGCGATCATGTGGGGTACGCGCTGTACACCCAGCGTACATGGGGTACGCACCGTACCCCATGTACGGTGGGTGTACGGTGCGCACCCCATATACGCTGGGTGTACGGCGTGTACCCCACATGATCGCAGGGGTACGGCGCGTACCCCGGCGATCATGGGGGGTACGCGGCGTATGGTGTGTATGTGATGGAGCGCTTTTCCGTACGAATCGCCCTTACCTGACGCAGACCGTACGAATAGCGTCCTGATCACCCGGTTCGGATCGTACTCGCCAGGTCGTACAGTGTGTTTACGAGTCGTACGGATTCGGCTACGAATACGAATCGTACGGGGGATTTATTTTACCGGATCGGAATCGAGCCCCTAGTGTTGGACCCGGCCCTTTTGACAGGTTCACCCGAGACTTTTTGCTTTTTCCTAGCCTGTTTCTGTGATCTTGTGGGGGATTTTAGGCCTCTGCGCACTTTTTCACTGTGGTACAGTGTAAACTGCGTGAGCTCTCTGTGTATATGTGGTGATTGACCTGCCCTCCCATAGGAATGAATGGGGAATATGTATGCCCATGGTAGTTCCTGATGTGTGGGGAGTGCAGGGTCGAGTTTGGTATGTGCAAACTCGTGGGATTGAATGCTGCGCAATGATATATGCGGCATGGTTGTGTCTAGTGTAGAAGTGCCACTTTTTGAAGTTGGCATATTTGTGTAAATTGTGTCTGGCGTGTGATTGGCTGGAGCCTGGCTCCAGGAGTGAGCCTGGGCCTGCTTGTGGATTGACTGTCTGGTTTGAGGGTCCTGAATGGGGCTGGGTTTTCCCCAACAAAATACTGGCTCCCTCCCTTATTCTTCGGAAACAAAGTTGTCATGTGTATGCGGTTGTCAGAAACTAATCCCTTCTTGTGAATTCGAGAAAGTTTCTTGTGACCTCTGAGCTAGCTGGCACTCACAATTAAGTCTAATATATTCGGTAGAGACCTAGTCGACCTCAGTCCTACGTCTAAGCTACAGGATATATTATTCCAATGTGCAGAGCCTATTGGGAATATAGGAACTACACTACAATTCTATGAGTGCCATTGCCAAAGACAGACTGTGAATACCGTTTTTTTTTAACAAACTATAAAACACATATGTAGACATATTCTACATAAGGTTTCAGTATAGCTATTTAGTAAGATTCTAATTTAACTTTTCCCTTTGTATTCATTTGTTGAAATAACTAAATCAAAAATGCATTTTCCTTCTTCACGATTCAGAATCGTTTTCCTTCTTCACAGCAACATCATAGATCCCAATGACATCCGTAGTCACCAATACAAATGACAAAGTGAAAAACAGATATATAGACATATTTTAAACAAGGTTTGAGTGTAGCTTTTTAGTAACATAATTGTTTCACTTTATTTTAACAATACATTTAACAAAAACAAGAATTAAAAAAATAACTCAACATCTGAACTCACAAATACAACATAATTACCAAATACCCATTAAATTACCCATTGCTACGTAATTACATGAGTGCATGAGTAGAACCTGAGTGTTTCATCAGTGCTTCAACCTCAGTATTTTAATGACTGCATGGGTATTAAGTGGGTGATTAGATATCTGCATAGGTTCTGCGCAAATGTTATAATGATTGCATAGTTACAGCCTTGTTATAACTCAATTGATAGTACCTCGGTGATTAGATGAATGTATATGTAAGACCTGCATACTTCAATGACTACATCATTTCTGCCTGCCTGATTTCAAGAGTACATGTATAGTTTCTGGATAATTGAATAACTCAATGGATACTGACTCAGTGATTTGAGGACTGCTTGCATAGTGTATGGGTGATTCCATGAGTGCCTGAATACTGCCTGACTGACTGAGAAAGTACCTTCATTGCTGTTAAAATACATAACAGCTGTCACTACATCTCTAAATCATTGGTTATCTCCTTCTGTCAGTATCAAACTAACTGTTTTACTGTATAAATGCTTTTCTTCTTAGGAAGGTGTGAGTGAAGTCTTGGTATCACACTTGATATATAATTGCATACATGGCCCTCTAGAAAAATACATTGCTTTGTTACTGAGTACACACATGCATCAGCAAGTTTCTAAACAGAAAACATTTTGAAAATGTTCAAAGCATGGCCTCAGCCACCCTCACAAGGAAAACATGTCAGCCGCAGGCTTGCGCGGTACGCACGTCTCTCCCGGAGCGAATGCTCTGCTCCACTACCTTTGCGAGCGAACGAGCGCGCTGAGTGGTGTAACTTCACAGGAACACTGCCGAGTTCTGAGCTTGGTCCCCGGAACCCCGAAATGCTACAAACTTAAAAAGGGGAGGAAAAAAAACGCGATCCCGACGACCGGCTTTTCTGAGCTTGGCAATGCGATAGCTGTACCATAAGGAAGGGAGGATTCAGGGTTTGGTGCCCCGTTATCAGGACTTGGAGTCTGGTCGATTTTGGTCTCGCTCTACCCAAATCTCGTGGTGGTCTTTTCCCCAGGGGACTTCGAGGAGGAAGCCGATGTGTTTGGCTCCAGTAGAGAGACTCCACCACCCTGCCTGCCTTCCGAAGTGGAGACAAGCAGCCGTGGAGCTGAGGGCGGCGGTTCGCGGGCTCCTGCAGAGAGGTTTGGTGGTGGGCGCGGGAAGGGGGGGATACTGCCACGGTGGACAACGCAGGGGGCCCCGCAGGTTTTTTTTCTGAAAAAGGGCTGTGTGATTCAAAAGCAGATACTGAGGTCGGGAGAGAGTTGGAGGAGGGGGGGCAGGCACTAAGTATATTAAAAAGCCACAAGGACCCGGGGGGACCTCTATAAAAAAATAAAGGAAAAAGACAGGGGAGAGGAAAGGGTGTGAGAGGTACTAAAACCGGTGCAAAAACTGACCAAAGAAAACCAGAGGTGGAGAACCCTCCCAAGACATCTAGCTTAGTTAAAGATAAGGCTGAAGGGGGCTGGGGTTCAGATAATTCCAGCAAGAGGGACAGGGGGGACATGTGAGCAAGGAGACTGGAAAGAAAAGTAAAGGCAAGGACAAGACCATATTGAACAGTGCGGTGCGGGTTACCCCTTCACTTCGCTTTTTCTTCAAAGTGCTCCCCCAGGTCTTGGCTATTAACCCAGAAAAAACAGTAATCCAATAAAACAAACATGTATGGCTGAAGCTAAGCAGCATGAGCAAATTATTGGTTTTAACAAAGAGGGTCTTATAAGTAAGCCCCCTACTCCAGCACTGCCCTCGCCTCTACAGGCCCTCGCTTTGGAGGGTTCAGCACCCCTCCCCGCTCTCCCCTCTCTCCCTGCTCACCCTACCTTCATCTCTAACTCTAATTCTACCTCTTCTTTTTCCTCTGTCCCTCCCTGTGTCATCAATGGTATTATTGATGCAAATTATGCTAATGCTCAGGACAAGGGGGCCACTATTTTTTTGCCAGACAACTACATGGAGGGTGGGGGGGGAGTCAAAAAACTCTATCGAAACTATCTTGATTAATATGTCAGCCATGAGGGAGGAGATAAGGAGTCATTTCGCAATATCTAAGGCTAATCAAAATGAAATAAGAGCAGCTTGCGAAATACTGGAAAGAAAAGTGGATGGATTGTTCGAGAGAACAGAGAGTTTGGAGGGAGAGGTGGGAGTCATAAAAGCGAATTTGGAGGCAGCTGAGTGTAAGATTCAAACATTACGAAGGGAAGGAGAAGCCATGAAGGAGAGGGTTGAGTCGCTCGAGAACTTTTCAAGGAGGAACAACCTGCGAATATTGAAAGTACCCGAGGGAAGAGAGGGGCAGGACTTAAAAGCGTTTGTAGTCTCACTCTTGAAGGACTCTCTATATTTAGATGAAACAGCAGAGTTATTGGATAGAGACATTCAACGGATCCACCGTGATTCCTTCCGCCTCAACCCCGGGAGAACCAAACCAAGAAAGATCCTGGTAAACTTTCAAACCTATACTCTAAAAGAAAAAATATTGAACCTTGCTTTAAAGTCAAAGACACTCAAGGGTCCTGACTTTTTGTGTGAAATTAGGTCAGACCGGCAATGGGAACTGGGGCAGAGGATGGAAAATCTCAGAGCAGCTGGGGCCACGGTTCAGATGCGATTTCCCGCTTTTTGCGGCTAATGTACAATAATAAGATGTACAACTTTAGATCCCCCTTTGAAGTGGATGAATTTTTAGGGAAAATGGGTGAAAGTTCAAGGGGGGAGCTATAAAGATCGGGCCAGCTGTATCTTTATAAAAAAAATTTCTGGAAAGAGAGGAAAAGAGAGAAAGAGAAAGGAAGAAAAGAAGTAAAGGAAGGGAAAGAAAAAAAAAAGAAAGAAAGGGGGAAAAAAAGTAAAAAGATAAAAAAATAAAAAATAAAAATCAAAATAACGTGTGAAATCAAAGAAAATAAAAGAAAAAAAACAAAAAAAAATTTACATATATATAAAATCTACAGTTTTTAGACACAGGTTAATTAGAAGACTTTAAATAGAGGTTATAATATACAAAAGAATCAGCATATATTTTATGCTTTTAGTTCACTGTTTTTTTTGCGGGGTACCCCTTTACTAACTTCCTATCTTTATTTTGGTAGTTTCTGTAGTAAGAGGCGGGTCCAAGGAAGAAGAGATCGGACCGGCATAAATTATTTTTCACAATTCATCATTCTTTATGCCCTAAGGAAGGCAGGGTGCAGTGGGGCTAGAAGGGTGCGGAATGGGGGGAGACGTAAACCTTGCCATACACCTGGCAAGAGTAAGGAAGGAGGGGTTTTCCAAGGGAGGGGGGAAGCAGCAGGGAGCGCACAGGGGGTGAGGGGGGAAAGCAATAAAATTCCTCAAGAGGAGTTGAGGTGGCCAAGATGGCGATGGAGTGAGACGCGTTTTGCGGTCCCTCCGGCGCCGAAACCCGCTAAGCCTCGTATAGCACCCCCGGAACCTTGCCTCGCCTGGGGGTATCGCCTGCGGAGCTGAGCCTGCATCCGAGGAGAGCATCTTGGCGGCTTGGTCTGATTCCCGGAGCCGTCCGGAGAGAGCGGGCCCGCGGCGGCGGCGGCGGCGGAGAGAGGCCTGGTCGTCCCCGCCCTGGAGTGAGGGCGGTCGCCGAGGCGGAAGTGCAGGTCGGCAGCCAGAGAGAAGAGGTGAAGGCCGGGCCCCGCTTGCAGTCGCAGTGCCCGGAGAGAGTTGGCGGCACTTTCGAGGGGCGGACCCCCCCTCATCCCTGTCTGCGGAGCGGAGCCCTGAGACGCCAGGGTTCCGCCGGAGGGGGGACCTGGTGAGATGGTGCGGAGGAGCCGGGACGTCCGCAGAGGTGAGGGGCCTGGAGGGGTCTGAGGCGTGACCAGGCCTCGGCCTGGAGAGCGAGGGCTGCCCCTGATATAGACGGCCAGGGCAGGGGGCTTGGGCCCACGTCAGACCGCTGCACAGGAGCGGAACCTTCCCCCTCTACCCTGCGGCGCCACACGAGACGGGGGGAGGGTGGAGGCAGTTTGTCTCACCCAGCGGAGCGGACAGTACTTCGGCCTTTGGAGGGCTTAGTGCACTGGGCACCCGTAGTGAGCTGGAACTGCTGCCTTGGAGGAGCCGCCACAACACCCCTGCTACAGCAGCGTGGGCACCGAGACCAGACGCCGCCATTGCAGCCTAATGATCTGTCGCAGGTAGTGGCTTGCGGTGCAGCGCGCATTTGGCGCCATCAACTGGACAGACAGCTGAGGCCTTGGTCTGGCCGCACATTGGGGGGCCTCTTCATCTACAGTGCCCGTCAACGGAAGGCCTTGAACTAGCCGCGGAGAGAGGTGGATGGTAGCGGGAGGCAGCCCCAGGGAACTGCGGCCGTGCACGGAGAAGTCTGCTGGTGGGGAGCACTGTCGGTGGCCCGGCCCGGTGGTGTCATCTGGTGGCACAAAGGCTGGCTCTGTTGGTCCAGTCACCAGTTGGGGAGACCGCACCCGATCACTAGGGGTGTCTGTCAGCGCCTTGGAGGCCCAAGATGGCGGGCAACCCGCGGAGAGGGAAGAACGGCAAAGATGGCCTAACCAAAGGGTCCCAGCTGCCTCCGTCTCCTGGGGCGAGTGCTTCGTCTGCGTCGAGGAATGATGAGGCCCCGGCTACCAAGGCGTTCATGACGGACCTTTTTGCATCTATCAAGGAAGACATCTCCGAACTACGAACTCAGCTGGCGTCGGACCTTAGAGAGGTGAGGAGGGACCTGGACGGAATCGGTGAGAGGGTGGCTACTTTGGAGGACCACGATCTGAATGTGGTGAACGATGTGCACCAATTGCAACAAGACGCGCTTCGCCTCACGGAACAAAATCTGGACCTGCAATCGCATGCGGAGGATCTGGAGAACCGCTCCAGGAGGAACAACATCCGCATTCGGTCGGTGCCATGGGACGGGGAGTCTGGCGACCTGAGGGGCTATGTCCTGGCGCTGTTCCTACAGATTCTGGGCGATGAAGACATTAGCGAGATCAAGATGGACAGGGCGCACAGGGTTGGGCTGCCCAGGCGTGGAGGGGGCCCTCCGCCGGACATCCTGGTCTGTGTACACGATTTTCAGTTGAAGGAGCGCATTCTGCGGAAGGCACAGGAGACTCCATCTTTGCAGTTTCGGGGCCATCATCCTCAACTATATCAGGACCTGGCAGCTTCCACCCTGCGGAAGCGGCGAGAGTTTCGGCCTGTGACTGCATTCTTGAGGGAACGTGACATCGCCTATTCCTGGGGCCATTCGTTCCGCATCATTTGGCAGAACAGGCTTGCGCAGATCAGGTCCCTCCAGGTGGCAAAGGACCTCCTGGGCATCGATGACACGGAATCTTCGCCGATGGCAGAACAGGCTTGCGCAGATCAGGTCCCTCCAGGTGGCAAAGGACCTCCTGGGCATCGATGACACGGAATCTTCGCCTGGCAATGGGAGTCCATCTGCGAGAGGACGGCGGAGGTCCCCCTCCTGGCATAGAGTGGGCGGAGAGGTGGAGAGGAGGATGACGGACCGGGCTACTAGCCTTCAAGAAAGAGACGAGGCGGTGGCTTCTGTTGCCTCCGCCACCCTGGCGGCCTCACAGCTTGGTTCCGGGGCGGTATGATTTATGGAGTGTGATCTGACTGGCGCCGGAGGGACATGACCGTGCAGGTACCGTGGGTTCATTTGTACTTTGTGGGAAGACGCCCCGGTATGTGGTCTTTGAGGTGCACCGGCAGGTGTTTCCCTCCTGGCTCCTAGAGAACTTCATGGACTTTTTGGACTGCCATCTTCACGGGAGGTTTGGTCCTTCCATTTTGATTGGTTTGTTTGGTATGGTATTGTGTTTGGGTTCTTCTGGGGGTGGGGGGATTCTGTGGGGAGGGGTTGGGGAGTTGATGGGGTGTGGGGAAGGGGGGGTCGGTGGTGGTGACGTTGGTGAGCTGTGGAATGTGTGGCTGGGATGTGTGAGGTTGGCGGTGGCGTGCATGGGGTGGGGGAGGTTCTTGCCAAGGCTGCTGTTGACTTATTGTCAGGTTACTGGTGTCAGGGAGGGAGTCTTGGGACGCTCTTCTGTATTGCCTGCGAATGATGGACTCTCGGGTGCGGGAGGGGAGCTTTATGAGGTGACTGTAGAGAGTTCTGGTCTGTCGCTCCATTATGCCTGTTAGCGGGGGCGTGGCTACGCGCGCAGCGAGACTGGCTGCACCCTAGCGGAGCTCCAGCGTGATCCCACACTCAGGGGTCAATTTATCCGTGAAATTCACCGCCTGGCCGGCCAGGACTAGCAGCGAGTGACCGAAGGGTGCCCACGCAGCGTTGGACCGAAAATCGGAGTTCGACGAGCCCCGAGACCGCATCAGCACCAACGAGGCCGACGCAGCCGAGGAGGTGCTCACGGCGCCGGCGAGACCCAACAGGAAAGCCCGGTGCTGTAACCGGAAGTAAGGGCCGCGCGAACGGGACCCTTGGGAGACGCGACCAAACGGCAGCGACGCCAGGACACACAGTCGGTAATTGACCCCCCGGCAGGCCACAGAAGACGGAGGCGTCCCGACGGCGAAGTGCGGCGCCGCAGAGGGACCGTGACCGCCATCCGGACTGTCGCGATTGACCGAGGAGCGGAGAGGTGCCCATCCCCCATCGCCCAATGTCACAGGTGCGGACCGGCGCTGGAGAAAGCGGACCCGGGTGACGCTCGGACTCCCGAGGGGCTGCACCCCCCAGGCTCCGGCAGGGCAGCAACCAGAAGCCCCGAACACCCCCCCAGGTCAGAGGCCAGCCCTGCACGGTGAGTGCCAAGGCGCGAGGCGCAGAGAACGCAGCGCCCGCCTGAGCGCAGATCCGCCACTCACGGCAGCGCGGAGCACGCGGACCTAATCCCGTGCGGCGCCACAAACCGGGCCCAGAGAACAGGCAGCAGCGAAACATCCAGGGGGGGCACCGCAGGCAGTCTCTACAGCACGCACCACGAGGCACTGGTGGGGCAGAGCCGGCGGAAGCCGCGGACCACCTGGGAGACCTGGAACCCGACTGCCCACCCCACCCGCCATTGCTAACGGCAGCCAGGCCGCGGGCACGGGTCCACAGAGACTATTAGGTGTGGCGGACGCCGCAGGAAGACGCTACCTACTGCACACCACACGCGCTACAGCTGAACGCCACAGGATTTCGGCGCCCTCTAGGCCGCGACATAGCGAGACGCCCGACATAACGGGGAGTCGACGAGGAGCTTAAATTACGCCTCGCCACAGAAGCGACACGGAGCCACACGTTGCCTGGGCCGGAATCCGACCCGCGCAGTCCAACCTCACGGGAGACTCCAAGGTGGACATACCTTCACTCCCCGACCTAGGAACATTGCCGGAACCCCAGCCAGTGGCTCTGACAAGTACCGCGACCACAAACCGACACCTCGCCGGGGTCCCCCGAAGGCCAGCGCCCGCCCATGTCCGGGGGTGCCGGAAAACGCACAGGAACGGGGACCACGTCCCAAAAGGGCAAAATGGATAAGACGCAGAAGCAAACGGACGCGGATCCGGTGGCGACTAAACTGGACTCGGTGCTGGCAGCCATGGAACGCCTGGAAAGTTCCATCCAGTCTACCCGGACGTCCCTGGAGGCGAAAATAGACGGAGTCGCCATTGACCTAACGCACCTGAAGGAAGATCACAAGAAACTGGCTGAGCGCACCAAAACCCTGGAAACCACGGTGACGGGCATGGAACCTCGGGTCGCCCAGTCAGACAAGCAGATTAAAGATCTCCTCAACAGGGTGGAGTTCCTGGAGGACAGGGCAGAGGATGCAGAAGGGCGGGCGAGACGCAACAACGTCCGCATAGTGGGTTTGCCCGAAAAATGGGAAGGCAAGGATCCGACCACCCACGTAGAAGAATGGTTACGCACCCTGCTGCCGGAAGGTACCCTCTCACCGCACTTCGTGGTGGAACGGGCGCACAGAGTCCCGTCAAGGCCACTGCACACCGGCTCCAACCCGCGCCCATTCCTGCTCCGTATCCTGAATTACAGGGACCGGGATGCTGTCCTGAGAGAGACTCGGAAATTGGGCACCATACAGGTCGAGAACGCGAATATAATGTTCTTCCCAGACTACACGATCCAGGTGCAACGCCAACGACAATCATTCCTAATGGTGAAGCGGAGGCTACGACAGCTGGGACTTACGTACTCCCTCCTCTTCCCAGCAAAACTCAGGGTGGTAGCGAATGAGAAAACGCACTTCTTTGACTCCTCGGAGGATGTGGAAGCCTGGCTGGACAATGGGACGGATAAAAACACCGGGAGGTCGGGACGCCCGGACAGGCCAAGGAAACGCAGGAGGTCTAACAGGAGACGTGGAGCTAGGTCACCCTCTCCAGCGGCCAGCAGCACCCAACACAGCGCGAGCCCACCAGAGGAGGAGGTGCGCAGGGAACAACAGGAAGCTCTGCGAATGGTCTCGGAGCTCAGCGGCTCCCCTTCACAACGCTCCCCGCCCGCCCACAGCCCCAGAGTATCGCCAAGCGACGACGAAGCGATCTATGGACTCCCGGACTCGCAGCTCTCGAATGGGCTGCCCGACATCACCCCACAGACATCGGACCTGTTTGGCTAATGGAGGAGTGCCATGCCACGGGGCCACCAGTGATAGAGGTAAAGACACAGCGAGGCCTGGTGGAGACGGACACGGAACACGCAGTAAGTTGAGACAATGTCATGTTTGCAGTAACTTGTTACGGAGCAGCTGCCCGGTGGCACCCTTGCCACGAGGGCCGCTACATTGCGGGGTCCCTATAGGTGGGCGATAGTTAACGACTCCAGGCTCAGCTGGGGCAGACACCCCATGACTTTCTGGACATGTTACTAACCAGCCAGTGGGCCGGCCTGATGGCCGATCGGGCCTACACTACACACCCCCCTGGGAGGGCACTCACGCCTTCACGCTCGACGAACTCTCACTGGGCACTTGGACTGCGCGATGGGCAGCAACCCCCCAGCATGGACTGTTTGTACTTTTTGCAAAAAGTTTGGACGGCTGCACGTTTGGCAACCGACCCGATGGTATTCCCCCCAGTTAATGTTTACCCCCCCTTTCCCTACTGTGCAACGCTGCATACATGACCTATGGGGGTGCTCACTGGGTTCTCCTGGGTGCTGCTCGAAAAAAGCTGAGGATGCTCTGACGCTGGGTGGTGGAGGGCCCCTTGGGGAGGCGCTTGGTGTGGGGGGGAGAGTGGGTGTGACTGACTTGTTATATGCTGATGGCTGAAGTAGTACTGTGTACCTGGAATGTACGCGGAATACACACACCTGCACGCAGATACATGATTTACTCCTACTTAAAGAGACACAAGGTACAGATAGCGCTCCTCCAGGAGACACACCTAACAACCCCTGAGGTACACACCCTGCGCAGGCGATGGCGCGGACAGATTTATGCAACTGGGTTCTCCTCTTACGCTAGGGGGGCACTGATATGGATCAGACCGGGGCTCCCGTTTGAGGTAGAGGACTCCCACATAGACAAGGAGGGGAGGTTTGTGGCAGTGAAGGGGCGCCTAGACGGGCGACCGCTGGTGGTGGCGTCGCTCTATGCCCCTAACACGGACCAGCAGGGCTTCCTCGAGACGGTCTCCGCGACACTGGCACATTGGCATGGGGTCCCCTGGGTGCTGGGAGGGGATTATAATAGTGTACTGGACACCACACTGGACCGCTCATTCCCACCACTACCCAATGCGCCAGTAGTGGGCGCCATGAAAGCTCTTATAGCCTGGGCCTCACACTGGAACTTGCATGATGTGTGGCGCCATCGGAACCCCACGGCCAGGATATACTCGTACTATTCGGGAGCCCACACTCTACACACCCGATTGGACAGATTCATGCTCACGGATGATCTACTCCCGCTAGTGACGGACGCGCATTACATGGGTAGGACACATTCGGACCACAACCCACATATGTTAACCATCACTAGGGAGAGTGCCCGCCCCCCTTTCCCCACTTGGAAGCTGCAACCAGACCTCCTGCTAGACGCGCCCTTCCGAGATTCACTGTTTGCACATATAGTACATTACTTTGAGGACAACGCAGGCTCAGCCACCTCTCTGCAATTGGAATGGGAGGCGTTTAAGGTGGTCATTAGGGGGCAGTGTTTAGGTACACAGGGGAATCTCAAACGTCAGGTGGAGAGGGACCTACAGAGGGTGGAGGAGGAACTGAGTCGACATGAGCGGGACTCGACGGGAGGAAATATCGCTGGCCTTCGACATGCGCAGGCGACCCACGAACGGCTATTGGAGAGGCTCCGATGCCTGAATTTTGCGGCTCATGCGGCACGCACACATGATAGGGGGGATAAGCCTGGAAAGTTGCTGTCGTGGCTCATCGCCAGTGAAGACCGAACGAAACCAGTCACAAAGGTGCTAGATGCGACTGGGACGCCCCTACACACACAGTCAGAGATTCATAGAGCATTCACTACACACTACGGAGCGCTGTATCGCTCTTGCCTGCCCACACCCGCCCCGGACACGGAGGAGTATCTCCGTCGGTTGACGTTGCCGACACTCACCGACGCCGAACGAACTATCCTCGCGGCACCCGTCGCCCCTGAGGAGCTCCGGGAGACCATAGCAGCGCTCTCAAACGGCAAGTCCCCTGGCCCCGACGGACTCCCAGCGGAGTTTTATAAAGCCTACCAGGACCTCCTGATTCCTGAACTCGTTAAATTATATGAGACGGCTCTAGAAGATTCCTCCCTGCCCCCTTCCCTGAGCGAAGCCACACTGATCTCCCTCTTGAAACCGGGTAAGGAGGGGACGCTTATGGGCTCATACAGGCCACTCGCCCTCCTAAACACAGACTATAAAATACTAGCCTCCACTCTAGCGAGGAGACTGGCCCAATATACGCCCCTCCTGGTCCACCCTGACTAGAATGGGTTTGTACCCACATGCAGCACATCGCTCAATATCCGCCGGTTATTCAGGGTGCAGGAGTACGCGAGAGACCCTTGGCCACGATCGGGTTGCATAGTATTAGACCTGGAAAAGGCATTTGATTCAGTGGAGTGGCCGTACCTTAGAACGGTTATGCAAAAATTTGGTCTGGGAGACGACTATCTGGAAATGGTGGGACTCCTATACCAGACGCCCACCGTCCGGGTCCGGATAGGGAGCCTGATTTCGGACGCTATACAGGTGAGGCGGGGCACGCGACAAGGTTGCCCGTTATCGCCCCTACTCTTCTCATTGGCCATGGAACCGCTGGCGGAGATTCTGAGGATGCAGGGCGCCCAGTGGGGCATCCCATTGACAGACGGGGAGCACGCGGTTTCCTTGTATGCCGATGATTTACTCCTCTACGTCCGGGACCTGACGCGGATACCCCCGGAACTCACCAGTGCCCTCAGCGAATTCGCGACGCACTCGGGTCTAAGGGTCAACTGGGGTAAGTCTGGGGTTTTCCCCTTTCACTCAGATATGCAAGAATGCGTAGTACGGCTAGGGGACACGACGCTGACGTGGTATGCCGGCACCTTTAAGTACCTGGGCATACACATTTACAGGAACGCGGCGGATATACTGGATGGCAACCTGGTTCGAGCCATAAACTCCTTGCGGGCACAAATCCGATTCTGGGGCACGCTCCCGCTTAATGTCCCGGCCAGGATCACCCTGTCCAAAATGATAGTCTTGCCCAGACTTCTGTACTACTATTCAAACCTGCCGGTATATGTCCCAGCCCGGGTCTTCAAAGACCTGGAGGCCTTAACGCGAACCCTCATATGGAATGCGGGGAGACCGAGGGTGGCCCTGAAAAAATTATATGCCCCGACGGCCTCGGGGGGACTAGCGGTCCCGAACCACGAGCATTACTACCTCGCCGCACAGCTTCAATGGGTGGTAGCGTGGCTCGCGGGCAGAAACTTAAGCGATACGGCCTCAACAACCCCAGCACTGACCCATGCGGAGGCTCTCGCACTGTTCCACCCCCTCAGAGGCGTGACACGTGAGACGCAACTACATGTAGCGGTGGCACTGAGATGCTACAAGCGTGCACTGACATTAACCAGGGAAACTACACCCTACGCCCCAGCATTACCACTGGAGGGACTACCCAGACCGGGAGGAGTGGTGACGGCAGCGCGCCTGCAAGACTGGGCACAGGTGGGACTTGAAACGATGGCGGACCTCTATGACGATGGGGCCCTGGTGCAGTTCGAGGGGCTAGTGGAGAATCCTGGACTACCAGCGGGTCAATTCCTGACGCATGCATCAATGATACGGGTCCTAACGGAACACTGGGGAGATATGTCAGCGGAACCTGAGACACACCTCTTAATACAGTACCTGCACGTAATGGGGGCGGGCACGCACGTCGTACACTGGCTAACGCAGGCGCTGAGATCCCACACTACATGCTCCCTGCGATCGCTCAGGGACAGGTGGACCACTGACAGGGGGGAGGACTGGTCGGATAAGGAATGGGAAAGGATTTTAGAGGGGCCACAACACATTCCCCGCAATTCGAGATTCAGAATCATACAGTTCTACATAACACACAGGGCATATCTGTCCCCGGACAAGATTAATCGTTACTTTGGCCTGGACACGTCCAAATGCCCACGTTGCGCGCTACTGAACGCGGATCTCCTACACATGCTATGGGCATGTCCCAAACTACAGACGTATTGGCACGATGTCACCACGCTGTTGGCGAAAGGGACGGGGCTAAGTGCTCGACACGACTGGGACACCTGTGTATTGGGCCTCCTCACCAGGACGAAACACAACAAACCGCACATGAGGTTCTGGGATTTAGGGCTGATAACCGCCAAAAGACTCATAACCCGCCACTGGAAAGCAGCAACACCACCGCTGACAAAACATTGGAGTGCCTCCCTCACCTACTGTGCGACCGCAGAGGGCACGGTACTAAGCAGGGAGGAGACGGCGGGGCGGAGAGCCATACCGATAGCCCAGATGTGGGAGGGTTTCCTTCGAGCTTTCGCCAGGGCCTGCCATGATAAAGGGGTGATGTAGAGGGAGAGTAGTGAGAAAGGGGAGTAACGAAGGCCGCGCGCAGATGAACGAGAAACGCCACCCCCGTGATCCACCGCCCTCCCCCTTCCGCCCCCCCCCCACGCCCGCCCCCTACCACCCCCCCTGGTTCCCCCCCCCCCCGCTTCCCCACCCGCTCCGCCCCTTGCGCCCCCCCCCCCCACCCCCCCTCGCCTGTCAGTGGGGGCTACACACACACAGGCGACTCCGCTAATGCACTCCCACCCCGGGATTCAGAGTTATCACGCACCACTTGTAACACCCTCCTGCGAGCACCACGGGGCAGCACCCTATGAGGCTACTCCGCCCGAAACCAACGAGACAAGGCCCACACTGCAGCACCCCCCCCCCAAGCTTAGGTTCGTTGCACCCACACTTTCTTTCCTGTTCTTCCCTAGATCGGAATAGCGACACACACGGCAGAGGTCGCCCCCCAGTTGACCGCACCAGACCTGCCTTTCCTACTCGCACCCTCACTACTAGCATACAGAGACTACACACAGGAGTGCAGCACATAGGCAAGCCACTGCCGAGACCTTCCACCCCATGGTGCCGACATCCTGACCAATCTAGTCGTCCACAGCACTAGTACATGCCGCCCGGAGTCGGGCCTGGATGGCTGTTCAAACTGTAGGGAGTCACCACACTTCACTACCGACCAAAAGGCTGCGAACACCGGGGGGAAGGCTGGACACCAAGCTACCCATCTGGGCGGGCAGGATTGGATGTCCTGGTGGGAAGGGCACTGCGAGGCACACCGAGACAAGACAATGGAATGAATGGTCTGACGCATGCAGTGCCCACCCATGAG
This sequence comes from Lissotriton vulgaris, assembly GCF_964263255.1. Lineage (NCBI taxonomy): Eukaryota > Metazoa > Chordata > Amphibia > Caudata > Salamandridae > Lissotriton > Lissotriton vulgaris. The sequence continues at coordinate 558,464,979 of NC_141685.1, read as the reverse complement.
GCGATAAGTGGTGATTTTATATGTATATGCGCAATTATCGGACCTTTAACCATCGACTGTATTTGCTTTGATACTGTACGAACCACTCCGATTGTTGTTTCCCCTTTGAATTATGCACATAACGAACTGTACTTGTATACCAAGAGTTTCAATAAAACAGATTTAAAAAAAAAAATTATGCCTGTTAGCATAGGGACTTGGAACATTAAGGGCCTGAATTCCCCGCAAAAGCGACAGAAGGTATGGAAATATGTGACTGATCACCAGTTGGATGTTGTGGGGCTCCAGGAGACTCATTTAGCGCGCAAGGACGAGCTGCGCCTTCGGCATAGGGCGTATCCCCTTATATACAGGTCTTCTGCCTCCACGAAACATAGAGGGGTGGCTCTCCTCTTCCGCGCTGCGCTGCACTTCCAACCTGTGGATGTGCGCAATGATAAGGATGGCCGCTGGCTGATGGTAAAGGGTCTTGTTCAAGGGAGGTTGTGTACCTTTGTAGTGGTGTATCTCCCCAATGCTGGTCAAAATAGGTTTCTACAAAGCTTGTTGCAGAGAGTGGGAGACTTTGCTGAAGGGCACTTGTTCCTATTGGGGGACTTTAATTTGGTGTGGGATAGGGCAGTAGATAGCTCCGGTGCCCACAGGGCTGATACAGGTGTGTTTTCTGCCTCATCGCAGCAGTTGGTGGGGGAGCTGGGGCTGGTTGATGGTTGGCGATTTTTTCATCCTACATCCCGGGATTACACATTTTTCTCTCACGTACACCACTCTTACTCATGATTGGACCACATTTTCCTCAGCCAGGCCCTTGTGGGAGATGTCCTTGACTCCGCCATTCTTCCGCTTTCGGTCTCTGACCACAGTTTGCTGGTGCTCAGCCTGCATTGGTCATCAACCGGCGACGGGCAGCAGAAATGGTACTTCCCAGCCTCGGTGGCCAGGGATGATACCTCTAATAAGGCGCTGCGGGAAGCCATAAGGGAGTTTTTTTAGCTTAATCCTGTGTCTGATACCTCGGTCTCCATCACTTGGGATGCCTTTAAAGCATCCATCAGGGGCACGTGCCTGGGCCTCAATGCACATCTCAATCGGTTGCGGCGAGGGGAACGGGAGGATCTGGAGGCAGAGTTGGCAGCCCTCGACCAGGCTCACAAGCTCAATCCCTCGAGAGTGACCCTCCGGCCACTGACAGCGGTACGGGGGAAACTGAGAGCCCACTATAATAACAGGGCTGAATTTACGCTATTGAGGTTGGGAAGACAATCTTACTCTTGTGGGAACAAAGTAGGTAGGCACCTGGCTCGTCAACTGCGTGATAGGAGGGAGCGTGAGTATATTGGAGGGATTTGAGATGCGGCGGGCGTGTTGCAACATCGGGACGAAGCAAAAGTGGCCATCTTTGGCCGCTTCTATGCGGACCTCTACGAGGGGGACAGGCTCCACGCGGGAGCCCAAAGGGAGTATCTGCGGCACCTACTCCTCCCCCAGATATCTAAAGAGTGGAATGAGTTGTTGGAGGCCCCGATTACCAGGGAGGAGGTGCTGGAGGCCATCAAGAACTTAAAACTACACAAGGCACCTGGGCCTGATGGCTATACCGCCATTTTTTACAAATCATACGCCGCTGAACTCTGCGATTTTTTAGTATCCCTTTTTAATGACATGGCCGGGTCGGGCTCCTCAGCTGGCTCCTTGGCGGAGGCGGTCATAACGGTTTTGCCTAAACCAGGGAAGGACCTCGCCCAGTGTGCTTCATTCCGCCCCATAGCGCTTCTTAACATAGACGCTAAACTATACTCGGCGATCTTGGCGCATAGGCTGCAGGATCTGATGCCAGCGATCATACACCCTGACCAATCCAGATTCATCAAGGGGCGCCAGATTCACGATAACACGCGAAGGGTGATTCACTTAATTGAAAAAGCAGATAGGTTCCGCATCCTGGCGGTCCTTGTGGGACTGGATGCAGAAAAAGCTTTCAATCGTGTGGACTGGGGATTCTTGTTTAATACGATGTCGGCCTTCGGTTTTTCGGAGAAGTTTATCACCATGGTGAGGGCAAATTTTTGCAGTCCCAGGTCGCGGGTAGCGGTGAATGGCCATTTGTCAGCGTTCTTCCCGCACTCACGCAGCACTAGGCAGGGCTGCCCCCTCTCCCCCTTCTTATTCGCGTTGAGCATCGAGCCATTGGCAGTGGCGGTGCGGGAACATGAGGGGATCCGGGGCCTTTCGTTCACAGGAGAGCAACATAAAATTACGCTCTTCGCGGACGATATCTTATTCTCTGCAGCGGACCCGGAACACTCGTTGCCATGTATCAGGGAGGTTTTGATGCGTTATGAAGAGGTGGCCGGCTTCAAGGTCAACTATAGCAAGTCGTATATCCTGAATCTTACTCTTTCGCAGGCGGAGGTGGACCGCGTGCGGCCCTTGACGCCTTTAGCCTGGGCCACTGGTTCGATTGTCTATCTAGGGGTCCATTTGACTCCGACAGTGGGTAAACTGTTCTCGGCTAACTTTCCACCCTTGTTAGCGAAGATCCAAGCCGAATTGGATAGGTGGAAACCTAAATTCTTGTCATGGCTGGGCAGAATCCATGCTATTAAGATGGTTCTTCTACCAAAATATCTGTACTTATTTCAAGCACTGCCTATCCCGCTAGACAACGATTATTTTCGGCGTCTCAAGACTCAGATATTGCGATTTGTATGGCAAGGGGGTCGGGCGCGTTTTTCCTTTGCGGTCTTGCGTCGGCCGAAGTCCGAGGGCGGAGTGGGACTTCCTGACTTGCAGCTCTATTATAAAGTGGCGCAACTGAGGGTGCTAGTGGAGTGGTCGCAACAAACATCAGAAAAACACTGGTTGCATATGGATCGGAGCGTGGCTGGCAGATTGGTATGGGACTTGGCTTGGAAGCCAAAGAGGGACCGCCCTTTGAACGCCTATATTAGTACCCTGACGGGTACCACGCTGAAGGTCTGGGACACACTGGCCGCGGACGAACGATGGACCACGTTCCCCTCGCCATTCACGCCTTTGCATTTCAACCCGGCCTTCCCGCCGGCGATTCGAAAGGGGGCTTTTGATGTTTGGAGGGAGGGCGGTTGCAGAGCTCTGACCCATTTGTTTCATGGCCAGGAACCCCTCACCTTTACTAACTGTATGAGGGACTACGGGGTCCCCCAGTCCGAACAATATCATCATGTCCAGCTGATTCACTGGGCCACGTCGCCTGGGGTGTTGAAGGCGGCTACGAGACCTCCGTCGCCCTTTGAGGCCTTCATACTGCGGACCTCTGCCATGAAGGGAGTCGTCTCCTTCCTATACCAACTCTTGCTTAAATCGGCGGTGGCGCCTCGGCCTCGCTACATGGGGCAGTGGGAGGAGATGTTGGGGAGAGATATCTCCGATGTAGAGTGGTCGGCGTTATGGCGGGATTTGACAGCGTTTAACCATTCGCTGCATTTGAGGGAAGCTCATCTCAAGACGCTCATGCAATGGTATCTATGCCCAACCAGGCTCCACCGCATCTACCCGGCCACCTCTGACAAATGCTGGAGGGGATGCGGGTTTCTTGGGGACTTCCGCCACATCTGGTGGGATTACCCGGTGATCCGGCCGTACTGGGAGGAAATTCTCTCGCACCTCAGGGACGTACTTAGCTATCCCATAGAGGATTCTATGGCTTATGTCTTGTTGGGCCTGCGCGAACCCGGCCTTGAGTATCAGACACGGGCAGACAAGAAGATTTTGTGGCTATGTCTTGGAGCTGCCAAGCTTACGTTGGCGGCTGCTTGGAAAAAGAAAGAGGCACCGGCAATTTCCTTGTGGCACGCACGACTCTGGAGGCTATTAAGCATGGAAAGAATGGCGGACATCTTCCTCGGCAATTTCAAGAACTTTCAGTTTCAGTGGGGACCCTTGGTTGCCTACCTCTCTAAGGGATTACCTTCGGCTGTATGTCCTGCATCCTTGCGGTCACTGCACCTTTTTCAAGTCTAGTATGAATGATAGTATGTGAGTTTGGTATGTATGGAGTCACCACCCTAGGGGGGGAGGAGGGGGGGAGGGGGGGTGGGGAGTTTACTTTCCTGGTTCTTGGGTTTGTTGAGGTGCCCGTAGCCGAGTCCATAGCTTGTTCAATTTGGATGTGAAGGATCGTGGGCCAGACAGTTCTTATATTTAGCTCTATGTATCGTACAATGCCCGTTGACAGGCTCACCGGTATTATTGCTTTATTGCTTTACAACTCTGATTGATCAATTTCAGACTCGATATGCTTCTGCTACCATAAGATACCGCTGCTCTTTGATTTCTGATTATGCCCCCTGCGTGGGGAAATGTGTGGCACCTCCGCAGCCTTTCTTTTGTTTTCCTGTTTCTACTCGAAATAAAACTTTTACAAAAAGAATTCCTCAAGAGTCAGACCTCACAAAAGTTAGAAATCTAGTCTGTCTAATAAGTTTTATATTATCAGAGAATTGGTATATTCTAGATCATGGTAAAAGTGTCCCCATGGTAGAGGAAAATAGTGTAGAAAAACCCTTTTTTTCATGTAGATGACATCCATTAAGTTTCTATCCTGGAATGTCAATGGCCTGCGTGTAAAGAGTCGAAGGTATAAAATTCTACAATATTTAAGAGATTCTCCAGCGCAAGCCATCGTCATTCAGGAGACACATTTACTCAAAGCAGAGGTCTGTGAGATTTTAAGGAAACAAAGATGGGTAGATACGTTTCTATATACGGATCAAACTGCTAATATAAGAGGGATACTAATAATTTTAAAAAATCGGTAAAAGTTCACATTTTGGAGTGCAAGGAAGACCATAATGGGCGATGGCTAATTTCAAGAATTGTAATGGAGGGCATACCTTTAACGCTGGTGGGATATTATGGGCCGAACCAAGATGACCCCTCCCATCTGAAAGCAATTCAGAATCGTCTCATACTTTCTCAGGATCCAGTTACCTGGGTTGGTGACTTTAACATCGTCCTTAACCCTTTGTTAGATAAATCTTCTAATTCGAGAGCAGCTATCCCATCTAAATCAAGGTCTGTTTTGCTGGACATAATGGAAAATATCGGTTTAGCAGACGTATGGAGGGAAAGGGCAGGAAACAAACTGGGGGTATCTTTCCAAAATCGTAAGTATAAACATAAATCAAGAATTGACTATGCACTTTTTAGTTATTCCTTAAAAGATTCCCTCAAGGGGTTGGATTTCCTTCCCTCACATATGTCAGACCATATGGCTATTACATTTGATCTCCAAAAGGCTACTTATAAGAATAAATCCTCCTGGTCTTTTGACCGCACGATTTTATTAGAGGAAGAGGAGATACATTTTCTACTATCGGAGGTAAAGTTTTTTTTAGAATCAAACTTGGATTTGGCAGACATTAACATAGTCTGGGATGCCATGAAGGCCTATATGAGGGTCTGTATAACCAACAGAGCTACTTACAGAAAGAAGGTATATCGGGAGGAAATCAAAAATATTGAGCAGGAGTTGGCTAAAATAGATATGCAGTTGGGTTCACTTATGGCACCCCCGGGTATGGTAGAAAAACAGACCAACCTAGAAGGTCAGCGTGAAACCATATTACAAGAATGGCTATCCAAAAGATGGGAGGCGAGCAAAATTTCGCATTTCTAATTTGGGGAAGCTGCAGGAAAAGTTCTTGCATGGAAAGTTAAAGCAGAACAGGCAAGAAAGTACATCAAAGAGATCAAAAAGAAGGAGAGACCACTATTAGGACCTCAGATCGGGAGATAGGGACCGCTTTTCAAGAATTTTTTCAAGAAATATACAAGGAAGAGGTCAGGGATGACCCGGAGGCCAGAGATAGGTGGCTAAACAACATTGCCTTACCGTCTCTGCAAACATCACAAAGGGTCTATTTAGAGAGGGAGATTTCAGTGGAGGAGGTGGAAAAAGTGATCGGCCATCTGAAGAAGGGGAAAACGGCGGGTCCAGATGGGCTACCAGGAGAGCTATGTCCCGCCTTATCTCCAGCTCTGACGACCCTTCTTAATGGTATCCTTTTGAGAGGGGAGAACCCCCCTGACTCTTGGAATGAAGCCACAATCATTCTTATTCCAAAACCAGGTAAAAACCCTTTGGAGTGTGGCTCCTATAGGCCGATTTCCCTTTTAAATCATGATTATAAAGTTTTTACATCCATTTTGGCATCTAGATTGGGGGAGGTAATCGGTTCAATAATCCACCCAGATCAAAGGGGCTTTATAAGGGGGCGTCAGCTGGCTGATCACACTCGAGATTTGGTAGGGGCGATCGATATTGCAACCACATTTTCTCTTCCACTGGCTACCTTTACCTTAAACACCACCAAAGCCTTCGATAGGGTCAACTGGCCCTATCTGGTGGAGGTGATGAGAAGGTTTGGGTTGGGGTAGGTTTTTTGTCAGGCTGTTGAGAAACTGTACAGGGCCCCTACAGCTAGACTGCTAGTTAATGGCACTTTAACAGACCCGATAAAAATCACCAGAGGTACCAGACAAGGCTGTCTGCTCTCCCCTCTCTTATTTAATCTCTATATAGAGATGTTTGCTCAAGTTTTGAGAGAAGAAGTAGATATCCCCCTTTTGTATTTGGGGAGTGGGAGAAGCAGATAGCTCTTTACGCGGACGATATTTTGGTCTACGCTTCAGATCCGCAGAGAGCTTTCCCAACAGTAATCAAAAAAGCAGAGGAGTTTGGGCAAATCTCTGGTTATGACATCAACGCCAGCAAAACAGAGATTATGTGTTGGAACGTCCCTAATGTACAACTAAGAGTTGCAACATCCATGAGATACCTGGGAATACGTATTACTCAAGAAATAGGAAACTTGGCACAGTTCAACTTAGATCAGGTTGCCACGGAGTGTAGGAAACTCCTAAAATCTTGGTCGTTTTTGCCACTCTCCATTTTTGGAAGAACAAATTTAGTTAAACTGTCCATTCTCCCAAAGTTTACCTTTATTTTTAACTCTATCTCCTTGAGGTTTGAGCGAAAAAAATTGGTAAAAAGCCAGCGAGAGATAAATTTGTTTATTTGGAATTACAAAACAGCCAGGCTGACTTGGAAGAAGCTGAGAAGGAGGAGGGAAAAGGGAGGGATGGCACTGCCAGATTTGATATACTACGCCTGGGCATTTCAGTTGGCCTATTCCAGGATGCTCCTAAAAACTCCTGTAATATCATCTCTGGGGACTATGTTTAGGGCTATGTTAGGGGGAGTAGATATCCCAGTGGATGGATTTCTATTTAAGTTTGGAGACATGAAATACTTCAAAAAATTCAGATTAAAGACTCTACAATCCGCCATAACAAATTGGGTCCAGATTAAAAAGAAAGTCGGGTTACACTATTACTCAAATTTTACCCCGGTGTGGGATTCTCCTGGGCTGCCACCTTGTATGCAGGACAGTCTGGCAACACCGTTAAAGGAGGCTGGGATAATTAGGTGGGGAGAGCTATTGGCGGATGGAAGGGTACAAGACTGGGAAGTGTTGAGGGACAAGGTGGGCTTGGCCCTTTCTAGGTTTAAATATATACAACTGGACAGTTGGGCACGAGCAGTAAGCAGGAGGTGACCCCAACTGGGGAAATACAGCCAGCTTGAGCAACAATTGGTAGAAAAGCGAGAAGGGGGTAAAGAGGTGGCAATGTGGTATTGGTACATGGTGAAGGAGGCCGATGGAGATTTCGTCTTGCCAGATAAGCTATGGGGAAACGAGTTGGCCATCCAATGTGAGGAACTATGGTTGAGATCTTTTATTTTTCTCTGTAAAATAGTGAAGCCAGCCTGGTTAAGACGCAACCATTTGTTTACTCTCCACCGGGCTTACCTCTCACCCCTTAGGCTTTCCAAGTTTCTCCCAGGGAAGAAATGTAACAAGTGCAATCTGGTTGCAGCTTCAGACATACACATGTTCATGGACTGTCCTGCTATCATGTTGTTCTGGGAAGAAGTAAAGGTTACCTTGGAATCGATTTTAGTATATCGTTGAGTATTACTCTTCCGCTAATCATTTTTGGATTGGAGGAAAATGTAACCGGCCAGGCAAAGCCCTTTCTTTTCTTTTCTATTATTCTGGCAAGGAGACAAATATGTAAATTTTGGGTAGAAGATAAAGCTCCATCACATGCAGCTTGGTTAATGTCTTTGTACGAAACCTCAAAGATTGACTTGGCTAGATCATGTAGCAAAAGAAATCTGTCCTTTTGGGATTTTCTGATAAACTGGAGATAGGACTACCGGAGTTTTTTTTTCCCCCCTGGGTCCTATGATTATGCCGACTAGTCTCCAGAGACCTTGGGAAATGGCATCTCTCGTACGCAAATCATGGGTCTGGCAGGTTGAACACTGTTGGTTGGAGCCTCTCTGTTTTCCACTTAAGAGGCTGGTCTCCCGCCTACTAAAATATCGTGCCTGGAAAAGGTCATAAAGGAGGATAGAGCGCTAAAGTACCTTAAGGCAGACATGTGTGGTGGTTGGCACATCTTTGTGGATGGAGGTTATGGCAAATGAGGAAAAAAAACCAGAAAATGTTCAAAGCACAAAACCTGTTGCGAAGGCATACCTATATCAGTTCTTAAATACTTCTTCTGCTTCTAACACATATATTCAGCATACCTCAAACAAAAGTTACACTCAAAATGAAGACCTCTCGAGGCATTCTGCACTGTACATCCTTCTCAATTTTAAACAAACCATGTTTAAAGTAAAACCCTACCCTCACCTATACATGAAATTTGCATCACCCTTACTGAACATGAATCACCATGTAAACATATATGCAATTTCTTAATAGATGTACTCCTTCAAGCCATCTTTCCCAAAATATATACCTCTCTGCATCTTTAAGCAAACTCAAAAGTCCCAATGTTGTGCAAGTACAAAAACCATATCTCACATCTAAGAACATGCAAAGTGGTCATATTAAAAAAAACACATTGACAAACACTTCCCATTAAATACCTAACACGTATTACTTCTTTCTAATTCATCTGCAGGCAGACATGTTCTCATCATTTATTTTTCACCACACTATTCCTGTTTAATAATGTTACTAAAAGTACTACAACTCCTAGAATGCAAATGACAGATGTATCTATTCTACACATGATGTTTAGACATTTAAAACATTATTAGTTCCTCATTGAAACTTTCCCCAAAACTATACAGCTATTTTTCAATAAAATACACAATGTAATAAACAGGCACTAATTCATTTTTCTCTTACTTCCCAAAACATTCAACACTAACCTCTTAAACACTTGCCATCTAATAAATACAGTTCATCTCATATATTTTTTCTCATCACTGTGATACTCCTTTTATTCAAACTCCCATATACATCTTCATTTCTTTTTTAAAAATTATTTTTATTGAGTTTGTATACCAGCAGACAGATAATGAAGACTAAATACAAAAATGCTAAATTAAAACACTGTAGCTTCATAAATTATAAGGCGTCCACAGCAAGGTACAGAGTGAAACAAACCTTAATATAAGCTGCAGAGTCATTACTGCCGGATCCCCTTCTCAATTGGTAACCAAATTTTACCCCCAAACATTTTCCGTCTAATTCCCTTTAGTTTATACAGAGAGGATTCCAAATGATATATAGATACCAATTTAGCTTGCCATTTTACAAAGTTTGGTGGTTCCGGGTCTATCCATTGTGAAGTGATACAAAATCTGTATACAGACATGCTTAAAAAAACAAAAGCTTCTTCTGCTAGCGACCTTTTATAGGCTAGACTCTCTTCTACACCGAATATGACCGATTGTGCAGTTAGTTTTACCCCAATGCCTAAACTGTCCATAAAAAATCTCTCAATTTCTGAAATAAATTTAGAAAGTTTTGGACAGAGAAAAAAAACATGAATCGTGTCTGCAGCAACGAAGTTGCAACGACTGCATTTAGTCCCCCGTCCAGACTTCCATTTTGTTAACTTAGCTGGCGTATAATACAGATCGAACACCGACATATAATGTTGGGATTGAAGGGAACCATTTAATAAAACACTATTAGCTATCTCCAAACTTCTTTCTAACATTGTTCTCTCTACACCCAACTTATCTTGCCATTTCTTCACTATAGCCAAAAGATCATCTTCCTCGGTTGCCAAGAGAAGTTGATACAGAGGACCCATTTTAAGCCTTCTTTTGATTGCTTCAATAATCGCTATTTTATCTAAGAAGAGCATATTATTTGACAGCTTCTCTTCAAAAAAACTTCGGAGCTGAAGATATTTTAAAAAGTCTACACGTTGCAATTTAAACTTATCCAATAAAAAATCAAAGGAACCAAAACTTTTCCCCTGAAACAGATCACCCAAGACCCAAACACCCTGCAATTCCCATCTTTCCATCACCCGATCTTTAAAAATTTCAGGGAGAATAGGGCAATTGTAGAATGGTGTATACGATGTTAACTTAGTTAGAATCCCAAATTTCTTCTTCATTGCCCTCCAGACAGAGCAAGCCGTATAAAATATTTTAAATTTGGTCTTTTTGTAATAACTTGGTTCCACAATTCTATTCAAACATTGTTTAGCCTGCTGACCCAAGAGCATTTCGTAGATGGACGGGGCTGAGAATTCTTCGGTAGGATCCTCTGGTAAAAGCAATATCCCTATATGTTGCAATAATGCTATCCAGTGATAGAATTGAAAATTGGGAATACCCCAGCCTCCTCTCTTCCTTTGTTAGTGTGCATTTTTTGAAAGATCGTCTTGCTCGGTGATATCCCCATAAAAATCTTAAGCACATTCTATGTATTGGAGCAAAATAATGAGAGGGTATTAAAAACGGAATGGCACGAAAAATGTATAAAAATGTTGGAAATATTAGCATTTTCAGTATATTAGAGCGTCCGACCAACGAGAATTTTAAATTGTCTAATCTCTCAAGTGTTTTATTTGAAACATCACTTATTGGATCAAGATTGGCTGCAATGATTTTATTTACATTAGCCATGAGTTTTACGCCAAGGTACGTGGCCTTTTGATCACACTTAATATTTTCTATTCGGCCTGCTACAGAGTGTATAATGTGGGTCTTGGCAACATTTAATTTGTACCCTGAAATCCGGCCAAACGTTGCTGCAGCTTCTATAATAATTGGAAGTGAACTTGCAATATCGTTAGACACAACCGCTATATCATCTGCGTAAACGCAGATTTTGATTTCAACATTTTGAATTTGGACAGGTTTAATTGCAAGGTTTTTTTCTAATGCCAAAATAAAAGGATCTATATCTAAAGCAAATAAAAGAGGGGAGCAAGGGCAGCCCTGTCTCGTCCCTCTTTCTATCAAAACCTTCCCTGATAATTTCCCGGCTATCCTAATAAAGGTAGCTGGATCTTTGTATAATGCCTTTATTGCTTTAATGGGAGCATCCGGGAACCCCTTCTTCACCAAAACCTGCCATAAAAAATTCCAGGAGACCCTGTTGAACGCTTTTTCAGCTTTTTCATCGTCCAACAGGGCCACTCCCACAGGAGACTTTTCCCCCTGCGCCCAATCCAACAAAGAGACAATTCTTCCAACATGATCCGTGGTTTCCCTTTTTTGTATAAAGCCATGTTGTCTCAAAGACACCAGACCCGAGATCATAGCATTCAACCTATTGGCAATCACTTTGGAGTAGATTTTGTTGTCCGAATTCAAGAGAGATATTGGTCTATAAGATCCCATCTCTATATCTTTTTTGCCCTTCTTTTTTAAATACTACTATAATTGCATTAGACCAGGACGGTATACACCCGTTACAACGCATCTTTTACTCCGCACTACCATTACAACGCGACTTTTACAACGCATACCATTACAACGCATTGCACTGGGGGGCGCTCTAGGATAGGGAATAAGTATAATTTACTATCCAACACCTTCCCTAGGGTCCACGGGGACTGGAGTTAGAATAGTAAATTATACTTACCACTATCCAGCACCTCAAAGCGCTATGCGTTGTAATGGTATGCGTTGTAATGGTCGCGTTGTAACGGTAGGTAGTTGTAATAGTATGCGTTGTAACATGGTACATCCGACCAGGACTGGAGAGGATTTCCTTTGAAGGCCTCTTGACATATTTCCACCAGCTCTAATCTCATTCCTGAAAAACCGATAAAATTCTAAGGGAATATTGTCAGGACCCATTGCTTTCCCCTGAGCTAGTGTTAGTATGGCGCTCTCTATTTCCCCCCAACCTGGTAGCTCTTGTAGACTTTTCTTTTGTGTTTCATTTAATGTAGTTAGAATCACTTCATTTAAATATTCTTCGAATGAAGCCTCTCCTACATCATCCGTATAAAGTTTCTGGTAATAGCCTTGAAAGGCGGTCAGTACACCCTCCTTGGTCTCTTGGAGCACTCCCTGAAGATCTTCTACTTTGGAAATGTCTGTGTAGGAAGCTTTTTCCCTTACCCTTTTAGCCAAAATGCGACCCGTTTTATCCCCAATTATCTTCATTTCTAATGTACATTTTTAAAATATTTACACAATTATATACATACCACTGAATTTAGTTGGTAGATTATTTTGTTGTTTTAGCTCTGTCTGAATAGTTTTGACACTGTTAAGATTTGTAAAAACTAAGCACAAGAAGGTTACACCACTCTCACACAAAGCAAGTCTAAAATGGCACCCTCTTCATCATTCCACTCTATTATCATAAGAAAGGCAGCAAAATAAATAATTTCTTTCATTTTAGACTACTACATCTCCACTTGTGAATGGTTACTCTTTCCCTCTCTTTCAAAACAAGGTTCCTGTTGGTGCGTTTTTGCAATATATTCACGATGATGTGGAATCATTGTGGAAAAAATACAGGTTTTCAAACCGATATCTAGCTTCATTGTTCTGAAATTTAAATCCTACACAACAGTTTATTACATAGTCCTGAGTTGGAAATTAAAACTTGCCATTACTTACATTGGACCATAACTCTCTACATTTTGTCTCTTTAACACCCTTCCTCCCAAATACAGGTTTAGCTCTCTGTACCAAGCAACCCAGTGGAACCAGTAGGCCAAATAGTTCACAGCACATTCTAGAAGGAACATGCTGCTTCCAAATAAGATACAGCAGGTGTGCTTTACTCCACACTTTCAAAAGCATATTCATGTCTGTATTACATTTCTTTTCATAACCAACAGCCAATAATAAGACATTTTGTTACGGTATCCAACAGACTACCTAATTTTATTCACTTCCATGCTTACAGCTTCCAAGGAAATATATCTTTTTTTAAGCACCTCCATTTTAACTGCCTTCCCTTTGAAAAACTACCTTATTCAGCTCCAGCCTTCTCTTGACTACTATTGCTCCTTCACTTCAAAAGCCTTAAAGTATAGATTGTGGGCCACAGCTATATCTAATGGCCAAAAGAGGCTGCTAAAAAGAGAGGTAACAGGGACTTGGGTTTGTCAAATGACAGAGAGGGTTAAAGTCTCATCAGTGGCTGGCTTTGGTTAAATCCATTCCCAAATCCTCACCACATGATTGTGCACTGTAGTGGCAATGACCTAGGCACATTGACTGGGGTACGGCTGGAAACTCTAATGAAAGAAAACTTTGCATAACTGATGTCACTTTTCCATCACACTGTCATGGTGTACTCTAATATATGCCAAAGACAGAAATGAAAGTGGTCGAATCAATTCTATCCACATATTGACAAAGACAGGAAACATGTTAATAAAACTGTTTCTACATTCCTCATAGACCATCGCATGGGCTCTATTAATAACAACACTTTGCGTTTTGACATGCATGGAATTTATAGAAATAATGGAATGTACTTTACAGATGAAGGCAAAAGGTTGTTTCTAAGTAACCTGAAACTCTGCATCTGGTTTTATGTGTATCATCCATATATACACAAACAACACAACAGCTCTTCTCAGAGCCACCCTAGTACCCGAAAAATTGTGAAGTGTTTTTCTAAAGGTTTTTATTTTCTTTAGTATTTGGGAATCTTCGCAACGACGTCGCAATCCCCACAGACACATCACAAAAACTGAAAACAAAAGCAGACACTCAATGGCCATAACACATCCAAAAATAATATGGAAAAAAATTCATTCTGAACATTGCCATACACGCATTACTATATACATGCTTCTTTCAAAGCATGTTTAAAGTCATATTTTTGTGCTAAGTTTCTTTAAAACCCATCTTTCAGACCTATTTCCCATTTTCGCAGTTATTCTGGACGTCGCAACGACGTTGTTAACTGCGATGAACGCTTCTTTCTTATTAAGTGAAAACACATACATGCACACACTACACTATTACGATATCACGATGACCTTACCAATCGCGGCCCCTGAGGTTACGTCATGAAAGCAGAAAGCAAAAGCAGGATTTCAATGGCCACCACCACATAAAAAAATTATAACTATTTAATTAATTCTAACCACATAAGTAGATAACTCACTATAGAAATAACTCTATAAAAACATGTATTAATTCTTTACAACAAGGCATACTAATGATTCATTTATATTTTTTTTATATTTTCACCAATATTTGCTTTGATGTTGATAGTCGTGATATCCCTGCGATGGCACATGGGGGGCATGCTGGTGGTCGCGGCGTTGTCACGAATTTTGTGGACGATTAAAAAATAAATTTTGGACACATAACTTGTGTCACTAACACTCCCATTTATCAAGCATGGGGTTAGAGTATCTCAACCCGGACCCCTTATTTGGGCTTTCACACAGATTTTCAGCCTCAGGAACCATTCCTGATACATAAACAATGGTGGCCGTAACTTTCTATTCAGGTTGCGTCCAGCCAATCAGAGAATTCCCATTGGCGAGTTAATTCGTGATTCATTGTGAACCCACCGCGAAATGTCCGTGGCCAAAGAAAATCACTATAACTTTAAACTTACATTTCTCAAAAACACGGATTTCCACGAAATAAGCAAAAGGTACTTACTCGAACCAACATCTACCTCCCTGCCAAATTTGGTGTAAGTTCATTCTGTGGTTCGAGCTGTACAAATTTCCTATGGGAATTAATATCACAAACACAACTTTATTTTGCGCCCCAAATTCTTGGTCCCCACTGCAAAATTTCAGACAGATTGGTCAAACGACTCCAAAGTTATAGCCAACTAAAAATATCATTTTCCTATGGAAACTAAGGGCTCATTAGGATGGCGGAAGGACCACCACCTCCAGCCGTGCGGTGGCAGGCCCTCCGACATCTGACAGCAGTTTTTCTCCGCCAGATTATGATGGCGGGGGAATCCTCAGGGAAGCGTGGCGGACGCAAAGACCGTCCACCACGGTTCCGCAAGGCGGTCCTTTTCCGCCCACCTTGTTGAACCAAAACTTAGGGCAGCATTGCGGCGCTGTCTTGCAAGCACCGCCTTCTGGATTACGGTATCCCTTTCCGCCTGTCTTTTCGCGGCGGTCATCCCAAGGCAAAAAGACATGGGAAACTGATTCAGGCGCCTGTAGTGGGCCCTAATTTTGTTGGGGGGAGGTGAGGTGCACTTGGGGGGGTACCTATGGTACCCCCTTAAATTTCACTGCACCAAGTGGCAGGCTCCCTGTGGTGCCTGCCATATAGTGTAGTGAAATGCAACACATGCGATTTTAGCATCGCGGCGGGTGCTGCGGACAGTGTTAAAATGAGGAATGCGACCGCCATGGTGGGAGTCATATGTTAATTTGTGTTGTGGGACCGCTGCAGGCATGGCGGACAATCCCGGTTTACATCAGGATGGCGGACGGACTCCAGTCTGTCCATCCTAATGAGCCCCTAAGTCTTAATTATTCCTACTGGCGACCACTAATAGGCCATATATTTACACCCACATACATGCGATGCAGCACGTGCAACTAAATTTGTTTTATTGATTTCATTGTCAACTTACCTGCAACACGCCACCCTGCCCATCCCCCGCCCAACATCACCACCCGGTAGCACTGCCACCAGGAGCCGCTACTGCCCATTGATTCCATGCAGCACAGTCAAAACCATTGATTATTAAACTGGTCTTTGACAGTATTGAATATAGTGATAGTCAGTTAGTGGGTCTCCCCCAACTAGTGAGATGAACCTCTAAGCAAGGTACTAAACCTGGACTGTATTCAGCTACCCCAAGCGCACTTCCTCTACAATTAAAAAATTGGTTTGCTCATTGCCAGCAACAGGGATATGTCTACATTACTGAACCTTTCTGCTGCATGCCATTTTTGCCACCAGCTTGCTTTTTCAGAGTTCAAAATCTCTTCAACATGGCATTTGTTGAAACAAGAAAGAGACAATTGATAACCGCCCTCTCAGATGTATATGTAAATGACATACCTCGAGTTGAGCTGCTAGATTGCAGCTATCTTGTCACATAATAGCTCATTGGTTAGAGATCTGTCTTTGGCCCACCTCAAACACTGACAAATTTCACCATAGTGCTACTTTCCCAATTCACTACCCATGCACAATCATTGGTGCTGTAATGCAACGTTTCTGATTGAAACATGTTCTTTCTTCAGCTATTATTAAAACATTAACCTGTATTCTTGTATCCTCAGATACTTGGCAAACAGGAAGCTTGTCAGAACGGTATGTCATGGATATCAACAATCATTAACTGAAACGAACATAACTTACATTGAAGCTTCTACTGTACTTTGATACATCGAAGCACCATGTGGTATAGCTGCAGACATTAACATGATTCTGATAATGAAACACATCTGGGAAAACAAATCCGACAGCTAGGATAACAGCAACAATGAAACAATATTTAAAAAATATTACATATAGATACTTTTTGACAATGCAAATTGTGAGCATAGACACAGCATGCGTGACTTGGATAGCTTCATATAAGACAAAGAAAAGCTGATGAATTAGTAGCTAGTCCAATTTATTCAGTGAAAGTGTTTTAGAATATCTGGTCTCGCGCTCAGTTTCGCTATTACATCTTGTTCCTTGATGTCTCCAGAAGTATCTGAAAGTGTTAACATATTGTTCGTCTACATCAACAACAGATCGTTAATTATTCACCAGATGAAAACCTTCAGCACTACTCAGCGGAGGCTGTAATTGTAACTGCTTATTTGGCATTTTATTACCCAACATTCAATTAGCTTGGAATCTGTTTTGTTCAATGCTGGCTGTGTATAAAAAATTTCAGGGAAAGAAACAATGTTTGGTTTGAAAATGTTTGTACCGTTAAAAAGTCTTCCTTCTTTGGCTGAAAAAATCTTGCGCTGTAATGTTTCAGCAGGGAGCAAAGTTGTGGCATTTCTGTGAAGACCTGATTGTCCGTTGGCCTGGCACGTTGAATAATTTGCCAACCCTACTTTCTTTTCACCTTGTACAAAGGGGGTTGTAGTCCTGAAACTCGACTACAAAAACATCCATATACAATAATATTGATGTCAGAAAATAGACAACCATAATATTGACAACGCCCTACCTATAATTAAAACAACAAACAGATGTATTTAATAAAGCCACAACACTTAGGCCCGCCCGTCATCCTCGTGGTAATAGGGACCGCCCGCCATAAGGGCGGTAGTGCCGTGGGGGGTATTAGGATGTGCCCGCCACAGTGGCGGGCACATCCTGCATGTTAAGCATTGTGGCGGGCGGTGCTCTCAGCACCGCCCGCCAAAATGCTTAAAAAGCACTTTTGCATTTGCATTATCAAAGCGGCAGGCACCATGCGTTGCCTGCCGCTTTGATGATGCAAATGCAGGGGGGTACCATAGGTGCCCCCCGTGTGCACCCCCTACTCTCCTTCACTCTGGGGGCCCGCAGGGGACCCCCAGAGTGAAGTCAGCATGCCTTTCCGTGGCGGCATTGCCGCCACGGAAAGGCTTTGAAAAATTGTTCTCATAATATGGCTGGCGGTGTCTGATAGACACCGCCAACATATTATTCCTTTTCCGCCCCGGCCGCAAGGCGACCGGGGCGGAAAAGCGGCGGACGGTCTTTCCGTCCGCCGAGGTCCCCCCCGCCATACTAATTTGGAGGTGGGAAAACTGGTGTGGATGTCGGGCGGATTGCCCCCGCCAGGTTGGCGGTGGCTACCACCAGCCTGGCGGGGGCAATCCACCCGACATCATAATGGGCCCCAAAGATTGCAGATGGTACAAAACTCTGCAGCTAGGCTGTTATGCAAGGTCCCTAGAACTAGTCCCACTTCCCAACACCTTTGAAACCTGCATTGGCTCAGGGTTGAAAACCGAGTCAAATTCAAAGCGCTCAGTTTCATACACAAAATTAAAGTAGGTAGTGCACCGAAATACCTTCAATCCCTTGTCTGCCCTTACTCTCCCTCTCGTATTCTCAGCTCCTCCAAGAAAAAGAAGTTTGTTGTTCCTAAAATCAAGCTTTCCCGGATGGGCGGTAGATCTTTCTCCTATTTAGGTCCCTCTCTGTGGAATTCACTGCTTTTTTTACTATGAAACGAGACTGATTATACCAAATTTCGCAAAGCATTAAAAACATGGCTATTTAACACCTAGACATTTACAATGTCCCCAGCCTCCGCTAATATCTGCAAATTGCGCCGGGAAACGCTTTTTGGGTAGCTGCTGCACACTATAAGTGCAAATAACAATAATAATAATAATAATAATAACAATATTAATAATAATAATAATTTATTTCAAAAGATGATCCCAAAAATGATCTAAAGTTAAAAAAATATACTTTTCTATAAGAAAAATGATTTACTTTCACAAAACACAGATTAAATAAAAAATGTAATGCAGTGTATAAACATTGGTTTATCAGAAAATATTATTAGAATTAAACGTATATTAATTTATTGTAAATCTGCAAAAATATAAAAACGATAATATATTTACATTTGAATAAATTAACATATATGTGTTGATGGGGGGGCGGGTTAATTTATTATTCACGCCCCAAACAAAGCAACACTGGAGAAAGCGCTATACTCTGGGATGGGGAGAGGTGGGTGGGTGGTAAGAGTTATTATTCCAACTCCAAATTAAACAACACTCTTGGAAAGTGCTAGACCTGGGGGGGGGGCAGATTTACCTTACACTCTCCAGACTAAGAACACTGAAATAACGTTGAACTCGGCAGGGAGAGGTTACATTTACTATTTCTTCTCCAAAATAAGCACCTATAGAGAAAGAGATAGACACTAGGAGGGTCAGATATATTTCCAATCCAAATGAAGCAGCATTGGGAAAAGTGCTGGATGCTGTGGGTCCAGTTTATTATTTCCAGTTCAAACAAGAACAATGGGGAAAGAGTTGGAATAAACGGGGTCTCCAATTTATTATTCTCACTCCAATTTAAGCACTACTATTATTATTATTATTTGCTGTTTTATAACGCGCTCCATTACTCCAGAGTATCCTGGCGCGAAAAAGGAAAACAAGCAAGTGGCCATCTAAAGGAAAAATAACACTAATAGGCTGTTCTAAAAAGATGAGTTTTTAGTGCTTTCTTAAATGAAACAACATTTTCAGTCAATCTCAGGGAGAGGGGAAGGGCGTTCCAAGTCCTAGCTGCGACAACAGCAAGCGAGTAGCCTCCTAGTCGTACTCGCTGGAAGCGGGACACACTCAAGAGGTTGCAGCCGGCTGAACGTAGCGGCCGTGTGGGGACATAGCGGCTGAATCTTTTTCTTAGATAAGATGGTCCCATGTCATGGACTGCCTTAAATGCTAAAGTGAGAATTTTAAAAGTTATCCTTTGAGCAATCGGCAGCCAATGAAGTTCCTTTAGGTGTGCTCGCACGCTTTCTCTGCTAGGAATGTTATACAGCAGCCGTGCTGTCGCAGTTTGGATAATCTGCAGTTGGGCAACTAAGAAAGCTGGAGTGCCGCAAAAAAGAGAGTTGGCATAGTTGAGCCTAGATAAAATTAAAGCTCTAGCAACCGACTCTCTAGCTGATGATGGCAGATACGGGAAGAACTTTCTCAGTGCTTTTAGAGAGCCGAAGCACACAGCAGTAAGTTTTTTTATGTGTGCCTCGAATCTCAGATCCTCTCCAAACCAGACTCCCAAATTCTTGGCAGCGATAGTAACTGAGCCTGGCTGGGGAAAATCAGACGGCCACAAGAGGTCTCTGAAGTTGGATGGAAATTGGCCATACAGCTAAATTTCTGTCTTGTCTTCGTTGCACTTCAGCTGTGCAGCTGCTAACCAGTTAAACACAGCGGAAAGGCACGAACGGACAACCTCTGTGTTAGTTGCTGCATCCTTCCAGGTAAATAAAAGCTGCGTATCATCTGCGTACGCTATGATTTTTGCTCCCATTTGTTCGGCAAGCATAATGAGGGGGGTAAGATAAACATTAAAAAGCAGGGGATCAATGTGGAGCCTTGAGGAACCCCGGTAGTGAGGGGCCTGACCGAGGATGAAAAAGGTGGGATCCAGACCTGCTGAGACCTGTCCGATAAAAAGGATTCTACCCATTTCAATGCTGAGCCCACCACACCAATCTCCGCTAGGCGGGTAAGAAGGAGTGAATGAGGGACAGTATCGAACGCGGCAGAGAGGTCTAATAAAATCAGAGCCGCTCTGCCGCCACTGTCCAGACACTCCCTAATGGCCTCAGTAATCTCCACCAGCGCCGACTCAGTGCTATAAGCTGCACGGAAGCCAGACTGGGCAGGGTGTAAGAGCTCCGAGGTTTCTACAAAGGCATTAAGCTGGGCGAAAGCTAGTTTCTCCCCAATTTTTGCCATAGCTGGTAGTAGAGATATAGGTCTATAATTACTAGGCACAGTAGGATCTGCACCCACCTTTTTTAACAAAGGAAGCAACTTAGCCTGTTTCCATTCGTTAGGAACACTGGCTGATGTAAAAGATAGACCCATTATTTGAGAAAACTCAGGTGCCACTGCTTCTGCCACTTCAGCCAACACCCTGGCCGGGCAGGTGTCACCAGGGGCACCAGATTTTAACGATTTGATTGCCACTAAGGTGTCCTCCACCGAAGGTGGGACAAAGCTCTCCATGGTGTGTGTGGGTTCGACATTAGATCCAACCCTATCCTCAGTCCAGCTCCCCCCACCGATAGCTCTGAGACTTTGCTGGATTTTGGCAATTTTAGTCAAGAAAAAGGAGGAAAGGCTTTCGCACCATTCCGTAGAGGGCTTGACTGAAATTTGTTCAGCACATGGAGAAAGGAAACTTTTTACTATAGAAAAGATCTCACGGCTATTGTCATTCACCTTCTCAATTCTTCTGGCAAAATATTCAGTTTTGGCCAGCTTGATATTGGCATAATATTCCCGCTGAGCAGAGCGGTAAGCTGCCTTAGCTTGTGGGCAATAAGCCACTCTCCAAGCTCGCTCCAGTTTTTTACAGACTAATTTACCAGCTCGAAGATGGGGCGAATACCATGGTTGTGAAGTAGTCATCCTGCTTCTGCCGGGGTCAGTCACCTTTGAAGACGCAGACAGGGCTGCTCGAATCCACCTATCATAAATCTCCACAGCAGAATCTAAATCTCCTTCCAACTGGGGCCTATTCTGATCCAGCCAAGCAGAAAAATTGCCTACGTTGATTTTTGGGGGGCGTGTATTCAGGTAGACTTTAGGTGAGTCTTTCAAGGCTGACCAAGAAAATCTAATAAGCTGGTGATCAGTCCAAGTGAGTATTTGGGGGGCTTCAACCTTCAATGAAAAGTTAGAACAGATGACGTCCAAAATGTGACCGCCCGAATGAGTAGGGGAGGAAACCCATTGGGTAAGAGAGGCCAGGTCTAAGGAGTCGGATAGGAGCTTACTTTACTGACGTTCCTGACAATCTACATGAATGTTTAAATCACCGAGCAGCAAGAAACGAGAGAATCTTACTGCTCTAGGGACGAGAGTCTCCAAGAGAGCTTTAAGGAATCGTCCCGCGGGGCCAGGGGGGCGGTAAATGAGGGAGCCACCCAGAGTGAAATGTGGGGACAAAACTAACGAGAAATTCATAATCTCGCCGTCCTCGAGATCATCTAAATCTTCCACATTAAACTCCCAAGACTCTCTAAAAATGATTGCTAACCCTCCACCTCTACCACTAGACCTATCCTTCCTACGGATCTTGAACCCTCTTGGAATGGCTTGTTCGATGTCAGGAGCACTTGAACCATCCAACCAAGTTTCCATAATAAATAGCAGGTCCAGAGTACCTTCTTCCAACAAAGAAAAGGTTTCTAAGGCATGTTTACACATTGATCGTGCATTTATTAGGGCTGCTGAAATAGAGGCTACATCAAAGCTGGATTTCAGTGAAGTAGAGTTATTGATACCACATGCAAAACCGCAGGCTGGGCAAGAGCTGAGCCTAACAGGGTCGATAGTAGCACATGGCAGACCTTTATCTAATGAAGGGCGTAAGGATATCAAAGACGAACGTGTATAACTAATATTAGTTATAGTCGTGGTCTGGGCCTGTTTGCCAGCCCGACCAGCGTCCGCCGCGTCCGAGGCACGGACGGGCGCAGACGGGCTGACCTTTGGCTTACCCTCGGCGTGCCTAAGGCGCGCCCGCCATGCCCGACCGCTGCGCGCTGATGAAGGCATACTAAATTTATGCAGAGTCCTCTCTCCCCCAGCTAGAACGCTGCCACCAGTTTTGCTGGGGAGAAGGACTACTTGTAAGATGGCCGCCAACCCTTGTCATGACCGGAGCACCAGCCGAGGTGAGAGGGGCCAAGAGAGGCTTTAGAGAGCAAGTGAAGGAGTTAAAATACCCCCGCAATAGTCCTGCACAACAAAAAAGATTAACAGAGTAAAATGCACCAAGTTTTTAAAAAAACGATCTTTGCATGATAAAATTCATTCAATAGCTTTTTCATATATATACTGTTCGGAATTATGGCCACAAGCAAAGCGGAGGAAAAAGGGAGCTGCCACCACCCAAAGACACCGCAAAGGCTAACGGCCTCAGCTGAATTTATGCAGAGTCCTCTCTCCCCCAGCTAGAACGCTGCCACCAGTTCTGCTGGGAAAAGAGCTGAAATCGGGGGTGAGGGGGGCTAAGTTTTATTACTGCCGCTCCAAACTAAGCAACACTAGGTAAAGAGTTGGCTGTGCTGAGCGGGGGAATTAGACTTACTATTCCCACTGCAAACTAAGCAACATTGGGGAAAGTGTTGAACCCTGTGGTGGGGGCGTCAGATTTACTATAAGCTACACTGGGGAATGTGCTGGACTCACGAGGGGATCATATTTAGTATTCTGATTCCAAACTATGCAAAATGGGGAGAGAGTAGGACTGGGGGGGGGGGGTCGGATTCATTTTTCCCACTCTAAATTAGGCACTACCTGTCCAGGAAAGCAGAACTCAAATTTAATATCCCCATCTCTCCTAACCAATATTAGAGAAAGCACTGGACGTTGAGGGTGCATATTTAGTATTCCTACTCCAAACAAACAAAATCGGGGAAAGTATTGAACTCTAGGTGAGGTCAGCAACAGTGGGGAAAGTGTTCAACACTAAACAGTCAGATTTACTATTCCAACCCCAAATAAAAAAAATTGGGAAAAGTGTTGGACTCTGAAAGAGTCAGGTTTACTATTCCAACTCCAAACTGAGCTATATTGGGGAAAGTGTTGGAATCTGGGATGGGTAGGAGAAGTCCAGATTTACTATTCCTACTCCAAACGAAGGTGGATTGGGGAAGGCATTGGACTCTAAGGTGGGTGGGAGAGGGTTCAGATTTACTATTCCCACTCCAAACTAAACAATATTAAGAAAAGCGTTGGACTGTAGGGGTGGGATCAGATTTAGTGTATCCTTTCCAAATTAAATAAAACTGTGGAAAGCATTGAACTCTGGAGGGGTCAAATTTAGTAGTCCAATCCAAACTAGGCATCATTGGTAAAGCATTGAACTCTGGAGGGGTTGAATTTACCTTTCCCATTACAAACTAAACAATACTGGGGACAGCACTGAACTTTGAAGGGAAGCAGATTTACTTGTAAATCAGATTCAGGACACAATATTTAAATCTGGTAATATTCTAACTACAATATTCTAGTACCACAACCTCATTCATCACAAGCTGCAGCTAGCCATCTCCCTGTGTATGACAATGGCGCACTTCCAATACCACTGCTACCAGAGGTTTAGCATCAGGGACTGGAGAGATGCAGCATATGCTATTCATCAAGCACTATGGGGGCAGATGAATTTCTCCACTACCCCTCAGCGACCCACAGTCAACCATCAGTGCCAGCAAGGAAAGCAATTCCCTAGAGCGCAATTTCCACCACAGGAATGCAGGCTGCAAAGACATGGGTGAGGAAGGTGTACTGTTAAACATAATTTCAGAAGCAGTATAGTCTGGAAATTCTGCTCTTCTTCAGGAACAGTTCCGGCTTCATGCACGTGAAAATTGTTTGCAGTTGTTTGAATCGAGTAGCTGCCTACAGGCGATGAGCTGGTGATAAGTTCTTGTGTAACCAGTCGGGTCATTGGGTGACCAGATGAATTACTTGACGATTCTTATTCTGCAGTAGCTACAAATTTCTTTGCGAACTTACCTGCTTCTTTGCGTTATTGAACAGTGATTCTGGAGGCCCTAAATTCTTAACTGGTTTACCTCCTCACTTTTTAAAGTTGAAGATCTCTTGCTCAAGAACAAATTTTGAGTCCTGAAGATGACCGTTAAATAATGCACCGGTCGAAACGCCGTCGACGCTTCTCTGTGGCTTAAAAATTTCTTATAAGGACACAGTATTCATGTTTATGGTGTTCCTTTTTTGTGATTTGTATTGTTGTTGCCACCTGTCTGGTTTATATGTATTGTCTTTTGTACACCAGCGTTTTTTTCTTGCTTGAGATTATTTATATGTTGAAATGAAACCTTTGAAATGTCAAAATAAATATATGTATAATTTTGATACTACTAGGCTGTTGTGAAGGGCTTCTTTAATCTACATATTGGACATCTTTCCAATTTTTAATATTTCTTTCCCCTGAGCCTTTTGTTTGATATAATAAGTATCTGTCCCGGGTTCGGGGTTTGTGGACAGCCCCTGTGGTTGTTAATCTCTTCTTCAGGAACAGCCAAAGCTCATGGTGTTGTGCATCCTTCTTAGGGCCTAAAAAACAATAAATTGCCAATAGACTTAGAGGTAAAGTAAATGTATACATTTACTAGAACGATGGGGTCCACGCTTAGCCCTGTTTTCTCAAAATGAACTAATGCATCCACTGGATGGATCTGTATTTGACCCATTGGTCACAGGTACAAATCCTGGTAGGTCCACACAGCCTTTAGACCTTCAAACTTGATAAAATAAGTACAATTGAATTGATGTAACTATAAACGTCTGTAATCTTTAATAGTTCCAAAAGACTCCTTGGAGTAAGTGTGCACTTTTGAAATATGCTGGAGTATATGTTCTTATGCTTACTTAATTTTCATCTTGTTATATAGTAGTGTCAGGGTGTAGTCATTCAGATGTATGAGGTTACGTGAAACACCACCAGCTCTACCCTAACTCTGTTACCCTTCAGGTGCACACTGATACATGAATGATTTTGCTTCAGCCCAGCCTGCCTTTTAGAGGTATTTGTTATACCTGCTGCTCAGCCAGTGGGACTGTGGGTGAGGTCAGCAACAGTGGGGAAAGTGTTCAACACTAAGCAGTCAGATTTACTATTCCCACCCCAAATAAAACAAAATTGAGAAAAGTGTTGGACTCTGAAAGAGTCAGGTTTACTATTCCAACTCCAAACTGAGCTATATTGGGGAAAGTGTTGGAATCTGGGATGGGTAGGAGGAGTCCAGATTTACTATTCCTACTCCAAACGAAGGTGGATTGGGGAAGGCATTGGACTTTAAGGTGGGTGGGAGAGGGTTCAGATTTACTAATCCCACTCCAAACTAAACAATATTAACAAAAGCATTGGACTCAAGGGGTGGGATCAGATTTAGTATATCCTTTCCAAATTAAATAAAACTGTGGAAAGCATTGAACTTTGGAGGGGTCAAATGTAGTAGTCCAATCCAAACTAGGCATCATTGGTAAAGCATTGAACTCTGGAGGGGTTGAATTTACCTTTCCTATTACAAACTAAACAATACTGGGGACAGCACTGAACTTTGGAGGAAAGCAGATTTACTATTCCCATTACAAACTAAACAACACTGTGGTAAGTAGTGGACTCTGCGGGAGGTCTGATTTATGATTCCCACTCCAAAAATGGAAAATAAAACAACTTAAATAAATATGAACTAACAAAACAATAGAAATATAAGATATGTATTACCTCTTCAAGTGAAAAAATATCAAAATATTATTATTTAAAAAATGAAACCTATGAAACTAATATACAAATATAGATAATTTAATAAATGTAATTACAGTTGAGTTAGAGAATGTGTTTAACACACAAAGTTAATTTCACAAAACATAATTATTTTGTAATGGATAATTAAAATAACTGTTGAATAATTAGTTTAAATAGTAAAAAATCTGAAGCAAATTCCTTTAACAAATAAATATTCATTTTTACTAAAATAATGAAAACATTCTCATCAAAAAATATACAAATGCATTAAAAACTATTACAATATTTATCTTTTAAAACAGTGCCCACCTAAAACCTATATTCAAATAGTTAAGAAAAAAAGGGAAAGTAATTTTATAAAATAGTATTCACTTCAAGCACTATATTTTCAAACACTCCCCACCCAAATACCTATAAAATCCAACATCCCAAAAATAACTAATATTAAGATTACAAAGTAATAAAAAGAATATATAATTAACAATATAAAAATGATAACATACTTTTAATAAATGGAAAACAAATGTAATACACTAATTTAATACACAACCTTCCCAAATCATTTACAAAATCACAAACCAAAAATGTGGCAATTGTAAATAGGATTAAAAAAAAATACGTAACAAAATAAAAATGTAAATACCACAATAAAATACAAATGTAAAGATATAGAGAATGTTTGTTAAAACAATAGTAAAAAAACATATTAACAAAAAGCACACACAAACAATATTATTAATGACATAGTTAAAGTAACAGATATTTAAAACTTTGATAATATTGTTAAAAAAGAAAAACATACTTCCCATTGATATTCTACACCACTATGGTTCCAGAAGAAAGCTGCCCCTGAGTAGTTAATAATATCTATTAATCACTTGATGTGTGAGAGACCTGTCAATTATTTTCCACAGCACATCTCAGCCATTATTGGTAGAGTTTAAAGTTGCTAAGACTAATATTTTGTAACTTCGCTTTCATTGTCCAGTCTCTTGCAAACTGTGGACACAGTTACACAGCTGGCAAAGTTTATAATAATGAAAAAAGTAACAGAAAAAGGTGTCTGTGACAACATTCCTTCCTGTCATCCAGGGCTGTAATAAATGTGCTCATCTATTATCAACAACTACAGCTTACCGTGCCTAGTGCTGCCTACCTAGCAAGTAGCTTATGTTCAGTTCTACTACTGCTTGAGATATATGACAGTAGGTGGTAGAGGATGCACATTATGTTGTTGGTTACACATTTGTGGTACCAGCAAGTGTCTTTTCATGCTGCCACTCGCTGAGATAAGAGCAATCCTGAGTAAATGTGAGGAAAACAATTCACTGCATCATATTGTCCCATGCTTGCAGTGGGATGTCAGGGTGCAAAAATATGATTTGTGGATGGTGTGTTATGACACATCGTCTAGGGAAAATGTGTCCATCTTTGTGGAAAAGCACATTTTGTGTTACCCCTAGTTTATAATGGAATAAATTCATGAAGGAGGGGTATGAGTAACAATATCTGTAGGATATTGGTAGACTTGCAACGAGGGAGAGGTGGTGTGCGATGGGTATGATTACTGACCTGACACAGCAAATTTGTAATTGTTTTCCATTTTTTGCATTTGCTTACTTTGAATTGTACTTGGCTAGTCAGTATTACTAAGCACTCTCCTTTTTTCTTCCTGGCTTTTACAGCAACCACAGCATGTGGCAGAAGAAAAGGGTGGTAAGTCACCCAAGCCAGCTTTATAAATTCATGATTTCATAATTAAAAATCAGTAAAATGTAACTACATCTGTATTGTTTTGTTAATAAGATTTATGCTTGCCTTTTCATATCTTTTTTGTCAAATGATTGCCGGATTCACAGAATTGTGTACCTGGCAAGATTAAAAAAAATTAGAAATGCAAAAATAGACACCAAAAAGGCGTCTGCAGGTTCTTGCTGGAACTCAGAGCTAAGGGGACATTGCTCATTCAGATTGCATTTCAAGTACTAAAGTCAGAAATATCCTCTGACTTAAATATGTGTCCTATGTATTGTTTGTAAAACTAATGCCCTATTGGATAAAGATAGTTTAATATTAATGCCAATGGGACGATATGCTTGTAAATCAGATTTAGGACACAATATTTAAATCTGGTAATATTCTATCTACAATATTCTAGTACCACAACCTCATTCATCACAAGCTGCAGCTAGCCATCTTTTTGTGTATGGCCATGGCGTACTTCCAATTCCACTGCTACCAGAGGTTTAGCATCAGGGAGTGGAGAGATGCAGCATATGCTATTCATCAAGCACTATGGGGGCAGATGAATTTCTCCACTACCCCTCAGCGACCCACGGTCAACCATGACCCACGGTCAACCATAAGGAAAGCAATTCCCTAGAGCGCAATGTCCACCACAGGAATTCAGGCTGCAAAAACATTGGTGAGGAAGGTGTACTGTTAAACATAATTTCAGATGCAGTATAGTCTGGAAATTCTGCTCTTCTTCAGGAACAGCCAAAGCTCATGGTGTTGTGCATCCTTCTTAGGGCCTAAAAAACAATAAATTGCCAATAGACTTAGAGGTAAAGTAAATTTATACATTTACTAGAACTATGGGGTCCACGCTTAGCCGTGTTTTCTCCAAATGAACTAATGCATCCACTGGATGGATCTGTATTTGACCCCATGGTCACAGGTACAAATCCTGGTAGGTCTACACAGCCTTTAGACCTTCAAGCTTGATAAAATAAGTACAATTGCATTGATGTAACTATAAACGTCTGTAATCTTCAATAGTTCCAAATGACTCCTTGGAGTAAGTGTGCACTTTTGAAGTATGCTGGTTATATGTTCTTACGCTTACTTAATTTTCATCTTGTTATACAGTAGTGTCAGGGTGTAGTTATTCAGATGTATGAGGTTACGTGAAACACCGCCAGCTCTACCCTAACTCTGTTGCCCTTCAGGTGCACAACTGATACATGAATGATTTTGCTTCAGCACAGCCTGCCTTTTAGAGGTATCTGTTATACCTGCTACTCAGCCAGTGTGACTGTGGTGACAGAATGTTGGTGAGTGGAATTTTGGTGAGTGTGTGAGTCAGTTGGTGGATGGGCTGAGCAGCAGAAAGGCTGCTCCTGGTGTATCTCTGCTTGACATCTTACCATCCTTTTCCTGAATAAATCTACTTGAAGAACCTACATGGAATTGGACCATCATTTATTTACTACATATTTAGGCGACAATTTTATTGTGAAGAACCCGCGTGTGCTACCTATATGAACTTTAATTATCAAGCTTTAATTAACAGGAATTTAACGAAGAAAAACTTGTGGAAGCTGCTCTTGTACTGTAACCAGACAGCCCTAAGCCCCACCAGTGACCTCAAGACCGGTCAGCCTCAACCTGGGCGTGCCAGTTCCTGCTGTATTTTCCATCTTACTGGCTGCTGTGATCCTGGAAGAGGTGTCCCTGCCGTACTGCCTTGGCAGAGAGTTTCCATCAAGAGGATTTTCCCAGAGGAATAACGAATTAGAGATTTACTTCAAGTCTGCTTCTCTAACAGCTTTGAAGATGAAGGGGTTTCACTGTACCTTTGTGGGGAACAGGGTTTGGTGTCCTGTGAAACGTAAAGGTGTTCCTCTTGTTTAGTGACTAGCCCCAGTGCCTCCGCGTGGAAAGTTCACTGCCAAGTCTACCCTGAGAGCTACTAGCCCCTTTAAGCGTTTGTGTGGAATCAGCCACCACAACCTTTTTGGTGGACTGGTGAGGAGCGATCAGTGGGAGGTAAAAGTCGTTTGGGAAGTGGAGTCCCCACAGCTCGTGTGAGGTTCATCCACTCGGAGCTGCATCAAGAGGGAGGAGTTTGATGGCATGGAAGTGGAGTTCCCTCCCTCCGTGTATGAAGTGCATCTAGGGCGCTCAGGGCCGACTCTAGGGCGGTGTCATCGGTGCCACCACACCGGGCGCTGACTTGGGCTGGGGAATCATTTTTGCACATATATGATCATTTTAAAAGCACCTGCTGCCGCCTTCCTTGCCTCCAGAAATTCTAGGCATCAATTAAAATGTCAAGATAACTCCGGTGATTAATCGTTTTCCTAGAAAGAGGCCTGAGGTTTGTCTAGTGGAAGTTTTGACTCATCCTAAGGCACTGCAGAGGGTTAAAATGCCTGCTGCTAAGAACGTGTACCATGCAGGTAACAAAGTGCACATAATAAAAATAGGTCAGTGGTTTACTGCTTCTGTAAGAGAGCTCCTTTTGTTACTTGTTGTTTATAAGTCTAAATCCAAATATAGCACAGTAAGCTATTAACTGTCATCAAAGAGGTGCATGCAAACTGCAAGGTAGGTTAGGTTAGAGCAATATGTTTTTTTGCCCAGTCTATCATTTTTTTAATCTTGTCAAAAGGGTTCATTTGCGTAGAAAACAATTATTATTAAAGAGAACACCTCACAATGATGTTATTTTTTAAATTAGTTTGTGCTTTTCCAGAATAAGGACTCTTAGACTATATTGCCTACCAGTATCAATGTCATGTCACTCCTACGCTACATCCTGTAGTCCTGTCTGATGTAACAATTCCCATACCCTGATTTACACACATATGATTGTCTCTGTACAATGTGTGTGTGATATAAAATGCTTTGACACCTTACACTGGTATGAGTGGTTCTATAAAACCAAATGAATCTGCAAGACAGTGTTTGCGGAGACTTGAGGCACACTGTTAAAGGGTGCTTGTGAGGGAATCCGTGGCAGAGATGTTTATTTGGGGGGGGGGCATCAAACATTGTCGCACAGGTTGCCACCAGCGTTAAAGTCCTGAGGGAGCTGCGGGGTGAGCTCTATTCTTGGTGTTGGTATGGACTTTCATGTGGTGAGACCATTTTCGTGATTTTTACTGTCCCTGGAAGCCCCTTGACATTTGGCAGTTGGTCCGCAGTGTACACATTTTAAATTGATGTGCATGTCTTCTTCTGCGAGCGCAAGCTTACCTGCTGCTCCTCCTCCTCTGTGATCGTTGTTTCTTTTTATGCTATTCTTAGCTGCTTCTGGACACCTGCATGCACAGACGCGCTGTGAGCCATCCGGAATGGCACCAACTACGTGCAGCCATCTTGGGGTTGGAGCCGGCTTGATGTCACCTAACACCTGAAGAGAACTCGTTCTGCTTCAAAGCTGCATTTCAGAGTTTGTTCACCTCAAAGGCAACCTGGAGTTGTGGCTATTGAAGGACACCTTCATAAAAGATACTCACACACAGTATGAGTGAGACTAATATAGCGTGTAGACTTCCAGGCAAGTCAGAGTGCACCCTGGAAACCTCAAGAAAAGTTCCAGTCCAGCCACTTCCATACTTCATGTAGGCAACATGGAGTTTGTCAACAAGTTCACAGTATGGGTGAGGACTTCGGGTGAGAGATCGCTCACCATTGTAATAGATTTTCAAATTAATTTTTTTGCTACCGTTTTTTTAATTTTAAATAATGTACTTTAAATGTTTTATTGCACAAATTTCATGTGAATAAAATGTAACTGATAGTTCCTCTGTTAGCAATTCATACAGTGTGATTGTGGCGGATTGTACTTGAAACCTGTGTGGTTTTGCTAAGGTGTTTATTTCTGTACATTCTCGTTGCTTTGTTGTGTATTAGAATGCCACCTTTATCTGGACTTTTGTGTGCTGGCAGTTATGTTGTGAGGATTCTGTACTTTAATATGCAGTTATAGAGTTGAGTACCCCAGTACTATTCTGAGGGACCGTGTGTCTATCATTGTTGTTTTAGCCTACTTGTCTGGTACTTTGCTTCTCTTGTTCTTCATTTGGGATCATGTCTCCTGGTATGTGGGGGGGGTGCTGTATTACTACCCAATGTTTATTTTATTGGTGTTTCCCACTCTTGTGTGGTTTTGGGTTGGTGCAGAAATACTAGCCATCGTAGTGCAGTTTATTGAGGAGTGAGTGTTTTTCATATTGATTGTTTAGTTTCTTACTACTTTTTTAGGTGTAGTGATGTGCACTTCTATATGTTTCTTGTGAAGCACAATTTCACATGTACCACCATTACTTCGGGTTTGGGTGTAGGGCTGAGTTAAATGCAACGTGTAGAGTGTGTGTTTTGCTAGTATTGCTGTTTTCCCTTACTACTTGATTGGCGTAGTGTTGTATACTCTTATCTGCTCTGTGTGGAGCGCCTTTCCACACGTACCACCCTAACTTTGGGTTTGGGTGAAGGGCTAAGTTGAAGCCAGATTTTGGAAGTGAGGGTTTTCCTTGTGATTGCTGTTTCTCTTACATGTTATTGGGTGTTGAGTTGTGCTCTCGCACATGTTCTGTGTGGAGCGCCATTCCACGCGTATCACCCTTACTACGGATAAGGATGGAGGGCAACCTTTACACCGTCTGTTAGATGTGGAATGTATTTTCCACATTTCCTACGTTTTTTTTCTTGCTCTTGTGTGCAGTGTTCCCTAAGACACTTTGTGGTTGGCACCCTATTTACTTTTTTAGGTATCTGGGTTTGTTTGTGGTTTTCTATGTGTTAGTGCATGTTTTTTTTTGTGGTAGAACGGGAGATGGTGCATGAGTGTATTCTTCTTATAGCACTTGTGTTCCCTTTTCCTCTCTCTCTAACCTATTTTGTGTGCATGAATCTTTCCACCTCCTTCATGCTCATGTTTCAGATCGTTGATATGTTGCTTATTTGTAGCAATGGTTCTGATATCATTCTGTTGCATGCTATGGTTCCAATGTCATCCTTTGCTTGCATCAGACTTCATTGTCATTCCATTTCGAGTTATTTTGTAATTGATATAAAGAAAGGAGATGTGTTATACCTGCTGCTCAGCCAGTGGTGACAGAATGTTGGTGAGTGGAATGTTGTTGATTGTGTGGGTCAGTTGGTGGATGGGCTGAGCAGCAGGAAGGCTGCTCCTGGTGAGGCTCTGCTTGACATCTTACCATCTTTTTCTGAATAAATCTACTTGAAGTACCTACATGGAATTGGACCATCAGTTATTTACTACAGTTTCCTAGCAGGCATATCACTGTTAACTGGAAATCTAAAATTTAATGTTGGCCCCTCTCTCAAAAGCACCCCTCAATATGGCAGATAACCTAATACCAGTTGCCGGAAGCCAATCTTGCCAATCTTGAATTTACTCATTTGTCTTTTCCTAGAGTTGCAGAGCCTTTTGAAACTAGCTTGCATTGTTTACAATTCAATCCACAAGAATGCCCCTATTTATTTTCCAGTAAACTTTGGCAGATTATCTCCTCTTGGAAACTGCAGCCTTCAACAAAGCAAGAACTCTCAAAGAAACTTGTTTGTCTCATTTTTACATCATCCCTGCTGACCTCTTGTGGTAAAACTCCTTGAAGGTTCAAGCCTTTTAATGATGCAGTGTATTAACCACCATTGCTCAGCAGTCAGAGATATGGATTTGGCAGGAGCTTCAACTTCCTTTCGCATCACGCATTGCTCAAACAGGCATTGCAGCATGCAGTGGTTGGCGTTGCTATGGGTCAGACTCTTTCGCCTATATGATTATTATCTCACTGAAAGACCTTAGAATACGTCGAAGCTTTAAATGAATTGTAAATACGTGAGAATCCTGAGACTGATGGCCTGCATGCCATGGATAAACTTTTTTTCTTTTTCTAAGAATTCCTGCACCATCAGATTGATGTAATGGGAAATATTGCGCAGGATGCTCCTATCCAGGTTGCCTGCAAACCCTCCTCGCACTTGTCTCTGCAGTTCCGGTAGAGTAACAATTGAAAACTAGGTTGGGCTTTGAAACTTCCTCTTCAGACACATTTTCACCATAAATTCCCGGATTCCCTTACTTTACAACACAGAAAACGGGTGAATGTCAAACACCAAGATTTTGGCCAACTTCATATGTCTGTACAACTCTGTTGTTTCAGTAGTGCATTGTTTCCTTGCGGAACAGAACTATGATAGTGCTTTCTGTTTCTCTGATGCCCCACCTGAATTATGATGCCTGCGGCCTTTGAGTGATAGTTATATAATGCTCCTTGTAACAGCCTCTGGTCGCTGATGCTCCATGCTGTTTATGAGCTGTAGTGCTTGTTGAACTGGCATCTGAATGTAGGCTTGCTTGCAGCTGGGCAGTCTCGTGCCTTGATGTCTTCTTCATAATCATTCATCCTCTTCAGATTTTGAAGCTCTACCGGCAACCACCTTTCTATGGTGATCTAGTCATTTGTTTGCATTTTTATTCTGAAAAGAGGTGACCTCAGTTTCCCACAGCACACTTCCACATCACAAATTATGCATTCAATGTGTCCCTAATTGTAAAGAAATACAAATCCAAAACTTGTTGTGGGGCCAGAAATGGTGAGATTAGGGTGAGCAGCGACTAAGGTGAGAATGCCTGCTGCTTTTATTTTTTATTTTAAAAGACAGAGCCAGAATGGTATTGCAGCAGTCGGAATAGGAGTGTCTTCCTCTGTGTCACTCTCAACACAAACAATGACGGTTTGATCTCCCTCACTAAGCTGAATGCCAACACCAGGAGGTAAGAGTGGTGGGGCCGGGGGGGTAATTCAACAGACAAGCACTAGAGAAAATTAAAGAAATAATTAATTTTCCCTCGCTGTTGTCTGTCGAAATCCCCCCCCCCACCCCCCACACACACACACCCGGCCTCAACCCCTCACCGCTATAACCTGCACGGGTTAGTGCTGGCCAACTCTACCTCCTGGAAACTTTTGCTGATTCTGGCAATTGCAGTCTGCTTCTCTTACATTCATCTGAAGGGGGCTTCGAGATGTTGAGAGAGGTTGGACTTATTTTTCATGAAGGAGATATAACATGGTGATGATGAAGCAAGTACAACATTCTCTTCTACTCCTACTTTGGGTATTTTGGCGTCTTCTTCATGTTCCATTTGCTGGAATGAACCTGTCTGACTTTCAGCAACAACTGATTTTACTGCAGGAATGAGAGAAAATAAAATTTCTCTATGAAGTACCAATGATGTTTTATGGTGGTACATTTAACTAAATTAAATTTGTAGATTTATATAGTGAGGGATATCACCCGTGAGGGTATCCAGATGTTGTCCATGGGCATGGGGAGAGTAAGTGATGTGCTCAGAATCATAGGATGTTGAGCTAATGCTGAGACACGAACCCGGATCCCCAGCTCCTGAGGGCAGCTCTGGCCTCTGCGTCACATCCTCTCCTGCCTGTATTGAATCTATGAGTGCTTCTAATGTCCAAGAAGAGTGCGCACCAGGTAGTCTATGTTGCACATCTTATGCAAATAATGAAGACGTTTTGATGCCAGACTGTCCGTTCTGGTAGTCTTTTCAGAGATGTCAAATGACGGATAGACGAACGGCTTGGAAACTTGATTGCTGCACTTGGCAGATTTGATATAAAGGCAATTATCCTTCAAGCTTATTGGACGCTACGTGGAATCCCAGCCTGTATGTTTGCAATGGAATAGAAAGAAGATCGTTTCATCTATATATGAAAGATAGACCCAAGCCATTGTGGCTGGGGTTGACATATTTGAACCTTTATTGTGGTGTTTCTTGTTGGGACACTGTGGAATACTTAGGTTATTTTCTGGGATAATTTGGTTGACTTAACCTTTATTGCCCTGATGAAGTTCCTTTGTAAGGAACGAAACGCGCTGGCTGATATCTGACTGCATGTTTTACTAAGAAGAATAAAAGATATTTAAAGGACTCCCTTATAAGCTTGTGGACTTCTTTTTCCTAGTGCACCTTCCACTATCAAAAAAATTCCCATCTGGATTCCAGTGGAGCCCAACTGCGACGGGCTGCGGAAGTGATATGCACAGGACTTATACTTTTGTCTAATAAGGATTAAGGTGCTGAACCAGTAGTCAACCATGGTTTGGAGTTTGTTGTATTACAAATGTTTCCCTCACCAGTTTCTTGATGGGAATCAGTTTCTTTGGAGTTAACTTCACTTCTTTGTTAGCTGCAAAGGTGGGAGACAGCAAATTCATGACCAGAAAGGAAGGAGTGAACTATATCTGAGCTTCAGAATCGGACAGTCAGACTTGGTGTGGGGAATGGTATTGGTCTGCCCAGGGCAAATACGGGTTACTGGGCTTTTATTGTGCCAACAGAAGTCTTTTACTTCTAGTGTCCTTGGTTCAACATAATACTGGACCCAAAGTGAGCACCAAAGAAACTCCTTTAGCATATGACCCTCAAGGGAGCTAGGCAGAGTGGTTCAAGGCTTACTTAGGAAAATGGTGTGACTAGAGGCTCAGAACTCAACAGAGACAATAATAACACTAAGAAATTCTATTCTATTCTATTCTGGGTTTGGTGAAGCGCAACAGCTGCCCCAGCAATAGGGCGTCCCGGCGCTGAGAGAAGTCACACACCCTACCAGGAGGAGAGCATGGGAGGGGGGGGGGAAGGGAGCTGCACTAGTCGGGAGGAAATAGAAGGGTCTTGATTGCCTTACGAAAGGCAGAGAGGCAGTCTATGGAACGTATATGAAGAGGAAGAGCGTTCCATAACTTGGGTCCCAGGACCTTGAAGGAGCGACCTCCAGTGCGACAGAGCTTTATTCGAGGTACTTTCAGAAGGAGTTGGTTGGAGGAGCGCAACTCGCGGCTAGGAGCATAGGGGCAGGTGAGGTTTTGTAGCAGAGGGGGGTTTCCCTGTTTGACGATTTGAAAGATCGTAATGAGAGCTTTGAATTTTACTCTGTTTTCGACGGGCAGCCAGTGAAGTTTGCGGATGGTGGCTCTGGCTGAGCATCTGCGGGGAAGACCGACCAGCGTTCTTGCCGCCGCGTTTTGGACTCGTTGAAACCTAGCAGTTTCTGCTTTGTTTGCACCTAGGAGGAGGACGTTCGCGTAGTCCAGGCGTGATAAGATGGTTGCCTGGACAATCAGCTGGCAGACCTTAGAATCGAAAAAGCCAAGTATGGGCCTAAGATTTCTCAGAAGACCTATACAAGTGGCTGCCACCTTTATGGTGTGTGTCTGGAAGCTGAGAGTGGCATCCATCCAGACTCCCAGGTTTTTGATGCTAGATTTAGGGAGTGGGGTGGTACCAAGGGATGACGGCCACCAGTGCTCGTTCCAATGGCTGGTGTTTCTGCCAAGAAGGAGCACCTCGGTTTTCCCGGCATTCAGTTGGAGATAGTTGTCCGTCATCCATTGTGCCACTGCTGCCAGGCCATTTCTGAACCTGGACGCCGTGATGGAAGGGCTTTCAGTGAGGGTGACGACCAACTGGGTGTCGTCGGCGTATGATACCAGCGTGAGCCCCCACTCTTTGGCTACTTCCGCAAGGGGCTGAACATATAAGTTGAAAAGGGAGGGGCTCAGCGCTGAGCCCTGGGGAACTCCCTGTGCTATTATAGGGTTTTGAGAGGAAAGGGGGAGCTGAAACCCGAAAGGATCTGTCCTTAAGAAAGGAGCGGAACCAGGTTAGAGCAAGGCCAGACACACCGGCCATCTCCAGACGTTT
Source organism: Lissotriton vulgaris (assembly GCF_964263255.1). Classification (NCBI taxonomy): domain Eukaryota; kingdom Metazoa; phylum Chordata; class Amphibia; order Caudata; family Salamandridae; genus Lissotriton; species Lissotriton vulgaris. Next base: position 558,427,219 of record NC_141685.1, on the reverse strand, counting down.
CAGAAGAATGTCGTGTGAGACCGTGTCAAAGGCTGCGCTGAGGTCGAGAAGAATCAGCGCAGCACTTTGACCGGAGTCTAAAATCGTCCGGAGATATTCGGTGGTGGCCAAAAGGGCAGATTCCGTGCTGTGACCCGGTCTGAAGCCATTTTGGGATGGGTCCAGGATGCCATTTAGGTCCACATGTTTAGAGAGAATGCCGTTGACGTGGGCTTCTGCTATCTTGGACATCCAGGGGAGAAGGGATATAGGTCGGAACTTTTCTGGCTTCGAAGGATCCAGGGTGGGTTTTTTGATGATGGGTGACACCCAAGCCTGTTTCCAGGCTATAGGTACAGTGGCGGATGCGAAGGAAAGATTGAGAATTTCGATCATGGAGGGTAGGAAGAAGTCAAGCGAGTCCAGAAAATGAGAAGGGCTCATAGGATCCCCGGGGGAGCCAGATTTCACTTTTTTACAGAGTTTAATCAGGTCGGTAGCAGTGATAGCAGAAATTTGGGTGAGAGGGGTGATAATCGAGTTAGGGTTGTTGGGTTCACCAGGGTGAAGAGGGTTCTGCGAAAAAGTTTTGTATATGTTCTGGACTTTCTCTATGAAGTATGTGGCAAGCTGTTTGCATTGTTCATTGGATTCAATTTTGGGAGAGGGTGACCTGGGACTCTGAAGTTCTTTGACAAGTTTGAAAATCGTTTTAGTTGGGTTTGGGTTAGAACTGATTTTGTCGGCATAGAAAGCTGCGCGGGCAGTACGGATGGCATTATGATATATTTTAAGTTTGGATAGATAGTTAGCTTTGACCTGACAGTCAAAGTCTTTTCTCCATTGACGCTCAGCTCTTTTGCAATCCTTGCGCATGGCTTTAAGGGTGTCATCATACCAAGGGTTTGAAGGTGTGGATCGTCCTTTGGTTAGTTTGGCTGGAATAAGAGTGTCAAGTCCACCTATGATCCAGTTATTGAAGGAGGTATAGGTTGTGTCAATATCTTGATTGGCTTCCCGATGAAATACTCCTAGGGTTTCATGGAAGATGGGGGTGGAAAGTTTGTGCCATGGTCTTTTAAGGCGACGGTTACATTCAGTTTTGTACTGACGTCCTGCAGCTGGGACGGTTAGTTTGATGAGGTAATGATCCGTCCATCCCATAGGTGTGGGGACTTCTGTGACTGCCTCTTGGATGTTGGTAAAGACTGGGTCCAGAGTATGGCCGGCTAAGTGGGTGGGAGCCTGAATGAGGGAGTTAAGCTGTAATGCCGAGAGATCGGTGAGAAGATTGGTAATAGTGTGATCGTTGGATAGGTCAGAATGCAGGTTTAGGTCGCCCAGAATAGTAAAGTTGGCAGATTTGGTAATAAGTGCGGTAGACACCTCGAGGAGGGCGTCTATGAACCTGGAGGCAGGGCCAGGTGGGCGGTAGATATAAAGACCCGATAATGTAAATTGTGGGCTAGTGGTGATTTTAAATTGGGCGCATTCGCAATCAGGAAGAGTTTCTTTAATGAATGAGTAGGTGAAATGCTTCTTATAAATAACCGCGATGCCACCGCCTCGTGTATTGCGATTTAAAGTAGCCAAGTGATACTCATCTGGGAGCGTGAGGTTGGGGATGGCAGATACGCCATCTCGTAGCCACGTTTCGCAAAGGAAGAGGATGTCTGGGTTTTCGTCCAAAATGAGCGAGTTGACCTCAAGATGGTGTCTGGTGAGTGACCTGACGTTAAGTTGAAGTATCGTAAGGGGCGAGGTGGTGGATGTTGTGCCTCGGTATCCCCGAACGCGAGTTGGACTGTCGGTGGTGAAATGGAAGGAGTTGCACTGGAGTTGAGAGTGGCCAAGGACACCTGTAGCAACAGGACATCTTTGACTATGATTCATGGCAAGGAGTTCCTCACGGTCGTACCTTAGGGGCATGTGGGGCACGGTTAGACCAGGGGGACTGGCAAAAGGTGATGTCGTGGCGATGACGGGCGCAGACGGGCTTGCCTTAGGTGCGCCTTCGGCGCGCAAACGGCGCTCCCGCTGCGCTCGTCCGCTGCCCTTCCGTCCAAGGCACATTATGTAGGTACTTGCCAAGGGGGAGGTCTGGGGGCGTGGCCTAAAAGGGGCGTGGCCTAAGTCCTCGCGCTGGGAGCGTCCGAAGAAATGTTTCAATGATCGTCCACCCGCCAGCGTTAAGATCTGCTGCTAGTGCTGGTGAGTGGCTGAGAAAGTGAACAAAGGTGCTTTTAAAAGCTAGCACAAATATACACAGTGACAGTTTTCAATTTTAAAAACAAGCAATTTCGAAGCTCTCCCGGCTTCCGCCTCAGGAGTGTGGACTGCTGGCCTGTCAGGCGCTTGTGTTCAGCGCTTTGTAGTTGACACGGGGGGCGTGGCCTAAAAGGGGCGTGGCCTAAGTTCTCGCGCTGGGAGCGTCCGAGGAAATGTTTCAATGATCGTCCAGCCGGCAGCGTTAAGATCTGCTGCTAGTGCTGGTGAGTGGCTGAGAAAGTGAACAAAGGTGTTATCAGCCAGTGTGTACTTTAAAGGAAATTAAACGAAATAGTAATTCATTCTGAACACATGTAAATGCTACATATGAAAATAGAAACCAGCATGGAGAATTCATAAACAATGTAAAGGAGGCTTCTACAGATCAGACCATGCCTACTGTCTTTAAAAGAAGAAGGTCTGCCCCCAATAAAGCCACTGCTAATGAATGTAACATCAGGAGTGCACTATAAATAGATGATATCTTGTTGACATTAACTAAGACAGAGTTTTGTTTTGACAAATGAGCTGCTAATTACAGACTCTTACACGGCCTCCTATAATGCCTAAAACTCACATACGTAGGCTTGTATTCAGAACTTCTCTACTTTTCAAGACATTGGTATTTGTAAATGATGCTGTCTCTTTGGTCACAAAGATTGCCAGGTCTGGGAGCTTCAATTTCCCCAGCCTTTCAATGTTCATGTGTACTAGCTTCATAACAGGACTGGTGAGCACCTAGAGCAGACATGGCTGGTAAGAGGGAGGCTGTCCACCAGTGTTGTCCTTGAGGCAAGGATTTCCCACACCTGATCCCTCTCTCAGGTCCCTCTTATGTCTTCTGGCAGCTGAACCTTGCTGTTGTCAATCTTTATTGGGCCATGTTTCAGCCCCTTATCCAAAACAAACAAAGAGCCCATTCTACCCATTCACATTGGATGATCCTCAGGAGTCCCTTGGGGCACGAGCCATTTTCCACACACTGTAAACCCTGTGCAATGTAACATATCATAAACCCCCAAATGTGGTTAATTTCTTTTCTCAGTATTAGGGAACCTCTGTGACAAATAAAGCACTTCCTGAGATAAACACTTTCTCAATGCGTGGGCACAAAAGTGAGTCTCGTTCAGCACTTGGTGAACACAATTGAGGTTTCTCATTCATGACAGAGAAACTCACAGAGCAACCATGGAAATGGGAGTCACAAACAAAGTCTCCACAAAACAGTGCTTAAATGTGAATATTTTGGCATTGGATTGCAGCTAGAGTGCATTAGGATCAAGAGCCACTGTGAAAATCACACCAAACACTCACAGGGCAGGGAGGAGTACTGCGAAGGCTAGAGGTCCAGTTGAGAGCAACCTTGAGCACACCATGGGAAATTTAGGGACAGAGAAGATGCCGTAAATGTAGTCACGGAGACATGATATCTCATAACCAGGTTTATTCTCATTTACAAGAGAGTCTGATGCCTACGAAGAGATCCAAGCAACTGATTGACGTTGCATGAACCTTCCGATGCATCGTTCCACTCCAGATTATGCAACTCAATTTGAAACAACCAATCAATTGGTGGACGGGGAAAGCAAGGCAAAAATAACATGCATCATATCATTAAGTGCCAAAAATGTACACATCTTATGAAACACAAAGTGTGCGCCATTGTCTGTAACAATCATTGTGGGTGATCTCTATACGGCAAAGACCTTTTTCATAAATCTGACTGCATTGTCAGTGCTGGGATAATTGCAAAACATGTGATATAACCACTTGGAGTGGTAATATATTAACAAAATAAGGTACCTGATGTTGCTAGGTAATACCTCATATTGGCCTGAAAAGTCCATACCAACTTTTTTCCAAGCCTTATCTGGGAAAGGAACAGGATGGAGATGGGTATCCATCACTTTCAATTTTTTGTCAGACACCAGACATTACAGACATAAATCAATCCAAAAGTTGACCTTAGACTCTAAAGAGGGCCACCAATATTACAACTTGATAAGTTTGCATGTTTTTGAAAATCCCTAGTTGACCACAATGTGCAGCTCTTATAATATCCTCCCTTATGCTTTCTGCTGGAATGTACAAATCATGTTGCATGATCATGTGGTTAACCACAGACAACTCAGAGAACACCAGAAAAAAATATTTAAATCTGCATACAACTTTCTGCTTTCTGGCTGACCTCATATTATAAACTCCCTGACTTGCTTGAGTTTGGCATCATTGCCATAAGCTGCCAACCATGATTGATTAGTGACAGGAGCACATTTTTAACAGCATCTAAAGCCACACATTCAGTGTTCTCTAAACCATCTACATCAAACTCATCAGCCAAAGCCATACGTGATAAGCAGTCTACCCTGAAGTTTTTTCCTCCAGATAAACGCTTGATGCAGAAGTGTGATCTTGTAGTTTGAATAACCGTCTCACCAATCTCGCGGAGGCCTTCCCCAGGCCACTTCCACTCAACATATGCACATGGGGTTGGTGACCTGTTAAACCTTGCACTATTGTCCCTAAATAAAAGTTCTGAACTTGTCAGTTGCCGAGACACAGGCCAGAACCTCATGTTCTATTGTGCTATAATGAGTTTCTGCTTGTTTCAACATCCTGGAAGCAAAGGCTATAGTGTGTTCCTTACCTGCAACTCACTGTCCTAGAATCGCTCCCAATCCAGTAAGACATGCATCAACAGTAATGAAGCACTTACAGTCATCTCGAAAAGAATGTAGCGCAGGAGCCCATTCAATTAGATCTTTAACTTTGTCAAAGGTTTGAGAAAGCTCCCTTGCCCAAGCAAGCTTTGTATTTATCCTTAACAGGGCATGTGAGGACTCTACAGTTTCCTGGCATAGTACTCTGCTAAGCCCAAGCAGGACCGCAGAGCGTCTCTGTCTTTAGGAGGTGTAGTTTCAAGAATAGCCTTGAGCAATGGAAACTTACCTCTAATGCCCTCTGATGGAGACAGTGTGACCTAAATATTCAAGTTGGTGCATGCCAATCTTACATTTGTCCTTTCTAACTGACATACCTGCCTTGGCTAGAACAGATAAAACCTTACTCAGTATTACATTGTGTGCCTCCCAAATGCTAACAAACACCAAAATATTGCCCAGAAAGGCCTGGACCCCCGGGATGTTTTCCAAGCGATTGGCCATCAGTTTTTGGAAAGCACTGAAAGCAGAGGCCAGGCCAAAAGGTAATTTGAGGTTCTTGTAAACTCTAAAGGGAGGATCGAAAGTGGTGAGTTCCTGTGACTCAGCTGTACGTGGTATTTGGTGGTATGCTGAACTTAGGTCTATAATGGAGAAAAATGTAGCCCCCCTAACCTGGCAAGAAGCTCTTTTGAAAGGGGATAGCAATCAATAAGGATGCTCTTGTTCAATGAACTTAGGTCAGCAGAGAGCCTAACCTCCCCCGATTTCTTCCTCACCACCACAGTGGGAGAAAGCCATTGTGAAGAATCACAAGGTGCTATGACCCTCACAGCATACAATGTTTTAAGTACAGCTTTGAGTTCATCTCTCACACTCAGAGGAATGGGGCATACCTTGTGAACTACTAGTTGATCATCTAACTTGAGATGAATACAGTGCTGAAACCCTTTGATGGTCCCAAGTTTGTCAGATAACACACTGGGAAATTGTCTCAACACACACTCAATGTCTGATGTGTGCATCACATCATTAACACAATCTACACAAATACCCTCCTCATGAGGAACTTCCTCTGAATATCCATCATGTATATCTCCCAAAGCAATGGGATGATCCAAATTAATCAAATATGGGCCCATCTTTACTAAGTCCTGCCAGCCAATTATGTTTCGTCCTTTGGCAGCCACATAAATCTTGCCGTGAATGCACCTACCTAATCACCTCAGTCTGGATATGAAGTACCCCAACATAGTTATGTGAGACTCACCAAATGCCTTGGAGTTCACATCCATATGTTCTAAGCTGACTTCACCATTCCACTTGTCAAGTAACATGACCTCGGAAAGAATTGTAATTGGTGAGCCTGAGTCAGCCTAAATTACTCCAGTACCCCAAGGCCCCATAACCTTCCTGGAATCAATGATAGCATGCATTCATCCATCAGCACAACATCATGAAGTTTCTCAGAACATACTTCCTCAGGATCTGATAACTCAACACCGTAAACCCGTGTAGATTTTTGGCCAGATCTACAAACTCCTTGGAAAAGGCCAATATTTTTACAAAGCATGCACCGCCTACCAGTTGCAGGACAGTTAGGATTGTTACTGAGGTGTGTCTTGAAGCAACACCTGGAACAAAGAGTAGCACCCTTCTTAAAAGACTGTCTACCAGGTTTAGCAATATTTACAACACTGACAGAATCAGGCACCCCATCCCCAGAAACCTTTAGATCATTGAAAGAGGGTTCATGATGATGTGCTCTTGTTGTAATCATTGAGCGCTCAATGCTCTTGGCTATATCAATCGTTTCCAGGAGTGATAGTTTCCTACAACTGAGAAGTCGTTCTTGAATTTTCTTGGAGAAACATGCAAACATGAACTGATCCCTGATGTATATGTCAGTGTGTGTTTCAGATTTGCATGTAGCTGCCAGTACACAGAAAGCTGAAATATACTCAACAACACTCAGAAAGAAGTTGTGCCTTTCAAACATTATACTCAGCTCTTCATGATATTGTTTTCTCATATGGGCTAGTGCCTCTTTGTAAGCATACCAATTCTCACCATCACCAGAGCTGCATTGTGATATGGCAATAGATGGGGAGTTTTCAAACACCTGCTGTGCTGCAAGACAGCCATACAAAATTGCCAACTTGCGTGCAGGTGGGAACTTAACTGCATTAATGGCAATTAAGCGGCTTTCAACAAATCTAACCGATTGCCGCCACCTGATACTGGATTTCCCCGGATGCTGTAGAAAAGGAGGTAGCTGCAAAACTGCTGTGTAGTGGCCATACTACAACTGTTAAGCAACAACCGAAGTGTAGGCAAATTAAAAGTAGCTTGCAATGATGTAAAAGCAGCTGTCAGCGTAAATACCAGATGATGAACGTGTCTTCCAGGAAAAAACTGCTGACAACAAGGCATGCCTCTCACTGTAAGTGCAGGCAATAAGGAAAAATATGCTGAAATAAAGGTGAGACCAGGCAATAAATTCTCCTACCTGCCATTCTTGAAATCCTCAAGACTTCATGTTGAACAAACAACGAGGCAGTGCGCTTCTTGTGTTGGGCTCAACACATCGTGCTCAATATTAAAATAAAGGTGTACTTTCACCGTGAGTGCTTCCAATAAATGCTCCTACCTGCCATTTCTGTAATCCTTCAGACTTACTTCATGTTGAACAAAAGATGTCACAGTGCGCTTCGTGCATTGGGATTAAAACATAGTGCCCAAACCAAGATGGCTGCAAGGATGCAGAGGATGTCGTACTGCGTGAGGACCACAGCGTGTGATGCTGTGCACATGCTGACGTTGCGTGCACAGGTGTACATGACGAGAGAACGGTGCATGCACTGTAAATAAGCTCCAGCAAGCACCAAATTTGTCCTTCTTTTTCAAAGGTGGCAGAGTCCAACCATGCCCAGCATATGAGGGGCGGGAACTGGTAGGCGGAGCGCTGCCAGATAAGAATAGAGAAGTTGTGACGCCGGAGAGGTTGGTGGGTGTATGCCAAAGAATGGGTTCAGCCCAATCATCAACAAAATGTAGTCACAGAGAATGGATGTCTTGTAAGCAGGTTTATTCTCATTCACGTACACCCAGGACCAGGAGTGTCAGATGCCTGTGAAGAGATCCAAGCAACTGATTAACGTTGCCTCAATCTTTTCATGCATTGTTCCAATCCAGATCATGGAACTCCATTTGAAACATCACAGAGCATCCTTGCGCTACCAAGACACACAAGAATGCTCAAGAGAATCACAGTACTACTGAGGGCTACCATGTTAGATGGAAAAATCATGCTTATGTTTTATTCTATGTATGTTAGCTTTCACTGTGCATTTTATATTCCGGCATAATTTTGTGTTATAATCAAAACTTATACTCTGCTTTTTCAGAGAAAAGGCCTCTACTCGATTTTGTTTCTTCAAGGTTAGGCTTTGCTGCACTAATGAATACACTGTTCTTATTAGCGCATATCTTTCCCTTTAGATAGAGGCCTTCTCCCCCTTGTCTAGTGGTGGGCACGGGCAAAATGACCTTGGGTAGTACATAGTGTCTGCCAAGCCTCAGAATCGAAACTTACTTTCTGCATCTCCTTGGAAAATTCCATTGTGGGCGTGCCTTCATTTGTTCTGAAATGTACATAATGTATCTTTATGCTTGCTGATGTTAGTCCCTTCAGAAAAGGGGGTGGTGATGGACAGAGTATCTGAATTAAACAGAACACTCATACCCAGTCAATAGATCAGGGCTTGATCCATCACCGTTTTTTAGCTCACTGCACCATCCCAGCTCAGAACCTGGCTATATGCAAATTAGTCTGTCCCTGGCCCAATGCATCATGGGAATAGGGCAGACCAAACTACCAAGCCAATTCTTATACTGGGAAGGAAACAAGCTTCTGGGGACCGGTTTCTGGCATTACAGCCGTCTTCGGCTCGGCTTGCCCACTGTAAAATACCACAGGCAGGACAGCAAGCTTTATTGTAAATTATTCAGGATTTGATTAAGAAAGGAGTGATTGAGGAGACGTATGCCAATATTTATATTAGTCCCATTCTTCCAATTTTTAAACTGACGCCCTCAGGTTCTCCTGATGATCAGGAAGATGTTATGGTTTTGTGACTGATTTGTGTGAGGCTAACAAAATAGTTGTTCCCAGTTTCCAGAGGTCCCAGACTTTGCTACACTCCTCACGATGATTCCGTCCTGCTAAATTCTTTTCTATTATTGATTTGAAAAATGCATTCTATAGTATTCCTCTACATCCAGATAGTAGTTACTTGTTTGGGTTTACACTAGCTGGCAGAAGCTTTAGGTTCTGTCAAGCTCCTCAAGGCTATACTGAGAGTCCAAGTATTTACAGTCAGGCTTTAAAGAGTCAGTTAGATTCCCTTTCGCTTCCTACAGATAATCTGTTGGTGCTGTATGTTTACGATCTCCTTATTGCTTCTGATACAGATCAGGTTTATAAAGATAGTACAGGTAACTTATTGTTGCATTTGGTTCAACATGGACATAAAGTTTCCAAATGGTACATGGTCCCACCCATTCTGCTGGACACCTACTTGATCCAGTTTTCTTTCCATTCTATCAGGTCTCTCTGTCTCAAACCCTATACCGCTATGTTGGTTGGATCATTATTTCATCCCTATGTTGCTTTCTGGGGTGGTGCCCTCTCGAAAATCACCCCAGAAGTTCTTGCTCTGTCGTCGCTGGCACAAACTTAACTTTGATCATCTCAGTTCCATCTTCTCCTCGAGCGTGCCCAGCTGGCCGAAAGATCCTGATGCCGCCAGTGAAGCACTATCAGGCTGGCTATGACATCCTCTGGATGACATGATCCCTGCCAAACAATCTAAGTGTCGGAGCACTAAATCCAACCCATTGTATAACACCAACCTCACCAATATGCGTAAAGCATGTAAACGGATAGAGAGGGAATGGAGGAGAGACTTTGATCCCATATTGAAAAGCTGCTACCAGGCTGCCATTAAGAAATATCATAGGGCTGTCCAGAAAGCATGGGCAGCACATTTTACTGATGATATCAAAAACAGCCACAATCCTTCTAAAAGGATCTTTTCTATTCTTAAAAACCTTAAAAATGCTGGGGCACTTGTGACGTCTGCCATCAAGTCTGACAAACACTGTGAGGACCTTGCTGCATTCTTTATAAATAAGGTGAAAAACATCTATACGACCTTCCCTTAGGTTACAATGGCCCCAACCCTGGGGTTGCACCCCCTGCCACCCATACACTGGCCACCTTCACACCAGTGTCCGCGGAGGTACTACGTGTACTTTGGGAAAAGGTCAAATCTGGTTCCCTGGCTGACCCTATGAAGCCTGACCAGCTGATGAGACTACTCGCTGTGCTACTCACACCTCTGGGCCAGGTCATCAACGTGTCTTTGTCGATGGCCAAGGTTCCCAGGTTATGGAAGCAGGCCAGGGTAGTGCCACTTTTAAGGAAGCCCGCACTCGACCCAGCTAAACCTGAGAACTTTCGCCCTACTTCCCTGGGCCTCTAAGATCTCTGAAGCCTATATCAATTCCATCTTGTCATGCTACATGGAGGACAATAACATACTGGACTCCTCCCAGTGTGGGTTATGCCCAGGTCTGAGCACAGAGTTTTCCCTCCTAGCTGCGGCTGAATATCTAAAAGCAGCCCTAGATGAGGGACGCACTTCGGCACTAATCCTATTGAATCTTAGTACCTCATTTGATACGGTCTCCCACCAGATCTTAATTCAGAGGTTGAAGGAGGCTGGCATAATGGGCCTCGCCCTGGATTCGTTTATCTCCTTTCTTTCTCGGACAGATCCTTCGAGGTGTTGGCGCCCCCTTTCACCTCCAGATTCAATCCTATCAAACAGGGAGTGCAGCAGGGCTCTGTGTTAAGTCCAACGCTTTTCAACCTCTATGTTCAGCCCCCTAGCTGCGGTAGCTAAGAGGAGAGGGTTGACTATAGTGTCATATGCTGATGACACACAATTAGTAGTCGCCCTCTCAGATAATTGCTTGAATGATGATGCTGCAAAATTCCAGAGCGGTCTCGCAGACATCGCAGGGTGGATGATGGCCAACTGTCGCCAGCTCAATGCCAGCAAGTCTGAGGTCTTGCTGGTCGGGAAAGATCCTGAGCTATGGAGTGAGCAGTGGTGGCCCACCACCTTGGGCCTTGCATCCACCCCCAAACAGGTAATGAAGAACCTTGGGGTCTGGGTTGATTTGGCCTTGAGTTTCCAAACCCAGACTAAGAAGGCGGGGGGGGACATGTTTTGGCATCCTGCGCTGCCTTAAACCCCTGCTGGTTTTTTTTGACCCTTCCATCCAACAGATGATTGTCCTGTCCAGGCATCTGTGATGTCGAGATTGGACTACGCCAGCTGGCTCTACTTGGGGGCCAACAAGACAGAGATTGTGAGACTGCAGAGAGTTCAAAATGTGGCCACCAGAACTCTGCCCCACCTCCACCGCTATTCGCAAGCTTCACTGGCTGCCAGTGGCAAAACTGGTGGAGTTCAAGTCTCTCTGCTTTGCGTTCAGGATCCTGAACTCCCCTGCTCCTGGCATTCTGGCTGGCCTGCTCTCCACCTACGCTCCTTCACGTCACCTTCGCTCAGAAGGTCAACACCTCGCAGTTGTCCCCAGTGTCAGGAGGGCTCGAGCCGGTGGGTGCTCCTTTCGCATTCTGGCAGCTAAGCTGTGGAACGCCCTTCCTGTTCACATCCGGAGCTTAGATAACTATCTGATATTCCGGAAAGCACATTATTAAAATGCCTGTTCCACAGACTCAGAAAGATGAGCATGCTTTTATAGGTATCACGTACTACTGTCTGCAGTGGATACCTAATTATTCCTTATTAACCAAACCCTTGCTTGCACTATCAACAAAAGATGTGCATGAGCCTTTGTCTTCTACGCTTGAATGTCAGAAGTCTTTTGAGCACTTGAAAACTGCTATTTGTTTGGCTCCAGTACTTGGCACCCATAATTATACCTAATTGTTTGTGTTGTCCGTTCATGAGATGGCTGGTTGCGTGCTTTCTGATTTAACACAAAAATTTGGAGATAAGCAACTGCCATGTGCTTATTTTTCTGCTGTCCTTGATCCAGTCATGAGAGCCCTCCGAGTTGTCTAAGAGCAGTCGTGGCCATGGCCACTTGGATCAGACAATCGGCTGGGTTTGTGGTTGATACTGATCTCACAGTCGTGGTACCCCATGCTGTGGATACACTTTTGAATAAGATGAAGACACAGCACCTCACCAGTGCACGTCTCACTGGCTATGAATTGACATTGTTTGCTAAACTAATAACAATCACAAGATGTGCCACTCTGAATCCAGACATGTTCCTGCCCCTCCCTTCTCAGAGTGATGAAGTCGACAAGCATGACTGTATCTTCTGGAAGGAAGAAGAGACGAATGGACGGGTAGACTTGACTGATGTTCGCTTATCTGACCCACAAGGGGAACTATATGTCGATGGTTCTTATTTCAGATTACCAGATGGCACTACAACGGCTGCTTATGCTATTACTACACTGCGTACAGTAGTAGAGACATCAGGAGTCCCCTATCAGTCAGCTCAGATTGCTGCCCTTGCTGCCCTTGTGAAGAACTGGTTGTCCATATTTATACTGACAGCCAATATGCCTTTGGCGTGGTGCATAATTTTGGGCGACTCTGGGATTCCCATGGTACCAAAATCCGGCATGGGCACCTTATATTGCAGCTTTTGTCTGCTTTGACACACCCTAAGAAATTGGCAATAGTGAAGTGTAGCACCTACCGGGAGGTCGCTGATGATGTGGGTAGGGGAAATGCTTTTGCCGATCAGACAGCTAAGTGACGGCTCGGACAAAGATGAAAAGAATGCTTGTAGGTTGGTGCCTGAAATTGTCATATTTAAGGATACTCTTGAGAATGTAAAAGAGATCCAAAGTGAAGCTACAATAGAAGAGTTAGCAGTGTGGCAGGAAAGTACAGCACAATAGAAGGATTAGAAATGTTGGATTGATAAGTCAGAAAAGCTGAGATGGATGCTGCCCGATGCATATGTTCTTCCTGTAGTCACAATTGACCATGGCCCAGCCCATATTAGCGCTAAGGGTATTTGCAAGATATTAGACCCTGTATGGCAGAATGACAATATTCCAAAAACAGCTGCACATTTAGTGAAGTACTGCATGGTGTGCATGAAGCACAATCCTGGAAAGGGCACCCCTACACCCCCTGGTAAGTTTGCACCATCCACTTTTCCTTTTGAGGTTCTCCAAATGGAGTATATAGAAATAGAAAGATGCAATAATTTGAAGTATGTGTTTGGGGTTGTCTGTACATCTAGTAAATGGGTTGAGGCTTATCCCACCAAAGACAATACAGCCATCATGACTGCAAAGGTACTCCTGAAGCAGTTCTTTCCTCGTTTTGGCTTGCCCCGTTTGATCTGGAGTGATAGTGGAAGTTATTTTAATGCTAAAGTGTTTCAAATGATTTGTGATGGTCTATGCATTAAGCAAACGTTTCATGCTACTAATCATCCACAGTTAGCAGGTTTGGTTGATAAGTACAATGGTACTTCCAAGCTCAAGCTGGCAAAGATTCAGGAGCCCACAGGGTTAAAATGGCCAGATGCTTTACCTTTAGCTCTTTTATCAACCCGAACAACAGCACATTCTAGGACAGGATTGTCACTGTATGAGGTCGTGTTTGGATGTCCGGCAAATGTCACGGGTTGTCCACGACCTCGGATGTTCTCTGGTATTGAGTATACGTTGTTGATTGTCTATCTTGGCCAATTAACTGAAAGTTTCCGCTCTATCCACCAACAGATCCAGGATTCCCTGCCTCCCGTGCCAGAGGGACCCGCAATGAGATTCAGTCTGGCGTCTATATCTTAATCCGAAATTTTCAGCAGAAGAAAGGTTTGGAGCTGCGTTGAGAGCAGGTCCTACTAGCAACACGTACAGCAGTAAAGGTCGCTGGCCGTAAGAACTGGATTCATTGTCGCAGGATTCCTCTACCCCTGCCCTACAATCAGTAGGTGAAGGATGGAATAGGATACTCTGAGTGTGAGACGGTACCTCGGTTTGTCCCGTTCAGTGATGCCAAGCTGACATGGACGTAAACAAATGAGTAAAATGATAATGTGCTGAATGCAGCTGTTCCTCCGGAAATACGAGCTATCCAGCAGGCGTTTTGTTGAGCCTTCTGTGCCTGGAGTCACTAGGTACAATTTGTGCCCTCAGCTGGGGGACAGTGCACTAAAAGAGAAGGAAGGTTAGACCAGGATGGACTGTGTAAGTCAGGATGTACTTTGCTATAGTACCTACGGAGCTAATTCAGGGCGATGAGAGTTTTGTGCACTGTTTGAACATTGGACAGGATTAATAAAAGTATCCCCCTGGGGGTACATTGTCCTGGTCGACGTGGGAATATGAGTTTAGGATAGAGCAGGCTCTACCGCCTGTGCTCAAGAGCACCAACGAATTGATAAACAATGGAAGTATGTAACAGTGACGCTCTAACGGACACTGTGAACTTGTATACCACTTTGCATCTTGCCCCCTCCTTATTTTTCCATTATTCACCATGTACCCGTTTGGCAGAATGGTTGTTGAAGAAGAGCAGCCAGTGATTCCCCATGTTTACATACATGTATTTTGGTCCACAAAGAAAAAGGTTGTATGTGCTGTTTTTGTGGTTGTGTTGCTACTGATTTTGGGTGGGGGGTCATGGGTTTTGGAGCAGGATCAGAACTTACCATCATGTACCAAGGGCAAGGTTATGCCTCAGGTTCGGCAGAAAAGAATGATCCTGAATAATATATTTCTAGACATACACAAGAGATTATTTAGAGAAGGTACTGCTTGTTACCCACTGATTCTGTCACTAGTTTATAGCCTGCATATACTTTGTCTTTAGTGAAGTATACATATACTGAACCCCCTGACTTTGTAGAGATAAAAGGAGTGTTTGGAGCTGGTTATTCAGGACCATGCCAATACCATCAAAAACCACTGGGGGAGGGTTATCCTGGCTGTGGTAACAAAACTTATTGTGACCATTTCTATATGGAAGATAGGTAGGTTGGCATTATAAAAAATTGACGATCCCCCGGCAAGCTGGTTTTTTATCCTGCTTGTTGCCCTATTATTAATAGTACTGACACGTCATTGTACATAAATTGTTCTGGATTAGTGATGTATATAGAAACAATGCCTTTGGTAAGAGCAGACGATCCAAGTACTGTAGGAATGAATACCCGACATACTTTCTGTCTAATGGGACGTCTTATAATATTCATAATGGTATGAATGATGTGGCACTTGGGATGGTGCTGTCTCTGGGTGTTGGTGTTCCTTGCAAACAAGCGAAGCCTAAACTAAGGTGGGTTAAAAGGACATTAACCAAGAAATTTTGTGAAGGAGTGACAGATATTGAAGTCAATCATTTTAGTAATGGTATTAACTTTAGATATATTCTTTCCTCCATAATTTCTATTGGTTGTACTGCTATGGCCAGGAGGAGAAAGCCAGAGAATACTTCGGATGTAAGGTGCAGATATTGTCTAACTCCACAGTAGCAGCTTTGCATAACATCACCACCCAACTGGAAAGTATGCAGATATATTCTGAGCAGACTAGATATGCAGTCGAGTTCATCCTGGCAAAGAGTGGTGGTGTGAGCACTATAGTAGGAGACCAGTGTGTATTCGGGATCACTAATATGGAAAATAATATCACAACACATTTTAGATATCTTAGAAAATGTCAAAGGAATGGAAAGTGGGAATTGGAGTTGGTTTATTTTTGGTAGCTGGAGTTGGATCCTTGAAAAAGTGACTTATTTTATCGTGAATCTGGTCTCCTGTTGTGTCTTTGTACAGCGCCTTCCCACCTGTTGCTCTTATTGCACCACCCTGTTCACTCCTAGAAGGAAAATATCGATTCATGATACTAATGCAACAATAATGATCAAGAAGGAAATAGATGACCTCATGCAAATAGAAGAGGGCATGTTTGAGACTTCCTCCTTATAGTTTCCCTTCCTGATGCTGAAAATATGGAGTGCTCCTTAGAAGTTCACCTATGATTTGTTTAATTATATGTTTTTTGCTATTATTAAAAAAGTTTAGCTCATGCTAAAAGGAGGGTCTATTAGATAGAAAACTCATGCTTACTTATTTACCTATTATTCTATGTATGTTAGCATTTGTTGCAACATTTTTTTTCCGACGCCATTTTGTGTTATAAACGAAACTTATACTCTGCTATTTCCGAGAAAAGGCCTCTACTAGTTTTTTTTCCTCAAGGTTCGGTTTTGCTGCACTAATGAATGCACTGGTCTTATTAGTGCATACCTTTCCCTTTAGATAGACGCCTTCCCCCCCTTGTCTAGTGGCGGGCAGGAGCAGAATGACCTTGGGTAGTAGATAGTGTGTGCCCAACCCCAGAATCGAAACTTACTTCTGCATTCCCTTGGAAAATTCCAATGTGGGTGTGCCTTCATTGCATCTGAAATGTACATAATGTATCTTAATGCTTGCTGATGTCAGTCACTCTGCAGAACTCCTAAGCGACTGGGCAGACTGGGCTACACTCTGAGTGTATTGGAATAACCAGATATTGGTTTATATTCTCTACTGTCTGACCGACTCTTCAATTGGTATGGAAGGCTGAGAGGAGGTATTGATTGACCCAGGTGACCCTAATAGGGCCACTTCCTTCAACCACAGTCTTTGTAGACCTGACCCTACTCCTGTGTCTTGCAGATTTGGTTTAAGGATAGTTCTTAAAGCCCTGTGCAGAGCTCCTCGTTCAGTCCTTTGGGCTGGGATCTCCTCTTCTGGAGAGTTGATTAGCCTGCAGGGGTTCCTCATAGCACACCTCCTCACAGAGGTTTGCTTCCTTCTTCAATGACAAAGACAAGCAGCATTTCTAGCAGAATTCAGGATCCCAAGTCTGTCACAGACATGGCAAGGAGGCTGGCAATCAGATAATCTAGCCCTGGAGTTCTTCAGATGATTCAGGAATACTGCTCTATACTTTCCTATTGGGAAAGCGTATCCTGCACACTCACCTTGGGTTTATACACAGTAGTGACTTCTGCTGGCAAATGCAAATGGGAATTCCAGATCCTCTTTCTGATTTGGGAGATGTCTGTTTTTTGGGGTGTTGGTGAGTATCACACAGGCTGTCCAAGACACAGCCCTTTGGTTTGCTGCTTTAGCTGGAAGGGGTAGGGGTTGATTCTGGCTAACCAGTGATGAGAATAAGGGCACAAAATAGTGAGAGGCATTTCCTTTCAATCATTACACAAATCTGGCTTTATTGGCATTTCAGGAATGAGGAATCATGATTCCAGTATCTGCCTTTGCACTACAAAGGAATGTCACCCCACTCTCTGGCTTCTGAGGCCGTGTTTACTTCAAAGGAAATGGTTGGAATGTTTCAGGTCCTTGTCACAATTAATCTGAGCAGGCTCACCTCCAGTCCCCATTTTTCAGCCCTCCTCACTCAGGAGTTCCAAGCTGGATTGTCTGTCTCCATACAGTAACATACAACT
The DNA here is from genome assembly GCF_964263255.1 of Lissotriton vulgaris. Taxonomy (NCBI): domain Eukaryota; kingdom Metazoa; phylum Chordata; class Amphibia; order Caudata; family Salamandridae; genus Lissotriton; species Lissotriton vulgaris. The sequence goes on along the minus strand of NC_141685.1, from coordinate 558,409,719 downwards.
CACAGTACATACATCGCCCTCTTACGTGTGTACAGAGAATCCATGTACCCACAAGGATGAGGAAAATAATCTGGATGAGGTGCACTGAGCAAACCTTTTAATAGAAGAGAGTGGACCGCCAGTTTCCCAGTCCACCCATTTACTATGTGCCTTACCCCTGACGTGCCTGTGGCGTTTAAGCCTCCACACTTGAGCTGGCAGAAAGTGAAGGAAATAAGGCGCAAACTCACCTTTAATGACCTTCACACGTCTTGTACCGCCATGGAGCTGACTCACAACATCCTTCCGCTGCTGATACTGCTCGATGATGACCATCACTATAACGGAGTTAGCAGATGGTAAACCGTATACCTACCCATTCGCATTGACTCCTCAGCAAATAGTTGCTCCGGCATGGACATGAGAAGGTGTATGGGTCTCTGGCCCAAACATGTCATGTAGGCCCCTGTTCGCAATAAATCGGAATGTTTGATCTAAGCACTGCTCCATTATGCCCTCTTTAGAGAGTTCACTGACACTGCACAGACCCATGTCACTAATTTGAATATGTGTATAAAATTAAGGTCCTGTTGTCATATCAAAGAGACTTCTGAATAAATGTGTCATGAAACTTAAACACACCCCCTCTGCTAAATAGTGTTCTTACAGTCACACATCAACCACATAAAAAGGTAAATGTGACGGCAATGGGATGCCAAATAATCAGAGTGAGAAGCTTACAAAGGTAAAAAAGTAAATACTCTGCAGAATAGGCTAGCCACTTCTGCGGGGCCTCCGACAAGATGGGCCCTTTGGCACCAGTCTACTTTGCACATGCCTCAAAACCTCTATGTGTGCAGAACCTATTGGCTTGAAGTATATCAGGGACAACCAACAGTATAACCAAGTGCCATGCATATGTGGGGAATGTGTAAGTGCAAGTCAGGAAAGCAAACACAGCAATAACAGCATTTGTCCCACACACATATATATAAAGTAGGTGTAAGATAATCACACTAGAAAGGACCTTGCCATACAAAAGTGTAAATAGGTATGACTACCCACCACCCTCCATGTGTGAGTAAACAATTAACTAACTTGCACACTTCAGACACATATCCAATCTACATCATAGTGAGAACTGCAAGCACAATTATGTTCACATTGCCCAAAACAATTAGAAATACTTAACATATGATATCCCACCCAATGCAATGTCAGCCCGACTAAGATTTCACCCCACAAATCCATCCGTGGAACAGCTACCCTTCTCCTATGTAACACCAACACTGGTTCCAATGTTAGCTTATACAAACCCCTTCAAATGGATCAGCACTTCAAATGGATCAGCAATCAGGGTGAAACAAACACAAATGTAGTCACACATCACAAAGTATACATAATATCAAATAGCTAGAAAAGTTAAGGCAGGACCAATGTGTTCTAAACCAAACAAAAGTGTTATTGCTCCAAAAGAACGTTGTGGAGTTAATCAAAAGACAATGGCCAGTCCATGTCCACATTTGGTGGTCTAGCACAGTGCTGTGCCACTAAAACTGCCCTTCAAGACACTGCCAGGGAACCTCCTCACAAAGGGATATTAATTGGGCATATCAGGCACCTCCATGGTCTTCTTTAAGAAGGGGACGTTTGGGTTTTGAAGGGGTGTCCTGGTATTGTGAAGGTGGGACTTTGGAAGATAAGGGGTGGATTTACCTTTAGGAGGGGGGTTTGGAGTCAGAAGGGGTGGAGCGACGTTTGGAAGGAGTACACTGCGAAGTGGAAGGGGTGTATGGATCAGGAATAGGGGTGGATTTGGGGGTGGAAGCCGTGGTCTTGGCAGTGGTAGGTGGAGAAAGCTTCTTTGAAGAGGTGGTAAGAGGTTTGGAGCTGTGAGGGCAAGGGCAAAAGAAGGGTCTTCTGTAGTCTACTTGGGAGGGGATGTTGGAAAGAGTGGGGACTTAGAGGGAGAGGAAGTGACTTTGAATGATGTGCTTGGGTCTGTTGCAGTTGCAGGTGCATGTATGTCAGGTGCTTGTCCTGATAGTATGGGTTTGTCTAGTTTATCCGGTGTATGTTGGGTGCTTGATTGTTTACGTCTGTGTTTTTTAGGAATGTGGAGTGTGGGTGCTGTGTCTATGGATGCTCCTGCAGTGGAAGTGCTGAGTATGGGTATCATAAATGGTGATGTTGTGCTGACTGTGGGTGTGTCTATGAATGTGCTAGTGGGTGTGCACATGGGTATGGGTGTGTTTGTGGTGGGTGGGTGGGGGTGTGATGGTGGGTGTGTGGTGTGTGTATGCGTGTGTGGTCTCTCCTGTCCTGTGTGGGGATGTGATGGGTGAGTGGTGGGAGTATGTGCCTGTTGTGTTGTCAGTGGTGATGCGATGGTGGTGGGGTGTCTGTGAGTTTGGTGGTGGGTGCAGTGTCTGTATGTTTGGATGAGTGTTTGTCTTTTTTCTGTTTGCGTCTTTTTTCCTGTTTGCTTTGTGTATGGATGTGCTGTTTGGGTCTGTATGGGTGGGTGCGTGCAAATGTATGTGTGTGCTTTGGACAGGTTTGAGAATAGGGTGTTGGGATGGGTAAGAGATCGGGGGATGAACACAGGTTTGGGGCAGTTGGGAGACTGCAGTCAGTGAGGAGGCCAGAGCCTGAAAAGATCTCTGTAGGGTAGACATGGCACCATGAATGCCTTCCAGGTAGGCTACCATCTGCTGCATATAGGTGCCTTGCAAGTGGATGGCATTCAGCAGTGCAGTCTGACCCACAGAGATGTTCCTCAGAAGGACAATGGCCTCCTCACTGAGCGCAGCGGGAAATAGGGACATGGACTGGAGCGAAGGAGAGGGGACTGGGCAAGGCTGACTGGGTGTGGAGCAACTGAGAGGGTGGAGCTGGAACATGGGATGGGATGGGGTGGGGGCCAAGGAATATCTCCTGTGGGGTCTGCCACCACCCTATAGTGTCCACTGGGGGATGACTCTGATGACTCAGATGAACTTGAGATTGCCTCCTCTGTGGTGCTCCACGCACACTCTCAGTCATTGGATCCCTCTGTGATGGAAGCACCGTATTTGGAATTTAAGTGGCCAGCTGCTTCCTCACCAATGTGTGTCTTCTCTCTTTCGTTTGTCTGAGATGATGCTGCAATGTAAATAGAGAACAGTTTGTTGCATCTGCGGTAACACACCTGACCATGAGATAGAAATATTTCAAAGGTGCACAAATTACACCAACTCCAAGTTTCAAAACATTAGCTCTAACATTAGCCTGTACACATGAATGCATGATACATAACCAGTAAATAGTTGCTCACAGGAATGTCATGACTCCACACAGCTACAAGACCATGGGTGAAGTTTACTTCATGTTATCCAGATATAGCTACTGGTATTGATCCCCATCTTCTACACGATGGCCCATTTGGGTGATCAGTAAACAAATACCAACAGCACAAGTTGTCACATTGCCTCAAGGACATCCTCATTCCATCTTTGGTGTATCTGACTCCTCCATTCATACTTACCATTTGCCAAAGACAATTTTCCATTCAAGGCTTATGTGTCAGAGTGACTATCTGTGACTTCAATATGTAGTGTAAGTTTGTTCCCAGGGTGTTACATTACCTATCATGCCATGCATAGCTTCACAATGTGGACATTATCGTAGAAGTCTGAGTAATGGATCAGGGTATTTGTCACACACTCACCAATCTGTACACAGTCCTGGCTGTGGTAAAACATTCTTCTTATTATTAGGCATTTGTAAAGTGCGTAGCTGTCCCAAGGCATCCCAGTGCTAGTGACTGGACAGAGGGAAAGGAGTGGGGTTATAGGGTGAATTGTTGAAATATGTTTTTAACAAGAGGGAGAGTAAGGGAATTTACATATACAAATGTGAGGTGGGAACTCCTGGTCCCCAGAGCTAAGAGTAATAACAATAAAGGAGTGCCCCCTGAATGAGAGGAAAAAAGCAATTTGCTTTCTCCTATTAGGTATGGCTAGGTAAGTACAAAGTGCCCCAAACCCGTTAACTGGACAGTAGTAGTCCTTTAAGAAGACCCCTCACTCACCAACCTGGTTGGTGACATGCTTCATCATTGGGGTCCCACCCCATAGACCGAGTGCCTATAGGGTGTGCAACGACACCTGACTACAGTGGAGCGGGATATTGTTTCTTTTTTATATGTGCTGATTACAAATGAGTGAAGATATATTAAAAAGGGCCAGTACTACTCCGTTCAAGACTTTATTCCTGAGCGTCTGAACCCTAAATAAAACTAATGTGGCACCTTTGCCCAATTAGGAAGGCTTTGGTGTCTCGAGAAGTGTGATATATTAAAATTTTAAAAAATAGCTAAGTGTGCTATGTGAAAGACATTATAAAGTAAACTAGGTCTACATGTTTCAACCAATATAAAAAAATTCTCTGGTTTTCGTCAGGACCGTGTGATTTACAAGGGGAGGTACGCACACGCTAAGGCGCGCCCTGTCCACATGTAATTTATAGACCACAAATAAGGGTCTGAATGTAAAAGTGTGTTCAATCCTGGACTCAGGAAAAAACCTGTAGAAAGGAAAGAAAAAAGAAGAAAGGAAACGGGATTGGGAATACGTACTTGGGGAGACTTAACAGGGATACACAAAACATTTAAAGTGCTTGCTGTGATCACCCCATCGGGTAGCTGTCTATATTGTTTTGTCATATAGGCAGTAACAATTCACAGTGAGTTTAAATTAAAATTAAAATTAAAAATTGCGCATAAATTGGTACCTTGTATGAGAGACATTGTCTGTGGGGTACTGATCAATTTGAAGTTGGTCGGACTGGGGCGTGATCTAGACTAGATAAAGGACGCGGTGAGCTGCTAGTGAACTCGGCAGTCATGCATCATATCTGTGCCGGGAGCGTAAACGTTCCGTTTCTTAAAATGAACTGGCAGGGTGGTCATTGATAGGTTAGTTATCTAAGTGAGTGAAAACATAATGCTCATTTACACATTGCTTACACTTAAAGCGGTTACTGCCGCTTCCTGGGATTCGGATGAACCAAGACGGCGATTCTCCGTCACCTAAATAATTTAGAAATTAAGCATGAGTACAATGGGATCCCATAGGCAGTAGGCGTGCTTATCCAAGTCGGAAGAACTCGGAATCGGTGTATTTACACCGCGCCATGCCCATAGACTATGGATCCGTACTTACTTTTTGAATGTGGTCATCTGTTGGTAAAACCTACTTGGTTCCCGTGTGCGAAGCCCCGATGTAATGATCGGTGCCTCGATAGTGCCGGTAAAGTACGTTGTTCGGCACTTCCTGGTTGGGGCGGGACTACATGTGTCATCGCTTCCCGAACCAGTCAGCGCGCTCGTGGAGGGTGTGTTTGTTATTGTTCCAATCAAAAGTCTACATTGGTGTGACGTTGGAATGGTTACCAAGGAAACCAGCTTGCGTTTGGCAGGGCGGGAAGGTCGGTATTTCCTGGTTAGGGAGGGACGGTGTGTGTCATCGTCTCCTGAACCAGTCAGAGCATTCATAGAGTGCGTGTTTGTTGTTGTACCAATCTGAAGTCAGCAAGGGTGTGACTCATGTTTTGATGGTTCCCGGGGAAAGCTGATTGCGTTTTACACGTTCTGGGGGGCGTAACGTGTTATTCATCCTATGTAGCCATTTTGAGGATATTCAGCGTCAGAAATTGCAATTAAGGAATAATTTTCAATGCATTCCTATGGGCCAGTAGGCCCAATGGAATGAATGCAAAATAATTCTCAAATTGCGAATTCGCAATTTGCTAATTACAATTTGAGAATTATTGCAAGAGTGCAGGGGTGTCTCAAAGACACCCTGCTGCACCCCTGAAGAGAACATGTGTGTGCATATGGCGCACATACATGCCCTATGGGCATGTGTGTGCATCATATGCCACCTTTAAAAATGCCAATTTGTGCATTTCTGGAAGAATTCGCAAGTTACCATCAACTGAAAGTTGGTGGTAATTTGCGAATTCTTAAACAAAATTCGCAAGCTTAAATTGCTACATACATAGCATTTAAGGAATCGCAAATTTGTGATTCTCTAAATGGTATGGAAAAATAAGGAATCACACAAGTTTGCAATTCCTTATTTTGGGAATGTTGCGGTTCAAAAACGGCTTGATACATATAGCCCTTAATCTGGGTTTTGGGTATGGGGGGGGGGGGGGCAAGCACTTGGGCCATATCTGTTTTAGGTCCATGCTGGGGTTGTTACCCAGGAGCCTAAGTTCAGTTTTTCCTCCGTTAAGTTTGAGACATGAGTGCTCCATCCAGGAGGCCACTTTCTCCAGGCATGTTCCAAAGTTAGAGGGGAAGTTACAGGGACCATTGAGGGTGATTACCAGCTATGTGTCATCCACATAGGTGACAATTTTAATCCTGTGGGGCAAGATAATATCAGCGAGTGGCCGCATATACACATTAAATAGTGTGGGGCTCAACGAGGATGCAAGGTGGAACTCCGCTAGTCTCCTGGATGTTGAGTCCTCTGAAAAGACCTGGAAGGTTCTATTATCAAGGTAAGATTGTATCCAGGTGATTGCTTCACCTCGGATCCCTAACCTCTTAAGTCTCTCTACAAAGATGGTAAACTTCACTGTGTCGAAGGCTGAGCTTAAGTCAAGGAGGAGGATGGCGACTGCTCCTCCTTGGTTGAGGATTCGTTTAGAGTCCTCGGCCACAGAAAAAAAGAGACGTTTCAGTTCCGTTTTCAGGACGGAATCCGGTCTGGGTGGAATGCAGGAGGTTATGGTTTTCGAAGAAGTCAGAGAGGGTAGAGTTCACGTCTTTTTCTAAGATTTTAACGATCGCTGGGAGCAGCGAGATGTGGCGGTAATTACTTAAGTCATCTGGATCTAGGCTACGTTTTTTTAGTAAGGCCTTAACCATGGTGTGCTTCCATGGAAGGGGGACCGATCCAGTGGAAATAGACATATTTACCATTTCCAAGATGTTAGGGAAGATCACGTTTTCTGCTTTATGTAAGATGTGAGGGGGGCTGGATGTAGGGGGGAGCCTGATTATATTTGAGAGAGAATAGCTGACAGCTTGTCCAGATTTAAGGTTGTGAGTTCCTTAAGTGCGTGTTCTGGGTGAGGAAGGGGCTTGTCCATAGGTAGGTGAGCATGAGGGTGGGGGGAGCTGTGGCATGTGATGTAAAGATTTTTTTTTTCTATGAAAGATATCTGCCAGTTTGTTACAGCATTCTGGGGAGGCCTCGAAGTATAGTTCTGGTTTTGGGAGCTCTAAGAGATCTTCCACAACGCAATAATTTCCCTTGGATTGTTGGCGGCAGGAGTGATGGTACCTTCAGAGTAGGTGGACTGCGTGACTTTTATTTCCCTTTGGTAGCTTTTTATGGATTCTCTGTATTTTTGTTTGCTTAGATCGTGGTAGTCTTTCCTCCATTCCCTCTCCAGTCTTTTACACGTCTGTTTCATTGCTTGCAGCTTGGGGGAGTTCCATGGGGTCTTACTTTATGGCTGAGTTTGGCTGGGGCGACCTTATCAAGTGAGGCCTCAATCCAGCTAGTAAAGTTTTCCGAGGCTGTAGTGAGATTTTGATTGGTTTTAGGTTTGAGGTTGCCAAGATCTAGGATCCAGGAGTCTACAGGGAGCTTAGACCAAGGGCGTACTTTCCTATTAATTATTTTAGTGCCCGGGGGTTGCAATAACGGGCTTATTCCGAAGGGGATCAGAAAATTGTCCGACCAGCGTATGGCAGCAGGTTCACCCACCAACAGTCCGGTGTTGATACTAAAAATTGGGTCTAGTGTATGAACCTCTTATGTGTAGGGCCTGCGACTTTTTGAAGAAGTTGAATAGCTAGAAGGTCCTGTGTGAGCTCCGATGCGTCCGCCTTGTTGGGGTCATCAAAGTGTAGGTTGAGGTCCCCCATGAGGGTGATATTGGGGGAAGAGCCCCATAGAGTAGCTGCTACCTCAGGAAGAGATTTGAGGAATTGTCCTCACCCACCTGGGCTGAGCTAAATAAGAATTCCAGAAAAGGAGTGGGTGGCGGATAGCGAGAGGTTAGAGAAAAGACTTTAGCAGTCTGCAATGATATTGGGTTCAACCCAGCATTTAAAGGAATTTTTAGGTATTATGGTGATGCCTCCACCTTTCTTATTATTGCGGTCATTCCGCTGAATAGTGAAGCCAGCAGGCAGAGTTTGTACCAGGTCTGGTTCGGACTCATTGTGTAGCCAAGTTTCCATAAAAAATAATGCATCTGGTTCCTCATCTTCCAGGAGCATCTTAAGCTCCAGGGTGTGTTTTGGTAGGGATCTGCAGTTAAGGAGGAACATTTTGGATGTTTAGGGGTGCTGAACCTCAGGTGGTCTTTCTGAGGACAGGCGAAAGCTGAAGGTGCACTGAGTGCACCGGGGGTCCTCACTAAATGAGGGTATCAGATGGAGACCCTTATCATTAATAGGGTTCCTTAGCCTTAAAAGTTACTGGTGTGGGTAGGCAATTCTGCCAATGGATGAAGGGCAGGGGTTCTGTACCCTGGTCCCGGTCAGGTGTGGATGGGTGCAGACAGGCTTGCCTTAGGCGCTGCCATGCAACTTATGGGGTAGATAACCAGGAAGCTCGTTCTGATCTCCGCCTCCGGCCCGACTCTACTATACCCGCTCCCTCCACTCAAAGATTGTCTGTTTAATTAACACAACTCACAAAATAATCTCAGTGGCCTACATAGACACATGTCTGATTGACTGCTCGACTCATATAAAGTGTCTATGAGGAGCCATAATCGCCAGTGCACTCCAAAACTAACTCCAGCAGTGAGACAGGTTCCGGGACAGGGGAGGATTCTGTTTCCCCGGTCACACAGTGACATCAGCCTCACGCCCGGAGGTGCATAAATTCATACTGAGGCCCGTGGCAGTGGGAAAGTGTCTACAAGGAACCAGAGTTGCCTGTGCACACCAAAACTAACACCAGCAGTGAGACAAGGACCGGGACAGGAGAGAACTCTTTTTCCCAGTTTTTACCCGGCTCCGCAGTGATGTCAGCCTTGCGCCCGGAAGTGCATAAATTCATACCGCGGCCCAGTGATGCAGGACACGCGCAGGCTGGGCCAGGGCAAAGCCTGGGCCAAGGGTGGGCCCATCCGCACGCATCTGTGACCATCAGAGCCCGGAGAAGGCTGGGCTGGGCCACCCCCTTGGTTTTTTGGTTGAGTGACTTTCTGACAGCCCCACGAGTTGCCTTAGGACCACAAAAAAGGAAATTTCGACCTTCAGGATACCAAGTTGAGGCAGGTAGGGATCCAATGTCGCATCTATTTTATTCCAGGATACCCGAGCTGCCATTTAATTCCGTTGCGGCTCTGTTCAAACTCAAGCACCTTTTGCCTCAGCTGGGGTGCTTTCCAACTAATACACTTTTTTTGATTTGCCCACCTGTTGCCTATGCTATGTTTATGTTATGATCTTTTGCAATCCAGACTTTTGAGAAACTCCGTTATAATCCTACCCCTCAAGCTTTCAATCAGATAGACCAGCTCTATAGGGATTGCAAGTGGCAGCATTATATAGTATAAAGTGATAAGCCTGAATTCATCTAGGTCATTGCTATTGGGAAGTGCAGGGAAGCAGGAGCCTTGGCATAAACCCCCTCGAACACTGCATCAACTATGGACGCCTTCCTATTAAGTACTGTGGGAGTCCTGGATAATGAGATTGAGCTGGTAGCCTGCCGTCTCTTCCACTCTCCAGTTAATCAGGCCTCCAATGGTCCCTTTATTGTGTCCCCTCCTGTAACTTTAGTCCACTCGGCCCCATTACCAATTATGATCCACCACAATCTGCTTTGGCTGAGAGTAGTGGGACCAGTTTCTATTTGATTCAAGGCACCTCTGAGTCATTGGACTGGGGGCTAGTTGCAACTGCATCTGCTTTACCGGCAAAGGACATTGATACAGGGAAGGGAGCAAGACTTAAAAGGAAGTATCCCCCAATTGGGAGTGAGGCTAAACGATGCAAGAGCAATGGGGAGAATCCAGCTACTTCTGATGCCTTGTTTTTAAATAAACTGGAAATAACCGCTATGCTGGAGCCCTTTGTGGCCCCTATCACAGCAGTTCTGGACCTTAAACTAGACCCTATTGTTAAATGTTTATCAGTTTTGGAAAGGTGTGTTTCTACCTTGAATTTGTCTAGCCAAGTAGACACCGAGGTAGTGGATGCAAGGCCCCTGATTCCATTTTTCCCATCTGCTCCATTGATCTTAGCGAGCTGTAGTGTGCAGATGCATGACATTAGAAGCCATTCATCCCAGTGGTAAGCCACATTGGAGCCAGTATCTCACATCGCTCCCATTTTTCCTTGCTCATTTTTATCATCTACCTATTTACCACCACAGTCCATAACATCGAAAGAGGTTCCTCCTTATGCTAAGTATCCTCATGGAGAACCAGCTGTGGTCACTGTTGGGACGCTCGGCGGAGAGGCAAACAACCCCGGTCAAGAAGCATAAAGTAGCCACTCTCGATGCCCTAATACTCTCCACCTACCACAGGAATCTACCCCTTTTGTAATTGTTCTTGCCAATGTCCCAGTGGGAGCTAAAGAAGACTTTGGTCAACTCAAGACTAAAGTGGTGCATTGGTTGAATCTTAACACGGCCCCCGGATCGAGGGTGGAAAGCAAAATTATTATGTTGAGGAGATTTGCCTGGGTAGGAAGGGCAAGGAAGATGTGGAATCATGACTGTTTTGTTATCAACTTTAACAACAGGTAAGTAGCAGAAAGAATACTAGCCTTTATTTCGCAATCTACCAACATGGGACCCATTTCAACTCTAAGGGCCCTCCCTTTTGGTATTTTTATAGGCGCCAGACCTACCAGCACCTTCCCCGAGCCAGGATCCTGTGTGGACCCAAAGCATTGGACCGGCGGCCACGGCAGGTGGATGCACCTGGTATTGACACATTCAACAGGTTTGCTCCATTAGGATCACTTGATAGTTGTGATTGACTGCCTGCTATAGTAAAAGAGCCTCTTCATTCATCCACCTATTGGGCCCACGGGGCAGCCCATTTTGGCCCCTCCTGAAGGCATATGTATCTCCTGGAACATCGCAGGGTTGGGAAGCAAGTTTTATGATCCGAGCTGGATACTCTTTATAAAACAGTTTGATGTAATCTCACTTCAGGAAATGTGGGCTAATGCTAACATTTTTTCTTGGAAGGCTTTATATCGTTCTTTGTACAAGCTATCCCCTCATGTGCAGGAAGAGCCAAGGGGGGTTTGGTAAGTTTTGTATCCTCGGCCATCTGTAGTAAGAGTGTAGCAGTCCCCACAGACTCTTCAACCTTACAGGCCCTGATTTTTCCAGGGGATCTATTAACTTGTTGGTTTTGAATATTTATGATGCTGTACCCACCTTTGTGGAAGGCTGTAATATCTCTTGCCTGGGCTCCCTCTAAGAACTATGAGTCTGAAAAAACAGAGCCACACTAATTTTGTGACTGCAGGAGGCTTTAGCATCCATCTGTGTGAGGACCCGAGGAGATGGTGGATTGATCAAACTCTCCGATTGGCATATGGAGCACACGTCACAGGGTGGCTTACTCAATGCCATTGTAAATTAGCACGATCTAATGTTATCCTTGAATAAGATGTCCCCGGAGAACAAATATATTAATCCTACTTTCACTGGTAGAGGGTGTAAATTGTTTATTGATTTTATCTTTGATTCCACTCCCTTCTCTGCTTTTATTTCGGACTTTGTTATTCAGGAGGGTGAGTACAGTGATCATAATCCTGTGTGTATGTCTACTTGTTGGCCTCGCACCGCTCAAATATATAGGAGGGAGTTCAGGGGGTCGCTGTCAACTACAGATGGTGGGAGGGGACTGAAGTGGGTTCAGGTTTCCCATGACAAGTTTTATTAGTCCCTGCTTTCCCAGTGTTACAAGGAGTTTGCAAGCTGTATAGCATGATTGGCTGAGCCTCCAGCTATTTTAGGGGGTTTAATGCTATCTCTGGCACAATCATGAGCTTACTAAAGGCCCCGGTGGCACACAGACCCCCTGCAGTTCCTAGATGATTTGATTCTGAATTCTCACAAGCCTCTAAGAGCCTGAGGATAGCCCTTGGCACTAAACCTAGAGACCCCACTATTTTTAAAGCCTGTTGTAAACACTATAAAGTCACTTTGGCCATCCATAAATCTCCTTTAAAAGATGAAGCCTGGGCAAACATTATAGAAGCCAGCACCCTGAATAACAGCTCTAAGGTTTGGAGCATAGCCAACAATCCCTTCCTGGAAGAAGATGCAACCAACCTCTTGGATTCACACATTACGTAACACAATTGGGTAAGGCAATTTGAGGACATTTTCTTGTCCTCTTCTGCCACAAAGGTAGATTTGTGTTTAGGTGAGGGGAATCCCCACGTGGCTTTTATACTGAAGGAAGTTAGAGATGGTATAGCAGGGTTAACAAAGAAGAAGGCACCGGGCCCTGATGGGATACCTCCGGACCTTTATGTCTCAAATATGGACATTTGGACTCCTACTTTTACTGCGGTTATCAATGCCGCAGTTGTGTCAGTCTGTCTGACAACTTGGGCCCTATCTACAATTGAACCGGTCTTCAAAAAGGAAGCACAGGATAATACCCATTGCTGTAGGCCCACCTCCCTACTTGACTAAGTGGTGAAGGTAGTAGGCAGTGTCATCCTTGATAGGTTCTCTATTTGGTAAGAGGACAATTATATCATGTCTGATATCCAACATGGTTGTTGCTCGGGTTGATCCACAGTGGATCAAATTTTAAACCTGTACCTGGTACTCAATAAGTACACCGTTGCATGCCCTGGGACTTTTTATTTAGCCTTAATGGATCTGTGCTTAGCTTTTGATCTAGTAAACAAATCGAAGCTCTGGCAGATCATGTTGTCCCTAGGAGTTAGTCCAGCCATCGTATTTTTTTGAGGGACTTACACAGAGATACTAAGGCGGCAGCTCAATATACAAAGCATCAGAGAATCACCTGACAGTTTACAATAGAGAGAGGGGTTCGACAGTGGTGTATCTTGGCCTCTTTCCTTTGTAATCTGTATATTAACAGCTAGGAGCAAACTTCAGTTCAGTTGACGTCTGATTGTCCAAAAATCGGTTGTCAGAGTCTCCCAGTACAATTGTAAGGCGACATTGCTGTTTTTATGCCAGGACAGCTAGGGTCTTGCAAAGACTATTGAACTCATTTGTCCAGTTTAAGGAAGACCTGGATTTGCGAGTAAGTAACAACAAATCATTTGTATTGCAAGCAGGTTTACACACCACTAAACCCTACTCCTTCGTGGTGGACTTGTCGCCGGTTACCAAGACGGACGCTTTTTCATATCTGGGAGTAATCCTTGACACCGCCAAGCCTTAGCGTCCCCTTATTAGCAGGAAAAAAGGAGACTTTGTCAGGGCCAACTCTGCCATTTTTACCTTTGCATCCAGGCTGAGCAATAGACCTATAGGGGCCCTCTTAAAGGTTTAGAAGGCCAAGTGCATCTCCAAGGTGTCCTATGGAAGTGAGATCTGGGGACACATGGAGCATGACGAACTTCAAGTTGTTGAAAACACCTTTTTAAAACGTCTTTTATGCCTACTGCAGTGTATTCCCTCTATCATAGTCTACAAAGAACTGGGGATGGCTTTTATCACTGATCTATTGACTTACCGGCACTTATCAATGTGGATGAACTTGTGGCTTAGGAAGGGGATTACCTTATGTAAGGATATTTTATCTGATTGCAGATCCTTGGACTACCATCACTGTATTCCTTAGTTTAAGTATGTGAGGGACTGTTTTGCGGACCTGGGAAGTATCGATTTATTCACCAACCCAGAGAATGTGTGCAAAAGAAACCAGAGTTGGCTGTAGGAGAACTTAAAAAAAAATTCAGATGGATAGGGAAGAGCAGATGAAGAAGCCTAGTGCACATGTGTATTTTCCATTGAAAACTGTTCTATCCACTGAGCCCTATCTCCTATGGCTGAAACGCTTGCATGACAGATTTTTACTGACTAGGTTCTGTATGGACCTTTCTCATTATCTCCTGGCCCACCGGGTGGAGCGCATAGGGGCCAGAGTCTTCCTCTCTGTGGCTGTAATGGGGAGTCTCCACAGGACATGATACATTTTTTAATGTTCTATACTTTTAACGATTTTCCTGGAAAACTTTATCTTATCCCCATTTTAAAGAAGTGCAATTTTAGACAAGTCAGACCAGCATTTATCTTTTTGCAAATGCTTACTAGTAACTCCTTGTTTAATGTCCTTAGCTTCTTGAGATGTGCTTTTAGGCTCAGATCAAGGTGTGATTAGCCCATACATTAGTGTCCTCAAAATTCAGGCTGTGACTATTTTACTTGTTTGCCCTGGACTGGATTATTTGTTTTTATGGTGGTATCTAATTGGGCCAGTGTTGAGGAGCAGTATTGATATAGGATTAATATGTGTTTTTTTAAAACTTTTAAATGACGATTTAAAGTGGAATTTGAGTAGTACGAAATGGATAGCAGATTGCTAACTGAAATCTTTATATTCTTCCATTTTCTCGATTTTCAATTGTAACTGTACCTACTTTTCCATCTCTTTTAACGCAATGGAAATCACTTTTATCATCTTGTATTATATTGTAATTTTTATTTTCTATACTTTTATTGTCTATCTCAATAGATTGAATAAAGTTTACGATTGATTGATTGATTGATTGATTGATTGATTGATTGACTCATACATACATCAACCTAAGAATGCAGTTACATAATTTAGAACACCGGATTGCTGATGACAAAGCTACAGGAACAGGTTTACAGGCCAACATGTAGGCCCTATTAGTGATTGCACCAGTGATGTAGGAACACTTAAGTTATCGTACATACCCAACTTACCAATGGGAAGTGTTGTCCAATCAATGCATCAAAAGTGCACATCATACTATGTCACATGAGATAGGCCTACCATCACATGACACACAGCCGTGAGGGAGCATCAGTCATTCCACAATGTAGACAACTGACCTTCTGGGGGCAGTGGTCATCCTAGTTATTCAACAACATGAGATGAATTATCACTTGAGTAAGCCATTTGACAGTTCATGTCACGTTCGTGTATAGGTGACTGGTCACTGTTGTGTAGCAGGTTGATACATTCAATAGGCAAGGGACACATTTATTAACCTACCACCAGACCTACACATTTGTGTACTCCTCTTGTGCATTTGAATTTGGGGCTGCCTCAGTTCCAATGGTGATACTCATGCCTGTGAGCTGAAAAAATGTTAAGACCACTTCTACAATTCTGGTCATGACTTACCTCTGGTCGCTGCTGTTGGGCCCTCAAGTGCCCATCTAGCCTGGGATAGGCCACTGTAACTATGCAAACCATTAGGGAGGGGGGTTAGGGTAAGGTGTGTGCCCCTCACACATTGGTAGGACAGCCCAAGCTGGACCTTCATGATGTTCCAGGTCTAGCATCTCAGGTCCCCCCACCTCTTGTGGCAATGGACACTACGCCACTTGTAGCCCCCCAGGGTCCGCACCTTCTTTGCGATGGCCTTTCAGATGTCAGTCACGTTTCTGATACGCCGTTGACCTGCAAAGATACAAGAGAGGAAGCAAAAATTTTGTAAGTGAAAGTTAATGTACATCAGTGTTTGTGTCACACAAGTGTATTACATCTGCCACGAGCTGACACCAATAGTGAGCACAGAACATGTGTATGTTACACATGCTTAGATATACAAACACATTAATACACACTTCATTGATAATCTGCTGAATACCATTATCCCTGTTAATGTCCCAAAATCACAAATGTACCCCACTCACATGATGCACCTCAGAGGCAAGCTGCATGTACTGTGATGTCAGCTACAATGACACCTGACAAAACTTTGTGGGCTTTAGAAGGCCGCACAACTTTAGGCACAATTTGATATCCATCTGTAAAGGCAGGCACATCGAATTTAGGTCTACATTCCATAGACACTGGTATCAGAGTATAGCCCACAGACTTTCACTCATTCCACTATGACTAGGCTGCCATGTGTGCCAAGGAGAAGATGCTCATTGAGGTGGTGTGGACAGGTCTACTCCTTGATGCTATTCAAAAGTACATCTTATTGAGTGTGTGTGCCATGTGCTAGCCTCACAGGACACCTTTTGTAATATGTGAGACTGTCACTGTGTTGCCATCGGCATGTTCACCCTGGATTAGTTGAATGTATGGTAGCTGCTGATTCACCTACCCAACATCTCATCTTAACTATGCACTGATCTGGACCGGGAATATTGGAAAACGTTAATTGGGCATGTACTGTGCAAGCATCAATTGTTGCATATTATTAACAGATCACGGGTAGTAATGAGCCTGAGTTTGTAGAATTACACACTTTAAACAGCAGCTGTACTGGACAGGAGTATCAGGTCAAGTGGTTACCTCGCTCACCATGCAAAAGTTTGTCCATTTGAGTCAAAGCAAGGGTTGTGTTGGGGTGGGCACAACTCAATTTGTCATCACACATTAAAAAAGAGGACTACAGGGACATGGCTCTTGTCATCAGCTTTAGTGCCACAGACACCCTGCCCCAGTCTGAGACATGCGTCTGACTGGCCACAGCTCATTGTCATGCCTTGATCTTGCAGGCTGAACATACAGATGTCCCATGTCCAGCACATTAAACAAACTCAATGCTGGGTTGCACCATGAAGGGGTCTGTGATATAGTGCTATATCCCAAACAACTTTTTTGAGTGACAAATTTAGGCTGAGTGATATATGTAGCTAGAGTGCATAGATGGCTACATACACCCAACATGCACTCCAGGTCTTTTCATATTTCCCCCAAACAATGGTGATGTCACATCCACAATGTAGAGTGCTCAACAATCACTAACATGATTGTCCTATGTAGTGAGCTACAAATGATAAAAAAACATATAGATGTATTATGTGACTCAGGGGCACAATGTAGCCGGTGGACATGGCAATGCTTGGTTTACTCAGAGGTATATACATTGTGAGTAACTCACCTGTTCCTCTGTGAAGCCATAGAGCTGTTCATTCCGAGAAGGGACCTTGTTTGCCAGAATTTCCAGTTCTTCTGCAGAGAAGATAGTTCCCTTCTCCACTTTTTGGCCTGCCATGAGTGCTCCCAGAGGTGGCAAACAACAGCTGAAGTAGAATAGGTGTTGGTGGCAGCTGTGTCTGTAGGCAAGTGAGCTATTTTTGAAACTGCGGCATACATGTATGCAAAATACACGGTAATCAGCAGAGATGTACTCAGCCATGGACTCACTACAGTCACAATCAACAATGTTAGCCTATGGCTGTGTCTGTCATGGGGTGAACCACCCATTGTGTGCAAGACTTTACTTGTGGCGTCACCGTCAGATTGTCCCAAGAGCAAGGCAAGGCAGCGGCCATGTCAACGGTTGAAAGCAGAGGATTTTTAATTATAAATGCATTACCACCACTCCTATGAATGGGTTACATGTTGACATGGGATGAAATCCACATCCATGTAATTTCCTCAAAACTTAACCTTGGTGTTCTGTGTTACTGGAGATTATGGCTAGATTAGTGTGGTGCACTGTATACCACCTTTGACAGTATTTTGTCGCAAAAATATTTAAAAAAAATAAAAAGGTGAAATATCACCTTTGTGAAGCACTATTTGTACATCAATGCTACAAGCACATGTAAAGTGCACAAAGGGGATTATTGAGGGATGTTGGACCGTAAACTACTAACATATTACATATGTATTGTAAAAAGTTCCCCAGTTATGGTGTGTTGCATGATTTTTAACTTGATAGCATGATTTTTTAATACAAATTGCACATATGTTACTGTAACCATTGTCACTTCACACATAGGTACTTTGGGAGAGAGGGAGAAGGCAGCCTTCAATGTACCACCCATTTCCAGACCTACAGACCTTGGATAAAAGGGATATAATTAATAAGCTTCACTTGAATAGGCAAACAATCCATGATGTATGTCATCAGTTGGACCTGATCTCCTGCCTCACAACACAGATCCAAATTGCATCCAACCAATAGTGCAACTAACGGCAGCACTGCACATATTTACCATTGGTTCATTCCAGTACACAGTGGCAATATCTGGTGGTATGCCACAACAAATGTTCAGTGGTGTGCTAGGAATAGTCTTTGATGCAACACATTGACAGCTACATACAGTCCCCATACATGAGGACGTGGCAAATGCAAAGGCAGAGTTTTATGGATTTTCTTGCATGCCTCGTGTGATTTGCTCCATTGATGGCACCCATATTGCTTTGATACCTCCACATGACAAGGAACAAGTTTACCGTAACAGGAAGTACTTCCATTCAATGAATGTGCATGTTGTCTGCCTGGTGGATTTATATAGCTTAAACGTCTGTGCCTGGTTCCCAGGTTCTGCCCATGATTCATTTGTACTGTGGGACAGCACCATACCACAGCTGATGTCACAACTCCCACCAGAGAGCTTGTTGGTAAATATGAACTGTCCTAACTCTGTATGGGTAATGTCAAGAAGTCTCATCTCAAACTGTGTGTCTCATTGTTGCACTTATACGTAACTTCCATCTAGGTGTTTCAGCAAATGCCAACCGACCATGGTTGTTGATACCGCTGAGGAATTCAATAACACCAGGGCAAGTTCGCTCCAATGAGGCCCATGTAAGAACACAGCAGCCAGTGGAACAGGCTTTTGGGCTCCTGAAGGCCAGATTTAGATGTCTGGACAGGACAGGGAGAACCCTCCTCTACACACCCAGGAAGGTATGCTAAAAATGTTGTAGCCTGCTGCATGCTTTACAACATCGCCCTGTAACAGAACATCCCTCACATCACAGAGGATTGAGACCACGGCAAGCCACCGGGTGAGGACTATGAAATGCCAAATGAAGATGATGGTGGTGAAGAAAAAGGAGGGGACTTGCATCTGGATCTCATCAACAACTTCTTCTCCTGAGTGTATTTCTTGACCTTACATTACTGTAACAGTTAAAGCACCTCTTGTTGTGATAATGAGATATGTCTGTTAAGCTAAAATGGAAGGAAGAGCAAGCTTGGGGAACTAGTAGGCAAAGGCACTTTAGTTTCTGCAGCATTTTTTATCTCTGATTTTTGGCCAAGACTGTGTTCTCCAGGTAATGATATATGGTTTGAAATATACTCTTTATGTGATGTTCTGTATAGGTACCTTGACTGTGTCAACTTCATTTGGATATTTCACGGCTGTGACATCTGCTTGTCTATGTTGCCGTTTGGAAGTACAAGGGTGACATGGCTTGGTCCTGGGACAGACACAAACAGACTTTGGGTGTAAAAATCCTGTACCAAGACAGCTTATAAGGTTATTGGATGCGAATTCTGAGGAATCCATTGGACTTGTTACTTGTCGTGTGGTGGACTTAATGTAATATGTGCGTCATCATAACCTCTAATAGTGGACTAGTGTATTGGATTGATGGTTTGATATCAAAAGTGTAGTACTGTCATGTGTTTGTCTATTGGTGTAGTTGATGTGGGATTCCTTCTGTGCAGTCAGTTGTATGGTTCCAGTTGATAACATTGATCAATGCTATATGGGCTAACCAATTGTAATTTGTCAGATGTATCCCTCCCTTCCATGTAAAATCAATCAATCAATCAGACTACTTGTAAAGCGCGCTACTTACCCGGGAGGGTCTCAAGTTGCTGAGGGAAGGGAGGGAGATGCTGCTACTGTTCGAAGAGCCAGGTCTTGAGGAGTCTTCTGAAGGCGAGTAGGTCTTGGGTCTGCTGTATGTGGGTAGGGAGGGTGTTCCAGGTCTTGGCGGTGAGGTAGGAGAAGGATCTGCCTCCGCAGGTCGCACATTGGATGCGGGGGACAGCGGCGACGGCGAGGCTGGCGGAGCGTAGCTGGCGGGTGAGGGTGTGGAAGTTGAGTCTGCTGTTCAGGTAGACTGGTCCGGTGTTGTGGAGTGCTTTGTGTCCGTGGGTGAGGAGCTTGAAAGTGATCCTCTTGTCGATGGGGAGCCAGTGTAGGCTTCTCAGGTGGGGAATGATGTGGTTGTGGTGGGGGACGTTGACGATCAGTTGGATGCATTGTAGTCATTGTAGGTGTTTGGCTGGGATTCCAACGTAGAGTGTGTTGCCTAGTATAGTCTGCTGCTGACGAGGGCATGTGTCACCGTTCTTCTTGTTTCGGTCGGGATCCACTTGTAGATCCTGCGGAGCATGAGGAGGGTGTTGTAGCAGGAGGAGGAGATGGCGTTGACTTGTTTGGACATGGAGAGGGAAGAGTTGAGGATGAATCCTAGGTTGCGTGCATGGTCGGTGGGTGTTGGTGCTGTTCCCATAGTGGTTGGCCACCAGGGGTCATCCAAGGCTGAGGGGGTGTGTCAGAGGATGAGCACCTCCATCTTGTCCGAGTTCAGGTTTAGATGGCTGCTCCTCATCCAGTCGGCGACAGCCTTCATTCCCTCGTGGAGGTTGGTTTTGGCGGTTTGTGGGTCCTTGGTGAGGGAGAGGATGAGCTGGGTGTCGTCAGCATAGGAGATGATGATGAGGTCGTGATGGTGGCCACTTGTTCGAGGGGGGCCATGTAGATGTTGAACAGCCTCAGGCTGAGGGATGAGCCCTGGGGACGCTGCAGATGATGTCAGTGGCTTCGGATTGGAAGGGTGGGAGGCGGACGCTCTGTGTTCTGCTGGAGAGGAGGGACACGGTCCACTCAAGGGCCTTCTCTTGGATTCCGGCTTCTAGGAGGCGTGTCTTTAGAGTGCGATGGCAGGCCGTGTTGAAGGTGGCTGACAGGTCCAGGAGGATGAGGGCGGATGTTTTGCCGCTGTCTAGTTGGCACCTGATGTCGTCTGTGGCGGCGATGAGTGCTGTATCGGTGCTGTGGTTTCATCTGAATCTGGACTTCGAGTGGCGGGTCAGTTGCATGTTGACTATTTTCTCGATTACCTTTGCCGGGAATGGGAGCAGGGAAATGGGCCGGAAGTTCTTGAGGTCCTTGGGGTCCGCTTTAGGTTTCTTGAGGAGGGCATTGATTTTGGCGTGCTTCCAGCTTTCCGGGAATGTCGCTGTTTAGAAGGAGATGTTGATGACCTTCCGCAGTTGGGGTGTGATGGCTGCGTCTGCTTTATTGAATACGTGGTATAGGCACGGGTCTGACGGAGATCCTGAGTGGATGGAGTTCATGACCTTGCGCGTCTCGTCGTCGTTGGTGTTGGACCAGGAGGTCAGGCGGTTGGCGCTGGTGGTGTTCACAGGCGAGGTGGCGTCTGGTGTAGTTGGGGCAGACATGGTGTTGAAGCTGTCGTGGATGTCAGTGATCTTGCGGTGGAAGAAGATGGCTGGTGAGTCACACAGTTCTTGTGAGGGTGGGATGTGGTGGTGTTGGCGCTGAGGTTAGAGAGTTCCTTTACAATGCTGAAGAGATCCTTGCTGTCGTTTGCGTTGTTATCCAGGCGGTTTTGGAAGGAGGATCTCTTGGCTAGTCTGATGAGGTGGTGTAGTGTGCGTGTGCCGTCCTTGTGGGCTGCATGGTTGTGCGGTGTGCTTTCTTGGAGCCAAGTTTTCTCCAGTTTCCGGCATATGCGTTTGGAGGTCTGGTGCTCATCGGTGAACCAGGTGGCTCTCTTGCTGAAGTGGTTGTTGGAGGGTTTCTTGAGAGGGGCGAGGGTATTGGCGCAGTCATCGATCCACTGTCTGAGGTTGCGGGCTGTGGCGTCTGGGTTGGTGGGGGGTTATGGGCAAGGGTGGTGATCAGCTGGTCGTCGGTGACATTGCTCCAGCAGCGGTGGGGTAGCTGTTGGGTGGGGTGGTGTGTGGTTGGTTTCTTTAAGGTGAAGTGGATGCAGCGGTGGTCGGTCCAGTGGAGTTTGGTGGTGTGGTTGAAGGTGACATGGGTGCCTGTGGGGAAGACGGGGTCCAGCGTGTGGCCGCGGCGTGGGTGTGGTCTGGGACTTTAAATGTTTTCACTGGCACAAACTATTGGTGTAATGTTTGATTTGATTTATAACTGATAGCATGACAGCCCATTGTTTTTTAGACGGATTAAAGATGGTATTTATTTTGGGGCGCTAGAGGGCGCACTGCGGGATGGCTGGCTGAATTGGCAGCTGCGCCGGACGGACTCAACATCACGTCATATTTCCCGTTTATGGCAACCAATTTTATCGATGCAGACCACTACCTAACAGGAGATTGTGTGTAGCCCCTGATGGTTGAGGTTTGCGGCCGGAAAAGACAGCGCAAGTGAAGCAAATTAGCCCATGGGTCTGGAGCGTGAATCTGCCGACACCAGGTAAGATGGTGCCCGCAGCTAATCACTGGTCTGCGCAGCCCGCATCACAGCGCCGGAGTGTCCACATGTGAGGGACCATCACAGGTATCGACACCTGCGCTCCTAGTGTGCCTCATAGATAACGCTTCCACCGGCTGCACAGCGCCTGATTGCAAACTCGGAAGACTGCTTCGCGAGTGCCCGGCTAGCATGGCGGCTAACATGGCGACCCCCAGCAAAGCTACTGTATTGTGCCTCGATAGACCTGGCACCTGATGGTTTATGAGAGGCCACTTCATGGATCTGACTGCCCATTACTGAACATGCGGGCTTAGCGGAGAAGTTAGAAATTGGGTTGCAATAAGCGATTCAGAGCTTCTACACCCGAGACTCGAAAACGGTGCGGAAACGGCAGACAAGATGGCAGCGCCCATATAAACACCTCACAACTGCCGATACTTAGGAGGTCCTAGTCTTTGGGAACTGTACGCATCAGGAGTACTGGAGGGAATATAGGACCTACAGGGAAACACTACCAGGCATCTGGCCCCTCGCTGGAGAAATATTAACGTTTAGTGCTGATCATAGAGGTCGCAGTGGCAGGTACCCTGATGACGCGGGCTGATCGAGGCTGCAACCGTTACCCTTCTTCCTACGGTTGCCTTAATTCCAAGCACAACGCTCCACGGGCCATATCTGGTACTTGCGCTACATCATGGCCCCCTGGGATAAAGAATAACGCATAAAGCACTCTCTGTTTGCCCTTTTTTGCACTGAGCCATGGTGTGTGACTGTGCGCTCTAAGCAAGGAAACACTTGACGCTCAGCACTGTGCTGCAACGCGACCAGAGAATCCCCCTATGCCGGCTGTGGAGGTGACATAACTGCTGCTGACAGACTTTGGGCTCAATAATGACCGTTTGGGAAGTGATCTCGTCATCCGCGACCTATGCTGGCCCACCCAAAGCGCCAAGTCTAATTACATGCTAATTGCCTGAAGATCCTGGTGACGATCCTATTGAACGCTCGGAACGAGACCCACCATTGAAATATAGTGGCCTCACCACATATCTCCCTCCTAATACATTTGCTGTGCTGTACTATAATCTATAATCTATTTGCCTGCTGCGCTACGGCAAAATCTATCATTCCAGCATGGGGAAACCAGACAGGCAACAACCAAAGCTCAACTTCAAACAGCGCAGAACGTCGCGTGCGCCTACATCACATTCAGACACAGAGACGGACACAGCAGTCGATGCATCGCAAGGGATGGAATCTATTTTGAAGTCCATTCAATCCAGTCTCCAAGACATAAACGGGAAATTGGACCATCTTACTTGTCGGGTAGACAATATGGAGGGGAAAATGGATAGACATGGCGAAAGGCTGGATGAGGCGGAAACTAGAATATCTGCGGTGGAGGACGAAGCGCATACGAGCACATCTAAGTGTACGGGTTTCGAGAGGATACTAGAAGTCATACGATCACAGGCGGAGGATTTGGAAGCTAGATCATGTCGCAATAACGTGCGCATCTCAGGTGTGCCCAAATCCACAAACACGGGCAAGATGGAATCCTACGTTGAGGAACTCTGCCTGGCACTCTTTGGTAAGGAAGCGTTGTCGCCAGTGTTCATTGTGGAGAGAGCTCATCACACCCTGGCGCCGCGTCCTCCGCCGGGAACACCCCCAAGACCAATTGTGGCACGTATCTTAAACTACAGAGACCGAGATGCGATCCTGAGACTAGCACGTGAGCACAAAGACCTAACTTTCCAAAATAACCGACTGGAGTTTTATCCTGACTACACAATGGCGGTACAACAGGCCCACAGAGAATTCAACACAGCTAAAGCAAAACTACGTGAACTGAAAGTAGACTACGCTATGCTGTACCCCGCGTGACTGAAGGTGACCTGGGAAGGCAAATCGACGGTGCTATCCACACCCAAGGCGGGGAACAACTACATCAAAACCATTGTGGCCTCCCGTCGGACCAGAGAAAGGCAGGAACAAGACCATGGCGAGGAATGATGGGCTCCTGAAACTTGAGCCCTGGGGATGATGCAGAGACTCGCGACTATCCCAGACCGCCATGGTAAGGCCTTCCTTGGAAGGGTGAGCCCTGCTCTATGCCATGATGAACTCCCCATGGATGGTAAGTCCGCACTGTATGCTACTATGTACTTCTAGACTTCACTAATACACGCGACTCTAGACACACATCGGGATATGGTCTGTCCGGATACACTAAGGTACCACCAGACCTGACAGGGGGGAAGATTCACTGCAAGATGACACTGTAATATATGGAGGTGAATCCCTCTGATCTTAGACTTCACTGCAGTGCTACGCTGGTCTGAACCCTAGCTCTGCCGGTACCTAGAGAAACCTAGAAAACCTATACATTTGTGAAAACTAGACACCCAGTGGAATCCAGGATGGGGTGACTTGACTGCCTGCCATCAGGTTCTGTTACCCAGAAACCCTTGCTAACCTAATAAATTGTCCAAAAAACAAATTTTCTCCACATTTATGTGGTGGAAAGTTTTGGAATTTCCATGGATCTACAAATTTCCACCCTACCGTATTCCCCAAAGTCTTCTGAGAAAAAAGGTACCCCACTTGTGTGGGTCGGCCTAGAGCCTGCAACAGGAAACGGTGCAAAACGCAACATGGTCACACCTCAATTACGCAGTGAAAAATTACCCTTTTTTGGCAAAGTGCCTAGCTGTAGTTTTTGAACCCTAGCTCTGTTGGCACCTAGGGAAACCTAGAAAACCTATACATTTTTAAAAACTAGACACCCAAGGGAATGAATCCAGGATGGGGTGACTTTACTGCCTCCCACCAGGTTATGTTACCCAGAATCCCTTGCAAACCTAAAAAATTGACAAAAAAAAATATTTTCCCCACATTTCTGTGGGGGAAAGTTCTGGAATCTGCGTGGATCCACACATTTCCACCCACCCTGCGTTCCCCAAAGTCTTCCGAGAAAAATGGTTCCTCACTTGTGTGGGTCGGCCTAGTGCCCGTGACAGGAAACTGTGCAAAACGCAACATGGTCATACCTCAATTTCACAATAAAAAATGGCCCTTTTCTGGCAAAGTGCCTAGCTGTAGTTTGTGAACCCTAGCTCTGCCGGCACCTAGGGAAACCTACCAAGCCCACACATTTCTGGAAAGTAGACACCCGGGGGCTTCCAAGGAGGTATAGCTTGCGTGGATCCTCCAACGTTTCCTTACCCAGAATCCCTTGCAAACCTCAATTTTAGCTGAAAAAAACAATTTTTTCACACATTTTTCACACATCACTGGGCTCATACAAATTTCCTACCACCCATCATTCCCCCAGGTCTCCCGATAAAAATGGTCCCTCACTTGTGTGGGAGTCGCAACTTCCCGCGCCAGGCAAGGGCCCAAAACATAGTGAGGCAACATCAAAATTACCTATCTCAAAACCACCTGCTTTTGCAAGGGGGTCACCTGGTTTTTTGGCCCTGTGCGCGACAGCCATCTAGGGAAACCTACCAAGCCCACACATTCCTGAAAAGTAGACACCCGGGGGCTTCCAAGGAGGTATGGCTTGCATGGATCCCCCAACGTCCCCTTACCCAGAATCCCTTGCAAACCTCAATTTTAGCTGAAAAAACAGTTTTTTCTCACATTTTTGTGTGGGAAAGTGTGGCAACACCGGGCTCACACACATTTCCTACCACCCAGCGTTCCCCCAGGTCTCCCAATATCAAGTTCAAGTTTCAAAGCTTTATTCGACATTTGTCATAAAAGCATTCACCTAGCCCTAATACAATAAATACTACACATAAAAATACTTCTAAAAATACATATTAAACATGAATTGTCGAATAAATACATGATAAAAATACACTAAATTATCACACTTCTTAAAAAGTAGATTTTTCTAAAAGTTAAAATACAATAATTCATATAACAAAGTGCAAAGGTAGTAATGTGCATAATTTCATTGGGATGTGATTGTCTCCCAATATAAATGGTGCCTCACTTGTGTGGGAGGCCCAAGTACCCGTGACAGGCAAGGGCCTAAAACATTTTTTGATAGGCAATGTCGATGTTGCCTCAAAATGTTTTGGGCCCTTGCCTGTCACGGGTACTTGAGCCTCCCACACAAGTGAGGCACCATTTTTATCGGGAGACCTGGGGGAACACTGCCAGCCAAGCACCACTACAAACACACTGCCAGCTAAGGGCCAGTACAAACACACTGCCAGCCAAAAGTCAGTACAAACACACCACCAGCAGAGCGCCAGTCCACGCACCCTGCCAGCCAAGCACCAGTTCAGGCACACCGCCAACCAAGCACCAATCCAAACACACCGCCAGCCAAGCGCCAGACCATGCACAACGCCTGCCAAGCACCAGTTCAGGCACACCGCCAGCCAAACACCAGTCCACACACACTGCCAGCCAAATGGCAGTCCACGCACACCGCCAGCCAAGCGCCAATCCACGCACACTGCCAGCCAAGCACCAGTACAAACACACTGCCAGCCAAGCACCAGTACAAACACACTGCCAGCCAAGAGTCAGTACAAACACACCACCAGCCAAGCACCAGTCCACGCACACCGCCAGCCAAGCGCCAGACCAAGCACACTGCCAGACAATCGCCACTCCATGCACACCGCCTTCAATTTTTTTTATATCAATAAGAAAACACAAACAAATTACAAATTGATACAAATCTACTAGCACAACAACTAAAACTAAATACACTACACAAATGCCAACCTTGAAACTGAACAAAAAATATGAAACAATAAAGGCCAGGCAGTTTACTTTACCACTCATGGATGCTCCCAAAAATTATTTTGCGTGTGGTACATTCTAAAACAAGCAGGCACGCACAGCCCAGGGTTAGAAGGACACTCGGGGCAGTACATACAAACCTCCTTCCACATACCTCTTCGCCAACAGACTCTATATCTCCTACTGAGAAAGTCTTTTGAGGATGTAGGAGGAATGTGATCAGGAAAGTGGCGATCTTTCAATCTAGAAACATCCTCTACCACTCCAACTCTAGGAACACTTGCCTGTTCCACTAAAACAAGGCTGCCTATTACAGACTTCTGAAACTTTACAAAAGTCATCTTTGACTCAGGACAAGATTCCTGGAACACAACAAAAGCATTAAAGGTTGCCAAGTGGAAAAGATGGATAGCCAACTTCTTGTACCAAATGTAAGCCTTAGGAAGAGCAACATAAGGTTTCAACATCTGATCTACTATGTCAACACCACCCATGTGCCTATTATAGTCTAAAATGCACACAGGTTTGCCCGCTTCAGCGACAGTCACCGGCTCAGTGCTTTCATCATGGATGGTAGTCAACATGTAGACATCTCTCCTGTCTGAAAAAACTTCACAGCTAGAAGCTCCTCGCAATGCAATGCACTGCACTGTACCCGCACAAGCTTTTGACAAACAAATTAATTGGGGAAACCTTTACGGTTACAGCGATTGTGCCACAAGCAACAGTGTCCACTTTGGCCAATGCCCTGAACAACCGCACAGCAGTGTAGAAGTTATCTACATATAAATGGTGGCCTTTGTTAAATAATCCTCTACCAAGTTCCCACACAATTTTCTCAGTCACTCCAAAAGTGGACGGACAACCAGGGGGGTTAATCCTGGATTCCTTACCGGTGTACACCCTGAAACTAGAGACATTTCCAATCCGACTGTCACACAGCATATACAGCTTAATTACATAGCGTGCCCTCTTACTAGGAATGTATTGCCTCAAAACCAAGTGGCCCTTGAACAACACCAAAGACTCATCCACTGCAATTTTTTTCCCTGGAGCATAGATCTCAGAAAATCAATCAACAAATCGATCAATGACAGACCGAATCTTGAAAAGAAGGCCACTATCAGGGTGATCTCGTGGCAAAGTTAAACCATTATCGACAAAATGCATCATCCAAAGCAGAAGCAAGTACCTATCATGACTCATGACTGACGGAAATATAGCAGTTGCCATCAAGGGACTAGTAGACCAATATGAAGCCATTGATGGCTTCCTCAGCAAGCCCATCAAAAAGGTTAATCCCAAGAACTCCTTCATCTCTTCCAGATTTGTGGGTGGGAGTCCACCGGGTAACTTTAGAGTGGGGCTTAAGGCTGGCTATGTTGTCCCTCAAAACTGTTCGGCATACAAATTAGTCTACTCAACAATCTCTGCCAAAAACACATCATCCATAAACAACTGAAAAAAGTCTATCGGCAAAACGTTTTCAGTGTTCACCCTACACCCTGGAACACCAGTAAAGTCTGGCAATGCCGGCTGCACCATGCCTGGGGCAACCCAGCGGTCAGCACTTTCAACAGGAAGCCTTGCAGCCCCAGGCTGCCGCCCAGCTGCCTCTTGTCTCACCATACCAACGGGAAGTCTTGCAGCCCCAGGCTGCAACCCAGATGCCTCTTGCCGCACCGCAGCAACGTGAAGCCTTGTAGCCCCAGCCTGCATCCCAGATGCCTCTTGCCGACCTATACCAATAGGAAAACTTGAAGCCCTAGGCTGCAGCCCAGATGCCTCTTGCCGCACTATCTGCACATCAATGTCCTCCTCTAACACTGGCACTTCATCCGCACCAAGAGTAGCTTCATCTGCATTGAGAGTATCTCCATCATCGGACGATGCCATGTGGAGAGAAAACTCACTGCCTGAATCTTCCCCTCCCACCTCTGCCTCAGAATCAGAGTCAGTCTCCGGACCATGGTCAGAGGATGAATCAAAAAGCATTCCAACAACCTGCTGAGCTGTAATCCGGCAGCTAGCCATTATCCTTACTAAGAAAGGAGACTGCACAAACAAGTCAACTACCAACACCGTGCAAAGTAAGTAAAAAAATGTGTGCCTTAAACACAAAGATCTATATACTCAAAAACTATACAATTCACTTTCAAGGGAAAGCTACACTCACCAGCACCTACTCTGCAAAGACACAGCAAATAGTCAACAATATCCCACTAGAAAGAAGAAAAAAACTATTAATCTACAGAAAACAAAATACACAAGCACAAATGCAAAACATTTTAGACACTCAAAAAACAGAAACCAAACATACTGGTATTATTACACACTTAGCAAAAAAAAACATTTACACTGTAATTGTACAAAAAAAGTCTCTTACCAAACACATGCAACTACACAAACAGCAGAACCACCAGTAACGAAACCACAACCTGTAACAGTCTAAAGAGCAAAAACCTTGAACTAGAACAAAAAAGGGGGAAATAAAACATTACAATTCACAAGAAATAAAAACAATACACATTATAACAGGCTATGTCACTACACAAAGGGGGTCAGAAAGGACAACTAAATGGGCAGAATACACAAACAAATATATGTCTAAGCATGGGCGAATTTTGCGAATTCGCGATCCGTGAATTTGCGGTTTTGCGAATTCGCAATCCGCAAAATTCGCGAATTCACGCAAATTTGCGGATTTTTTATTTTTTGGGTGTTTGCGGCGAACTTTGCGTATTCGCGGGACGCTTTGCGTGTTCGCGGGTTTTTTTTGCCTGGTTCATCACTGCCACCCTCTCGTTTTTTTATGCCCTTCTGCCCTCTGTACACTTGTTTTTGTGCCTTTCTGCCCTCTGCCCCACTCTTGTTTGTGCCCTTTTGCCCTCTGCCCCACTGGTTTCTGTGCCCTTCTGCCCTCTGCCTAACTCATGCCTTCTGTCCCACTTTGTGCCCTTCTGCCCTCAGCCATAAGTCAGCTTCAACAGGAAGCACTAATAGATAAAGTATAGCAGGTGCTTGAGTTGAAGGTCAAATTAAGTTACACAGTCATTAATCACCCCAAGTTTGGGGTGATTAATCATTGTGTAACTGAATTTGAGATTCAACTATAGCACCTGCTTTACTTTATCTATTAGTGCCTTCTGTTGAAGCTGACTTTTGTAACTATTTTGAAGGCTCTGGCAGCTTGCCGGCGCCATTCTAAAATAGTTACAAAAAGTCAGCTTGAACTTTTGACCCAATCCGTTCCGCTCCCGGATTTTGCGGGAAATTCGCGAATCTCGCGGATTGCGAATTTACCGAAAATCCGCAAAATCCCAAGCGGAACGGATTTTCCGCCCATGCTTATATATGTCCCCTGGAAGCAACCAATTTATTTATTTTTAAATCCCTGGCACTAGTGGGCTTTTCTGCCCCCCCCCGGCCAGAAATGCCAGAAATCTAGGTAATCTGTCACCAAGGGGGGGCAGAAAAGTCTTAGGCCCATAAGGAAGCGATCCTTCCCCAAGGGGTTGCTTCCATTTAAAATGTAAAACACTCCCTGGTGTCTAGTGGGGTTTTCAGCCCCCCCCCCCCCCTGGGGGCAGAAAGGCCAAATAAGCAAACCAATCTGCCCCCGGGGGGGAAGAATATATTAAAAAAAAATATGGCCCCTGGAAGCAAGGGGTCGATTCCAATTAAAAAAGAAAATAATCCCTGACTCTAGTGAGCTTTTCTGAACCCCTGGGGCCAGAAACGCCAAAAAATCAGGCTATCTGTCCCGAGGGGGGGGGGCAGAATATATTTTGAAATAAATTTGGCCCCCTGGAAGTGACCCTTGCACAAGGGGTCTCTTCCATTTAAAAAAAAGGCCAAATAAAAAAGCTCATCTGCCCCCAGAGGGGTCAGAATATACTTATAAAAAATGTAGGGACCATGGAGAGGGGGCAGAATATACTTATAAAAAATGTAGGGGCCATGGAAGTGACCCTTGCCCAAGGTGTCGCTTCTGATTTTGTCTAAAAACAAATCCCTGGCTCTAGTGGGCTTTTCTGCCCTCCCTCCCTTCCCCCCTGGGTCCACAATCTGACAAAAAACGGCCTATCTGTCCCCAGGGGGTAGAAAAGTCTAATTAAAATATTTTGTACAGAAAAACACATCCTTGGTGTCTAGTGGGGGCATTCCGGGTGCACGATAGCGACGCTGTGCGCAATCGTGCACCAGGAATGTCCAGCATTGTGACATCAGGGGAGAGGAAACCCCTCTTTCCTCCCCCCGATGCCTCAAGGCACCCAGAAAAGGCCCCCAGCCCCACTGGAGGCCCAAAACCTACCAGCTCTCCCTGGACGCGCTGGAAACAAATGGTCTCCAGTGCGTCCAGAGCTTCCTGATGACGTCGGCACGCGCTGTGCGCGCTGACATCATAGGGAAGCATGGGGGGTCGGGGTGGCAGCGGAAACTCTTCCGCTGCCATCCCTGTTTGTGGGGGCAATATCGTGCCCCAGGGATAGAGTGCCAGCGCTCCTCCCAAGGGCTGTGCTGATGACGGAGCGGTTCCGTCATCAGCATTGCCCAACCAATGCTGATGACGGAACGGCTCCGTCATCAGCATCAAAGGGGTTAAATGTAATCTAATTATATTTTAATAAGGTGCATTTACAATACATTTTTTAATATACATTAAAAATATGAACTATTTACAAAAATATTTGTAACGTTTCATTAGTTTTATTTATATTTTGAACCATTTTAAGTAATTTATTTAAATTTAGCATTATTTCCTATTTGATTTTAATGTAAGTCACTAACTTTATTCTCTTCTATGGGAGGGGGTTGCAATACCATTGGTTGCCCGTATGTGGTATTACAAGACATACTCCAGCGGTGAGCTTAACATTTTTCCTACTGTTTTTGGTATCTTTTTGGATGTAGTAACTAAAGAAGTGCAGTTTGTGAATAGCTATAGGCTTAATCTTTTGTGTGTGGCTAGATGTTCATCAATAAACCCCCACCTAATTTTGCCTAATATCCTCCTTACTCATCCCTAATCCCCTCCACTTTAGGCATACATGTTTCCCCTTTTCTGTTCCCTCCCCTGTGTCCCTCACACATTTACTACTAAAACGTACACTTACTTGCACATGTAATCAGAGAAGAGGCCGAGGTCTAAACTCTGCACATTACATTTGTGGATAGCATTTTGTAGTACAATTTTGTAGTAATACAAAATATACTCCAAAATGCAGTTTGTGAATACCCTTCCCCACCCCTTTGAGCATCTAATAATGTTGTGTATACTTTTTAGGATGTATTTATCTAGGTAACACTCAAACTCCCTCCCAAAATATTGGTGTCTGTCGTTCATTCCGGTGTACAATGTTCTTGTTTACTGACAAGATTACCTGTGGCACTCTACTGGTAGTCATGGTCTGATTCTGCCCAAATTGGCATCTTTAGTGAGTTGGGTATAGTTTTTCTGCCCAAAATGGCATCTTTAGTAGGATGGGTAGAATTCAGGTGGAATGTTTAGTAGGTGTGTTGTATCTTGGAATATGAAAGAACAAGGTTGGGCCTAGTACAGAGTTAGAAGATAACGGGGTGCAGCATGGACTGGAAATGGGCTTGGTCGCATGTCACATTTTGGTTTCACATGTTCACGTATGTTGTCTGATGCACCACACAGTTTTACTGTAGTCTAGCCTCTTACAATACATAAAACAGTCGTAAATTAAGGGGAACACATGATGTACCTCAGTCTCAGTTAATCCAGAATGGCAAAATGGATAACAGCCTTAATTTCTTAAAATCAGTGCACATTGTGATATACCAATGCAAAACACATGAATGTCAAAGCAATAGGAATACAGGTTTACGTTTTCACGTAAGGAGTATAGTAAACATTTTTTTGCTCAGTATTATCATCAAATACTGCTACTGTTTGGCTACATCCCGGGGCTCTTTAATCTGGTGAAATATTACATTGCTTTTGTAGTTCTAGACATAATTCATTCTCATGCAGAATTGACTCATGATTATGCATGTTAACTATAGGTAAAGGTCTTGGCATTGGGTTCTCCTGACAGGTCGCATTTTTTCACTCTGTGCTGACCTTCTGTAGTCAGTGAAATTTTAACAGTGACCTGTTTACACCAGTGGTGATCTACCACCATTTAGTTAAAAAAAATCACAGTAAAGTTATTATATAAAAGTTTGCACCTTGAAAACATAAAGTAAAAGGTGTTGTACCACATTGCTGCTTTTCTGTAAGAAATGGGTTATTCATTGAAGGAGTGGTGTTGTGAGGTTAAAAGGGCCTGTGCAAAAATGCTCCCATTTTTTATATTTCCACATTTAAAGATGACATATTTTTACACAATCACTTTCAGCATATTTGTGTGTGTGCTTGCATGCACTAGTGTACTTAGAAAGTGTTTTTGCTTACAGATAATTTCCTCGTAGACACATCACCATGCATTTTGGCCAATGACCAAGTACACTGCGCAAACTGCCTTTGCATATTCTTGTCTGTTTGGAGACAGTTCTGAATTGGTAGAATCAACATTGCCAGCAGGATCTGAACTCAGGCGCAGTGTGTATGGGTACAGTTTTTATTGTGTAAACTGACCTGAGCCTTTGTTTAGAAGAGGAGCATTTCTATGGTTTGTCATGGCCTCCGCATACCTGATTTCCAGCCCAAGCTGAATCTCAGCACTGTCCCGAGAGGGACGGAGGCCTGCTCTACACCAGGCTGGCTTTCAGGTAAAACACGCACAGGGCAATGGGTAGTTAGATCACTCCAAGGTATCTGGTAGAACCACATTCACTCTATGCTCTCTAGGCTAGGTATAACTAGGTAGGAGTACAATTCTTGTATTTATATAATCACTGGAACAACTACTATTAACACAATTATGGGTAAGTTTCCCAAAAGGAAAGGAGGAGATTCTGTTCTGGGTAGCACAAAAAACAAATTAGCTTGAAGTAGTTCCCCCCATACGGAACCCCAAGATAAACACAGAATTCTTCCAATGTGTCAACATTTAGGGATGGTTCCCTGGTGAAAAAGATTGCCACATGGGGCACAATGTTTGCTGCAAACTATACATCACGCATTATGTATGGAAATCCATTGGGCAAATAGGATTGGCAAGAGTGGTGGTCCCATGATGATTACAAAAGAGGTCATGCCCTCGAACTGCAATTGGAAGCTAAAATGGAACATGGTCAAGTGCGAAGAGGGTAAACTTAATAATATAAAAGAGATAGTTCTAGCGGAAACCCTTAGCCTTGCAGCTGTCGCTCCGGCAGCGCCTTATGCTCCTGCTTCGGACCTACAAGCTTCGTATAAGAAGCTAACTGATAAAATAGGAGAGTTTTTCATGAAGAAACCACAGGGGAATTCCAAACCGAAACACCCCCCCCCCCCCCCCCCATGGGTAATCCTTGGTACACGACAAGCTGCAGAGTTAAGAGGAGGGCCATAACGCAAGCCATAAGAAATAAGGACCCCGTAGCTGTGAGACTAGCAAGAAAAGAATATCATAAAAGCATTACCTTAGCTAAAATGGATTGGGAGGAGGAGCACTGGCAACAGCTTAAGGATGAAGCTTGGGGAAAAACACTATTGAGTTCTGGAAATTGATCAATGTCCTTGATAGAAGGGGGCTGACCCGATTTTAAATCATATGAATGAACATCAATGGCACTCCCATTTTTTAAAATTATACTGTGAGGACAGTCTGCAAGATCATTCAGTACCCTCAGTAAAGGAAACACAAAGCATACCTGGTTTGGAGATAGGATGTAAGGAAGAGTCCTTCTCTTCACTGGAGGTTTATGACGCGATCCTGACAATAATACCAGGGAAGGCAGCCGGCCCAGATGGCCTTCAGGGGGATTTACTACTGCATGACCCCAAAATATGGGCAGATCTTATAGCCTGTCTAATGAACTTGATCCAGCATGGCCATCCTGTTCCTGAATCCTGGAAGGGTGCGGAGGTCATCACCATATATAAGAAAGGTGATAGAGATGACCCAGCCAACTATAGACCAATAAGTTTAATTGACACCATTCAAAAGGTCGTTGGCAGGGTCATCATAAACGGAATTGAAACATGGCTAACAGATGATGGCATTATGACCCACTTTCAGGTGGGGTTCAGACGAAATGTTGGTGCTATGGACCAGATATTCCGGTTTAGTGCACTCTACTGGAAGACAGTGTCTATCTACATGGGAAGCTTGTATCTGGCTTTCATAGACTTGAAAACAGCATTTGACATCATCCCCGAGCCAAACTTTGGGAGGTTTTATTAGGTATGGGCTTCCCTGTTTATCTGTTGCAATATATTATCAAGCTCCACGAAGACAACTATGCAAGGATTCGGTGGGGGAGCCAAGGTCAATTGACAGAGAGGGTACCAGTTAATAGAGGGGTGCTGCAGGGTTGTGTGATGGCGCCGACACTGTTCTCCCTTTTCATAAATGGGGTGGTAGACCACTTACGGGAGGACCCTGCGGATGCCCCGTCTTAGCTGGAGAGAAAACCCCCACACTCCCCTTTGCGGACGATACCCTCCTGATGTCCAAAACCCCTAAGGGTCTTCAAAAATTGCTTGACCGTTTTAGCATCTTTTGCAAAGATCGTGGGCTAATGGTCAATACTACAAAAACAAAACTGATGGTTCTATCTGCTAAAAGGAAATTGAAAAAAGCCCATCTCTCCCTGAATGGGACCCCACTAGAAGTGGTGGATGAATTTGATTACCTTTGGGTCAGGCTTTGTAATAACATGAGATGGGACTCCCATATATCTAAAATGGTCCTAAATCTTAAAAGGGTCTCCGGAGCCATTTTAAAGAACCAGCGTCTTTCCATCAGCAGACCAGTAGCCCCCGCCTTGGCAGTTTACGAGGGGAAAGCTTTAGCATCTGCAGTCTATGGCTCTGAACTATGGGGGGGCGGAGAATTGTAAGGCGCTGGCTATTGCAGAGAATAAGTTCTTGAGAGACCTAGTCTCCCTTCCTCGCTCGACCCCCTTGAAACCACTATTTTATGATATGGGCAAAAGACCAATTCCAGAAATAGTTCAACTATGCCCTGTGCTATTCTGGGTGCGACTTAGACGGACCCCAGAGTTAGCAAATTATGCCCTAGTGTAGACGAATTAATCAATTTGAATGCATCTGGCAAAATAAGGTGGCTTAACAATTTAAAAAAGCTGGTGGAATCTATAGGTCTGGCTGAGTCTTGGGCCATGCAGTCCCCTCCCACTAAACAAATTGTTAAGAAATTGTATTGGGAATGGGCTGAGGGCAAAGATCTCACCATTTCAAGCTGGGGTCCTCTGACGAACAACTTCCTTGACCATAAATCCAGTAGAAAGTTGGAACCACTTCTGGACTTTATCCAGACCCCCCGAGATAGAACTCTGTTCTTGAAATTAAGATATGGCACCCTCCCTCTAAAAAAAATGTACGGAAGGGTGGAAGGTCAGGAGGGTTCATGATCTAAAATGTCCAGGTTGCCCATGTCCAGAAGAATCCCTTGGCCACTTTTTGTTTGCTTGTAATGCCTATAAACATGTCAGGGCAAAATGGCTGAAGCCTGTGTGTAGGGAGATGGGCGTTAGGGACCACAGATCAGCTCTGTGCATTATTCTAACCAACACTACCTCAATGTACATAGTTTGCGGGATAGCTAAGTATTTGGCCAGTGCTTGGTTCATACGTTCTAGGCTGCTTTTAACGTTTGACCAGACCCCCATTTCATTTAAGAATGTATCCTTTTTTAATTAAACCTCTGTAGACTTTTCTCCACATTTTTAATTGTCTGTAACAATGGTTTTTACTTTTAATGGATTTGTAGTAATACTTGGTAATTGTTTAATGTGATTTTATGTCAGTACTTTTATGATATATTTTTATCGAATAAAGTATTACAACACAACACATCACACATGGTACACCATCATTAGCTGCTTTGCCTGATGTGCTCAAACAGATACAAAACAAATACAGACCAGCTCCTGCCCTGGATTTAGGGATGAAACTGACAGGCAACTATGCCACAGTAGCCTCAATAATATTAAGTAATATTTAAGGGGAAGCAGCAGCATTGGCAGTACGCCAACACCTTCAGCAGGTTGCTCTGGCAGACAATGGCACAAACCACCAACATTTTTCGCTGAAACCTACACATCTATAGGTCAAGATATTTTGGGGGCCAGACTTAATAAACCTCAGTTAAAGGGTGATTCTGAAAAGGATACCAAGAGACAGGCACCTGAGTCTTCTAAAAACACTGGGACAATAAGAAAAATAAAGAAAAAAATAAGTTAAGGGGTGGATCTCCTCCACAGGAATCCACTGAAAACTGCTACAATTTGTATAACCGGGAAACTATAAAACAGCCTTATAGGTATCAGTATACTGACACATGTCCTTGTCGTTCCTTACAGGAATCATCCAAAAATGCTTTGAGAGATCAGGTCGGAGGAGTACATGAATCCGAAGAAGGACTCACAACGCTCTTCTGACATCACATATAAAGGGAAGATAAACTTCCACAACAAAAACCTCAATTCGAGAAAACAAAATGGCTTGTATCACACTTAAATATGCCATAAGTGTTGAGGACTCTGCTTCTGAACAAGGAGTGGGCTCTAACACTGCCAGACAGTGTGGCAGAGGTCACAAACTTTTGCCAGGATTCATCACGAGTTTCTGGTGGCAGCAGCAACAAAAGAGGTTGTTTAGGTGGAAACACCAGGTCAGAGAGTTAGTTCCCCAAGCAGATTGTATGATTTGCAACTCCAAATTAAGGGGGATATACCACGTACTATTAAAATTCTCTTCTTGGATAACCTACCATTTGGAAATTGCATTTTTTAGCTGAAAAAGATTGGCCACCTGAATTTGTTTGGAGGGTTATACCAGGGGTAAGTGTTATAGTTCTGTCCTTCTCGTTCCTTGTTCCCAAAGCAAAAATATAAAACAACATTACACATTTCTAATAGCTTTTTTTCTGGCTTTTGTGCCAAGATATAGCACCTGAAAATAGTTATTTAACCACATTTACCATGCTTGGGTCACAACAACACTCAATTTTGTCAATTGTCTCAGGGGTATAAGAACAGCCTAGATTTGTTCTCTGCCTGTGTACCAGGATTGTTGCAGATTTTTGACCAGGAAGCATTGTCCTATGTTGATGACATATATCTTAAGGATGATGACTTAGAAACAGACTTGGCGAAAGTAGATCGCATTGCAGTGGGATTTTCTCAATTAGGCTACAAATTCAGTTTCCAGCAATCAAAAATCATCTTTCTCAGTGTCCTGTTCTTGGGATATGAGTTATCAAATAAAAGCAAAGGCTTAGAGCTGCATTTTCTAGAGACAATAGAAGAGCTACAACCACTTTTGGGCTGTCTAGATTTTGGTAGAGCATACATACCAGATTATGCACAATGGGTAAAACCATTTTACGAATTAATACATTCAGGCTTTTCAAAGACACATTGACACCAGCACATACACTGATCTTGCTCTCAGTACAAACTGATATTCTAGCTTCAAAACACTTATACACACAAGTTAACACTACAAACTTGGTGATCCGTGTTAATGCGGGGTCCCCAGGCTACATATATGTCACTTTTAATGAGGTAGACACTGTACTGATTCCATATAAATCACATTTATATTCCAATGCAGAGATGCATTTTGCAATTACAGAAAAAATACTGACTGCAGTTAAGACAGCCGTTGGGACGGAAAGATCATTGGCTCAAGGGAAATGCATATTCGTTGTGACTCCCATCTCAGCTTTAGAGGTTCTCACAAAGGCCTGTGCACCGAACATGAAAGCCTTTCATCCTTGGTGGATACAATTGGCCATTTCTCTAACACCAAATGACATAGACTATGTCTTTGACTCTACATTACAAACACAAGTATACCTACAATATGAACAAGAAAACCCTGCGCCCAGTGAGATTATGCCTTTGGATCAGTACAAACTTAAAGTCCACACTAATGGTTT
Source organism: Lissotriton vulgaris (assembly GCF_964263255.1). Lineage (NCBI taxonomy): Eukaryota > Metazoa > Chordata > Amphibia > Caudata > Salamandridae > Lissotriton > Lissotriton vulgaris. The sequence continues at coordinate 558,370,589 of NC_141685.1, read as the reverse complement.
TGCCCTGCCCACATTGGAACAAAACATCAATATTCTGCTTGCACAGCAGTAAGGGTAAAATAGAAGATGGAATTTTCCAGCCTCTCAAAACATGTATGCAGTCACTAGTTGATTGCACTGCACAGCTGGCTTAAATGAAAGCTCAAATTCTAGCATACTAGCAAATACGGACCCTGAATTCCCCACATTGATAGTGTGCTATTTGTATTATTATGTTCAATCTTACAATGAGTACTTACACTATTGGAGCCAGAATAGAGTCAGAGACTCTAAAAGATATACTTTCAAGCACAAGAGGCTTTGAGAAAAGGTGGAAAATCTTAAAGCAAGTTCGCCACTGGCTCATGTCATACATACACTAAGCCACTAATGTGTAGAAATACATGCTGCAGGGAATTCACTGGCTGATGAAGCCGCAAAGGCAGCAGTGCAAACTGTTGTCATAGCTGCAATAACTCATTCACACACAAGAGTGAATAGAGGCATCATGAGAGCTGTTACAGCTTCATGCTGCGGCACAATCTTACCAAAGTCATATACAGCAAAATACTCCTATCTACTGAGTGTGCAAAACATTCCATTTGCTCATCTTCCCAGGGTGGGGAAAAGAGTAATTCCAAATTCAAATTGGAGACCAGAATTACTCATGGCAGTTCATGAGGGGCTAGCTTCCTCCCATGCTGGTGTGGCAGCAACAGTTTCACTACTACAGCAATGCTATTGGTGGCCAGTCCTATACAAACAGACTATACAGTATGTCCCTAATTGTAACATTTGCCATCAAATAAATGTTTCCACCACAGCACACCCACCAAATATATACTGCTCTTGATTTTAAACAAGCCTTTCACTTGTTTGTATTTGGACCACTGCGGGCCACTAGATAGCGATGGTTCTTTTAAATACATGTTGTTAGCAGTTAATTCATGTTCTAGATTCCTTTGGATGTGGACACAACAATCGGCTGACACGTGAACTTTTATAAAAGACTTGCAAGTCTTCATCAGAACATATGCAGTATCTGCTTTCCATTTGGACCACTGCCCAGCATTTGCCTCTAAAGATAACCGGGATACCATGAGTACCATGGGTTTGGCTGTGCACTATTGCTCCCATATCATCCTCAGGGAAACGTGATAGTGAGATGTAAAACCATCACTGAAAGCAGTATTTAACAATTAGAATATTAGGTTCAAGTCTTACTGGTATCCATCACCCTTACGGAGTCCAGAGAGCTTTAACCAATTTGCCAAAAAGATCCTTGGGTGTTTGGACTTCCTATGAGATCCTGTTCAGCATCCAGATGTGGGTGTCGGACCTAGACAAAACCCAGCACAGTAGTGGCGGAAATGCCTTTTGATATCACTGAACATTTGGCTGTCTTACAGAAACTGAAAGACTTACGTGACAAGCATTCCAATGAGCTTAAAAAACATTCTGCCATTGGAGAAGTGAAAGTGCAACCAGCAACTCTTGGCTGGATTCCAAAGATTGGGGATCTGGCAGAGAACAAAAATTATGGACACAAAATAATTTGTCCCATATTACAGAGCACCGGAGCCAGTCCTGGCAGGTAAAAATACCAGAACAGTACTTTTATCACCTCTTGCTGGTTGTAAACACAATGGATGGGTGTAAATTAATCTAAGCAAATGTCAGAGCTCACTTTCAATATTTCCTGCTCTGCCGGTAATTCTTGCACGGGAACAGAAGCTGCTAATTTCCCAACTCCCACTACCAATCACTCAGGGCCAGAAGGTATCTTGGCGCTAACTGATCAGCGAGGGGGAAGGGGGAAAGTGGATAAAATAATAAAGAACAAGAAGAGACAGGTCCAGAACCTTCTGATTTCCGTCTGGTTCTCTTCTTCAGCTTTCAATCAGCCTATCGAAGACACCTAGGAAACTAAGCACACAACAATTATGTATTTCCCTTCACTACTCTACTCCAATACCTTATTTCCTATTTACTTTTCCTAATTGACTACCTCCCCACAGTTCTTAGCACCTTACCTCTCTTCTTAACCTGATGTTGTTTCTCTGTTTTTAGAAATGAAGCTTTGGATATTACATCTGCAAGACATTAAGAAAAGAATCAGTCTCCTATTTATTTTTCCTGTATTCTTATTAATGTTTCTGCTTAACTCTATGACCTACCAGGTATTAGGAAGGGTTTATTCCTCAAGTTTATTCTTGACTATTATTAACCTTATCGTTTGTCTTTTCTTCTCTTAGTATTCTATTTATCTCTGTGTTCTAACGTTGCTTTCTTTTCTTTCTCTCCTTAGGATGAATGCCAGAAGAAAATATCTCAGGTAAGACTTCTCTCTATCGTTTTTTCCTCTCAATGTACACGTTGTATTCCACTCAGTTTTAAACAAGCTTTTATCGTCTTTAATTTGCCTTTCTCTTCACAGGTTTAAACACATCGTAACTCTTGGTAAATTCAAAGTCTCTTGACAGCTCTGTCAATATGTTTGTCAACAGTAAACGTTTTCTATTTTAATTTCAAATGGAAACACTCTCTTCAGTCACTTAGCTCTCAGCTTGTAACAGCTGCGGAAGAAATGAACTTTGCCGGTCTCTGACTCAGGAAACGAGCGCAGCTCCGTTAGCTTGTCGAATTCGCCTCTTGTCTTTATTTTCACTTCTGTCTCTGGAAACGTTTATCTAAGCCCCTGCTCTTCTCAGGAATTGCTCCAAATAAACCTTTAACTTTGATAATTAACCTACAAAAAACCACGGACGCACTAAGGACACTTCTTCACCAGGGAAAAGCCTCAGTGAAGTGCGCAATACCTCAGGTGTGCGCGAGTCACATCAGCCTCACTCTGAATCTACAGAAACACTAGACCACTGACCTCAGCACCTTAGCGGCCATCTTGCAGTTACGCAAATGCCACAAATTCGACCACTGGTGCCCAGTCTGATGTCTTTTAGTACCACAAGAGTCTTTTAGGTCACAGACATTTATAGGTTTTAAATCTACAGCGTTAGGGACCCTGACAGCAAACCACATTGGGTGACCAGTTCTACACAGTAGGCCACAAAGGCTCCTGGGTAGATACCTATCTCCTCTCACTGCAGTAAAGATGATCCCATTGCAAGCTTTAACTGATACTGAAGTTTTTGTTCCCTGGTGGTAGGACATCTTACACTGAAGGTTTGCTGCTTCCAGTTACATCTATCAACACCATGCACACACCATATATAAATTCACACTCTTCGACGACAACACATGCTAACAGCAATGTTTTTTTATTATGAACCACCTTTGGAGTTAACTACCAGTTCCACACAACCACATAGGGGGTCTGTTTTTGCCCAGAATACCTCTGGCTATTTTGCAGACATTGATGACTTTTCCTCAGATTTCTCAAACTAACCATTGCATGAAATTTGTGCATGTATTATTTGGTTTAAAAAGACATGCTTTGTTCTAAATTAGATTTACCTTTGGATTTTCATCTAATTGCTTTTCCTTTTCATCTGGATTGATATTGTGACAGTATTCCTTTTTTGCTTCTGAATGGACATTATCTCCCACAACACTTTGCTGTGAACTGGTAATCAAGGTATTGAAGTCTCATTCTTCATTACACAAAGTGTGAAGAGACCTGTCCCTTGTGAACATTTCTGTAGTTCCCATCCCAGATAGTATTGTTTTGGATAAAGTCCCATTTTTTTTGGTCCTACAAAGACTTTGTAAATACAGTATGTATTTAAAATCTCTCTCAATGATGTGGTCACTCCTGGCAGCATTTCTGGTGATTGGGATATAAATACGGTCAAATCTATTCTTTCTTAGATAGAGGCTAATACTGTATTTAAAAGTGGAGATATGTATAGCGGTACATCTATCTAAGATAAAATATCATGTTACCATCCCTATGCGCACCAATATTTACACAAAGCTAGTACTCCACACGCAGTATTTGATTATACACAATGGGAACATTGCCCTACATTATCTTTGGGTAGCTCCAGGATATAAATACAGAAGTTTGCATATATTTATGATAATAACTCCAAAGACCAAATTTTTACTATTATAGAATTTTCCCTTCCCTGGAAAAAAATATGTTGATCAAAATCAAATTACTTTATTTGGCCTCTTTCATTTCGCAGTTGTGAATACAAGGGTATGACTTTTGGAAAGACACTTTTGATTTAAAATCTATTTGGGGGAAAAACTGGCAGGTTCAAGGCAATGAGGCTTTGTTTAGAGAGTGTCTAATCCAAGGCAAGTGATTTTTCTGAACAAGACTGTGCAACAAACATCCTGCTTGGGCTTGGCTAAAATAAAGTACATGAATACACCAAACATTCCCACAGTTGCATGTTTTGAAAATTTGCAAACATGCACACATTATAATGAGGAATACCTCAGCAGTATCCTTCAGTATTGTACATGTAGTTCTTCACATTCCAGTCCAGAAGGGTGGCTAGTGTGGCTATTAGATGCTAATGGCTGTCTTTTTTTTTTTTGAACAACAAGAAGGGTTTTAGGATGAACAGACCAGACCCACATTATGCGCAGATACAACACTCAGGCGTGGTGACAAAGAACACAGTGGGAAAGTTTTGCCTTCAATGGTTTCACACTATCCACATAATCTGAGGTAAAAGAACACTTGTCTCTCCTTTCTGATGACATGGATTTAAAGGATTTATTTACATCCCTGAAAGACATGCCATAAAAAAAATTTGTATGCTATATACAACGAGCTATGGAAGGTTTCAAAGCAGGAAGCTGCTGAGCTGATACATGAGGTTGGCAGAGTAAATTTTGAAAAGGCTTTAGCAGTGGTTGACAATGGTTTGACTACTTTATCAACTAGAATGTATTCTTTAAGTAACATTCTGTCGTCAGCTGTTGACATCATACAGAGTGACTTGTCTATCTTACAAATTGGACACAGTCAGCTTAGATCTATCATGTTATTAAAAAGGATGTTGCAGACCCTAAAAAGTGGTTGCGTACCTTGGGAGCACCTAAATGCCACCAATGTTTTATATACAACAACGGGTCCCTCTTTGTTTCAGTCATACTAATTATACACACTGCTGATGTATTGTTGTGTGCAATCACTAATTATTTTCAACACTAACCAAGGTATACATAAAGATGTCTTCTTTATTCAAAATTCTTATCAAAATATAGTTTGTTAGTACCTTCCAGATGTCTGCGGAGTTATTCCATTTTTCATACACGCCATGGTTTCCAGACTTTTTGAAGCCACACGGCTTATTCTATTTTGATTGTCTGGACTCTTCTTCCATTTTTGCTGCTTTGCAAATGTTCGCATTCACCCTATGCTCTCTAGTCTAAGTAGGAGTACACTTATATGTATTCATATCTATTCATATAATCACTACAACAATTATACTGTTTGATTTTTTTTCACCATTCTAGAAATGCTGGTTACAATGTTCCGTATCCTTCTACCAATCATTGCAGGACACGTTTTTTTTACAAGAATCCAATTGCTTCAATAAATGTCGACATAATCTAATGGTATGAGTGGAATAAATCCCCATAGTCTTTAAACTTATGTTGTCCAAAATGTACAGTCTTACTGAATTAGTAGAAACCATACAACACTGGAAGCCTCATTCAAGCACCAACCACAATCATTGTTAGTGTGAATCACAAAGAGTCACTAAATTAACCTGTGCTTAACTTTAACTCTCTGGTAGCTTGCCACAAAAGTATTCAGGCTCAACTTTGAGGTAATGTGTAAAATAGTTATGCAGCACACACGCAGTAATAAAATGAGAACACCACACAATAAAAATTAATTTAAAAACATGGAGTACGTTTTAATAATTAAAATGATGCTAGAATGACAAAACACTAATCAGTAGATCCGGAGATATAACATTTTAAAACTTTAAGTGAAAATACCATCAAAAGCACAAAGTGTTTATCTGTGGTTATCTAATAGTGCCAGACCAGGGCAAAGTTACAGATTCAGGCCAAGCACGGGTACAGGGATGAGGTTAGTCCACTGAGATTTGTATCTTATGTCCTTGATGCAAGGCTTCACATTGCTTAGCGTAGTTTCCAATCTAGAGCTGCCCAGTGCTGTGATGTCAAGTCCTGCATCGAGTTGCATCACTCTGTAGCTGTTTCTATCAGGAGCCATGATATCTTTGATGTGGGGTCCTGCATTGAGTTGCATCACTCTGCATTGGATTTCATGGAACACACAGCTAGTTAGGGAGGATTATACTCTGATGCCAGCCAAAGATGCAGGACCTGGGGGGGGCACCTCTTGGGGATTAGGACTCACTTTAGGCAAAGGTCAACAGCAAGGCTCAGGCAGGTCTAGTTGCAGGTCGAGTGATGCTGGTCAGCTGGGCTGTTGCAAGGCGATACCTCTGAAGCTTTTTATGACCCTGTAGGTCATACAGGAGGTCAGTCAAATGAAGCTTGGAGTCACTCTGGTTAGCCTGGGATGAGGGTAAGCAGGCCCAGTCCTTAAAGCAGCAATGCAGTTCTTCTTCTGTAATTTTCACAGGTCCAGTACGTTTCTTCAATTGGTGAGCTGGGATAGCACCTTGAATTGGACATTTGCGGGTGGAGAGACTGTGTATCTTTATTTGGTGTTTGCAATAGCATATCAAGCACTGCTGTGCTCAAGTGATTTTCAGATCAAGCATTTACCATGTCTTCAGCTGACGCGCTGCATGACCATGAAGCCGCGGCAGAAGCTTTGTTCCTCAGTTTGCCAGAGGTTGATGAAGTGTCTAGTGGCAACAGCAATATGACTACGAATAAGGATGTGAAAACATTGTTAAAAAACATGGAGAAATTACTCAAGACTGAACTCACAAAATGGTGGGAGAAGAAATCACTTGAGAAATATAGGGATGCTAATAGAATACCTCGCAGGTTACGAGTCATGATAGCACCTACATTTGAGAACCCAAACCCATCATGTTGAAGGAATGGGCGGCCAACAATCTAGAGGCTTCTATGACTATGATTCTAATCCTGATAAAGTATGCTAAAATTCATAGTGCAGAGATTCTAAAAGAAATTGAGAAAGTCAATAGTCTTCTGGAAGCACATGAGCTAAAAGAACAGATAAGAAAGGGCTATGAGGAAATCGAGTTGCGCATGAAAAAACATGAAGACACAATCAAAGTGCACAAAATTTTAAAATCTTATAAAATGGGAAGGGTGTTCACCTTCTCAAAGAAATTTGATACTGTCAAGCGACAAGCCTTTGCCACCAAAACGCCTATTGTCCAAATACCATCTCAATCAGGAAATGGCCTGAATCTTTCAAGTTGGAGGCAAGTTCAGCACTCAGCAGTAGTGAGTCTGATGACAACAGAGAACCTGGTCTGAGTGCACAGTTGACTGTAGCTACTAACTTTACACCAGCGAAAGAGCTGAATTATTTGCAACAGGACCGACGCCAAACCTTGCAGCCTTGGAATCCTCAAATCAAACAAGGAGAATGAGAAATCAGCATAGGAGGGAAAGGCGGAGGCTATGCAGGCAACAACAGTGGCAGAGGAACACGAGCCAAGAAGTGGACACACCAGAAACCACTATTGATAACACCATTATCAATCTTTCTGACATTGTCTTAACTACAGCTGAAGTACAACTATTATCCCTCGGTTTAACATACTGCCCTGAAGGTAATTTCAAATACAACCAGTCCAGGGTTGAAGTATTCAAATTCATGCGCAAATTGAAACTCCTCAAATTTTACAAACTCAAGAACTCAGCTGAGACCAACAAAAGTTCACTATCAGGAAGAAGGGCGACTTCTAATTTACAAGTGACTGACATCAGCACACTGAGGCTCCTACACTCGTTGGACACTGACAGGGACAAAAGTAGTTCTTCCACACATTAAGATCTAATGGAAACAGGGATTAACTGCAGCAGTCCTGTTATTAGTCCTTTCCGTCCGGCCTCAACGTTTGTACCTGTCATGCCAACAGATGTGATTGACGTTTTCAGTGACTGTCATTGACAAATTAAAAAAACTCAACTGAGCAGTCAATCGCAGTAACCAACGTAAAAGATATTTCAAAGTGCAATATTCAAATCTTATGCGCAAGTTGAGAGAAAACAGCAACATAATCATTAATAAAGCTGACAAAGGTAGCAATATAGTACTGTGGCTGAAGGGTCAATACATGGAGGAAGCCATGCAGCACCTCAATGATACAGCCTGCTATAGAGGAGCATCCCTTCATGATTTAAAACAAATTAAAGAAATGGCTTTTAAAGACCTGGCCCAGTGAAACTGTATAGGACTTTTCCGAAAGAATGAATTCAATTTTTTGAAGAATGAATATCCCATAATGCCTATAGTGTACTTTATTCCCAAGGTACCCAAGAACACTACAGCTATCCCGGGAGACCCATTATTTGGGTCCAGAGGAGCTTATTGGAGTCCATGTCCAAATATGATGACTTCTTTCTTCAGGAACACGTTTTGGGCCTTCAGTCATTCATCAAAGACAGTGGGCATTTCTTTACGAAACTCCAATCCATTATGTGGGACAATGATTGCCTGTTTATTGTTATGGACATAGCTTCATTATACACTAGTATCCACCATAGTGATGGCATTGAGGCAGTTAAGCACTTCTTGGGTCAAGGCAATATAAATCTTTATGAGTGTATCCTAATGATTTTTAATATGATTGAGACTTGTTTGAGGAATAATTATTTCCTATTTAACAAGGAGGTTGTAGTATCCTAAAGTCATGGATTACCTCTCCCATGTTCCCCTGTCCTTGGCGGCTCAGCCTGTGTGAGTGTTCTGGATGGAATGTTTGGTGTCTGGGCTATGAGTGGAATTCTTGGGTGACTGAATGAGAGGTGACAGGTGGATGGATGGGGCTGAGCAGCTAGCAGGTGGATCCCGTGGGGTTTTATGATATGGACTTAAACATCTGATGGAGCTGTTGATTTCCACCTGTTACTACCTGTTAACCTATTAATAAACCTACTTGGTTTACATCTACTACAGTGTCAGTCATCACTACAGAGGTTTATCAGAAACTCAGAGGAGTGGTGACGGGGCATGTTTCTCCCTCAGCTACGCCTGTTTACATGTCGGCTTGCGGGAAGAGCATATCATCACAAAGCAACTTAAACTCATGTATGATGCCCATGTCTAACCCTGGTGGAGATTTTTTGATGATGTGTGTGTGGTATGGAGGGGTTCTTTGGAATCTGCTGAAATGTTTGTTAGTTCCATTAACAACAACACACTCAATTTGAAGTTTACTGCACACATCAGTAATCTTTGTGTAGAATTTTGGGATGTGTAAGTGTATATTGAGGGGGGCACAGTGCAGACTAAGCTCCATAGAAAAAGCACAGCGGGAATTCTATTCTATTCTGCATGCTACAAGTTCCCATCCTAACCATCTAATTAGAATCATTCCCTATGGGGAGTTTCAAAGACTCTGCCGGATTTGTAGCTCCAAAGGAGATTTAGAGACATGCCAAAATGAAGCATTTCAACGCTTTATTGCAAACTGTTACAATAGCAAGGATTTGAAAACAGCTCTGAGTAAAGCAAACAGTCACACTAGAGAAGTTTGCCTGCAGGGCCATTCTAAGGCAAGTGCCACAGTGCCCACTTCCCCAACTCATTCAACTGCTACATCTGATGAAGTTAGGATGATTACCAGATTCAGCAGACAGGAAAAACAAATTAGGAAAATCATCCATACCCATTGGCCAATAGTCTTGTCTGATGTGACTCTGTCTCAGACCTTACAAGAATTACCTTTGCTGACTTTTAGGTGTGCTCTCTCTAGGAGGGATGCACTGGTTAAGAGCAGTCCAGAAGTCAGCCCCTCTACTACCTGGTTGTCCATCAAGACTGGATTCTCTAGGTGCAGCTCCTGTCAAGCATGTAAATTCGGTGTCAATATTACTGCTTTTCACAATAAACAGATCAAAATTCAGTGACATTATACAAGTTGTACTGACCACACAGTTTATGTATTGAAGTGCACTTGCAGGTTCAAATATGTGGGGAGCACTAAGCTCCAAGTGTATAACAGAACACTCCTTCATCTGCGTACAGTGGTGAATTCCGACCCGAATTACCCTGTTGCTCGACATTTAAAACTTGTCCATCAAAATAATCTCAATGATTTCAAGTATTTTGTAATAGGTGCTGTCGCCAAATCTATTTGTGGAGGCAATAGGGAAAAACAACTTGAGTACCATTTTATTCTGCAGCTAGACACTAGGATGCTCAATGGGTTAAACATTGGGGAAGACTTACATAATTTTCTATAGTTATGTGCTTTGTAATTTCTCTGTATTACCACTCTGTCTGTCTAGTTAAATGGTTGCTAGCCATATGCCAAGGAAAAATTTTAGCCTAGCTATTGTTTGCACTATAAGAATTGCGGGGTTTGTGGTTGTATGGGTACTCATTCAGGTGATTTAAGATATCTTTTAATTCTTTCCTCCCAAACCATGTCCTTCTTTTAGTCTGTATCATTATTGAGATTGTTTCCCACATATACGTCAAGGGGTTTATGGTGCACTTGCACTTTATTATGTACAAGATTGCTAACCTGTGACTTTGCAGATGTAAATTAATTTTTAGTTTAGGTTTCTTTAACCAATTTTTTGTTATGTGCACATTTTGCACTCGCATTTCATCAATAGCACTTTGGGTAGCCTGGAATACTGGAGCATGAGCACTTTTACATCTATTTATTGTGAGGTTTTATTTATGAATCTTGTTCATTAACTGTCTATGACTTCTAGGATTCGGCAATTTCATCTTACCACTATGGTTTGATTTTAATACTTTTTGTATTTATTATTGCCTTTATATTGTTACATGTGACTCTGGATTTTTTTAAATCTCATTGTATCAAGTTTGGTTTCACATAAATAACTGTATTTATTGTATCCAACGTACTGATTCAGTATCATATTAAGTTTTTTGCACATGTTTATCGCTACATGGTGTGGTTTTCTTCAACCAATTAAGGGTGTGTTTCATGTCACTACTTAATCTCTTTGATTTCACCAGCGCATCATGTGATCAAGACCATGAAAACACAGTTGAAACGCGCCATGCTGGGCACAAGCTTTGAACTGACTGGATGAAATGGAATTGACTTCGGAAAATAAAGCACTGCATTTTTTGAATATACACGTTGTGGTCCCTACCTGCTGTCTCTGTGTCATTGGATGTGGTGGTGGTGAACCAGGACTGTGTCTCTAAATATAAATATAAATATATATATATTTATTTTTTTAACTGATGCCAGCCATTGTGTGTATGTGGACACCTGTCCTACCCCCACCTCCGGTTCTGGAATGTTCATCCCTTCCCCTGTTGAGGCGCCACACAGTATCAGGTTCCTCTGTGTGTGCTAGAGGTAAGCCCTTTGAAGTGTAAGTTCGACAGGGCACAGCTCTGCCCTCAGCCATTCTAGTAGGATGGCACATCCTGACCACACATTGTCTCCTTTGTGTCACTGTTTGAGAGGAATACACAAAACCCAGTGGCAGAGCCATTCACAGTCATAGACCCAGGACACTTGCAGAAGGTACAAATAGTGAGGACAAAAAAGCAGCTTTCTAAAAGTTACATTTTTAGAACTGTGACTTAAAATCCAGATTTACCATTAAAGAGGACTTTAAATTACAATGTATTTGAGTATACATGTCATAGCTCTATCTGCTCCCAACCCAGATTTAGCACCATTACATTTAATAAGGTTGCCCAGTGTTAGCCAGTGGGAGATATAGGCCATACAGTAGTGAAAGAAGACATTAGATGTTTTTCACTACCAGGACATGTATACCTGAAATCTACATGTCCTGCTTTTTAAATACAATGCACCCTCCACTATGGGCTTTTGGGGGCCTCCTTAGTGGTGACTTATATGTAATACAAAGGTAGGTTTAGGCCTGGCGAAGGGTTTATTTTGACAGCCTAAAATGGCAATTTCAAACTGCACTAAAGGCTGTAGTGGCACGCATGAGACAGGTTCTGCTTTAGTGGGTGGCACAAGGAGGGCAGCAGGCCCACTAGTAGCATTACATTTACAGGCCCTCAGTACATGTAGTACCACATACAGGTGTAGGCCAATTTTGCGGTATTTTAGGTATTGAGCACAAGCACTTCAGCCCTGGTTAGCACTGGTAAAATGTGGAGAGTCCTAATTCCAACAAAAATGTATTTAGAAAACAGAAAGGGTGAAAGCAAAAATTTTAGGGGTGGAATCCCACACCAAGGATGTCAGATCTAACACTTACTTGGACTTAAGGGTAGAAATCAGATTTTTCACAACACATTGATTAGTATCCCCATATGAAAGTAGAAAAAATATGTCTTGCTCGGGTAACATGAATAATTAGGTAGCAAAATCATTTGCAACTTGAGCATGTCATCTAAGATAGGCACCTCATTGCACTATTAAAAACACTTTTTTAAAGGCCTGTTAAGGTTGTGTAAACCATATAATCCTACCCTATTTTCTTCTTTCACTGTAAGAGGAGCCTGCTTTGAGGAACTTGCTTAAGTCCCATGTGAGACAGACATCCATCTGCTTCTGTGGACATTTTACCACCAGAACTTTTTGGCTGGTGTACTGCAGCATCAGATGCCTCACTGTATAGGTGTGACTATTGCCATGAGACTGAAAACCATTGACCTTAAAGCATACTCCTCTCTGCCTGACCTCTGTGGAAAACCTCCTCCTGGGAGTGCATCAGATGATCAACTGGGTGTCTCGTCTCATTGATGGGGTGGGAGCAGGCTGACGATGGGGATACTCTGCAAGTCCATCCTTCTATGTATGCGTCCAAGGGAAACAAGAATTCAGGTAAGATATGTCTCATAGCCTGCTGTGTGTGATTCTCTACATACTTTGTGCTGCCAGCACCTGGTGAAGTGATTTAAAAGAGACACGTGAATGTCATAATTATGTGTTTTGAAAACCCTGAACTTTGTGTATGTTGCTGATATTTTTTGGAATACTCTGATTTCTCTCTCTCTTGACTTATGAAAGGGAAACATATATCTCCATATTAATACACTGCTGCAGATGGCTCTCATGGTTCTTCAATTCATGAGATGGAGAGGGGTCACAGAAACCACTAAGTAAAATGCCAACACTCTTGTGGTAGCTGTTACCACTCTCCCTCTTGCCAATCTTCAAATTTGCTTTGTAGAGCTTGGACATTTTTAATGATTAACTCCTCTTCTACCTCTTCCCAACTCTATACACCCTGTGCCTCCAACGTGTGTGCTTCCTTATCCAGTCCCTCAGGGTATGGTGACTGCTCTTGATGCTTCCTTGCAGGTTTTATGCTCCCTGATGATCAGCTATTGGTTACCTGCCTCAGAACCATTCAAGTGTCATAGGCTCGACCTCAATGACTCTGTTGTCCCTAGGTAAGTGTTGTATCTGTATCTTTAATTTCTTGATCATATTACATTCACTGCATTCCTTTAATGACATACCCTTTGTTCCATGTTCTATGTTTGAGTGCTGCTGTCGTGCCATTCTTATCTGTTACCTGGACACGACAGCATCGCTCATCTTTAACTTGTTCTTGTGGGTTATTTTACTTTATTGATTTACTCATAATAAATCATATATCTAAACTCCTGCCTTCATATGTTGTTATTCCTGAATACAACATAAATATGGCGACGATGGATTGGGATCAAATGAAGATATCTGGATTTCGAAAACAACTTTTGGCAGTTTGAGTTTCTTTTGACTTAACCCACCGAGAATATTCACAGGCTCAAAGGAACTAAAACCGGGACTTTCTTCGCAGCAACTACATACGTATGGTGAGATATATTTGCCAATTTGTAGTGTATTGCTTGATGAAAAAGACTGTGTAGTTTTAAATTTACCTGGTGTTCCATGAACTCCGTTAAAAGTCTGGCGCGAGTGAAGGTGAACGTGAGAGCAGAACGAAGACCACGTCATCGCATCTGAGCGCGAGAAGGAGAGCGAGCTGAGCGCAAGAAGGTGAGCGAGTCAACAGTTGACAGAACACGTCATCGCGAGACCAGCGCGAGTCAAAGTAACGCGTGAAAGGTCAAAACACCGCGATTGCGTGTGACATAACACGCTGTCTTCGCGCATCTCAAGGTCAATCAACGTGACCTCACGCAGCGGCCATTTTATAGAATAAGTAAACAGAGGAAAACATTGCCGATTTGTAACACCTGGTAACGAGCAGTTTCAGTGTGGAATACATTAAAAGGAAAAGGATCGATACCGGTAAAATTACTCTATTTTAAAATCGGAACTGTTTATTTATAAATCGGAACTGTTTATTTATAAGTTGAAGTTGAAACTTGAAAATTATAATACAGAGTCACTAAAACCTTACTAACTTATAATTCAAAAAAAATATATAAAAAAGGTTAGTAACAGCTATAAGGTGAATTTTTGAGAATGGCTTATCAGATTCAACCTTATCAAATTAATCCTTTTCTTCAACATGCTGGAAAACCGCCTGTCAGGTGGGAACAGTGGCATAAATCTTTTGAAAGCTATCTTATTGCAATAGATGGAAAAGATTATTCAAAGGAAAGAAAAAAAGCAGTTTTATATGGACTCTTGGGTGATGCAGGAAGAGAAATTTTTGACAACATGCCTGAGAGTGAACCACCACCTGGACAGTTCATTCCTTGGGATGAATACCATGAGGCTGTAAAAAGATTGGAAAAAAGATTTTACGAACAGCCTAATATAATGGTAGAGAGGCATGGTTTTAATAAGAGAAAGCAATTGCAAGATGAGAGTATTGAAGACTATCTTTCAAGTTTGCGTATTTTAGCTTCTAAGTGTGACTTTGGAGACATGCTTGATACTTATTTGAGGGATCAATTGGTTTTTCATTGCTTTTCAAACAAAGTTCAAGAACGACTTCTAGCCTGCAGAAACCCTACCTTAAATGAAGTCATCGACATCGCAATTGAAATTGAAAGGTCTTCTGTTTCAACTAAAGTTATTTCTGGAACAAACAATGCGGAACCTGTTTGTTCAATAACCAATAAGAGTAAAGTTCAAGACTTTAAAAAAGAAAAAGGTTCCATTTCAGTGAAAAAGAATTTAGTTTGTTATCGTTGTGGTTCTAAAAATCACATCGGTAATAATCCTATTTGTCCTGCACATGGAAAGAAATGTGCAAAATGTAAAAAAATTGGACATCTAGAGACTGCATGTAAAATTATTTTTAAAAATAGGAATGTTTCTCATACCAGTGTTAATGCTTTAGATGACATGGAAGAAGAAATTAGTAACCTGGTAATTAATGTAAATTTAGTAGAATCTGAGATTACGTTCAAAGCACCTTTAGGTGAAGCCTTTATTCATGGTGTAAAATTGGAAGTAATGGCAGATTCAGGCTCGCCAATAACTATTTTGGATGAATTGACTTATGCAAATTATCCTTTTCCCAGTAAACTGACTGTTGCAGATATAAATCCAAAAGCAATTGGTGGAAAATTTCTCAAAATGTTAGGATATTTTACTGGTTTAGTTGAACTGCTGGGAAGGGAAATTACGACAAAAGTTTATGTAGTTGAAAAAGGGAAAGACATTATTGGTTGGCGTGATTTAGGTAAGATGGGTATCATGCTTAAGCCTGGTAGTGACACTCCTATTATTCTTGGTGACATTCCAATAGCTTCTTTAGAAATCTGTAAAGAGAAAGTATTTTCTAATGACCTTGATTCTATTCTTTCTAAATACAAAGAAGTATTTGAGGACAGAATTGGTTGTGTGAAGGGTGTAGAGCATGACATTAAGCTTAAAGATAATGCCATACCTGTTATACATAAGGTCAGAAATGTACCTTTGAGTGTACGATCAGAGTTAAAAGAGCATTTGGATAGTCTATGTAAAGACGGAGTAATTAAACCTACAGATTCATCTGAGTGGGTTTCGGCTGTCGTATTAGCCAAACGGAAAAATGGTAAGTTGCGCATGTGTGCAGATTTGCGCTCTCTGAACAAAAACATTTTGGTGGATTGCCACCCTTTGCCATTGATCCAAGAAATGCTTATGGCAATTGGAGATTCTACTCACTTTTTCATTAATTGACTTAAAGTCAGCCTACCATCAGGTTGTTTTGTCAGAGAGGTCACAAGATCTTACTACTTTTGTTACTCCCTTTGGTGCCTTCAAATATACGAGACTCCCTTTTGGATTAGCTTCTGCAGCAAGCGTATTTCAGAAGCTAATGGACTCGTTGTTTGGAGACATCAAAGGGGTGCAAGCATTTCAGGATGACATACTCATTTTTGGAAAAGGAGTTGAGGATCACAATAACATTCTTGATAAAGTTTTAAACATCTTGAGTAAAAGAGGGATGACTGTATCTAAAGAGAAGTGCAGTTTCTTAGTTCAAGAATTAGAATATTTAGGACACTCAATAACTAAAGAGGGCATTAAACCTAAACAGAACCTGATTGATTCCATTATGCTTGCACCTGCTCCAATTGATAAAGACTCGCTTAGATCCTTTTTAGGACTAAGCGAGTACTATGCACGTTTTGTGCATGGTTATGCATTTGTAGTGGAACCTCTCAGGTGTTTAACGAAAAAGAATGAAAAGTATGATTGGTCTTTAATCCATGAAGAAGCTTTCAACAAAGTCAAGGATATGATTAAGAATGCACCAGCTTTGAAACCGTTTTCATGTGGTGTAAAGTGTGTTGTCACCGTAGATGCAAGTTGCATAGGTCTTGGTGGAGTTCTTACACAGTTTGTACATGGAAAAGAAAATACCATTGCTTTTATTTCGAGAACCTTAACCACAGCTGAATCTAATTACAGTACCATAGAGCGTGAAGCTTTAGCTTGCTCATGGGCGGTCGAAAAGTTCAAGTGCTATTTATGGGGAACTCATTTTGATCTTGTTACAGATCACAAACCTCTCATTTATTTGATGAATGGAAATGGTACAGGTCAAGCAACTTCAAGACTTGTTAGAATTATTTCCAAATTACAAGAGTATAATTTTGATGTTAAACACATCTCTGGAGGAGCAAATTTTAGGGCAGACTGTTTGTCCAGAATTCCTCTTGAGAATCAGAATGAATCTTCAGATGTCCTTGACGATGAGTGTGTCGTTGTTTCAGCCATTGATGCATGTGAAAATTCTTTAGGATGTTTCACCGAAAAAGATTGGGTAGATGGTTATAAGAAAGATCAAATTTTGAATAAAATCAAAGAGTACATTAGAAAGGGATGGCCTCCAGTTAGAAGTCTTGATAAAGATTTTGTGCCTTTTCAACAAATATCCTCTGAGTTGAGTTTGGAGAATCAGTTCATCACTAGGTGTGGACTTTTTGTTCCTCCCTCTGTTTTGAGAAAGGGCCTTGTTGAGAGAGCTCATTCTGGGCATCCTGGAATGTCCGGCACCAAGAAAATTTTAAGAAAGTTTTATTGGTGGCCCAGTATGGATTCTTTTGTTGATAATTTCATTAACCAATGTCCTGAATGTCTCCTATCCGACAAGCATTGGAAAAGTAAAAAAAATTATACATCTACTAATTTGTTGCCTGAACAAGCATGGGAAAAATTAGCAATTGATTTTTCTGGGCCTTATAATATTTTGCCGGAAGACATGAGATATTTAATTGTCTTAACTGACTATTATTCTAAATGGATCTTATATGATTTCGTTAAATTTCCTTCTACGGATATTGTTATTGATTTTCTAGAGAAGATTTTTAATGTAGAAGGTTTTCCTAGGAAATTAGTATCCGACAATGGCACATATTTTGTGTCTAAAAAGATGATCGATTTTTTGAATAAACATGATATAAAGCATATTAAAAGTCCTTTGTATTTTCCAGCTGCTAATGGACTCGTTGAAAGAGCCAATAAATTCTTCAAAGAAGGCATTCAAACAGCTTTGTCATCTGGAATGGATGTTAAAAAACACATAAAGGACAAATTATGGAGTTATCTTAATACTCCGCATTCTATCACTGGTTTTACCCCTTTTTTCTTGTTAAAAGGTAGAGATGCAAATGATAACATCAAGCCTCTTTTTGATAAAAAATCAACTTCACTAAATAAGTTAAATCTTTCAAGTGCTAATTCTGTTGATGAGTGTGTCAGGCAAAATTTTGAGAAAAGATATAAGTTAAAGAATACAACTTCCCAGGAAAACTGTGTTTTTAAAACTGGTGATTGGGTAATCATTAAGAAACCCAAAAAAGTTGTTAAAGGGGAATCTAAGTTTACTTTGCCTCAACAGGTTGTTAGATCATCTAATTCATCTGTAATGATTAAGAATAAAGGGTGGTGGAATAAAAGTGCTGTTATCAAACTTGAGCCTTATCAAAAAGACATTATCTTGAAAAAACTTAAAAAAAGAAGTCATTCTAGTAATTCTTCATTTTTATGTTGTGAAGACTTCATTGATTTGGTGCAGTCTTCTCTTCCTTTGGATTTTGATGGTAAAAAATCATCTCATGTTGGTGATACTAATTTTCAATCCTGTTTTGGTGAGGAAGTGTGTGAGAGTGATCTACCAGATGTAGAAACAGATGCTGATTCTGTAAATAAGGGTGTAGAAACAGCTATAAATTCTGAAACAAACTCTGTAACTAAGGAGGTTGAAACAGCTGTAGATTCTGATGCGAATTCTGTAACTGAGGAGGTTGTAACAGGTCAAGATTCTTTATCTAATTCTGACTCCAATTTGACCTCAGGGAAAAGAAACATTGTTATTCCTTCCAAATTTAAAGATTATTATTTGTATTGAAATTTGTTCAGCTTATTGTTAATTGTTTAATTTTACTTTTGTTCCTTTTTTGTTTTTCTTTATGGAAAGGAGATGTTGTATCTGTATCTTTAATTTCTTGATCATATTACATTCACTGCATTCCTTTAATGACATACCCTTTGTTCCATGTTCTATGTTTGAGTGCTGCTGTCGTGCCATTCTTATCTGTTACCTGGACACGACAGCATCGCTCATCTTTAACTTGTTCTTGTGGGTTATTTTACTTTATTGATTTACTCATAATAAATCATATATCTAAACTCCTGCCTTCATATGTTGTTATTCCTGAATACAACAGTAAGGAAAACTGTGTTGGTGTGGGGGAGGGTATATCTGCAGGAAGATACATAAGGAGAAAGGTGATGGATAAGGAAGTGGCACATCTTTAAGAGAACTTGGGGTATAAGGTAGCTCCCTCCTCTATCACATCTTTTGAGATGAATTGCAATGCTGAAATATATAACTGGTATTACATTCTTTCATCAGCAGAGTAGCTACTCAAACTGGACATTAATGACATGTCGGATTAGGAAAGGCTCATTAAGAGTTTCTCAGTTCCCTACTGATGGCCATACTGGCTCCTCTTTTTGCATAGTTTGGAGGCTGGGTTTTAGGAAATTCACTCTCTACTCCCTAGGTTTGCTACCCATACCCTTGTTGCCTAATACGACTCCTTTATTATTTACTAGGTAGAGAAAATGGTTGCATCTGTCATTAAATGATCCCATGTTGTTTCTTCTTTGGCTCTCTGTGTTTAAATACACTGAGATCTATAGGGTTCAGTCTCTCCTGAAAGACTACCATGGTTTTCTTGATGGCTTTGAGGAATGTTCTAACTGTCCCACACAGTTTGATGTGACTGAGAAGCAAATTCTGTTTACTCTGACTATTGTCTCTGTTGTCTTAAAGGCCAGCACCATCACCTTGTTCCCTGCAATGTCTACTCAGAGGCAATATTAAATGAGATCATGGAAATGGGACATCCATGTGGATGAAGCATCCCTTCAAGGGACAGAGGTTAGTGGGTAGCATCTGGATGAGACAGTCAAGCAAGCTCTTAAGTGGTGACATCTTGATCTATATTGTTGTTTCCTCTGGTTTACTTTACGAATTGCGATTCTCCTATTAACATGACCAGAGAATCTGGATTTCATTAAAGACACAGAGGCTAACATTATGCATGAATCCTTTTAATGCAGCTCACACAGCCGCTTACATCACAAAGACTAGAATAAGAACAAAGTGACATCACAGTATCCATAAAAAGGCGTGTGCCAGGGAAGATCAGCCTCTTTTAAATGCCTTGAACGACAGGTCAAATGAAGAATACATCTTAAAACTTGAAGGAAGTTTTGTTGAAATTTGGAAAATCCTTGGAGATTTATCAATTCGAATTGTCTGAAAGAAAATAAAGGAAATCAAGAAAGGCACAAAATAACCTTCAGAAGAAGCAACAAGAAAAGCATAACATAAGGTTAAAAGGTATGAAACATTGAAAACATTGTAAACCAAATCAATCTTCAATATCCCTCAAGGAAGGGACGGGAGGGATAATGTTAGCCTCCGTGTCTTTAATGAAATCCAGATTCTCTGGTCATGTTAATAGGAGAATCGCAATTTCATTACAAGACAGGAGGCTAAATTATGCATGTTGGTAGCCTTGAATAACAACATCAGAAACATGTTCAATTGGCTTACAATAATGATGGGCAACGGTAGAGGCATTAGACCAATCAGCAGCCTTAAGGATAGCATCCAACTTACCACCCGACCAGTATGACTTGCTGGCCATTGCGCTTCTTAGTAAGTGAGCTTGAAATTTTGAAAGGTCAATACTAGCGAAGTTCATAGCCAATTTAACCCACCTTGCGATAGAGCAGGATGAGATGGGTTTAAAGGGTTTAACGTAGGAAACAAGAAGTTGATTTGCATCAGGGGGTCGAAGATTAGACATCCTGGAGTCGCATTCCTTCATACAATTAACCACACAGAGTTTTTTGCAAAAATCAAAACGTGGATAGAAGATAAAGTCAGACATGGTCTTAGTTCTCCTAAAAATTTCAAATTTAACACCAAACATGTCATAACATCTATTAGAGATGTCCAGAGCTTTAACATCTGAAACTCTGCGACAAGAGATTAAACAAAGAAGAGAGGCAAGTTTAATTGAAAGACATTTTCTGTTAAGAAGGGAGTTATCAGGCCAGGAGCAGAAAAGGTCAAGCAATGGTTTAACATCCCAAACAGATTGATATTTAGGCCTGGGGGGCCTTTTAAGTCTGATACTTTTAAGGACTCTACAAATAATAGCGTTCTAACCTACCGTTTTACCATTGACAATAGAGTGACCTGCGGAAATGGCAGACCTATAACAGTTAATGGATCTATAGGAGAGACCACTGTCGAAAAGTTCCACTAGGAAATTGACTATATTAACGATAGGAGCTTCCACGGGATCCAAGTCTCTTTCCAAGCACCAACTAGACCATTTTTTCCAGATGTTATTATATCTGTAGTGTGTTCCAGGTGCCCAAGATTCTCCGAGGAGTGTAAGAGCAGATGACGAAAGTCCAGACAATTGATTAGATTGCCTGACACTTTCCAAGCAAGAAGGTTCAGGCTCCCTGAAAGAACCAGGTGGTGATCTTCTCCATTTGCGTTTAGGAGGAGACCTTGAGAAGCCGGGATTAGGAGGGGAATGTCGCAAGAGAGTTCCAAAGCTGTGGGGAACCATGCTTGAGACGGCCAGAAAGGGGTTATCAGGACCAGGGAGCACTGTTCCTGTCTCACTTTCTGTAGAACTCTTTGAATCATAGCAAAGGGGGAAAGGCGTAGGGTCGGAGAGGAGCCCAAGGTTGGAGGAAAGCGTTGACAGCGAGAGCACCCGGGTCTGGCATCCAGCTGAAATACTGTGGAAGCAGGGAAGACAAACGGCTTGCAAAAAGGTCCACATCGAAGGACCCCAATAGTGGACCAGGGAATTGAAAATGGTCGGATTGAGTTTCCAATCGCTGAAGTCTACTAGGAACCTCGAGTTCCAATCTGCAGAGAGGTTGGATTTTCCGGGGAGGTACTCTGCCCTCAGGGAAATCTTGTGTTCCAAACAGAACATCCAAAGTTTCTTGGCCAGATCCGATAGGTCGGCAGATTTTGTACCGCCAAGACGGTTTATATACGAGACTGCGGAAACGTTGTCCATCTTCAGGAGAATGGATGTGCCCTGAAGAGACTGTCTGAAGCTCATCAGTGCATAGAGCCCGACCGTCATTTCTAAGAAATTTATATGGTGGGAAGATTCCGAAGGGGTCCATACACCAGCAGTGTCCTGGTCGAGGAGACGGGCACCCCAACCGTGAGGGCTGGCGTCTGACTCTAGAACGAAGTCTGGAGTTGAACCAAAGATAGCTCTTCCATTCCAGGCGTCCAAATTGTCCAGCCACCAAGAAAATTCCAGTCTGGCTTCTTCGTCTAGAGAGACTTGGTCTCCGTACCAAAGTCCGGATCTGAGAGCTTTGGCTTTTACTCTCTGAAGAGCACGGTAGTTCAGGGGGCCAGGGAAGATAGCTTGGATCGAGGAAGAAAGGAGACCAAGGAGTCTGGCCAGCTCTCTGAGGGATAAAGAGTGATGTTTGATGACAAATCTGATTTCTTTCTGAATTTTGGCAATCTTCTTCTTGGGGAGTAAGAGAAGACACCTGGATGTGTCCACAGTAAAGCAGAGGAACTCCAGAGATTTGGAGGGTAAAAGGATTGATTTTTCCCTGTTTATAATGAACCCAAGGCTTTTTATGAGGTTCATGGAGGATTGTAGATCTTCTAGAATCTGAGAGTGAGATTGTGACATTATTAGTATGTCGTCTAGATAGATGAGACGAATACCCCTGGCTCTTAGTATGGAGACTATCGTTCTCATGATTTTGGTGAAACACCAAGGGGCGGATGAAAGACCGAAAGGGAGGGCCTGAAATTGAAAAAGGCGATTGTCCCAAATGAATTGGAGAAAGGACTGATGTTCTATTGCCATGGGAATGGTAAAATAGGCGTCTTTTAAGTCTAATTTGACTAGCCAATCTCCTTGGAGTAGAAGGTCCCTGAGCAGATGGATGCCTTCCATCTTGAAATGACGGTAGACAAGGTACTTGTTTACCTCTTGAAGGTTAATTACTGGGCGCCAACCCTTGTCTTTCTTTTCGACTAGGAAAAGGGTGCTCACAAAATTCTTTTGAGACCAAGGGACCTCTATTATTGCGCCCTTCTTTAACATAGAGGAAACCTCTTCTTTGACGATTTCTAGATGTTCTGAAGAGAGAATCAGAGGATTGGGAGTGGTAGATTGGAAAGGAATCTCTCTGAAGTCTATTTTGAAGCCCTGAACTGTTTCTAGAACCCACAGGTCTTGAGTTAAGGATTCCCAGACATGAATGAAATGTTTGAGTCTGCCCCCGACCTTTGGAGGGGAAGAAGAAAGAAGTGCACTTACTTGAGGTGGTGTTGTTGCAAGCACCACGAGAGGGGAAGCCTCTTCCGCGTGAACCTCTCCCTCTTTGTGGGAAGTACTGTCTGGAGTTGGAGGGGTAGAAGCCTCTAGCTCTACCGGATGAACCTCTTCCTCTTCCTTAGGTGAAAGGCCGGAAATTCCCTCGGCCAGAAGAACGGCCTCTTCCACCGGCCTGACCAAAAACACGTTTCATATTGTTTTGGGCTTTGTCTAAGGCTGTAAAGGTTGCCACATATTTGCCGAGAGTTTTGATCATATCTTGTCCGAAGAGGAGGCCATTAGGTTTAGATGATGGCTCTTTTTCAGCAAGGTCCCCGAGTTTCGGGTTGATTCTGATGAGGACGGATTTTCTCCTTTCAATATTGAGGGAGGAGTTAGCATTACCAAGAAGTACAATGGCTCTCTGACTCCAACCTTTAATCAGGTTAATGTTCAGGGGTGTGTTGGAAATGTGTGATTCCTCAGCAATGTCGAGGATCCTGGTAAGGGGGCCTAGAAGGTCAAGAAGGCGATCTTGACAGGTTTTAAGGGCTCTTTCCAGACCTTTTCTTGGATCCTTGCCTAGTTTAAACAGGAACTTAATTAAGTCGGGGTCTAAGTTGGGAGTTTGACAGACTTTACCCTCTATGAATGGGCGGGGGCACTCAGATCTCATGGTGTTGTGTGATTCTCTTTGAAGAG
This sequence comes from Lissotriton vulgaris, assembly GCF_964263255.1. Taxonomy (NCBI): domain Eukaryota; kingdom Metazoa; phylum Chordata; class Amphibia; order Caudata; family Salamandridae; genus Lissotriton; species Lissotriton vulgaris. Next base: position 558,346,612 of record NC_141685.1, on the reverse strand, counting down.
AGTTTCTCAGCCATTTGGTGACGAACTTAGCTACGTGATCGTGGGGGTACCACTTTTTGCTGTTAGGGTGGGAGATGTTTTCCGGGGAGAACATTTCCCCACCAAGAGGGTCAAGGATCGTGTCCTTTGACGAGGGGGAGGAATGCGCCTCTGAGAGAGCGTTAAGGTCCCAGTCATCAGTGTCTTGCTCGTCAAGGTCCAAGACGAATTCGTCGTCAGGATCCAGGAAGAATTCATCTTCCTCTGAGCTGGAATTGACGGGAGCATTGAGAATAGTTGCGTTGCTGATGGCGCTCGTTAAATTTGTGCCGCTAGGGACAACATTACCTTTTGGGGCGCTTGGACCTCCCATGCCTTTTGAGGTGCTTAGACCTCCCATGCCTTTTGAGGTGCTTGGACCTCCCATGCCTTTTGAGGTGCTTGGACCTCCCATCTCAATTGAAGTAGCGCGACCTCCGTGAGTGTTTAGACAGTGTTTGCTTTTTTTGGTAGCCTTAGAGTGTTCAGCTTCTAGATCAGAAGTGTCTTCATCAGGTAAGAGGGACCTTTTATTAGACATAAGCTCACGGAATGTATTTAGCATTCTTTTGAAGGAAGGATTTAAAATTATCACTGTTATGATTGGGGGAGCTTGCCATAGCGTCATCTGATTCTAAATCAGACATGGCAGGTAAGTAAAATAATAAAGTTATTAAATAAATTAAATAGTTAGTATTAGTTGATTATGGGTATGAATGGAGTTAGGTAATAAATCAGCTCTCCCTTTTTTTTTTTTTTGAATCAAGAACCTAAGCTAAATTGAAGTTGTGGTAATTCTAGCTAAACTAATATTGGGGTAAGCTATATATCGATTTGAGAAGCGACCCAGACTTGAGGCAAGGAACAGCTGTTTGACAGGAGCGCAGTGGTAAAGCCTTGGTTTACTTTACGAATACCTACTTTCTAGGGAATAGGACTCCTTGGGTAACTGTTGTATCTTTAAGACATACTTTGGAATGCTTACTCTCAATGTTCTGATGTTTATTCCTGAAGCATTGGGTTCCACCTAAGGCAATTACCAGCTGTGGTTGGTTCTGGGAAGTAACACTAGGGTAGGCTGAATAAAGAATCTCCTATTTGTAACTGCTGGCTGTATGGACCAAATTATTACCACTTTATGGCAATGAGCTTCCAGCCCATTCAGCCTGCCAGGTGACACTGTACCCCATTGTGTATGAGTGGCCTCACTGTGACGGCCCAGAAAGCAAGAAGAAGTGAAGCGGGGTAATCATTTGATGACCATACCTTCTGTTCTATGCTATTGTAAGGTACTTTGCGGCCGGTATCTTAGTGGTGGATTGAAATATATTAAAAGTGAACTCTAAATGCGCATCTGACCGGTGCAAAACTTGCGCATCATATGAATGCAGCATCCCCCATTGACCAGTTCAGCATTTGAACCTTCCTGTTCACACTATCTACTTGACCAAAGGCTTCTGTAGGCATGTGCTCCTTACCTGTCACAGGCGCGCTGATGCTGGGACACAGATACAGACATTTGCGAATGTACATAGCCTGTACCTGCTTCAGCCCTGATGCTTAGCCATGGTGGTCAGAAGCATTTTCCTAGGCCCATGAGAGCAATTAGAGGAAAGTCATTAGGAGTGCCAACAGGCGGTGGAAACAAGAAGGACTCTTCTACCAACACGCTGTAGAAATAAAGGAAGGGCATATTTTTTAACCACATTCACAACTATTTTGGTAGTATAAAAAAGTTTTCATCCTCATACTTATTCACATATTTCATTTTATAAAAGGACAACATACTTAACAGCACCATGTGCTTATGACCCCACCACAACTGCTTTCTCATCAGCGCCCTCTATCAATTCAATGGGAAGATTAATTGACCTGCTAGTCCTTGGTAGTCAAAATTTCAGTCCAGAACGGAAAAAAAAATCTTCTGAGCACTTTAGCATGTGAAGGTCAGCACACATTCAAATTCCTTCCTGAAGTGTTGGATCATAATAATCAAAGAATACCAGACATGTATAAGGAAGCTAAATTGAGAGTGGAATTCAGATTTGCTACAGAAAATAATGCAGAAATATCTAGATACAAATGTATACACAATCATGAAAAATGTGGGGAGTCAATCGACAACTTTGTTTCAAGGTTATAAGAGTTCTCAATAAAATGCAAATTTAGTATCATGACTGAAGAGTCGATACTTGATCAACTAATTTTTCAGTGTATAAGTAGGAAGGTTCAGGAACCAATATGGGCTGCAAGAAAACCTCTTTGAAAGAAGCAATTAATATTGCTAAGGTGGTGGAATAGTTTGAATTTCATATAAGGGAAATGTGTAGGAAAAGTGGTGATGCAACAGGGGAAAAGGAAGAGATAATGGTCGTAGACAATGTGGACTAGTTAGGTAATGTGGTGGGAGCTGTATCCAGAGGTACTAATAAACCACAGAGAAACTTGGGCAATAAGCTGGTTGCCAAAGTGTGTCACAGGTGTGGCAGTCATTTTCATAATGGGGATTCAAAGACTTGCTATGCCATAGGTAAAGAATACAGGAAGTGTTGTTGAAAGGGTCATTTTTTCTCACATGTGTAAGGAATTTCCCAAATTAAGGGTGGCTGTTAGGTAAGAAACACATTGTGTAATGCTAAGTGATTGGTGTTAAACTTGGGTCAGGATGAAAGGGGTGAGAGGAGGAAAAATAGACCAAAAGCATTATTCAGTGTGTTAGGGGGGGACATTGAATTGATGCTTGATACAGGGTCTAGGTATACCATCATTCCCAAGGAAATGTTTGTGAGGGAATGTGCCAGTGTTAAACTTCTCCCAAAGGATATTTGCCCTGGTAGTTATCAAGGCAAGGAGCTTGAATTAGTGGGCTACGTCAACACCACCCTTAAGTTTTTAGCTAGAGAAACAGGGAAAGATGTATATTGCTAAGAGTGGATCACCAGTTCTTATTTAGATGTATCAGCATGATTTGCACATTATCATTAACCCTATATCCCCAGAACAAGTGATGGTGGTTTACAAGATTAGTGTGGATGACATCTTGTAGAGTGTGAAAGGAGTGTTTAGAGATGAGCTGGGGATTGAAGAGGTATGTACACAAAATCAAAGTCAAGCCTGGACCAATACCTATTTAAATTAAATTGAGAAGGGTCCCTCTTGTTGTCAGGGACAAAGTCAAAAACATGTTGGAGGAAACAATGATGGAGGGACTTATAGAGCCCATGGAGTCTTCAAACTGGATATCATCTGTTCTCATCATGCAAAAGGATGATGGACATTTGAGATTTTGTGTAGACCTGAGAGGTCTGAACCAAAGAATAGTCACTGACAATTTTCCCTTACCAATCATCAAAAAATTAACATTGTTGTTTAAAGGGGCCATAATTTTTTGAAAGTTGGATTTGAAAAACGCTTATCATCGGAATTGTTTACACAAAAATCCCAAGAGTCTCAACAGCTTTTGTTAGCATGGAGACCACATTTCAGTTCACTAGAATGCCATTTGGGTAATCTTTGGCAGCTAGTGTATTTCAACGGATGATGTCCCAGGTATTCAAATACTTGTTTAGTGTCATTTAGTTCCTAGGTGATATTATTGTCTATGGTGTGAGAGTTGAGCAGCACAATCACGTATTGAAACAAGGCTTAGACAGATTACTTAATGCTGGTCTCCCTCTTCAAAAAGAAAAATTCGTTTTTTTGGTGTAAGCAAATAGAATATTTTGGTCAGGTCTTAGATGAGCTATTTTTAAGTGGAAGCAATATTTTGATTAGGGGTGATAGGTATGTTCCCCCTGAAAATGTACGGAGGAGAATCATACAGTTAGTCCATGAGGGGCTTTGGGTCCATCTATAATAGAGAGGTTAGTTAAAGAAAGTTTTTAGTGGCCGCTAACTGAATTGAATTAAATTGAATTAAATACTTATATAGCGCAAAACTGCCACCCAGCGCAAAACTGCCACCCTACGGGTATCCTGGCGCTTGGATTGCCGGGTAGACACCACAAAGCAGAGTCAATTGTCGATGAGACGATCTAATTGATGTGAAAACTGCCCAGTGGGTTGAGAGGTGCTTGGTAGCCATAGAAAGTGAAAAGAGAGTCAAGGTTGACTCGCAGTCTCGCATAAGTCACATTCAGAACCCAGAAGAAGTGTGGCATAGTGGCTGTATGGACTTTATTGGTTCATTAGCTGGGTAGTGTAGAAAGTTATGGTTTGCGAGGGTTTTGGTAGACTTTTTTTAAATTTATGTATATTAAGTTTATGTGTTATATTTCCACAAGGAGTACGATTTCTGTTCTTGAAGACATCTTCAGGGTGGAAAGTTTTCCCAACACTCTGATCACAGATAACGGTACTCAACTCACTTTGGTGGAAATTAAAAATGTTTTGATAGCAATGGTATCAGGCATCCTCTCATAGCTATGTACAACCCTCGGGCCAATGTTATTGCAGAAAGGGCAAACCATATGGTGAAAGGGGGTATCCAGATGGAAAATTCAAGGCAGCAGCAGTGTACACAGTACTGTTATTGAGTTGTTAAGGGAACACCACACTACAGTAAATAGTGCAATGCTTATTTCTCCATTTGAGGTAATGAGAGGTCAAAAACCTAGATCCAAATTAATTTCTGTGGGGCACTTACCAGCTGTGGTTGGGTCTGAGGGATGTGATCGTTGTGATCTTGGCTTCATGGGACCACGTCATCTTCAAACCTCAGATCCAACACATCTTGACCTACTGGAAGCCATTGTCACTAGATTTAGTCAAGCGACTTACACATTCCTGCCACTCCTGCCATTTCCGGTACACTCCAGCGGTGGTTGATTATCGACCGCCAGCAGGTGTGGAACTTCAGAATCAACTTCTTGTGTTCATGGTGGATGGAATCCTCCGGGCTGTTGGACTGTACTAAATCCCCCCTAAGAACAAATACATTGGTCAATAGAGAGAACACCTACGTCATCCATCTGGGAATAATTAATTTCCATCCACCACTTGCATTCCGGACTTTATAATGGCATAAACATGTTTGGGAGGACCAGAATGGAAAGAAAAGCCTGGTTTGATGCTCTCTGCTCGCCCCTTGATAGCTCCGACCCGCTGAAAGTAAATACTGAGGAAGGTAGGTGGATGGGGCTAAGAAATTGCATTCTTTAGTTATACCCCGCCTAATATGGGTAAATAAGCAGTGTAAAATAGTACCGAAACGAACGCAATTGAGTCAAAACTGGAAAATTAAATCACTGTAACTGCTGAGTTTACTGAAACAAATAATACCCAGATACATAGAGGTGCAAGAAATCTGCAGAGGCATCGGAGTGTAATTGCTGTTTCTTTCTTCCTTCCTGTGCATTTCTTGTGTTTGTCTCTTCCTTTCATTCGCTGTGCTCCTTCCTCCCCAAGTTAACTTTCTGCTTGGCCCAGAATGAATTCTTACGTTTAGTGCTGAGGTTTTGTCTTTCTCGGCCAGCCTCCTTCCCCGCTGCAGCCCGAGTACACGATCAGAAATGCTCAGAGAGCAGAAAGCACATTGATTTCGGCTTGTTCTGTCCACAGACAGGCCCTGACAAGGTTGTTAGAACAGTTGGAGAGGTCTGTACAACCACTTAATTACCAAAGCTGTCAGTCAGCGGGGACTCTGCTGGCCGCAGCCATGGCTGCAAGGAGCATTCCACTACTGGGCCTGCCTTGATTGATCTATGCTGATGGCATTGCAAAATAATTAGAGTGCGTTTTCTGATGTGTGATTTTATACCAAGTTCATGCTTCAGAAAGGTAATCGGAAGGATGAGAAGGGTCACTGCCATGTCTTATTACCTGAAGTCCGAGGAGGGGGCGGGGGAGGGGAGTCTGGAGGGCCTGGGAGGGCCTGTGCAGGGGCAGGCGAGAGAGAGAGAGAGATGCGATTAAGGATTGCTGAGGGCGACTGCGAGCAATTCGTCAAACTGTGCAAGTGATTTCTTTCCGAGCCAACAAATGGCAGATTGATTTTGTCCAACGTAGGGTTAGCCACATTTAAAGTGATCCAGCGGTTATTACTGCGATTGGCTCTGGGAGTGACAGGCAGTTGTGGGCTGCAGGAGAGAAAACGCATCCTGTTTACAGGAGACGGCTTCTTAACTGCTGTCATATCCACTTACGGAGAGAGCAGGCGCAGGCAGAGCTCTTTAAAACGTGCCCAGCCAACAAATATGCTTTTTGCCTCCCGATTCCTGCTCGCTTTCATGCTCGCTTTTCCCTGACGCTAAAGCAGGCGTCTACCGGAGGTTTGGCGCTTGGCAGTAATCGGCAATTTAGTGCGCGGGAGAATGTCACGATGAGAGGGAGGCGAGTGTAGAACAAATTCTCTATGTTATGAGCGTGTGTGTATCCGTGAGAGTGGGTGAACACTGCCGATGTACACACTACTCGCCCTCTCTCAGGAGACTCAGATGAAACGCATCCTTCTGGCTAACCGGTCACTTGTCTACCTGAATAGCCCAAGTTCATTAAAGAAATTGGATTGGATTTTAAAAAGTGTCTCAATTTGTGATCTTTCTACGATTCCAATCAGAAACTTGACCCAATCGCAGCAGGCCAATGTGCAAATATTTAGAGGTGCCAGCGTTTTGCTTTCCCTAGTCAATTGAATTTTGCATTCTACAACTTATCGTTTTCCCCCCATTCTAATGATGGGCCTCTCGCTGCCCTCATGGAAAGCATCATGGGCTAAGAAACTGAGCTTTGTGAGGGTGCCAGGCCTGACCTATGCTCACAGTGGTGGCTGTGAGGCAGAGGGTTAGCTGAGAGGGACAGTTTCAGCTCACACTTAGAGACCGATTCTGATTTCGGTCGAAGGGCTCCGATCGATGGCCGGAGCCCTTCCGACCGAAACGGAACGTGTCGCATGGATTCCTTTCCGACTCAGCTATTCTCATGGGCTCGGGCGGAAAGGAATCCAACTCGGATTTCCAGATTGCGTCCGTCCGGAAATCCCTCAGTACTCTTTGAGACCGAAGGAGTACGATGGCAGCTTTTCACTGCCTTTTCATGACGTTTTTTCTGGCACAAAAAGGCAGTCAGAAACTGTCTTTGGGGGCCCCCAGTAGTGCCCCCATCGGTGCGAGGCTGCCGAATGGCGGCCTCAGGGCTCCTATGGTGCCCCTCTGTGGATCCCTGCACCCGGTGGCAAGCACCTTGGGGTGCTGGCCACAGGGTGTAGGGATGAACTGTACCCCTGCTTTTCACATTGCAAGCATGCTTTCCACTCGGAATGCATGCTTGCATTGTGACGTATACGAGTGTGAATGAACCATGTTCGGTCGTATCGTACTAGCAGGGCCGCAACCGATGACAGCAGGTCAGTCGGTTATGGCTCCTGACCGATGTCGGGCGGACTCAAGTCCGTCTGACATCAGAATTGGCCCCTTAATTGGTATTGTGCTTCAAAGTAGACACTGGCAGCAGTCAGGAAGAGGGAAGAGGTGTGGCCTAGGAGCACAGATTTAGCATTTGCGATTGAACTCGACAATTCATACTTAAATCTTTTTATGAGGCAATACTTACCAAAACTCATCGAGGGATTGCTGTGCTCCGCAAACATTTCAGAAATACTGTTTTCAGATGGTCCTAGATGTCCTTGAAAGTGGACTAGGCTGAGTTGAGTGGCAGTGGTTAGAGTTGGGAAGGGTTAAAGAGCTCCTAACTTAGAGCTCTTCTGTGCCATGTTGGATTTCAGACCAGAAGGTACCCAATGGGAGTTCGTGGACCAGTAGGCCCATGGAATACATCACGTTGATCCAAAAGTGGGAGTAGGGATACATGAAAGTTTCCACAGATTGAACAATCGGACGTAGGTTGCGCGTCCCTGAATTATTATGTTGACCATAAACAATGGCAATACATGAATATAAAAAGAGTGTCTTCAATCCATATGGGTTCTTTAGTTTCAAACTTGCTAGAAACATGACACACAAATCCATGGCAACAGGTGTTTTGTTCTTTGGCTGACATCGACAACCATGATGATTACCATAGAGCAATCTTCATTTACAGAAAACAGGTATGTGATCAATTTAGAAGCAGTTTATTTCCACACCAAGATGGCACAAAGAGTGTGTGGTTGTTTTAACCTTCACAGTACACATAATAAAGAGAATTTCACTATATAAAATGTTTGTCAGCCAGTATTCAAAATATTCATATTTATATTTACAACAATACATTTCATTGTCAAATAGAATGAAATACGTGATGGTATGAGGTTGTGTACCATGCTTATTGTATCATGAATACTAAACAACCAATATGGAGAAAATGAACACTTTTCTTATTGATATATTGGCATTATTTAGTTTCCCCATAACATTGTTTCAAGGACAAGCAACTTACATCTGATGGTCCAGTTATATCTTTGGGATGCCATATGGTGTAGCGGTCTCATGATAAACACCGATGGTGGCCGGGTGTACATTTGATTTGGATTCTATTTTTTTCTATAGCTTTATATGTGACTAGCAGCCCATACCGACGTTGTCCGGGTATGAATTGCTGCCGGACAGTAGTAAATTGTTTTGTAGGATTTCGTTTTGATAGAATTTCTTATCTGTGACAGTCCTGTGAAACGCTCCGATTCACAGTGCACTGATGATGCACTTAAGAGTGCGCGTTCAGTAGTGTGTGAACTCGAGTTTCCCTACTTTATTTTTCCTTTGCAATATTATATAGCACAAACTCGACAACATGGCATGAGCACAATTTACATTACAGAAGAACACATTCATTTGTGGTAGGCACGGGGAGACAAAGCAATTTACCTGGAATCACAGGATGTTGAGCTGATGCCGAGATTCGAACGTAGCTCCCCAGCTCTAAAGTTCGCATTTTTTGGACTTGTGGCGGGAGGTGTGTCTAAAAGTGTATGTCGGTGCTGGCCATCAATGAGAGAGACCTGTGCATTTTTCAAATGGGTGGTGAAAAAATATGAGTATGTTGCTGGAGATGTAGGCCGCCGTGCCACCAATGTACTTACCGGGGGAGGGTAAACACCCATTATTTACCAACTTTCTTTCCGCATACCATCACTCCGCATGCTTTCATTACGAAAGTACCATGACTCCGCAATGCCATTATAACGCATGGCATTACATTTTATATGATTTTACCTCGCATACATTTACAACGAAATTAGTTGTAAATGCATGAATGGTAAAAGCATGTTTTTTTTAATGTTTGGATAAGGTAAGTATGGGTACAGGGGTAGCCTTAGGGTTTAGGGATAGGTATGGGGTTTGGGGTACAGGGGTATTTATAGGGTTCAGGGCTAGGTTTGGGTTTTGGGGTATGGGGGTATTTTTAGGGTTCAGGGGTAGGTTTGGGTGTTGGGGTGCAGGGGTATTTTAAGGGTTCAGGGCTAGGTTTGGGTTTTGGGGTACAGGGGTATTTTTAGGAATCAGGGCTAGGTTTGGGTTTTGGGGTACAGGGGTATTTTAGGGTTCAGGGGTAGGTTTGGGTTTTGGGGTACAGGGTTATGTTTAGGGTTCAGTGCTCGGTTTGGGTTTTGGGGTACAGGGGTATTTTTAGGGTTTAGGGGTAGGTTTGGGTTTTGGGGTACAGGGTATATTTATAGGGTTAAGATGGGTTAGTGTTTAAGGGTGTTGGGGTATTTTAAGGAGTAAGGGTGGGTTATGATTATGGGGTGCAGGGGTATTTAAAGGGAGCAGGGTGGGATTAGCACACGATATGAGACATGGTATGAAGGGCGGAACGTACCACACGCCCCCAGTGTTTGTCACGACCCCAGCACACGCCCACAGCACAACACAGACACGCCCACAAGGGACTACTTTGCTGGCATGGTTGTTTTACCTTTTAAATGTATATGATGGGCGTCTGCATAGCCTATGTCCTTCTGCTGCAACTGCCCTTTCCAACGCTATATTGGGTGTTGTGATTGGTGCTGTGGTTCCTGAAACTACCCGCCTCAAAGGTTTGGACTCTCTCTTTATTATATTAGTATGGATTAAATGTAGATCAAGGTTTGTAGTGTGTACTATATTTAACCCTTGTCATTTAAAGCTTAAAAGAGGTAACTTTGTTTTACTGAGTGGTCAAAGGTGATCCACCAATGGTATGCAATCACTCCTTTTCAAAATCTTGATTTGTCCATTGGTACTTCATAATTTGCTTGGCTCATAGAACTAAAAGAAGCCTTCTTGCATGCTGCAGGTAGGCCTTCCACTGCTTGCCTGGGGATCTTTGGAAGTTTGTCATTCTCCAATCCCCTCTCCCAGCTCTCAGTGGCATTGATCATCTGTCCTCAGTGTATTTTGCAGAGTGAGGGATGCCAGATTCATGGCTGGATCCAGAGGGCTATTTGGACCGTTTCTGTGAAGGAAAATGTCACATGAAAGGAGTTATGGGCTAGAAAGCTGCTAGGACCCAAAATAGCCAGAACCACGTGGATTGCATGATTATACTATATGAAGACCTGGTACTTTTGTTTCTTTAGGATCATATGAAGTTTAGGAGGAGTCCTGCTATCCTGGAAGAATTCTTTACTGACCTGTGAATTCATGTGTTGGACATGGTAGACCTTTATGGCTGTGGGATATCAGTCAGGTATCTTGCTAAAAATGCTATTTGAAAGTTGCTATCATTTTGAAAAGTAGTTAAAATGATGTTACAACGACCCCACCAGAGGAGCAGGGTCCTTCAAACCAAGATAATGTGTTGTTTAACAGCCCTTCTGCACCATTGGAAGCTTTCTTATGGTTGCCCGCTTCTCCTTTAAAACATAATTTCACTGTTCTGCTCACCCTCAAACTACAGCTACGAGTAGGGTGGATATAGGTGCGGGGTTGCTGAGTGACCAGACTGTACATCCAAGACAATCTCTGCACCCAAACTTGCTTACTTCAAGCTAACACTCACGGAACGGGGAATAACTTTTACGACCTGGTTTTTCTGGGTGAAATTCTTCATGGAGCTCCTAATGCCATGGTGAGATATGCCTCATTAACTCCTGCTCGGAGCTGGTGGCAAATTATAGTAAGAGGTTAATGCTGAGTGAATTTTGAGAGGATATATATATAGTGGGACATGGAACTGGAGGGGGCCCATACAAGTTACCCTTGTGTCTTAGAAGGGTATTGAGTGGGGATGTTTACCATGGCAGTGCTGTACTTACAAGTTAAGCCTAAGCCAATTTTAACAGCTAGATTTCCCAAAAATTGAAATAGAGTCTGGTGTTTTCAAACAAAATTCAGGTGCGGGAACAGAGGCCATTTGTGATCCTGCAGAGTGGTATTCCACCCTGGGATACTCCTCCACGTGTATTGTAATCGGGGCGTGGTGTGTGTTTAATAATCATACCTTATTTTTATATGACCCTAATACAACAGTTTTTGTGATCTCTTGGTGTTGTAAAACAGCTACTGGGCTATCCAATTTAATGGCAATCGATTTACTGACTTCTGAAAAAATGGAAAACTGATTTGACCTCAGGCTTATGTGATCACATGAAAGGCCTATTTAAAAAGGCATTTTTGAGTACAACAAGTAGTGCTTCTGTTTTTCATACACTTCTTACACTTAAGTCCTGCTGAGAATTGGCCCCCAAACATCTAAATGGAAATATTCAGGAACTATTCATATACAGTTAGTACAAATAGAGACGATTCTGCCCTTTTTGTACTTTTACTAATATGTCTTTAGAAATGTGGTGCTGATTCTCAAGGGCATGTAAGATTACGTAACACATCTCTTCTAGAATATTACATCTATACTCATACATTTTTTACTTATTGTACCTTATTTGTTGCATTTGGAATACAGGAATCCTTTTCTTGTGGTTAGATTTATGATTTTTCTCAATTTCTTATCCATTGAATTTTTGCCACAATGTATGAGCCTTTATTTATTTTATTTTTTATTACAGTTTTGATTCCTTGATCACAAATCTACCATTTCTGAAGTGTTTTGTAAAGTATCATCTTTTTAAATTAACTCAGTTTAGATATTTAAAGTATTTATTTATGAACAGTATTATTGTTTGGTTGTGTTGTTAAACACAGCTCGTACTTTCCTCTGATGTTTGCCATGATTCATGTAACTGTTTTATAGATTACAACTTTTTAAAGCATAAAGTGCTTCGTATTATAACTGACAGTTAGTGAATTCAAGGAAAACAACACATTAGCACAGATCAAATACTGTATATACTGTTGGCAATATTAGGTATCTTTGATTAAGAGAATTTGAGGCAAGGATACAAACTTAGGGGCTCATTTTGGTGGCAGAACGATCGCCACCGCAGGGCCGGCGGTGGCAATCGTTCCGCCATCGTAAAGAGATTTACCCACCGCCATATAAGGATGGCGGTGGGTATCGCAGCAGACGCAACGTCCGTCCGCTGCTTTTCCGCCGGTGGCAATAGTTACGTTTGCCTGCCGGGCAGAGCAGGGGCACTAATATGATGGTGGTGCCTAGCAGGCATCGTCCACCAAATTAGGATGTGGGGACTTGTGTTTGGGGGAGGTGGGGTGCACTTGGGGGGTACCTTAGGTACCCCCCATCATTTCACTGCACCAAGTGGCAGGCACCGTGTGGTGCCTATCATGTGTTGCAGTGAAATGCCAGACAAGCAATTTTGACATCGCGGCGGGTGCTTCTGTCAGCAGCACCTGCCGCAATGCCAAATTGCAGATGCGACCACCATGGCGGCAGTCACATCCTAATTCGTGGTGCGGGACCACGGCTGGTCCCAATACTGCAGTGTTGGCGGGTGGACTCAGCCCCTAAGAAACTTAGTTATTATAAACATAACCAGAAAAGATAGGTTTTTAAATGCCTTTTTGAGGCCATGGGAAAAGGATTGGTCCCTACATCTACAGTTAGAGAGTTTAAGAATGTGGTTAAAGCTCCTCAGAAACTTTTGGACTTGGGCAGTTATGTTTCCTGGTATTTCTATGCTCGTGGATTCGCCTTATTCATTCCAATCAGTTAGCAAATTGGCCAAGTACTGTGGACTAATGCAGATAGATTCCTTTATAGCCAAGGCATACCAATTTAAATATGATTCCTGCCTGTAAGATTGTGTGGAAGTTTCCTGCTGAAAGGAGGAGTCTAACCAGTCGCGCCCAGTGCAAGTAAGTGCGGTGGAGCAGGACGGGAAGGGGGGTCAACAGACAACGGAATAGGTTTTATTCATTTATTTATTGTTACCTACTCTGTCATCTGTTGACTTCCCTCCCTCTCTCCCCACCCCGCCCCTGCTCCGCCCCACCGTGTTTACCTTCGCCAGCTGCCACTGAGTCTAACTGTGGAATGCTAAATGGTTTTGAGTTGAGGTTTGGATCTGTGTCAGAATATTTTGCTGGAAAAAAAACTTATGGCAATGATTTTCCACAGTTTTTTTGACCATCAAAGCATTATTCTACAAGAGTGACGAATTTCCTAAAGTTGTGGTAAATGACCATGCAAGGAGGGCTAAGCAGCTTCATCCTTGGCAGCAGATTCTTTCTCAGCTTTGAAGGACAGATCAGAACGTGTGGATGTGGTGGGATATTTGTGGTGTACTGAAAGTCGGGTGTACTGAGTTATGTGTGAATGCAGTAGGATATTTGTGGATGACGGTTAATAGGTGTGGATTCACAAGGATACTTGTGGAGATACTGATACACGTGGAGGTACTGGGAGGTGGGAGTGTTACATGTGCGGATGCATTAGGTTAATTGAAAATTCGTCGCAATATGTATAGATTCACGCGGATATATTTGGATGCACTAGGGCAGAGGTCTTCAAACTTTTGTAGGTTGAGCCCCCCCAGCTCACTTTTTTCAGCTGTCGGGCCCCCCCCCAAAACCTGACAGAAATTTCTGGAATCTGGTACTTTACATAATTTACAGCCGCGCCAAACCCGGGGCCATATCCAGCATATAATGTCCAACATAATAAGAGTGTTTAGTTAAGTGCAGGTTTGTGAGTGGGGGTGCTGAAATGACAGATTATTACATAGCTCAAACCACCATTTTCCTAGATAAAATGTGCGCAAATTGTTTTTACTAGGATGCTTTGTTTTACACATGACATTGATTGATAACACCACCAACATAAATGTTACGGGTGTGCCCGTTTTTCGTCACAGACGCTCAATCTGTGGATGGATTTTTGAGAATGAGAAGCGAGTTGTCTGAATGCAAGGTGCATTCCAAGACACTTGAAGTAACTCAGAATGTTATTGAGGGCAGAGTAGGGTTTCAAACGTGTTAAACCATGGGCAGTCACAAACTTTCTCTCGGGGGCCAAATTTACAGTGTGGTTTGTGTCCGAGGGCCGCACCGGTGGGGGCAGGGTAAGTGGGGGAGGGGGCAGGGCCAGAGAAAACAAAAACAACTGAGGTTGAACAGAGGTCCCTGCAGCAGACGCCTTCGTCCACTGAGCCACCAGACCAGGCATACACACATCTCTCTCTCACTCTCTCTCTCTCTCCATCTCTATCCCTCTCTCCCTCTGTCTCACTCAGACTGTCTCACTCCCTCTCACTCCCTCTCTCTCCCACCCTGTCTCACTCACTCTGACTGTCTCACTCCCTCTCTCTCGGTCTGTGTCTCCCTCTCTCTCTGTCTCCCTCTCTCTCTGTCTCCCTCTCTCTCCTTCCCTATCCCTCTCTGTCTCCCTCTCTCTCCTACCCTCCTCACTCTGTCGCCCTCCCCTCCCTCCCTCTGTCACCCTCTGTCTCCCTCCCTCTCCCTTTCAGTCTCCCTCTCCCTTTCTCTGTCTCCCTTCCTCTCCTTGTCTCCCTCTGTCTGTCTCCCTTTCCCTGTCTCCCTCCCTCTCCCTCTCTTTGTCTCCCTCTGTCTGTTTCCCTGTTTCCCTCCCTCTCCCTCTGTTTACCTCCCTCTCCCTCTCTTTGTCTCCCTCTGTCTCCCTCTCTTTGTCTCCCTCTTTCTGTCTCCCTTTCTCTGTCTCCCTTTCCCTCCCTCCCTCGCTCTCCGTCTGTCTGCCTCCCATTCCCTCCCTCCTTTCCTTCCCCTCCCTCGCTCTCCCTCCCCTCCCTCGCTCTCCCTCTGTCTGCCTTCCTTTCCCTCCTTCCTTTCCCTCCCTCCCTCGCTCTCCCTCTGTCTGCCTCCCTTTCTCTCCCTCCCTTTCCCTCCCTCCCTCGCTCTCCCTCTGTTGCCTCCATTTCCCTCCATCCCTCTCCCTCCCTTTCCCTCCCTCCCTCGCTCTCCCTCTGTCTGCCTCCCTTTCCCGTTCCTCTACTTAAGCACACACAAGCAAGCATTTGCAAACATTTGTTCCAACGGAGACACTTCGGTGAATTGTAAAGCTGAAAGCCTTGCTATATTTAGTACGTAAATATAAGGTAAGGTACTTTTAATATTATAATTTAAGAACGCATTCTTGTTAGCTTCCTTAACGGTTTTAAAAATATATTTGTATATTTATCAAAAGTACACTAAAAAGTACATCTATCATTGAGATGTGGGAATTGTTACAGTACTTAGCTGCAACCCTCCAAATAGAGGTGTCCTCAAGGCAGTTAAATACAGCTTTGTTATTGTGCCCATTCAAATGGTGGCCTCTCAGCTGATGCTCCTATTCTGCGGGAGTCAAGCAGCACGGAATGTGTAAATTCGCCCCTAATGCATCTGGACTAGCTTGCCTCAACAGTCAGATGTACACCTTGTAGCACTATCATGGACCCTTGACTTGCTTTAGCATTTCTCACTCTTTTAAGATGGGGCTTTGCCTGAAAGCGCCTCATGGTCATCATGATTCGTGTGAGCTATAGCCCAGCTGACCCCTCGTAACTTCTGCCAGAGTGCATGATGGTGGTAGGAGGTAACTGAGCGGGTTCACACATCTGCTGGAGAAACGTCCTCGCAGGCTGCAGAGTGTGAGTTTGAACCCTAGCAGGGCCGGCTGCGCACCGTCCTCCCACTGTCAGGAAAATGACTATCATGGAGATGCGGGAATTGTTACAGTACTTAGCCGCAACCCTCCAAATAGAGGTGTCCTCAAGGCAGTTAAATACAGCTTTGTTATTGTGCCCATTCAAATAGTGGCCTCTCAGCTGATGCTCCTATTGTGCGGGAGTCAAGCAGCACGGAATGTATTAATTCGCCCCTAATGCAACGTTGGAACATAGTGCTACATAAAACTATAATAAATAATGCACCACGGACGCTTTTAAAAACAAATGGATAAAAAACAATGGCACACACACACACACACCCGCACCCAAGCACTTCACAGGTCTTTAAAAGACCATTTGTATGTTAATGAGGCTTCTGTATTTCACCTCTGGGGACAGACAATCAGGAATGTGGGTTAAGGGACCATTGGCAAGCGCCACAAATCAATTGCTATAAATGTGTCTTTACGATTTTGTGCTCTTGGTATGGATTCACTTCATTTCAAAGGGGGGCCGGGGTCCGTGTCAACTTCAAATGCTTCATGTTTGCAATTGGCGCTGTTCCCATTTTTTCACGAACCAGAATTTGCATTTGGGCTCAGTCACCTAAAGCAGCGTCTCCCACGTCACCATGGCTTCTGTGAATATAATCAGAAACCATCACAGACCTCTTTTCCTAAATTAAATGTCCTCGAAAGGCGTTTTCGGTTTAGTAGAGGAGACTTCCTGCCTCCTTGCTGAAGCTGAATGAATTAACCCCCTCCTGGGAGGGTAAACATAATAAAAGAATGGGCACTTCGTGCCGCGTCGAATTCCCCTCCCTCCTCCCTCGACTTGCCACAGAGAACAAAGGTGAAATTAGAGAGTAGTTGTAAAATTAGAGAGGAGTTCGCGCCCCCCCAAGGATGGTGTCGCGCCCCCCTAGGGGGGCGCGCCCCACAGTTTGAAGAACTCTGCACTAGGGTATTTGATGTTGGACTGGGATGTCTGTGGAGATCTGGAGAAATGTGCGGACGTACAGGGGACATGGGGGAATTGAGCAATGTGTGGATGCACTAAGATATCTGAGGATGAACAGGAATGTTTGTGGATGCGCTGGGATATGTGGGAAGGTTCTCAGTTACTAGTGAATGCACTGAGGAGGTATGGATGCACTAATCTACGTGTGATTGCACAATCATATGTATGGATAAACAGGAATATGCATGGATGCACAGGCATATGTTTGGAATTACTGCTATATGTGTGGATCCACTGGGATTTGTGTGGATGCCCTAGGGTATTTGTGGATGAACTGGGACACACACACTGATGTGAATGGAGATCCTGAAAAATGTGTGGATATACTGGGAAGTATGGGTATCATGAGCAATTTGTGGATGCACTAAGATATCTGTGGATGAAGACGAATATGTGTGGATGTGCTGGGATATGTGGGAATGTGCTCAGTTACAAGTGAATGCACTGAGAAGTATGGATGCGCTAATCTATGGGTGATTGCACAATCATGTGTATGAATAAACAGGAATATGTGTGAATACACAGGCATATTTTTGGAGATACTGCAACATGTGTGGATCCACTGAGATATGTGTGGATGCACTAGGGTGTTTGTGGATGAACTGGGATACACACTGATGTGAATGGAGATCCTGAGAAATGTGTGGATATACTGGGAAGTGTGGGTGTCATGAGCAATGTGTGGATGTACTAAGATATCTGTGGATGAAGACGAATATGTGTGGATGTGCTGGGATATGTGGGAATGTGCTCAGTTACAAGTGAATGCACTGAGAAGTATGGATGCGCTAATCTATGGGTGATTGCACAATCATGTGTATGAATAAACAGGAATATGTGTGAATGCACTGGCATATTTTTGGGGAGAACTGCAATATGTGTGGATCCACTGAGATATGTGTGGATGCACCAGGGTGTTTGTGGATGAACTGGGATACACACTGTGATGTGAGTGGAGATCCTGAGAAATGTTTGGATATACACGGAGGGGTGGGTGTTCTGAGCCATGGATGGTTTCACAATGATATACAAGGAGAAAGTGGTGTATCAATGGATGAGGTAGGATATGTGTGACGATTGTGAGATATGTGTGGATGTAATGATCTATGTGTGGATGTACTACTATTTTTGTGGTGGAAGTGGAATAAGGAAGAAAGCTCTGGGATAGATGTGAAGATATAAAGACATATATGTACTGAGAGATGTAGATGTGCTGAGCTCTTTGTGGATGCACTAGAATATTTTTGGATGAACTTGGATGTATGTCAATGCAGTGGTATATATGTAGATGAACCTAAAAAGATCAAAATGTGCCAAGATTATCAGTGCCAGTCCCCGCAATGTTGGTGAACCATGACGTTTTCTATCCTTGTCCTTCATTTGACTACCTAAAGCATTCTAGAGTTCGAATCCAAGTCGTGCCCTGTGCATGGGACCACACTCTGCAGAAGAATTGAGAACACGCTATGATATGTGTTCAAAGGCTCACAGCCTTCACTCATGGGTGGGAGACCCTAGAGAAGGGGGGTAGACTTGAAAGGGCTGGGCTTCAAAGGGCTGGGTTTCTGGGGTGTGCTCGGGTCTGTTAGAAGGGGCATCAGTGAGTGTGAGTGCATTGGAGCCTATTACCAGAGGTGACAGTGAGTGTGTTGGAGCCTCTTAGAAGGGACATCAGTGAATGTGAGTTGGATGGGATTTACAGGGTCCTGACAAGGCTATGAATGCAGAGCATGTGTTTGAGTCTAGTTTCGTTCAGTGGGTGTTAAATAGGTTTAGGACGTTCATATAGCCATCACATCTAAGTCTCCCTCCGAGGGTTCTCACCCATGGTGCTCTCAAATGATGGGGAGATACTCCCAACCCCCAAAATGTCAATCCGAAGATTGAGCAAAAATGATAGGATTAAGAGGCACACCCAACAGTATTCAGACCCATTCAATTCCATGCAGGACATAAGCAGCAACAATAAAGACTGCTTTTCTTGGGTTCATGGGTGTATTCCGTGTTTGTGTGCCTTCTTCAAAGCTTTAGCCCACACGGTTCGTCGTTTGGGCGAGAATCTGGAGCTCTCCCTTGAGTCTCTCTGAGGGAAGGGGCTGAGCATATTCTGACGAAGGATTTTCCCCTGAAGAAGGAACCCCTGTGAACCCACAGAAACACTCCGATTGATAATAGAATGCATTTTGTGTACGCAGCTGACATCTTCGTGCTCTCTTAGTGCTTGACATCACGTATTGACAACATACAATGAATACTCTCTCAGCCGCAGTGGCTGGTTTCACACCATCGGCCAGGGCAGGGAGTGTACACACAGCTTGATCCACGGTGCTCGGACGCCTGCCCAGACTGACACCACGAGGCTGCTGAGATTAACCTGTGCACCTATAGATTTCCGATGCTGAGCCTTGTGTGGTAAGGCCTGGAGTGAAAACGTTTCAACCTGCTGTCACCGTGACAGGCCAGCAGACCACCCCTAACCCCACCCAGCTGCACACACGTCCTCTGCTCACAACAAGCAGGCACTTTTGCAGGCACAACAGGTTTGCTTCCTATTAGACACAAAAAGGATGATTCTTTCCAGCTAGGATCCATCCATAATTAATTGAATCCAATTACTGCCCGCGCTGGTTGAATGTTTGAGGCATATTATATTATTGATACTTTCTCACCCACTTCAGGAAGCTCTGACTGGCTCTGGAGCCAAACAACTTGAAGCTGGATTTGAGTGGTGAATGAGTCGTATTTTACACATTGTACACATTGCTTGTATCGGTTCCCTGTAGTCTATTGGCCAGATGCATGAAGGCCCTGTTTTGAGATTCACAATTAGGAAATCGCAAAACAGAATGCATGAAAGTTTGTTTTAACACTACCTATATTAAAGAGGTAGGTCTCAATTTGTGACCCCCTAGGAATCGCAAAAATCACAGAGATGGTGGCCTGCTAGGCTCAGCCGACCACCATGTATGTGATTGCTTTTGAATAAAGCAATTCTTTGTTTTTAATGCAGCCAGTTTTCCTTAAAGGAAAAAGGGATGTGTTTAAAAAAAATAAAGAAAAGTTTTTTTTCTTTTTTTTAGGAGCAGGCAGTGGTCCGTGGGACCACTGCCTGCTCTTAAAAAAATATTTAACTATCATTCACAAAGGGGAAGGGGTCCCTTGGGGACCCCTTATCATTAGCGAATGGGTTACCACCTACTTGAAGTAGGTGATAATATGCTAATGTTTTGCGATCGCATTCAGGGTCACAAAACATTAATGCATACCGTTAGGATTCGCTATTTGGAAGGGACACCTTAAACACGCCCTTTCAAAATAGCGAATCGCAAATCCATTTTGTGATTCAGTAACAGGTTACTGAATTGCAAAATTGGGTTTACTGCATCAGAAATGCATTTTGTGTTATCTCAAACGGTCCGATTCTGCGAATCGGCCCGTTTGCGAGGAGCAAAATGCTTGATGCATCTGGCCCTTTGTGTCAATGCATAAAGTACTTACTTATGATAGGTCATGTATCTGTATCCCTGCTGCCCCATCTCGTGTGTGACAGCATCAGCCAGTCGTGGCTTTCAACGAAGCACTACTTTGCATCTTCTAATTATGGACCTGCATAGCCTTACATGGCATGCAGAACAATGCTAACTGAAAAAACAGGACTGGCTGTGAGTGTCACATACGACAATAGACCAGTTGACAACTATGTGGACATTGCTTACACCACATACACAGCTGTCAATTGACCCCATGTTCAGAGAGTTCAACGCCAATAATCAGCATGAGCATGGTAACCCTGCTGGACTACGTGGTTCCAAGCTTACACTGCACCCATAGCTGTCAACTGTCCTGTGTTATGAGGGCAGGTCTGCACCCATCAGTGCCAATCGTGCTGAGCCATGCCATTTCAATCACATTATTATAGGTATGGGCCTACAAGTTGCAGAATGCTTAGTGCTAATGCTTGGCTGTGTAATCTGGTATTCCAACTAAGCGCCCTAACAACCCCCTTATGCGGCACCTTTCCAGGGCTGTGCTTAACATAGTATAGGGATGTGACATACTCAGCTTAAAATCTATGTGCCTCCATTTTGGTTTGCAGGCCCATAAAAATCTCCACTGTGTGAATCCGAAACGAAATTCACTAACAAGCTGGTTGGGTGCCATACTCAGAAATGTATTAACATCAGCCTTTGTCATAGCAGAGAAAAATGGCTAGAAAAAAGCAATCACAGATCTCTGAAACGTTATGTACATTCACTAGCTGCTCATACTTAATCATACTGGGCCTCACTCTGGATGAAGTAGTGGCTCATTCCGATGAGTGAGGTAGCAAGACTTCCGCCTATGCATCTCAGGCAGAGCTACCTCATATATCACAAAGTAGTAGTCTTTTCTGGAAGTATCTCCCATCTTCTCGGGTAGTGAATGGAAAGTTTGATGCTCAACTCTTCTTTCACCCTAAAGTCACTCTCAGGTCCACTTAAATGTAGGGCTCATGCCACCTGATGCACAACTGGTTTAAGTGTGATGGGGTGTGCAGACAGAATATTGAGTTTAAAATATCTTGCACCAACATCGAGTCAGACATATTGTGGGTCAGAAATATCGACAGAAAGAATATTGTGGTCAAGAATATTGACTTAAGGTAAGTAATATATATTTTAAAAATATCAAATGGTTTAATATTGTTTGCAAAAATATCGTTGATAAAACTATTGAATTTTTAATTAATGCTATGAATTTTAGTATATGATTTAAATGTATGTGATGTATGTAATTTAATTATGTTAAATTAATTGATTATTTTTCATTTATTAACATTTGTTTAGTTGAGATGTTATAGTGTTTAATGTGTAAAGTAATGAATTATTAATATTTAATTCATAAATTGTTGTTAATTAATAAATATTTATTTTGTAATTAATTATGGTAATTGCGTTATTCATTGAAGGTGTGCATTTTGGTGTAAAGGATGGGAAGTAATTTATTTGTAATTGATGAATTAATAGTTGGTTAATTAATTATAATTAATTAATTGGTAAATAATGATGTAATTGTGTAATTCATTTTAGGTGTGTGTTTTGAGATTTATAGGGGTAAAGGGTGTTACGTAGATTATTTATTTTCTATTATTCATTATTTGTGGATTTATATTAATGAAATTAACTAAAAATGTATTATGGCAATTGTGTAATTAATTTTAGGTATGTGTTGTGGTGTTTATAGGGTAATGGATGGGAAGTAATTAGTGTTTAATTAATTGATATATACTTGTTAATTAATGTTAATTATTTGATATTTATTTTGGGTAATTTTTTATTTTTGTGTGTTGTTTTTACTTTTAAAGGGGTAAAGGGTGGGTATTAAATACATTTTAATTCATTTATATTTAGTTGTTAATAGTATTAGTTTTTATTTAAAAATAAGTTTTAATCATGTTTTATTATTTTAAAGTTTAATTTAGGTTTGTGTTGTGGACATTACAGTGTTAAAGTGTGAGTAGTTAATTTTTTTTTCAATTAATAATATATTTTTAATTGATTATTAATTATGTTAATTATGGAAGTAAATGTAATTTAAAATGTTGAAGTTTGTTGTTTTTGGTGTGGTCTTATAGGGTAGGAAATAAAAGAAATACATTCATGTATTAATTAATGTTTTCTTTATAAATATTTTCTAGTTTAAAGTCAATTTTTATGTATTCATTATATTATCTGAGTTTTGTTATATGTAAATATTTTATAATATGTTTTCTTTTTATATATTTTATATATTTGATATTTTATTTTTTTATATTATTTATTTATTGTTATTTAACACTATAACTGCTGCAGCAATTCCCCCTCTATGCTGCAAATCCATGGAATACATTGTTTCATGACGAGCTCAGCTCGTCATAAGCACACGACCAGTGTACTGCATGACGAGCTGAGCTCGTCATGAGCATCGAAGGGGTTAAAACAAATTAATTATTAGTTCTTATATTTATTTAACTGTTGGAGTGTGAGTAAATTTTACCCGTCCGCTATCCAACACTTTCTCTACTGTTGCAGTCACTGGAGTTGTAATAGTATTTTTGTCCCTCTGCTATCCAACACTTTCCCTACTCGTGCACTCACTGGAGTGGGAATAACATTTTTTACCCCTCCGCTATTCAACACTTTCCCTACTGTTGCACTCTTTGGAGTGGGTATAGTAATCTTTTCCCTTCTGCTATCCAACCTTTTCCCTACTGTTGCTCTCACTGGAGTGGGAATAGTATTTTTTACCCTTCCGTTATCCAACACTTTTGCTATTGTTACACTCACTGGAGTTAGAATAGTAAATTTTATTACTCCGCTATCCAACACTTACCCTACTGTTGCACTTACTGGAGTGGTAATAGGTCATTTTATTAATCCGCTGCTATCCAACACTTACCCTACTTTTGCAATGACTGTAATGTGTAATTTAAATTTAAATATATTTAATATTTTAATGTTTTAATTGATTATAGATTTTTGTTTTTTATATTTTAAATCATTGATATGTAATTTTATTTTTTATATAACAAACTTTTAACATAAATGAAAAATATTAGTTTAATAATTGTTTTAAAGTAATTATACGTGTATAAATAATTATGTTTGTGTGTTTATCTTTTTTATTAAGTGTATTTGTTATAATATATTAAAATGTATATTAGATACATTTTATTTTCTTACAAAATTAATTTAATATGTAATATATATTATATAATAATATATAATATTTTATTTTATATTTATATAAAAGTTGACATTTTATACATCTATATTTTTTAAATCGATATTTTTAGTCCATAATTTTTTACTTACCTGTTTAAGTATAGGAGTTGATATTTTTGCTGTCTATAATTTTTACTCTATATTCTTAACATCGATATTTATTACATCGATTTTGTGTCAGTGAACCGTGCAATGGCTTGTGGCCTTGAGTGAGTGAGAACCCTCCCTTTAAGAGTGTGTGCTCCTATTGAAGATAAGTCACTCACCCAGACGTTGATAGCTCTTGTGGTATCTTCATACTCATATCCACAAGAAAATCTGGGTCTGAAAACTCCTGTCACTCTTCTGTGCCTCTATCGTTGGTAAAGACGGGCATGAAGGCAGACAGCATTGGCAAATCTGCCTGTTGGCTGCTCCACTATTCCTGATTCCTGGCAATCCAACCCTTGGGTTTGGTCCTTCTGTCATGACTGGGGGGCTGTGGCCTATGAGGGAGTCCTTTCTGGGATGACATCAGGTATGTACCACCTTCCTGGGCAAGACAGCACAGCACCAATAAGTGCTGCTGTACTGTCTCCTGAGACCAGGTCTCAGAAGTTTTGACTCTATTTGAATGCTCCACTCATAAAGTTCATGCATGTGCAGGTATCCAATCAAAGGAAAATGCATTCCATCGACATAGAAGAAGACATTTCCTTCATCATCTCACACATCATCCTTCCTTACCAGAGGACATACAGTGTCAGCTTCCACAGTCACCTCCAACAAGGGTTATTGCCTGGTTCTCTGAAAACAAGGCCCCTGCTGCACTCCTCAAGCTCTCACATGTGCACCCATACATACATTGAGGAAGGTGGACTTTAGCTGAAGATCCAAGACTACCTGTCAGTCACTTCCATGACATGGGGCATGGTCACCACCAGGCATACAAATACAGAAAAGGTGATGAGAGGAATGCTTGCAAATAGCCGGAACCACCGGCAATCATTCTGGGTAGCATTACAACCCATCATTGTTCACCCACCTTCTCAAGGGAAAAGTCCATCCCGAACTCCCAGGCACAGTCTCATCAAAAGGAAACATAAGCGTCCTGTAAAGCAGGTTCAGCCTGTTAGGCCTTGTCAGTGAGTTCTGGCTTGGATCCTATGGTACAACAAGCAAGGGACCCAATTCTGGATGTACCCTTAGCCACTTAAGGCATTACATCAGACATACAAAAAGTGTTTAGAGGAATGCTTGCAAATAGCTGGAACCACTGGCAATCATTCTGGGTAGCATTACAACCCATCATTGTTCACCCGCCTTCTCGAGGAAAAAGTCCATCTTGAATGGTCTCCTCGAAAGGAAACACAAGTTACCCAAAAAGCAGGTTTGGCTTTGATATGCCTCATCAGGGAGTTCTGGCTTGGATCCTATGGTACAACAAGCAAGGGACCCACATCAGGATTATACCCTTTGCCACTTAGGGCATTACACTAGACATACAAATAGTGATTGGAGGAATTCTTACAAATAGCCTAAACCCATGGCAATAGCTCTAGATAGCATTCCAACCCCTCATTTCCCCCCACTGTCCCACTCTAGACAGACACCCGCCATATGCAAATCAGTACTGACCCTGCTCCTCTCCACAGGCTTACAACAACAGGGGTAGGCTGTTGCCTGTGCATTATCTACCATCTTGAGGGGCTACTGATGCACGTTAGATATGCAAATGCACCCACGCGCCAGGGAGGGTCGAGACTGTTGAGGAGGAAGGCTCAAATGTTTAGGAATCCTGTTAAATTATCAAGGAGGCGTCTGTCTGCAGCGGCTTTCATGTCGGAAGGGAGTCCATGTTAGTTCGTAAATGAAGGGGCCAGGCAGCCTCAGACGTGCGCAGAACAGACAGCCTTACACCGCCTGCCCCGGCTCGGATGGCGGATGCAAGAGCCGCTGTCTGCATGAAAGAGACGCTGCGTTTTTTAAGTCAAACAGTACCAATGTATGTGGCGAATCAAGTAGGTAAACAACCTCCATATGATTGCTGCACTTGAAGGAACCGTTCATTTCCGTGCACAGCAAATTGAAGAAACAATGCCACTAATGAGACCTGTAAAATGCAGCTGTGAATAATAAAAGACAACACTGCATTTTGCAACAGAGAGAAGAAAGGTGAAATAATCAGCGGGCAAAGAGGAAAAGAAAGCTAGCGATGATTAAATGATCAAACGCTGGCAGAGTGAATTCAATGTCACTGCCAGGCGCAGCCATCTCCCCACAAGTGAAAGTTAGGTTTCAAGCGCAGTGTAATTATAGCCGGGCTTGTCAGTTTGACATTAATGCAGCCAGCAGAAATTCCCTAATTGGCCTCAGAGGAGAAAGTGAACCAGAAAATATATTAACATTTTAAAAAAGCATATTTTGCCTAATCCTTTCACTTTCCAACAATATTTGAAGACCGAAAGGCCCCAGGCAGGAGAATTTAAATGAGCAATTTTGTTTTTGAAGGAAACGGCCAATGAGACAGAAAATAGACTAAAGGGAAATCATTAGTGGATGAGAGATACTGACAGGCCTGCCTCGCTGACTGGCTGGCCTGTCACTAGCACTCTGTGTTCCTTACTTCCACGCTATGAGCTAAGTTGATAACATGAAAAGACCCATAAACGTGCAGCCAGAAGTCAAAGCCTATTATCTGCAAATCCGAATGCAAGAAGAGAAAAGGGGGGCCGCGTCTTTCCTTAAAAACTGCCCATATCAGGGGACAATACGAGGCCATTATCTGACATAAATGTGCAGGGCGCTGCCAAAAACTGCGGCGGGGATTGCAACATTGCTCAGAGTGGAGCTAGCAACAAAATGTGCTTAAAGTTAGGGCTGTAATGTCACGGGCGCCCCGGCTGATGTGATATGACCATATCAGGGAAACAAAGCTAAGTGCAGTCAGGATCCGTTAGCGCAGCGCCCTTTGATGGAGCAGCTGAGGCAAGCATTGCCCGTGGCGCAGACTGCGGGCCAGCGTGCGCACTCCCGAGACTTTTTGCCCTTTTTGAAACGAAACAGAAATCGGGGGCTGCCTGGAAAGCGGCGGAGTAGCCGAAGGTCAGAGAAAGCTGGATGCGGCGAGGATCCAGGCAGGCCAAGGCGAGCCATAATTAGCAGGTAGTCAGATGAATCATTCAGCGCATTCCTCGCGTCTCTGCCTGGCAATTAAGGGAATTAGGCAAACAGGCGTTCACATTAGTTCTTCCTAAATGTCATTAGTAGCAGCAGAAGATGATACAGGTTCAGACAACAGCAAGCGCGCTGTCCCCGCCCCACCAATAATCGCTGCAAATGTGTGGTGGCCAGGAAGTGTGGTAATGCATGGTAGCCTATCATCGTCATTGTGTGGAGTGTTTGCCTGGTTAACGCTAAAGTGCCATCAAAGGCACTTTAGCCTTAACTAACTGTTGATGTCAAGAATCCATTGTTAAAAACAGTAGATGTAAGGTAGCCAGGAGATGTGGTAATAACACTGGATCATAACCATGTGAAGTGCTCCACCAGTTCTGGATGAAGTGCTTCAGAAGGCATAATATCACCCTCCACTATTTAACCCAGGAGAGGTTAGGTGGCTAAGAAGTGTGGCATTACATCACCATCATGTGAAGTACTCTGCCAGTTCTGGATAAAGTGTCGCAGAACGCATATCACCCCTCCACTATTTAACCATGGAGATGTTTGGTGGCCAAGACCTGTGGAAATACATCACCAATGTGTGAAGTGCTCCACCAGTTCTGGATGAAGCGCTTTAGAAGGCATAATATCACCCTCCACTACTTAACCCGGGAGAGGTTAGGTGGCTAAGAAGTGTGGTATTACATCACCATCATGTGAAGTGCCCTGCCAGTTCTGGATAAAGTGTCGCAGAATGCATATCACCCCTCCACTATTTAACAATGGAGATGTTTGGTGGCCAAGACCGGTGAAATACATCCCCATCATGAGAAGTGCTCCACCGGTTCTAGATAAAGTGCTTCGGAAGGCATAATGTCACCCTTCACTATTTAACCCGGGAGTTGTTAGGTGGCTAAGAAGTGTGGTATTAGATCACCATCATGTGAAGTGCCCTGCCAGTTCTGGATAAAGTGTCGCTGAATGCATATAACCCCTCCACTATTTAACCATGGAGATGTTAGGTGGCCAAGACCTGTGGAAATACATCACCATCATGTGAAGTGCTCCACCGGTTCTAGATAAAGTGCTTCAGAAGGCACAATGTCACCCTCCACTAGTTAATCCGGGAGAGGTTAGGTGGCTAAGAAGTGTGGCATTACATCACCATCATGTGAAGTGCTCTGCCAGTTCTGGATAATTTGTCGCAAAACACATGATATCACCCTCCACTATTTTACTCGGGAGAGGTTAGGTGGCTAATAAGTGTGGTATTACATCAACATCATGTGAAGTGCTCTGTCAGTTCTGGTTAACTCGTCGCAAAGTGCATGATATCACCCCTCCACTATTTAACCATGGAGAGGTTAGGTGGCCAAGACGTGTGGAAATACATCAACATCATGTAAAGTGCTCCGCCAGTTCTGGATAAAGTATAGCAGATGGCATAATATCACTCCACCACTATGTGACCATGGAGAGGTTAGGTGGCTGATACGTGTGGCAATGCATCACTATCATGTGAAGTGCTCCGCCAGCTCTGGATAAAGTGCTGCAGAAGACATAATATCACCTAAGACGTTTTGAGGCAAAGTGGGCAATTGCCGAGGACCCCCACCGTCTAAGGCCCCCATGAGAAGATGAATCATCTCTCTATTTGCCATACAGTCCTCTATTTCTCTATCACAACCTCTCTCTCTCTCTGCCTACCTTTACATCTTACTCTGTCTCTCTCTTTACCCACTGTCATCTAAAGGATTTTCAGGACACTGGACAAGACAGATGTCACATGTTTTTTTGTGATCCTGTTTCTGACATTATAGCTAATATTCTGTGTTGTTTGGCATCACACATAATTGAATTAGCAGGAAGTGGGTAATAGAATGCAAAGTTGTTCTGAACATGAGCCCCCAAAATATGCTTTACCCAGGGCCCTCAAAATCCTTAGGGTGTCACTGAATATTACCCCTCCTCTATTTAACCCTGGAGGTGTTACTTTTCCA
The DNA here is from genome assembly GCF_964263255.1 of Lissotriton vulgaris. Classification (NCBI taxonomy): domain Eukaryota; kingdom Metazoa; phylum Chordata; class Amphibia; order Caudata; family Salamandridae; genus Lissotriton; species Lissotriton vulgaris. Next base: position 558,317,792 of record NC_141685.1, on the reverse strand, counting down.
AGACATGTGGCAATACATGATCATCGTATGAAGAAGTTGCCGATTCTGTATAAAGTGCCACAGAAGATATATATTTAACCCTGGTTAGTGCTTAATTAGTAAAAATATATATATATGCCAGGGCCCTTGTCTGGAGTTCATTGCAGCGTGCACCACCTATTGTCCCTGGTAGTGCTGCCAATGGCAGTACCTACACCACTACTAACCATTAAACTGCTTCAAGTGTAATAATCCAGATTGTTTGAGGCCTCCAAAGCTATAAAAATGGCTTGGGCAGCAGGTACTGGTTGCTTTTAATGTATACTGAATCAATAAACAACTATTGTTCTGCTCATCTCTAAATTACACAAACAGTGCCACCATGTGGCAGTTGTCATAAGAGCCAGTGTCGACAATTGAGTGCTGGTGCCAAGCACCAGAAACCACCAGATCAAATTAAGCACTGCTAGAGAGGTTAGGTGGCTAAGGCGTGTGGTATTACATCACCATCATCTGAAGTGCTCTGCTAATACTGGATAGAGTGTCACAAAATGCATGATATCACCCCTCCTCTATTTAACCATGGAGAGGTTAGGTGGCTATGAATGAATCATATAAATGAATAGCAGAACTGATAAAGCACGCTACTCCCAGGAGTGTCCTGGAACTAGTGGAAAAATAAGAGCAGAATAAAAGGATGCAGTTAAAGAGTAAAAAGTCAGGTCTTCAGCTGTTTTTTAAAATAGCATTCACTCTCTACTAGTCGTAAATTGACCTATAAGCTATTCCAAGCTTGCAAGCCCAGGAGGGTGAAGGATCTACCTCCTGTTTTTGCTCGCCTTACCCTAGGGATCTTGGTAAAGTGACCAGAAGATGACCGCTGAGTTCTAGAGGAAGATTAGAATTGATCCCTAGTGGACAAGTACTCTGGAGTGAACTGGGGGAGAGCTCTGTGCATAAGTGTCAAGATTTTGAAGAAGATCCTTTTTTGACAGGTAACTGGTGTAGGTTAATCAGATGGGTCATCATCGACTCATATAATTTCGCCCAAAAAATTGTCATCCTGATTAGACACGCGATCGGTTATTATGCCATTTCTGAGAACTGTTTGATTGATAGACATCCCAGGACTTCTGGATTTTAACGTTACGACCTTTTTAAGGAACACATTGCATGCCATACGTTTAAGCCCTGAAGAAGTCTTGTTGGAGATGAAACACGTTGGCTAGGAGGCTGTGATATGTGGAATGTAAAGAAACTCAATTTATGAAAAATAAAGAAGAATATCTCATTAAGAAAAATAAACCCTGGGATTGGACGTTTTCTTTGTGCTCTATCGTTGTTGTGAACTGATATGCCACGTTGATATTTATGTATATAGTGCTGCAACTAATTGCTATGAATGTTGTTATAGGACTTGTTCCTATTTTTGAGGGAGTATAGAGGGGAGTACTCCTTGGTTTTGTGCATTAATCAATAATTAGACACAATATTCATTTGTTGTGTGCAGGTTTGATCATCCTCTATCCTCAGGTTTTGTTGTTAATATCTGGGAAGACTGAGTACCAGACAAGCTGCTGCATTCTGGACAGTATGCAAGTTCTGCAGGAGATATTGAGGAAGTCCTGCATACAGAGCTTTAGCATAATCTAATCTGGACACCCCCAGGGCCAAGGGCATGGTAATCCTAACAGGTAGGGAAAGGAACTAGTAAGAAGTTTTTGGCCATATGCATCAGGCCAAAGCAAATGCCAATCACCATGTTAATTTAAGCTACAAAGGTCAGCTTTTGTCAATATTAACGCCCATGTTATTTTCTACTACGGCTTGGGCATTAGGACGTGTGGTAATACGTCACCATGTGGAGTGCTCCAGACAAATTGCCACAGATGTCTTGATATCACCCCTCCACTATTGAACCCTGTAGATCTTAGGTGGTCAAAAGGGTGGTAATACATCATCATTATGTGAAATGCTTCACCAGTTCTCGATAAAATGCAGCAGAAGGCATGATCAGCCCTCCACTATGTAACCCTGAAGATCTGAGGTGGCCAAAACAGGTGGTAATACATCACTATCATGTGACATGCTCTGCCAGTTCTGGATAAAGTGTTGCATAAGACATAATATTCTCCCTCCACTATTTAACCCCGGAGATGTTCGGTGGCATAGACATGAGGTAGAACATCATCATCCTGTGAGGTGCTCTGCCAGTTCTAAACCCCATACCACATAAGACATAATGTCCACTGCATGCCAAACAAACTTGATTGTTTGCTGCAGATATGCCATGATGTCACCACTCCACTATTAAACACTTGATATTTTAGGTGGTCAGGAAGTGTGGTAATTATGAATACATTAACTGCATTACCATTGTTGAAAGGTGGGTTATTGGGAGGGGTAGGTAGGCACCCAACATCAGCAACAAGGCCACCAACATGGTACTGGGTTCTAAATAGGGTTTCTATAAATGAATCCCTTGTTCAACCCTTGGGAGCTGACACCAAGCAATAAGGCTTAACTTAGGAGACAGGGATATAAAGCATTTAAAAACACTAATACAGTAAATAAATAAAGCACAACACACAATAAAAATCCCACACCAGTTTATAAAAATAGGAAATATGTTTATCTTTAAAATGACACCAAAACCATGTGCTTAGAATCCAATAGCGCCACTTCTGGACATCTGGTCGTGCTTGACCGAGACAAAGTCAAAGTTTGAGGCCAACAGCAATGGAGCCCTGCTGATACCCATCGCGCCACGGTCAAAATGTCACCTTTGGACTTAAAAACATTTCTTTTTTTTTTTAAATCTTTTTATTTCTTGAGCTTTTTCCACAGAGGGCCCTTGCTGCTCTCCACCAGTCCGGATTTGGTTAGAGTTTGCCAGCTTGACTTTAACGGAGCTCTCGGTCAAACTCTGGAAATCAGACCTCTGGAGCTCTTAAGTGGGACAAACCTGGAATCTGGACTGTGTCACTGTTGGAGGTGGCTTGGCTCTTGCAGTCAGGTTGGTCACCTCCTCGAGCTATTTCCAAAAAGTATCCCATACTTTCCCAAACTTCCAGAAGTCCTCCTTGTGGGTTCCAAGTGTCCAAAGGACAAATCCAAGGGCCTGGAATCTCCTAGATGGTCCTTAGCAGACCTGGACTTCCCTTCCAACAATGCACTTAGTTAACCCCTTAAAACTCCCACAAAACACTCCAGAAGGAGGACTCTGGCTGGAGAAGGGTCAGTTAAGCTCTGTTAACCTGTAGCTGCAGGGAGTCCACTACTTACTCCTTCTTAAAAAAGACAAAGCCCTCAGAGCTGTATAGTGTAGATAGTGCAGCAGGCTCAGTCTTCACCAGGCAGGCCCTAGGGTGCAGGTCGGGATTCCAGCAGGACAATCCTCCTTCTTATTGTGGTGTCAGGAAGCAGAACTGAGAGACTATGCACCTCTCACAATTTCAATCTCAGCTTCTGGGCATCAAGAGGGGGGCATCCCCGACGAATGGCATCCCTGACGAATGGGAGGCAGAGTGCCACTCAGGCGCATGACCACTTCCTCCAAAATGTGCTATCTTCATGTCCCAGAAAGCACTATTCCTCCAAAAGCCAGCATGGCTGAAATCTCAGCAGAGCAGCAAGAGCTAACTTAACCATCTCTCAGAGTGGCTCATTTCCCTAGCTCTTCTCCCCTAATATCTCTGAATTCCTTCTTTAAGTCTGCGAGCTGAAGGGGGAACAGGGGACTGGGGATAGGTAGGCCTGTTATTCCCTGCCTGTCATATCCTCCTTTGAAGCCTCAATCTTTATGACCCTTATGCCCTGGAATTCCTGTGTAGCTGCAGAGCTCTTTCCAGCAGATAGATTTTGCCCTGGACAGCCACTTCTCACCTAATCAAGTCAGCCTTGCTAAGCCTGTTAGCACTGACCAATCAGGGAAGACTGCAGGAGTGCAAGATTTTGGCTTACAAAGACTGTGTTATAACTCTTTTTCTGTATAAAATAGCATACATTCAACAAGAGCAATCTGATGGATTTAGCAATGCCATTTTGTTAAGTCTTTGAATGATATTTTAATACTTTCCTAGCAATAGTTATGTATCCATAACATATTGCCATGTTAGCTTATAAGGCCAAGTATCTTCAATGGGGAAAATGAAATGTGCAATTTCTTCCTCACAAGGGTTTATAAAACCTCTTTTATAAAATCCTGGCTCATAATTGACAGACCCCCCCCCCCCCCCCCTCGCCACCACACCTGGAACACCTAGGGAAACCTGGGGCTCCTAATATGCAAAAACAATGTTGGTTATTACTTTACAGTGCTCACAGCACCAAAGTCACTTTATAGCGAATTTTCTTCACTGGGAAAAATATAATGGTCAGCTTTCACTCTCCGTGGTTTATAAAACATTTTTTATAGGTACCCTGCTAATAGTTACATGACTCCCCACCCCTGAAACTCCTAGGGGAGACCTTGGGGGCACCCACAATGTAAAAAGGGAAGAGATTTTCACTTTTAAAGTGCCCATACCACCAAAGTGAAGTTTACAGTGAATGTAACTTTTAAAAGCAGTGCTGCAACACAGGGCTGCTTTAAAAATGACCTCAAGATCTCAGCAGTGCACACATACATGTGCAACAAAGGCTGCTGGCTTCTAAACTGCCATGCGCTATTATATGCTAGGGACTTATAGGTAGTGTTTACCCACTTGCCCTTATCTATTAGGAGCTTACAGGGTAGGTCATGCCAATTATAAGTGTACCTCGATGTATGTGTTTGTGTTTATCATGGCACTGTCCCTGGGCCTGACTAGTAGAGCCGAGGACACAGCCTCAGTCAGGTACCTCCTGTTCCATTCAGCACAAAATCAATCACGTGAAGTGCTCATCCAATTGTTGGCTATGTGCAAAGTACTGAATTATGTCACCACTACACTTTTAAACATCAGAGATCTGAGGTGACCAAGAAGTGTGGTAATACAAAATATCTTCCACATCATGTGAAGTGTTCTGCTATTTTGGCCATGTGCTACATATTGAATGATATCATCACTCAACTATCAAATACTTGGCATGTGTTCGGGGGAAAAAGTGTGATAAAAGGTTTATGGACCCATATACTGATATTCAACATTTTTATTTGTAAAGTGCTTTCATCCCTTGTGGTATCTTGCCACTAAATAACAGAAGTCTTCTGTTACCCATCTGAATGATACTCATTTTATAGACCTCAGGAGGATAAAAGAAAGAACTGAACCTGACAAGGATTCAAATCTGTGGCCAAACACTGGTTACGGGAGTGGATGTCTTAGTCCATTAAGCCATCATACACAACATACTCAAGGAGTACCAAAGGAGGAGCAGTATAGCAAATGAGTAGTACTACAGCAGCATTTTGTATTCCAAACTGAGCTATAATTGCTGTGAAACAGTGTTAATTTGTGCAATTGAAGGTTTGGTGGTGATAGTGAGAGGGTTATATGTAGAGTAAATACCTTTTAATCTTACTAATAACCTTCATGTGTTGCCAGTAGGTTTTGTGTGCTTTCTGCGTTTTGAGGACAAGTTGTAGAGCTTTTATGCTATCCCTCTGTGTTCAAATCAAATGTGTAGATGATGGCCAGTCAGACTTGCTCTCTTTCTTGAAATAGACCCTTCCAGCATAATTTCACATAGTTTATGGCATTTTGCAAGACGCTTTTAATGCAAAATGCCAGAGATTACGCCATTACACCAGTTTATGTAATTGAGATGATGGTCGACTAAAACTCCTATGGCTGAGCATAGGAAAAATGTGAACAAACAGAACGCGAGTGGCTGTGTTTTCCGTCACATGCAGCTATTGAATATTTTGTAGCCCAAAATGTGTCCTCACATCAAAAATGGACACAATGATACATCTCGCTCTAAAAGAAAGTGGGAAATGCCGGACGGGCACTTCTTGTGATTTTATTTAATTTTCTACAAATTTCACAACATTTTCACAAAGGAAATCATACAAATTCTGCCCATGGTTAGATGTGACCTTTATTTGTGAATCGAACTCAAGAACTTTCTTGCAGTTAAGTGTGCAATAACAATGAATGGAAAAGGGCCAGGTTTACTAAGAGATTCTACAGTTATTGTACAATCATAGGTAGGAATAAATCAGGTGTGTGTTGATTGGCAAGGTACAGCACAGACACTAAGGCATATTCAGAGCCTTGTACAACACAATTGACTAAATTATGATAGTCCTCATTCCATCACCCGTCTCTGTGCAGCACAGATGTTTTTTGTTGCTGGAATTCTGAATTCCTCACAGTGAGCACTTGATGTACACCTGCTAAGTCACTATGTGCCATGTGTGACGGCCAGACCTTCCTGCATAGCAGGGACATCTTAAGGATTTTGGGGGCCACGAGCAGAACGTATTTTGGGGGTACTTGATGGAAACAGCTTGGAATGTATGGACCAGTTTCAGCTCTTTCATGCCCTCTTTGGTCAGGTCACAGGCAGACTGGTCCAAATTCTAAATGTGTTTACAACTAATATTCAGGGATAGTAACCTGTGTTTTCGATATTGTAACACAGCAGTAGCTCACTAATGTTACTGCAAATAATCTCTCGAACACCCTCCCATTTCTCAAATGTCAGGTCCTGTTTTGATCTGAGAACTTTTTTTCTGGATGTTTCAGGAAACAAACACAACATTTCTCTACAAAATGTCTGTAATAGACTCACATACATCACACACATTTTTTTAAAAATGAAAGGAAAACGGTATTTAACACAATATGTTTAAGAAATATTCATGGTCATCAGGGCAAGACTCTCTACATCAGATTGGCTTTATCAAAGGGGCTCTGAAAGGCTGGGGCCCTGGGCCAGAGACCACTTTGCCCATGCCTTAAAACGTCTCTGCTGTATAGCGGATATGTTGTCCCTTTCTGGGATTTGCAGTTTCGATTTTAACACCGTAATGTTGTACTCAATGATTCTGGAATGCAAGGAGCTGTTGGCTATAAAGGAGGACTATTTAAGGATACATTGTATCATATGAGGCCACTTGGGTGTGATACTCATGCCTAACACTTTGAGAAAACACCCCATCGCAGTCCAGCATGAGCACAGCACGAGCAACCGGAAGCAGGCCTAAATTGTGAGTATCATGAGAGGTGAAGAGAATATCAAAATATAAAGGGCCCAACCTTGAGGCTGCATGGTAAAAAACAACAACAAAAACACTGAAGAACAGGCGAGATGAGGGCTTGTTAATAGCATACAAATGTGCCTGCCATTTCTTGCTCAAGTTACATGTGGTAGGTTTCACAAGACCAGAAAGAAAAAAAAATCACTGAAAGTGATGTGTTGTCAAGACATGCATTCCATGAATATCATTCTGTAACGAGCTCTGAAGTTCTGTGAACAATGCAACATATGATATGTTGCAAAGTTTAATATACTACATGTTCCATTCGCTCACTTGGAAAAAACACATGAGGAATGAGGTGTTGCCCTAATTTGTGTCCGGTGAAAGTCATAATGTAAAGAGCTCTGAAAATCCTCAGCCAAGTGCAGCATAATACATGTGCAAAGTGCAACAAATGGTATGGTCCATCAGACCAACTAAAAAAATACATTGGAGATGAGGTGTTGCCAAGATAAAAGAAAACCCCTGTGAATATCACAAACAGAGCTTGGAAAATACTTTACACAGTGCAATTTATGGCATGTTCCACTAGCCCACAAAGCAAAAACAGAACGTAGTGTACATGGTGCAATCTTACGGCATCTTCGTACGCGGACAACACTCACCTGATCCTCTCCCTCATCAAGGACCCCATCACCGCCAAAGTCAACCTCTATGAAGGAAAGAAGGCCGTTACCGACTGGATGAAGATCAGCCGTCTGAAGCTGAACTCGGACAAGACGGAGTACCTCATCCTCTGCTCCAACCCGTCAGCCTGGGACGACTCCTGGTGGCCAACGGCACTGGGGGCAACCCCTACCCCAACCGACCACGCTTGCAACCTAGGAATTATCCTTGACTCAACGCTCTCAATGACCAAGCAAGTCAATGCCATCTCCTCCTCCTGCTTCAACACCCTCTGCATGCTCCGCAAGATCTACAGATGGATACCGACAGATACAAGAAAGACAGTCACCCAGGCCCTCATCAGCAGCAGACTGGACTACGGAAATGCCCTCTATGCGGGAGCCCCGACCAAGCTCATCAACCGACTACAATGCAACCAAACCGCTTCGGCACGACTGATCCTCGATGTACCACGACACGGCCACATCACCCCCCACATGAGAAACCTACACTGGCTCCCCGTCAACAAGAGGATATCCTTCAAGCGCCTCATCCACGCACACAAGGCACTCCACAAGACCGGCCCAGCCTACCTCAACAGACGGCTCTCCTTCTACACCCCCAACCGCCAGCTCCGCTCCGCCGACCTCTCACTCGCCACCGTCCCGCGCATCTGAAGAACAACCACCTGGTGGGAAATCCTCCTCCCATCTCGCCGCCAAGACATGGAACACCCTCCCACTGAGCCTACGACAGACCCAAGACCTGCTGACCTTCAGGAGGATACTAAAGACCTGGCTGTTCGATCAGTAGCGGCCCCCACCCCCCCTCCCCCCCCAGTGCCTTGAGACCCTCGCATGTATGTAGTGCACTTAACAAATGACTGATTGATTCCACTAGCCTGCAACGCATAAACACAGGACCAAGTGTAACCAGCATATGCACTCTGTGCATACCTTCCTGTATAGAGCTCTGAAGACTCTGTGCAAGGTGCAACATATGGCATTTTGCAATCCTGGATATTAAACCACCACCACAATCTCAGCCCTCGAAAGACCAAGTTGCTTCTAATATCCCATACCAACTACTCCCTTCCATCCAACAATGGCAACCTAGTAGCATTCATCCCACGAATCATAAAATGTGCAATCTGAGTCTTCCTCCTTACAAAAACCTCAACCTGCAATCACACATAGATACACTAGCTAAGGGAGCACAGCACCATTTACTGAGAGATACTAAACATGGCTGATCAAAGCGGGACTACAGAAGTTCCATACTCAATGTTATAACCAAAACCAACCCAGCTCCTCTCTAGGCAACTTACCATGGGGCGGCCAGACTCATTTCAAGGGCAAAGAAATACGATCACAACGCTCCCCTGCTAATCAACCTTAACTGGCTCCTAGTTCAAGTAAGGAGCAAATGCAAACTATCCTGCCTCACCCACAAAGGTCTCCACAATGGCACTCCGAGCTACCTTGCTCGCACACCACACCTCTCAACGGGTTCATGGACCCCTAGAAGCTGAAATTCTCTACTCCTGGAGACCCTTCATTCAAAACAAAGAAAACAACTCAAAAACACTTTTTTCTCAGGAACCAACCCAAGGGCTGGAACTCACTGCTGATATCAATCAAATGTTCACCTGCTTCGAAACCTTTAAACGAGACTTCCGGTGCTACTTTCTGTCGCAGCTCCACCCCTTGTTCCTGGCAGGCCACATCTGATTGACTTTAATGTAGTATCAAAGTTTTTACTCCAGCCTTGGGACTTTTAACAGTTCTTTCATTTTAAGCGCCCCGACACCTTGCAAGGTCTGGTATAAAACAATTAGATGAATACTAAATAAATAAAGTGCAACCTATGAAATGTTTCACTAGGCCACTTTGAAAGGTGATGTGTTGCCAGTGCCAGGACAGGTACTCTTTGGAATCATCATGTGAAGGACTGTGAGCATTCTGAGCAAAGTGCAACATATGTTCTGCTGCCGGGACTACAAAAAACAAACTGGAGGTGCAATGTGGCCAAGATCAAGATGCGTGGATTGCGAATGGGCCGAGTGGGACCAACCATGTAAAGCCCCATGCCATTTCCGGGTAAAGTGCCACACGTGGCACGTTCCTAGAGGCGTGCAGCCCCACCACCGTGGGAGCCGCTCGCTGTGGCTGTAAAAGGCGCAGCCTTTGATCACACCGGACACAAAGTGACACCGCACCCTGATTATTTCGGATTGACTCGTAGCAGCTTCTCCAGTTCACGTCTGCGCCTCCCCTGCAGGCTCCTCGGCGTGCAGCTCAAACCTCGGGAGCGGGCCCGGGTTCCCAATCGTGCCTTTAATTGCCTTCATTATATCCACTTATGTCAGGGGAGACATATAGGAAGGCATCCTTCGCCGAGGCCTTCACGTATTGCTTATTTTGATTCCTGCAGGGCGGGTGAGGCAGTGCGCGCGGATGTTATTGATGAGAGCCATGCCTGAGCTTGACATCAAATTAGTGGCCTTCATGTACGGAATATGGCGCGGAATGTCTAACACGGTTAAAGCTGGTGGGAGGCGAGCTTTGGACTCATCAATGAGGCGCCGCATCCAGGGCGGAGGGAGGGAGAGGCTAAGTCAGAACTTGAAGCCTTCTCATTATCAGCCATACCTGACGGGCACGCGGAAAGCCTCCTGCACTTCCGCTCATCAATACAGCCGGCCTCTTTGTCAGTAATTTGCAATAAGTGTCTGCGCCATTTCTGTGGGGACCCGGGAATCATTATTGGCTGCAGACCTGCACTGCTCCTAATTGGAAGCGTTGGGCCTTATCAACTGAGGATTTTCTGGGCCCTTTGACAGATACCAATACGAAAATCATTGTTCACTTGTCAATTTAAAAGAGCATTAAAGCAGCTTATTTTTGTTGTTTTTAATTGGCGCCTCCTCCCCCTTCCCTTGACAACTCTCCCAAAACACATGGGGCGGTGCTGGGATCCAGGTACCTGTGCTATGTAGGTCAGACCAGCAGGTTAGGACTGCAGGCGGGATAAAAATAAAAGGCAGCGGAATATGCACATTTAGTTAAAAGATTCGTTTTAAATTCCCAGGGAAACCATGATCAGCATCAGCGCCAGCAATATCTGCCCGTAAAGCTCCCAATTAAGCAAAACTGCATTCACTTAAGATGTTTGCAAAAAGTGCTCTGAGGCCAGAATCAATCACTACCCAGCTGGACCCAGAGAGAACATATGCATGAGGTATGTGGGCCATATCCACTCTGCCCATCCTCTTGTGCTCTCTCCTCCCAGCCACGGTGGGCAGACTGGAATATAACTGGAAGGTCCTTCAAGAGTGAGTGCGTCTAGTAAGCAGTTTTCTCTGGGTCCTGGGCACCTAGAAGTCACCGACCTTGGTGCCCCCGGGTCTTGGGTAGAGATGGTCAAAATGTGCGTGATTTGTTATTGCGTGATCTTGAGTTCAATGGGATTGAGCAAGTATTCCGTTAGCACGCCCAACTCTCCAAAGGAAGCTTAGCAAAGTAGTCAATTTTTAATCTTTGAGGACTACTAGGTTTTAAACTCAGATACAGTATGATTCAAGAATCAGAGACAAAAAATTCAATGTTCATTCAGAACTCTATGGTATGAAAAAATAGGGACTTCTTTGCAATAGGGAAAGAGAAGGTGGTTAAAATAGACTCTAAAGAAAGCAGAAGGCACTGATCGCTAATGATATTCTTACCCTGGCACAATTAGGAGGTGTATTCCTGTTAAAATGCAAGTCTATGACCAATGTTTTCCAATTGGTAGAGATGGCACAGCCTTTGGATGACTCTGAACCCCTTATGTATTTTCAGGTTCCTACAGGTATTGGTTTCTAGGCTCAGGAGAATAACCTGACTAGGTGGCACCCGTTAGGGTGGAATCAAACTTGAAAGTATGATGACTTAAAAATCATGATGTATAGACGAGGTTTGAATTTATCATGACCAAGTTCACACAATGAGACCAGCAGAAAACAGTGATGACCAGGAGACACCTTAGGAGATGTAAATGATGTACAAAATCCAAAGGATTGTGTGAACCTTCTGAAGGCTATACGTTCTATCCACCTCTGGAGATGCAGCTGTTCAACACTGAATTATGGAGTAGGTGCACAGGGAGGGGGCAGGTCGTGGAGCAAGTGCAGCTTCAGCAGCAGGCTCAGTTTCTGAGTGTCTCTGACATGCCCTCTACTCCCATTTGACATTAATGATAACCTTGGCACAGGTCTGACAAAAATGAGTTAGGCTGCGGATACTCATAACGTGTGGGTCAGCCTCACTCCTTGTGTCAGTCTTTCATATACGTTCCTATGAACTTGGCCTTATGCTTATCCTCAAGTTTAGTTTAGCTTTTCTCTTCTTTTTCTACTCATCTTCCAGGCAGAGTTAGAAGCAAAGCTTTCTCCCATGATTTTAGGCTTAATCAGACCCTCGGGTAGACTGTCAACACTGGAATCTGGTCGATATCAAGCCTTCTTGACAGCGGGAGTTCCATCTCAAAGCCAAAGCAAACACACACTATTGGATACAGCAGGCCAGTATAATAAGGAGAACGGAAACCCCTTCAAGGATACCAGGGCCCACTCACAAGCTGTGCCACATACATATTCAAACGCTCGATTCAACCAGAACAAAGAGCACCTTAAAGGCCATTTTCCTGAGCCTCCTACATGTGTGTATAGGGGGCAACTGGCGATATGGATTGGCGGTCATACGCCTTTCAGCCCAAGTGGGCTCAAGCTTCTCCTAGACTGATCGGGGCCTTATCTGTATAGACAGCAAATGTGTTTTGTCCTGGCAACATTGCAGGGTAGATCTTTGACTCAACAATTGTGGCAGCCTAGAAAGACGATTTGGTGGTTGTTACAGGAACAGGGAAACTGTGATGACCTTAATGCTAATTTTAATTTTAATGTTAATGTAGGCATCACCTTCTTGTTCCATACATGTTGTTTTCTCAAGAATTGAACTATTCACCCCACACAAGATATCTATGCATCACACAGGCAAAGTGGAATCTTTCGCTGTATCCTGACTTTGTAGAAAAAAATCATAAATGATTTTCACAATCTGAGGGTCTCTGGACACATCAGAGTGCAATGTTACTTTTGAATTCTTAGCAAACATCATTAAGAGGGGGTAGGGCTTCTCCTCAAAAGGATATGGGTTGAGATTTTATAGATGTTGGGCCTGATTATGTGTTTGGCGGTTCGGGAGTGGGACCGCCATGCTAACGACCCGCACCTGCACCGCCAAACCCATGTGCAAACCTCCTGCCGGAATATGGCTTTTATTTGTCACTAGTGGGCGTTTATTTGGTGGTGCTACCGTGGTGCCTATGAAATAGACACTGCAATGGGACCATCAAAGGCAGTACCTGCACGGCATGGACTAGTGCAATCCATGCCATGCAGGCTGGGGTGCATGCACACAGGGGCACAATTTCTGCCCACTGGCATGCACCCCATGGCACTGAGGCAACAGAGGGCCCTGTAGGGCCTTCTTTGCTTCCTCTCCGCCATGGTTTTCATGGTGTAGGAGCCACCATGAAAAATGTGGCAGAGAGGAAACTCATAATATGCTTGGCTGGATCGCGGTGTCCTCCCAAGCATATTGCAGCCTCAAGACCGCTGTGCACTGCCAGGGGTTACAGTGGTGCAATGGTGGCTAGACCGCTCTAGTTGTAATGGGGTGGTCAGAAGATCGACAATCAAAAATAGAGGTGTAGTGAGGCACACGGGTTGAATCCAAAATTAATAGTTTTTTTAATGAAATTGAAGCTTCTTGGGTGCACATGAGGTATCCCCCCCCTGGTCTAAGAGAGTATGAGTATGTGAAGAAAAAAGCACTAAGTTAGAGTACTTAGTGTCCCTCTGTTACACTCCGGTATGGGTTTAGGGAACCTTTTTTGAGTTAAAGAAAGTTCCACAATCAATTCGTAAAGTTTCCAAAGGAGTAACTTATTATCTTTTGTTTGTCATTGTTATGATATTTCTCATATACGACTATGCATTATTTCAACATAATCTTAGTTTCTCAACACTTTATGTAAACCATCCCAATACATTTAGGCTCGGGTACCCTTCATCAGGGGACTGTGTGTCCTGTAAATGAACAATTCAAAATCAAGAGTCAGAGCCTTCTGGTATGTGCAAGTTAAAATAATAAATATTGATGGATTTGGCATAAAAAGAACCAGTTCTGTGGTATAGGATGGTGTTCTGAAGGTACCACAGGGTCAGAGAGGGAACATTAAATGCCGGTCGTGTGGGAGTGAAAACATGCGGGATGGATTAACAGGAATGTGCACGGAGTTCCATTGACTCTATATGGTAAAGTGAGACACGATCACAGTGAGAAGATACATGTTGCGCAATTTAAATAGAAGCGTGCAAAGCTGAAACATGCAAGATTCCTCTGAATGACCTGCAAACGTGAAAAGTCAGTCATGATCAGAACTGAAGCCGGGTGAACTGTAACGCGGTGAATAAATGATGAGTCTAGAGTGCTCAAGTGGGCCCGAGAGCTAGTAACTATACTGGAATTCGCAAGGATTACTACCTGGATGGAACTCCATATGGATTCAATGGAACACCATGCAAATTCCCGTTAATTCATCTAGCATGTTTTCACTCACACACGACTGGCATTTATCTGTTTCATCTTTCCTTTCTGACCCTGTGGTACCTTCAGAACATCATCCAATACCACAGAACTGGTTCTTTTTACGTCAACTCTATCAATATTTTTTATTTTAGCTAGTACCTACCAGAAGGCTTCGACTCTTGATTTTGAATCGTTCATTTACAGGACACACATCCCCTGATGAAGGATACCCGAGCCTAAATGCATTGGGATGGTTTACATAAAGTGTTGAGAAACTAAGAATATGTTGAAATAATGCATAGTCGTATATGAGAAATATCATAACAATGACAAACAAAAGATAATAAACAAGTTACTCCTTTGAAAACATTACGAATCGATTGTGGAACTTTATTTAACTAAAAAAAGGTTACCTAAAACCATAACGGAGTGCAACAGAGGGACACTAAGTACTCTAACTTAGTGTTTTATTCTTCGTGGTCAGAAGATCGCCACCACCACGCCACTGTGACGAGACTCATAATCAGGCCCTTTGTCTGTCGCCAATGATTGTGGGAGATAAGATATGGAAATGCTTTATAGCAATCATTTACTTAAAGTTACACTCCATTACAGCAGCCTAGCTGGTTACTAGGCCACCCCAAAATTTTAACTTTCAGCCATTCTTGGTTTTTCGAACAATAGTGACACCCCTGCTTATACCTTTAACTACAGAACTATGATGGAGAACCAAACTACAAATTCCAGACACTTAATACTTCTAACAAAAACAATATAGACTGTCACAAGACTCTAGCCCAAAGATGAGAAGTGTTACACCACGTAACTTCGCATATTTTTAAAGAACATAGTCAGATACATGGTATGCAAAGCTGGTGAAGTTTAAAAATAAGTGCCAAAAAGTGGCCCTATATTACAATGGGAACTCCCCAGCAGCAATGCAGGCTCACAAACACGCCATGCTTCAGTCAGTTGCTTTCAAGAAGCCATGTTCTTATCTTTTCCCAATGCCAGAAGTTCTAGGCATGTACTTTTTTCATCAGGCAAGGGGAAATGCCACTAATGGGGTAGTAATTGATATATGTGAAACAGCAGTATAGAAGTTGTTAAGATACACCAATACATTAACCTTACAAGGATGATAATACCATAAGACTCTTTTAGAGCCTAATTTATATCGCACAGAAGAGTCCTGCTCATAGGTTTTGGACCCTGGCATGGATATGCTTAAACTTATTTGAATTCTTAAATTGATTTAATTAGGTTGAAACCTTTGTGTGAGAAGTAGGTTTCCTCTGGATTTTTCACTTTTTGGTCTATTTGATTTATGGACTTCTGCAATGAGTGAGTCTAACTAACTGGGTCTTACTCACTGTAAGCTCTAATATAATGCATTAAGAGACCAAATGCCAGTGTCTGTCTTCTAAGATCAGGTCTGCTACAGAGGAGCAAGGATTCGAGGGTCTGGTTTGGTCTGGTTGCATGTGAGCATGTGTGCTCCTGTGGGCAGGCTAAGCATTTGAGACTACTGTCTTGTTTGGCTCAGTAAATGCAGACAGCTAAACTGTCATAGTGGACATGGTTCATGGTTCGGTGCTGACCTGGGCAAGCCTTATATTATCAATGGGTGTTAATAGTATGAATATGAACATATGTAGTGATTACTGTGCGTTTTTCACTGTATTGTACTCTAAGAACGAAATCTACACCAAACTACAGTTTCTCATAGTTAGGCCTAGAGATGTGGTTGATTACCAATATTGTGGTAAATCAGGATACTGGAAGCAGATCAGACATTAATTTCCACATTTCTGCACTTCTTGTGACATTTCCAGGTTGATTATTTCTCTCCTACTTAGCTCCTAATATTATTCATGCCTTTGAATCAATGTACTGGGTCAAGTTAATTACTCTGCTAGCCAGCTGAGGATCCAAGACCTCCCCATGCATTAGGGCCATCAGCCTGTAATTATGGCAGCTCCTATGAAAGGAGAGGGTGGGGACAGAATCTACATGTGCAAATCTCTGGTCACACCGCACCTAGCCTGGGAATGCTCAGCCTCACAGAATCAAAGAAGGGTAATTAGACTTCTTGAGCCAGTTACTGGAGGGACTGCACTTAGATGTTTTGGAGGGAAGGGACCAGGCATCTGTGGCAGTTAGCAGCAGGACCTAGGCTCTTAGAGAACCTAGTCAATAAACCACTTTATGGTGCCATCTTGGAACTCCCCAAAAACCTGTGCAGAAGGGTTGTGGCAAGGATGGAGTGATGATAGGTTACTGTAGGAACGGGCAGGGGTGCCTAACTCATGGAACTTTCCAACTTCATTTATAAACCACTGCACAAGGGAGAAACTTTTGAGAACAGTCTGGACCGTCAGAGAAGCTATGCTAGAGAAATGCCTAGCAGGATGAAGGAGGACACCTGGCCCCACAGCAAAGATGAACTCCAGGACTTCTGATTTTAGTTGGTACCAATGGACAATGACTTTTTATTCTCCAAGACCAGTGGCACCAACCCCCAGCGTTGTGAGGCAATAGAGTAATGGACCTGATGGGGGGACCCAGGAGATGGACCCTGTATCTTCTGTAGGTTGGCCCTGCAGGAGTGCAACCTGCAGAAGGTGCGGGCCTTGACTTCCACTGATCAGTTGCCCAGCAAGTGAGCAAAGAAGCTGGAAGGTGCAGGCATGGAGGGCACGTTTGAATTCAGGTCCTGAGGGTACAGCTAAGGAAGGCCTCGGAGACAGAAGAGCCAAGTGCACAGACCAGAGAGAGCAGGCCCTGGGTGAGGCGAAAGATCAGCAAAAATCAGGATCCCCAAGAACTGTAAACACTAATAGAGATTGATTTACGAGGTGCAGCTAAGAGCTGCCCTCTTGGCAAATCATCACCCGTTGCTCTGTATTCCTTCATTCAAATTATTGACTGCAGTGATTACTTGTAGGGTTTCCCAAGGCTCATCCCCTCTTCACCTATGTTGCTTAATATCCATGTTCGTCCTCTGTCTGCCCTGGCTAGATCTTTTAGTTGTAAGCCTTTTTTGTCCTTTGACAACAGCCAGGTAATCATTATATTGGAAATAAATGCAGCCTCACCAATAGCCAGACTCAAATATTTCCTCACTGCATCCTAGCTTTCTCAGGATGAATTCTGATAATACAAAGCTCCGTATGGTTGAAAGTATCAGCATTCACAGGGATGCCATTCTTTGGCCCAGTAACAGAGGACCACTACTATCCTTGAGTAAATGTTTACATCTTTTTGGAGTGATAATTGAACATAAGATCTCTTGAAAGAACAGGTGAATGCAGTGGTCTCCAACTGCTTTGCCATGCTACAGCTGATAAGGACAGTTTCACTTGTTTGCCCTAGGGAGAAGCATACAATGGTGCAACAGCCTACATCTTGGTCATTTGATTTAGTTATTGAAAGTAGTCCAAAGGATTCAAAACTTTGGGATGGGTGACCAGCAACCTTCAAAGGTACAATTATGTTTCAGAAGCACATAGATGCTTGCAGTGGCTGCCAGTGCCAAGTGAACAGTGCATTCAATGTAAATGCCTATGCAGAGGTGGCCTCTCTACAGATAGGGCATACCCTCCCACCTGTTGTTGGTGTGTTGGGAAATTGAAGGGTGGGGGAAGGTGAGGGGGATAAGATAAAAGAGGGCGATGAGAAGACAAACAGACAAAATATGGAAACCCAGTGCCAGTATTTAACACACTTTTCTATGCAGCCAGGTCAGAGGGAGACTGTTACAGGAAGCTCCTGTGCCCCACTGGAGGTCTGAGCCTAAGGTGTGGGCCCGGCTTGCTCATGGTAAAGGCTGGCTCTCTGCCTCTGTATAACCCCCACTGTCTTCTACTGAATGGATAAAAACAGAGCTGCTAGAGCATCTTGCACTCCGCTCCATGCCCCATATTTGAGGTCTACCAAATAAATAAAAAATGCCTTGGGGGACACTCTTCCAGCAGCCTGCCTGCGAAATCTGGAACTGGCAGTCTAAAAACATCCTAAAGACAAAAAGCTAACTTCTAGACTGTAAAGCCCTTAAGACTTTTCTTTTTTGTTAATTCTCTAAGGGTTAGATGTATTTATATCTGGTTGCAAAATACTGGTCGCAAACTGCGACCAGTATTTCTACGATCCGAAAAGATTTTTAAGAACGGACCTATCTATTAATCGTCAGTTCTTAAAAATCAGTGTTGTAGTGTGTATGAATCCTTCCTAATTGAGGTAAGATACAAATTGCGATTCAGCATGATTGCAAGTTATCACAGGGATGCTGGTCTGCTAGGGTGAGCAGACCACTATGTCTGTGATTGATTTTTAGCGAATCAAACTCTTTTTTAAAATAGAGCCCGTTTTCCTGAAAGGAAAGAGGACTGTGTTTTAAAGGAAAAGTGCATCTTTTGTGTTCATTTAAAAGCAGGACGTGGTCCCTTGAACCATTGCCTAACCTTAAACTTTGTTTTTTACATTTACAAACGTGAAGGGTCCTTGAGACCCCTTTCCTTTTGCTAAAGGGTTACCTCCTCCTTTGAGGTGTCAGTAAAATATAAATGTTTTGTGACTGGATTTCGGTTGCAGAACATTGATACATTAGATGTTGATTCGATATTTAGAAGGGACACCAACAATACACCCCTTCCAGATGCTGAATCAGTATCCATTCAGAATCCAATTTTAGGAGTCAGAAAAATGAAAAGCATTTTCGCAAACACAATTGTAGAGTTTGTGACCATAAAAATGCTAAGGTCTTCTGGCCCTATGTTCCCTGTCAGTTCTCCTCTTTTAGTCCTCGGTCCTTTTAGTTCCAGAAAACCATTCTTTTGGTAACTTGTTTTAGTAAATAAATAAATACATTCAAAATAAGTTATTGAATCAGCGTGAACTGGTGGCAATCAACCCATGTGCATTTCTTTCCCATCTTACTTTGCAGTATGTTACCACCTAAATGAAAATCATTCTTGGTCCTACTCGTGTGTGGCACTTTTAGTTATTCTTGGCTTCCAGGCCAATCAAACTTTCTTTATCAAGATATTAATGTCCACACGTGTAACGAGAAAGAGAAAAACAACACCGCGATGTCATGCACGCCTCACCCTTCTAGTTGGCCAGCACTTTGCATGTTGTGACTTTTAGCTGTCTATGATGGTGCATCTAAAATTAAAAGCCCCAGGTGGCGAGCGCACCACACACATGGCTACTAGCTGTTTGGCGACTAAGATCCAAAGCTGTAAATGCTGTTCCAGCACCACTTACTCCCAACTTCCTCAACCTATGAAGAGCACGTGGCTCCCTCTTTCAGATCAATGGAGGCCTCTCCCATTACACACGAAGGACAGCTGGTATGGTATTCACACATACGATGCATGTCTGTGGTTTGTTTGCATCCACGTTCTCCTTTCTGCAGGGGCTTACACTGCATCGCATCGAGAAGCCAGAAGAAGGTGAGAAGCCTCTCCTAGAGACAAGTGCTCCCCTAGTGAAGGCAAACACGCGTTTTCATGTTCAGTCACAAAGGTGATCCGCGTCCTGTCCGCATGTTCAGGAGCCGAGGTGCAGCTCGGCTATTTGTTGTCAGTAAGAATTTGAGGCGGGAGCCACTTAGGCGTGTATACAACCCATGGAGGCTTCATTTGACCTCATTATCGGGCAATAAAGGAGGAACGCCGTGTGTTAAATATCCTCGAATCGCCTGCGTTCCACGTCAGATCGTCTGAGCCACACTTCAAACGGGGGGGAGCCTGCAAAGTGCTGGCGAGGACAGGGAAAGGGTTAACGTTTCTAGCCAGAAGGGGTTCTGCCAAAGACGGGAAAACAGAGCTGCGCACAGCCTCCTTTAAGAGCGGAGCCAGTGAAGAAAAAAGAGATTTATGCTTTTAATTAATGGCAATTAAACCGTGCCTGTTGGCCTGGCCTATGGCAATTGTTCCCTGCAAAAAGGAGGCCGAGCTGGTGACAAGCATTTGAATCCGCTAAGTTCTGTCAAGGGAGCTGACTCTGCAGGCATCAAAACCAAAGTAAATCAATAAAGGAATTAAACTTTTATAAATTGCATTTTGACAAGTATCAGATACCGTTAAGCTTTGATATTATGAATTCCTCCGAGGTGAGGCAAACAAGAAGGGCCGCAGTTAGAGATCCAAACAATCAAAGAGGCTTGTTAACATGCGCTGTCAAATGCATCAGTGCTATTAATTACTACAAATTAATGTGACTCGCTCTTCCTCTGGTGATTGGAATAATAATCAGCCGGGTGCGTTCCACCAACGCGCAGAACATATGCAGCGCTGCCAATAACAATAAGGCGGCGCAGACGTACGTCATGGCGGGGCCCGGGCACCGGGCGGCTGGTGCTGACGCTGCCGTGAAGGTTGCGACTTCCGCTGCCCTCCTCCACGCAGCCTCTCCGGCCGGGCCCGTGTTTACGGAGGCCTACGCGGCAAGTGTACAGAATTACTGAGATGAATGGGAGTCAATTAGCAGCCCAGTGCAGCACGGGAGTCCCACTGCCCTACATACTATTAAAATCCTTGTGTTAGTTTTAATTAGAGTTTATTACCTTCCAATGCGCCGTGAAATCACCGGCGTGAATTAAATGCGGAATATTTTCTGATAAATAATCATGGCCTGCTTCCTCGCTGAAGTGTACGCCTCCATCTGTTCCTTGTTGCATCTCGACCCTATTTTCCTTCATCTGTCCATGCTTCCTCCTTGTATTCTTTCTTTCTTCCTTCCTCTTCCCTTCTTATCTCCTCCCTCGCAAATCCCGCCTTTCTGGCTGCCGCGCTTTCTCCCTTCCCTTTCTCTATTTTAATGTTTTCGCCTTCTCTAATTTTGTTCAATACCCCTCTTTCCTCCACTTTAATCCTCTATTCACTCTCTCAACGCTTCATCTTTGCTCTTACACCCCCTTGCTCTCTACCTCACACCTTTCTCCTACCAGCCACTCCCCCCTTCCTCCACCTTCCCATCCTTTTCTTTTACCCCTCTTATTGCCTTATTTCTACTACTCCCTTTCCTCTCCTTTCTCCCTCTCATTTTGTTGCATTTCTCTTTCCCTTTTGTCCTCTTTTGCTTCACCCGTCACCCAGTCTTTTTCCACTTTGCATTTATCTTTTCTCTTCCTTCCTCCTTCTCGCCTAGCTTTGTAGGGCTTTTGCCCCTGTATCAGTAGACAGTAGTTGAAGGGAGCCCTACCACTACCAAACGTGAGACTGTGTGTACTCCATGTAGACCTGGCTGCTAGAAACTTAGGGGGGTCACATCCTATTGGTAATTGGGACCGCCCACCATAAGGGCGGTGGTCCCGTGGGGGGTATTAGGATGCGCCCGCCACTGTGGAGGGCGCATCCAGCATTTTTAGCATTGTGGCGGGCGGTGCTCTCAACACCGCCCGCCATGCTAAAAAAGCACGTATGTATTTGCATAAAGAAAGCTTCAGGCACCGCGCGGTGCCCGCCGCTTTGTTTATGGAAATGCAGGGGGTACCACAGGGAGCCCCCGTGTGCACCCCCCACCTCTACTTCACTTTGGGGGGCCCCCCATGGGGCCCCCAAAGTGAAGACTGCATGCCTTTCTGTGGCAGAGGCATCTAAAAAGCCCATGTTAATATGGCTGGCGGTGTCTATTAGACACCACGACCATATTGGACCTTATCCGCCCCAGTCGCAAAGCGACCGGGGCGGAAAAGCAGCGGACGGTCTTTCCGTTCGTCGCGGTCCCCCCTGCCATCATAATATGGCGGGGGGTCATTTAGGTGAGGATGGCGGGCTGATAGCCCCCGCCAAGCCGGCGGTGGCTACCGCCAGCCTGGCGGGGGCAATCCGCCCGCCATCCTAACTACCCCCTTGCTGTCAAATGGACGATTTGGCCCCTAAATCCTCATTGACTTTTTGGTATGGCTTGGTTGTTCAGTCAAAGCCTAGCTCGAGTGAGATGATGCAAAAGGCTGAGACAATACAGCCTAGCACAATCAAACCAATATATTTGGACGTCCAATCAGAAAGTGTGTGTAATAGGGAATAACTCTTTAACAAGTCACCGTTAAGAGAGCAGTACAAAAATGAGAGAAACGGGGAATTTGAAGATTCTCACATTAACTCTGAAATTAAGGATTCCAGAGCTATTCAATGAATACATTTAAAGTGAGATGAGTGGTTAAGCTGGCCCGTGGCTTCTGAGGTTTGTTTCGTAATATCAACGGTTACAGCATGAACAAATGCTGATATATGAAGTTTCAGGACCACGGAGAGTTCCCAGGCTGCCTTTTCTGCTGAAAAGTTTCAACAGGGGAATCTTCATGCAGCTAGAGGTGCATGGTGTGGGCGTGGCAGTAAGGACAGTACTGGGACTGCTATTCAATATATGAGTCATAGTTTTGAGCATCTTTATATTCTAGTATACAGATTACCCAAATCTCACGCACACAGCTCAAGTCAGTTTTCCGCTAGTTTTGCTTTTTGCAGCTGGATTTTTTTCCAGCACCTCTCCCACGCTTTCTTAACTTCTGCCCCGGGTCCGTGACCCTAACTCAGTTCACAGTTAGTTTTCGGTACTTCAGGAAACCAAAATTGGACCCTACCTTGGGACTAGATTACCTGAGCTGAGATTATTCTCTACAACTGGGATGGGCAGGGACCTTTTGCAAACTTTGAGGCCTAACATCTGTGTGCTGCACAGCAACGAGTGCAAGGTCACGTGGCACACCTGGATAAGCCTTGCCTTACCATTAAAAGCCAAGTAACCTTGGACACGATAATCACATTCAAGAAATTATTTAACTTCCAGAAAATAGTTTCTTCTCCCATCCCATAGCTGGATCTGGGTCTGCCAGGCCTGCAGTGTAGGATGTTTGCTGCATGTGGTCACTTGCAGTGAGATTTTCACTGTTCCTATTGGGTTTTTGTAGCCTGGCTTCGGACTGGGGGCTCATGAGAGCCAGTTTATAGCATGGGATTCTGAAAGTTACCTTGTCTGAGTACTAAGGGAACATGTCACTGTCAGAAACCCCCACATCTCATCACGCATTAAGAGGTGGTCGAGCTCTAGATCTGGATAGTGTAGGCTGCTGGACACTGCATAATTCAGCAGTCAGTGGAGGAACCCTTAAATTGTGGGGCCTAAGGGTCTAAAGTATGGCTTGGGGCACTCACCTTGAATCTGGATTAAGACAATGCTGAACACTATATGTGACGGAGGTTCCAGGCAAGTTTGAAAAGAGTGGTATTTGTTTAGACAATTGAACTTCACTTAGTGCAAGGGAGAGGGTTGGCCAGGCACCACCACTCTGGGAGCCATTCATTCCCAGGTCTTCTCTGTGTGGGAATCTCCTGTGAGTTTGATTTGTGTACTAACGCATGCATAGTAATGGTACGCGAAGAAATGCCTGCGTACTAATGGATGTTTCCCGTTTGATTTACCTGATGGCCTCTCCCTTCTGCAGAGGTCCAATATTTATTCATATTTAAGGGAAGCTCGACAAGGGCCTTCTCCCATCAGGTCAGGAGTAAACTTACTTTTGGTTTCTTGTCAACCATGAGAGCTGGCCAGTTTCCAGGCTTTCTGCAGGGCAGGCAAAATGATATAATTTGGCAAGAATAATTTGTGGAAGATAATTTCAAAGACAGACATCTGGTAGTCAATTATTTAATGCGTTTTTAATGGCGTTTCTGTTGCCCAGAGAGGGGGGGGGGGGGGGGGGGGGAGGGGAGGTGAGCAAAGTTGTGTATGAAGGTTAACTCTTCAATGTGGGTAAAACAACACTACAAAAAGCCAACCTTCGTACATCATTCACATTCCCGCCTTAGCCACACCCAGGTGAATATAATGACCCTGAAATGGGGTCTCCGTGGACATATTTCGTCCTTCAAACCCAACTACACCTCAAACTTCGTTAGTTCCATCTTTTATTCCACCTTCCCCCGTGTTTCCCAACCTCACTAAACTTTCTCTCCCTTCCTTCATAGCACCTTTCTCGCCTTCCTTTTTAATGATTGTTTTCCTTTAATTCTTCCCCACTCTACTTTCTCTCCACTTTTTAGTACTCTCTCTTCCACCCTTTCATCTAATTCTTACTTCCCTAGCTTGCTTGCTTCCACTCCTTTCTCCTGCCTTCTCTTACCTCTTACTTCCCTTCGTTCTTTCCTCACCCTTCTATGCACCTTCGTTTCTCTCCTTACACTCTGCCCACTCTATACTCTTCCTTTCCTTCTCCCCCTCACGTTTGAGCTTTTCTGTCCTCTTCTGCCTCCCCCTCCCCATATTTCATTCCTCCCCTTCTACATTTTGTTTGCTGCTTTCCTTCTCTACTAACCTCCTTTCTCCCTCCCTCGTGCCATTCCTTTATTCTTTTTTCTAATTCATTGCTTCTGTTGTTTCTTCGTCATTGATTTCCCATCTCTCTTCTTTCCTGATTCGTAGTCACTACTTTCTCGTATCTCTTACTTCATTAATCGCACCACACCGCCCCTACTTCGCCCTCCCTCCCTTCCTTTCGTCCTCCACTTCTCTCCTTTTCCTCGATTTTTCTCCCAACTTTTTTCCATGTTTTACCTTCCTTCCCCCTTTGTTCTCCCTTATTTACCAACCTCATTCCCATCTCCTCCCAGACTCCAACTCCTTTATTCGTTCCTCCCTCATTTCCGTGTCTTCCTCTTATTTGTCTTATTCCCTTCCATTCCAATGCCCTCTCCTCATCATCCCTGGATCATTCTATTATCTCTTCCACTAAATCGGCCCAGCTACAGACGAATAAAGGACTTTCCTCGGGCCCCTCACAATTGGTTCCAGTGAAGAAGCGTTTCTCAGGATCTTTCTAGATTTACGTCTTCTAAACAAACTCTGTTCCGGCTGAAGATTTCTCTCTCGGTATTTGCGCTCTCTCAGCGGCGGTCAACGGCTGACGGTAGTTTTACCGCCCTCCTTCGGGTGGAAGGCGCTGTGTAGAGCACTGTTTCTGGGGTCTGGTGGCTCCTGCCAGGGTACACCTGGTCTCTCGAGCCAAGCCAGTAAAGAGCGTGGCAGGCGCTGAAACCTGCGAACTGACACGAGCGTAAATAAAAAGACGCGTTTCCCCACTCTTAAAGCGGTGTAAATACGTTTTAATTTGACCGAGCAAATTGAAACCACGAGAACATGTTTAGGTTCCTTAAACTGCGGAGACGATCAAGCATAACACTTTTGACTTCTTTTTTTTTTAGTAACAACTTTACGTTGAAGCCATTTCCACAAATACAATAACTGCATGCGATTGTCTATTTTGCAGAGGTGTTTATTTTTCACCGTTTTTTACCATCTTCTTTTTCGACTGTAACATAAAATTAGACTAATCCATATATATATATATATATATATATATATATAGAGAGAGAGAGAGAGAAAGAAAAATAGAGAGAGCGAGAGACAGAGAGAGACAGAGAAGGAGAGGGGGAAATGCACCTTTTACCTGTGCTTCTTTTTAAATACACAAACATGAGCAAATATACGCTTTGTAATAAAATGAGAAAGGGAACACAAATACCTAAAGGTATGATTTTTAAAAAAAATCAACAATAGGAACGTTTGAACAGAAACTAACATTGCACATAGATAGGAGAAAGTCACGGGCAGGAGTGAGTCCCTTAAATCTGTGCAACTAGCTAGGTTTTAACGTGCTGACTTTAAAGCAAAAGCTGTGATGTACCGATCACAAATGATACGTTGTAACAGAAAATCTCGTCTTTGAACGAGAAAGTGCGCCACCAAGTGGTCGGAGCTAAAATGCCGCCTTCAGATAAATCAGCCGCTTGTGCCGAATTTCTTCATGCAAGAATTGGGATTCAACATGTAATTGAATAACGCGAATCGTGTATTTAACTGACAATATGTATTTCGTCGCGAATGCGTTCGTGCAAACCCTTACAATATAGTTAAACGGACTCCCTGGGTATGCCATTTTAAGACAGCACTGTGATACCCACGTCACACACATTGATGGTCTCGCGAATTATAAAATAGCACCGGGTTCACAGACCTACCTCGCGTCCTTCTAATCAATGTAAAACACACGTAGAATTCCACCTACTCTTCAGCAATAAACGATATAAATAAATGTAGAAACGCGTTTTCATTGATGGAATGCTACATCATTTTTAACAGTCTAACGTCACACCACATCTGGTGTCTGTTCTTCATTCCTGACACCGCTTTGAAACCCAGTCTGCTGTTCATGGCCCTCAGTAAATGTGCGGACGACCCCAGCGGGTAGTACTGACGACCGCTGCACCAGGGATGTAAAAACGACACTCGGCTCACCAACACGCCAACAATTTGCTGTCTTTAATTTCCAAGACGCGATAAAAAAAAATCAGAAAACGCGAAAATAAAACTCGGTAATGCTGTATAATTCCCCCTCTGGCTAGTTTGGAACATACAGCTAGTAAACACGCTTTCTGGCCATGAAATCACACATTTGAATCACGCCCTGTGGTACCCAATGTTTACATACCTCAATAGGTTGCACTGTGTTACGAGGTTTGTGTGTGGCAGCCAACCCTCATCTTTTATTGCATACTGCAGGCTTTCAAGTTACAACTTCACATGCTTGCCATTGCATTAAGTAGATTTGGAGGTACAAGTCTGAGCTCTGTAGGTACAACGATGGTTGACAATAAATATTAAAGGAACTAGCAATGAAAAATCCCATAGGTTTGACCTAATGTTCTAATGCATGGAAAGACAGGAATACGCAAATACTGTGTGCACATGTTATCACATTAATGCCAGACCTAGTTAAGGAATGACCACGTGTTGCTGCTGTATATAGCATAAAATAAGTCAAGAAACGGAATATTCCATACTAAACAATGTTAATTTAAATATTGACTAAGCAAAGTCGATGAAAACAGTTTGCTCTCTGCACGCAGGATCCGTTTGCTGCATCAAACACACTTTTATAACCTATATTCACTCTACTTCTGACTTCCTTCCGTGTAGGCATGCCTCCAACACTGGGTAGCAACTGATCACCACTGCCAAGCTAAGCGCAAGCAAAGCCCAGAGTCATTGCTGGTACACAAATGGAACCATCTGCCAGTCATTACCGATCTTACATGTGACCTAAGAGTCATTTTCGAAACAGTACATTTTTACTGACAATATGCCAGGGCAGTGCATTAACTTTGTAGGCATCGTCTTCTACTTGATGAACAAAAAAACATATTAAGAAAACTAAACTGGCCTAGTGATCATTGCACAAAGAACGGCGGGCATGCAAATGTTTAGCCCAGTCCTGCTTATTCTTTGTCCTTTCTCCCTCCTCTTCTCAGTAAGGATTACAGTCCCACTCTGTTTTAGGGTCTACTCTGACATAGTATCAAAGTAAGAAGACACGTCGTCTGTCACCAGAGAGGTCACCGTTTAGTTTGCTGTTCATCTGCTAAGGATGACTCCAAGAGAGTGGTGGTGATGGGGAGACTGGAAAAAGATAAGACTTGGGCTGAACTTTAGATTCCTATAGCCGTTCCGTGCAGCTCTGGGACACCCGCCATCTCTGTAGGCCTGGGCGTAGAACTACGCTACGCTCGCGTAGTTTGCGCAACTACGCGCTATGTGATTTGCATGTAGCACAGTGCAAAATCGCGTAGCGGGCATTTTTTTCTTGCTTGCGGTCCTCAACGCCAATTTGGCGACCGCGAGCGAGCAAAATAACATCCTGGCAAGACTTTTTCCTCATTAGCGATCAGCAACATCAAGTTGCCAATCACGAGCGTGGAAAATAAACCTCCCGGCAAGATTCTCAAAGCGGAGAGGTCAGGTTTCTCATTGCGAGTGGTCGCGTATGCTCGCGACTGCCTGCAATGAGAAACTACCAGTACGCATTGAGAAACTGCAGCTTGGGTACAAATCTACTCAAGCAGAAGAAAACGACCGTGCACTGTGCAAGATGCGGTTTGCACTGATTGCACAGTGGGAACAAGCATCCGGCACTGTGCAATCAGTGCGAACAGCATTTTGCACAGTGCACTACGCAGTTCGCGTAGCTATGCGTAGCTCGCATAGTGTGAAGTGCACTTCGCATAATTACACTTAGCGCTACTACGCAAACTACGCCCAGGGTTACATCTCTGGTAATTTGTTCTCGTGAGAATAAAGATGTTTTTTGTTTCATGTTCTAGCAATATTCAAAGCTTTTCTGATTATTTTCTGAGTGCTATCGATTTTGCTAAGACAAGGAGTGCTCTGTTAACATTAGGTGATATTTGATTTGAGGCACACTAAAATGGTCCTTGATGTTGTGATTCCAGCAGTGACGACTGGCAGTGAGCAGTGATCAAACACAACATCAGAGTAGGAATTGCGGCCTATGTAGTGGGGGTTATCTGTTGCTGATGTGAAGTGCGGGAGAGTGAGATGTTGAGCATGAGAAAACGTGTAACACAAACAAAAAAAAAGCTGGCTGTTGTGAAAAAACCTAAATAACTGGTTTGTGTTTAGAAAGTGCGTGTGACAGAAATAATTGATTATGAAAAAAGTGTGATGTTTTAAATCACTTTTCAGCTGTAATATAGTTCCTCTCGCATTGCAATAGAAACAGTATCTAGGAGGTGGAATGATACACCAAACACCCATCTAAAGCACACTGTATTTGGATATATATTAGTGATAAGACTTCTCTCGGACATCTGCACTTTGAAGTTAGACAGACACAGCAGACCTAAAAAGGTTCGCACAAGCAGGAATGAAGTATTGAAACACAATGTCATCCATTCCATGATTCTGACATTGTTTATATAATTGTAACATGTTTTATTTACTATTTACATTTATTTTTAGATGAACGCCCAATGTAATAGCAGCATTAGAAATCATAAAACATTGGACAGGAAGAGTTATGTGGAAATGCTGAACTTACAAAACGTTGCTGCTTGTTGGTGATAGCTTACAGTTGCCAACACTGAAATATAATGCCCAATTTTTATTGGTACTTTGCTACTTTTAACTATCCCAGTCATTATCTCATGAGGTCGAGACCACTTCCAAAAATGTATATCCCCACTCTTTCTTACGCTCCTCCCACATTCATTATGTATCCTCATTTGTGTCTGCAATCTCCTTTCAGTCCAATTTCATCTTATGTTGTACCCTTTCTTTCCTGTCCCTTCCTGCATTTCTGCCAGAGCCAGCACCTACCACTTCCATCAAAGAAATCTGCAGGAAATTGGCATATCTTTACATTCAGTGTTCAACCATGAAAAGGCACGTTTTTAATTTTCTTTAATTTCTTCATCAGAAATGTGTTTTTTACAATGGTAAACCCGTCTTCTACTTCACTAAAAGTTTGGGGGTGTTGGGCACCCCTTTCCCGCCCCATAAGAGATTATATACACCAGATTTTTGCAGGCACAAATCTCAGACCATTTCCAGGGTAGGAAAGGATTAAAAAAGGAGTTTGTGAATATCCAGAAAATCAAGTTGAAAAGCGTTTACAAATTCTCAAGACAAATTATGCATTGTTTGCCCTCTACCCTCTCCTTGCATGGGCTTTAATACTGTATGATGGTACACTCCAGACACCCAAATAATATAATCCAAGCTCCCCTGGAGACTGAAGAGATGGAGAATGAGAGTGCACAATACACATGTTTCTTATAAGACATTTTGAAAATATTGTGAATTTATTTGGATCAGACCCCAGTGATGTGGTCCCTGGGGCCAAACAGAGCCTCTGGGAAAGGGGCTCTACCGCAGTGTTTAATTTGTTAAAAAAATAAAATAAGTGTCAGGGCCCTCGTCAGGATGCCACAGCAGTTTGCACCACACATTGACACTCTACTTACACAACTACTACCCAACACACTGAAGTGTGATCATTCAGACTGTTTAAAGCTGCCAAAGCATTAAGCATGATTTGGGTGGCAATTTATTGTCTTTAATGTATATTGAATTAGAAAACAATAGTTGTACTGCCCATCTTTAAATTACACAAACAGCACCACCACATGGCAGCTGTCATAAGTGCAGGTTCAGGCAATTAAGTGCAGGTCCTAAGCACCAGAAACCACTGACTCAAATTAAGCACTGCTCTACCCCATCCCCCCTTTGCCCAAACCAAATGAATTGGCAGGGGAACTGTTAGACTTGGCATCCTTAGCTGGCTTAAATGCTATGGGCACATTGCCACTGCCAATCAGTGTCAAAGTGCAAGTGCTATGCAAAGGAAGCTGAGCTGTTCCTAAAACTAAGGAATGTACGTGTCGCGTTGGTGTTTGTGGATGTTGTAGGGTCTCGTGTGTCCTACAGTTGGGCATCCATTTTGTTGGATGTAATGCCCTCACACACCCTTGCAGGTGTCATGCTTCATCATCTCGGCTGCTCCTCGTTGGGTCGGCGGTGCAATACCCAACGGGCGACACCTCAAAGAGGGGCACTTTGGCGGAGATCTTTTATCCAACTGCCATCAGGTGAGGGAGGGTGTGGGGCCAGAAAAGCGTAGATGTGGTATATGAGTTAAAATAAAGCTAGGGGTACCAGGCTCCAGTTTATTCTGGGGGTCCCCTGCTCTAATTAAAAACAAATTACTAACCGGTACTCGCTGGAATATTAGGTTTCCTATTCCGAGTCTCAGTTTAGTGTGTGCTCTGATCGGTCGACATGTTTCTCGCTTGTGTACAATGACTAGCGATTCTTCAGGACCTGAATAAAGAGATTATCTTAAAGGAGCAACTGTCTACGTCGGTGTGATCTACCTGAGTATCTAGTGTTAGAAATATGAACAATTATATTGTCTACAAGGAAAAATGCTCTGTGTGCTATACCTGTGTTGCGCTTCTATAGGGACAAGATGGAAAAATTGAGTTAAGGCTCTCTGAACTCAGAATATATTAGCGCACCTTTTAGTAAAGGTGTTTTTTAAATTCTGTGTTTTAAAATACCACTTTTAGAAAGTTGGCATTTCTTACTTTACTATTCTGTGTGCCTCTGGCTCTTTGTGTATTCAGTGTCTGGTGTTTGAGTGACAAGAGCAACTGGGATGTGCATTCACTCTTAGACAGTCACTGGGGGTGTTGAGGTATGTCCAGGCTTGCCTGGGTGACTCATCGCAGGGCTAAATAGACCTGAACTGTATTTAGAGTGGTGGGAGGAGTTTCACTTACACCTGAATAGGCTGTCTCCTTTTTCACAATGCTGTCTCCACCCCCTGTGGCCATGCTGCATAACGGAGAGTAGGACTGGTTTGGACTGGGTTCAGAGACCCTTACTGCAACAAGAAGAATTACAAAATGGGGTATAATAATACTCCTAAAACACCAGGACTTTAGATTACTTCAATGAACAAGAGGACCCTGCCAAGAAGAGCAGTGGAAGGACTGTGTGGGGAGCGTTGCCTTTTCTGAGTGAGGAGTGTGTTGGCCTTCAGTTGCTGCTTCTATTTGGTAAAGAAAAAGGACTGACTCTTTTTGCCCTGCTGTGGTAACCTGCCTGAGAAACAAATCTCCAAGGGCCTATGTGTGCTGGTCTCCTGTTCTAGAAGACTCAGGGACATCAAAGTCTTCCTTCTGGTGTTTTCACTTCATTTGGAAGTTCCTTATACTTTCATTTTGCTGAGAGCATTTGTCTACTTTCACTTTGCTGTGATTGTCCTTGGGCTTTTACTTTGTTGACCATTTTCTGGTTCTGCTGCTGAGGGAAAGTCCCTGGTGCTGCTCAGTTGGAAGTAGCCTTATTGTTGGGCCTATCCCCTTCCCATCCCATCGTGCACACCACCGATGTACCACCAGCTGTGCTGTGTGGCGAGGTCCAGAGGCGAGGAAAAGACAACGTAGTACGGACGAGGCTGCTCAGCAGTAAGACCAGCACGAGGAAGTCTGCAGCGTTGCTTGGCAACCGGTGTAGCTGACCGGAGTTCCCGGCATTTTACCCAGGAACAGCCCCAGAGGCCACAGAGGTTGCAGCATTATCGGCACCCACACAGAGGAGCCCCGCCCTTACTGCACCATCTGCAAGAGGCCTTCATGCAATGCACCGGTACAGGAGCAGCACCTCATGCCTCCGGCCTGCGCAAATTCATTGGGGCAATTTTTCCTGGGCCGCAGTTACTGTGGTGAATGGGCCAGTGGCCTGATTGCCTGCCACAATAACCCCGCACTGGAATGGTGCTGATCCCAACACAACACTCCTGGGTGGTTTCCACTCTACCTGTATCGGTCCCAAAGGAGATTATTGGCTATTTCTCCCTTTCCCTTATGTGAGCAGAGAACCAGCGCCCTGTTTGCGTGGCCTAAAAATAACACTTACATCTTTACCAGGTGATTAATGTGTAACAGTGCACGCATTGGATATGCTGTTATTTCTGCATGATTAACCAAGCTCATTTATGCACAAAGTTGTGTGTTTGACGTGAACATAAGAACCTTTCATTTAGTTGACACGCATTTTATGCTTATGACAGTTGCCTAGTTGGCAGAGGGGTCCATATGGTTCATGACTTAAGTACTGTGATGTTTTTTACCTATAATAACTAAGTGATTGTGGTCTAATGTGTTTTACCTATAGTAACCAAGTGATTGTGGTCTAATGTGCTTTGCCTACAATATAGAGGATATTTTTGCATAACCTTGTGCGGTGTCTCTTTTGTGGTGTGCCCAGTGTCTCACTGGTGTGTGTGTGTTGCGCAAATGCTTTACACATTGCCTCTGGGATAAGCCTGACTGCTCTGCCAAGCTACAAAGAGGGTGAGCAGGGGTTATCTCGGGTGCATAACTCCCTTACCCTGACTAGAGTGGTGTGTTCTTCCTGGGTAATAAACAGTTTTAATGATATTTGTCATAATAAATCAAGTGACATTTTCAAACGGTAATAAGATGCTACTTGGTTGTGATATCGCAGTGCTGGTGACTAATAGGTGAGGAAAGGTGCAGCAATATATACAGTGCTCATAACAATCCAAAAAGGTCTCAACCAACAGGACCCTTCTTGTACAAGGAGAAACTGAGAGTTCATATTAAATCTAGGTATTGAGGTTGTCCTTCCCTAGACGAATCAGTGGTCAAGACATAAGAGTTGAGGTGTCTCTTATGCAGGACAGATGTAGCAACCTAAAAAGAGAGTTAGGAATTGTAATAATATAATAATAGAAAGAGATTCCTCAAGACAGAGAATACTAAAAAATGGGCAACTGCTCAGATTAAAAAGACACAGCAGTCTGATAGAAAATTGGAATGTTGGGAAGGGAGAAATTGTGGCATGCTTCAAACAGCGGGGGTACTCCAACACCACATTTGAGACAGCCCTAGCCAAGGTCCGATTGAAGAATAGGAAATCCATCCTTTTCCATGATGAAACTAGGAAGGAGAGAAAACACTGCATAAGGATGATCACAACTTGGGGCTCGATTACAATGTCAGGCGACCGGAGTCCCTCCAACATCGTATGGGAACTGGAACCCAAGGACCTCCTGTCGTCGGTTCCAGCCCATCGGTCACAATCCTATACTTTACAATGGGAGCATGCATCCAAACGGAATACATGCTCTCATTGTAAAGAGCAGAGGTGCAGTTAATCCCTGCACCCCATGCAGGCACCTCTAGGGGCCTGCCATTGGTGCAGGGATCAAAAGGGAGGCACCATAGGTGCCCCCTATGCTGACATTCAGCAGCCTTGCACCCATGTGGGCCCTATTGGTGGCCCCCAAAGACAGATTCCTAAAGCCTTTCTGTGTTGGAAAGGCCGGCACAGAAAGGCTGTGGGAATCTGCCATTGTAAGCCCTCTGCCGGAAAGATACAGCCAATGGATTACTGAAGGCTATCTGAATGGTGGATGGGGTCTCTGGGCCCGTCGGAGGCCATTCGGAAATCTGATTCGGATTCCCTTCTGACCGGCCCATCAAAATGGGTCAGTCTGAAAGGAATCCGACCAGCCGAATACGATGCATTCTGAAGGGCTCCAACCGATAGTCGTAGCCGTTCCAGCCCACACCATAGTTGGGCTCTTACAGAGAAAAGGAAGGGACCATTAGGAGAATACTCCATTGACACTGACACCTGATTAAGGGAGATTTGGTAGTGGGATCTTCCATATCCAGGACACCCATAATAACATTCAGGAGAGCCCCATCCATGCGTGATGTGCTGGTATTCAGTAGCCCTGAGGTGAAAAGCCCAAGAAAGTTGTTAAGAAAGAAAAATGGGTTCTATAAATGTCAAACGTAAACAGCATGCACACGAGTAGTGAACACCAGAGCATGCACAACACCATTCAAAACCAAATTTGCGGTGTGTGTGCTATCATGCAAATGCAGCATGTCATATGTTTGGAGCACAGTCCTGCAGGTAATACTGTAGGATACTCTAACACTTAAGAGCAGTGAAAAATAAGTATTGGTCTTACCCAGTAGGATACATATCCATGATGTATGTTAGAACTGGGGGTCTCTAGTTGGCAGAGGTAGGTACCACAGTCCAAATAGGGACCCTTGCTTCTAGTCAGGGTAAGGAGGAAACCCGCTGAGATAACCCCTGCTCACCGTCTAGGTAGCTTGGCACGAGCAGTCAAGGCTAATCAGAAGGCAATGTGTAAAGTATTTGTACCAACACTCACAGTAACACAGTGAAAACAACACAAACTGACTCCACAACAGTTTAGAAAAATAAAGGTATTTAATCTAAACTACACGAGACCAAAACAACAAAAATCCTACATACACAGTTCAAGAATATGGTTGCAAAAGAGTTCTTAAGGTTGTGATAAAATAATCCACAGTTGCGTGAAAAGTTCACAGTTGCGACACGTTTAGCCAACAGTACCATTCGATGCGACAAAGTTCCAAAAGCAGAAGCTAGTGCGGTGGAAAACAAGCGAGGCTTTGCTCCTGAGACTTTGGTGAGGCGATGCGACAACCCCGCTGCGGCAGCAGGCGTGTTGCGACGAATCCGGTCTGTATGAGGAGGAAGGCCACTTGTATGGATTCCGGTGCGTAAGTTCCGTAGGAAGTTTGTTCTCGCAAAGGCACGATGTGACGATCTTGTAGGGGCTGTGACAATCTCCAGGGTGACGATGCGCGATCCAGCGGCGATCTCTCTCTCGCATCTCCTCGATGCGATGGTTCTGCGACGATGTTCGCAGTGACGTGATGCGGTCCGCAAGCAAGCGGTGCGGCGATCTCACCCAGCGACGACAGGCTCTGCGACGACACTCGCAGCGATGATAGTCTTCCCGCACCGGTCTGGTGCACCCCACAAATGAAGGATGCAATGGTTCTGGCAGCGGCAACAGGCGCTGCGACGATCTCGGCCTTCGTAGCGGCGGGAATTTCCTCGCACTGTCGGGGATGCGCTCTGCAGCGAGCGATGCGATAACTTTTCTGTAGCAAAGTTTTTACATCTTGGTTTCCAGCTTCCCAGCACAGGTACATCTTCCAGAGGCACCACACATGGGCCACACACTCCAGGAAGGACATAACTCTCTCAGTAGAGCTCAGGGGAAGCTGGGGGGTGAAGTCCTTTTGTTCCTGGGACTTCAAAACAGGAAGCCAACTCTTCTCAGGCCCTTGGAGATTCCTTCAAGCAAGGGGACACAGCACAAAGCAAAGTCCTTCCCCTCTCCTTGGCAGCAAAGCAACAGCAGGGCAATCCAGCAGAGCAACAGCTGTACAATCTTCCTTCTTCAGTTTCAGCTTTCTCCTTGGCAGAGGTTCCTTCTTGATTCCAGGATGATCTAATTTTCTGTAGTCAGGGGTCCTATACTTATACTCCTAAAAGTATTTGTTCCCTTTGTGCAGGAGGGCTCTGAGCCCGGTCTGAACCAGTTCTGGGTGTTCCCTGAGCACTTTGTTTTCCTGGCTTCTCCTTCCCTTTCAGAGTGAGGGCCAGGGTCGTCAGCCGCCCAGCACGAGTTGGAGCCAGCATTGTAGATGGCAGGCACAGCCCTATTCAGGCCCAGGTGCTATCTCCTCCCACCACTCAAGTTGCAAATGCAGTCATTCAGCCTAGGGCTGACTCAGCCAGCCTCCTGGGGAATCTCCAGCCCCTGTCACTCTCAAACCAGACAGTCAATACACAAACAGACCAAGGCACACAGAAAGGGCAGACAAGAGGTCAGCAACTTTCTAAAAATGGTATTCTCAAACACAGGATTTAAAAACAACCTTTCCTTAAAGGTGTGTTATTAAATTCTGAGTTCAGGAATACTAGACTTTTATGTCCTATCTTGTGCTGGTAGCCACTGTAGCCAGCATCCCCCATGATAGCCTATGGAGCAAGATAGCCTTGAAGCAGTGAAAAACGGAAATGGCTGTAATTCACTATCAGAGCATGTCACCTGCACAAGTACATGCCCTACCTTTCACATACACTGCACCCTGCCCAAGGGGGTACCTTGGGCCTTCCATAGGGGTGACCAATGTGCACAAAAGGGAAGGGTTAGGCCTGGTCAGTGAGGACACTGACCAGGAGGACATGGCAGTTCACAGACTGCACACAGGCACTGTGGTGGCACGTCTGAGACACCATTTTGGGGCTACTCCTGTGGGTGACACAATCAGTGCTGCAAGCCCACTAGTAACATTTGTCATCACCAGCCCTGGCACACCCCATGCACTTTACTAGGGACTTCTTGGTGATACAAATATGCCAATCATGTATATCCAATCATATAACAATTTACACAGGGAGCACTTACACTCTGACACTGATCAGCAGTGTGCAGAGTGTCCAAAGCATCTAAACCAGCAAAAACGAAATCCAGCACAGCATCAAAAATACAGGAGGTAGAGGTAAAAAAAGACAGAGGAAACCACAGCAAAGATGCCAGGTCTAACAATTTACATGACAATGATGCAGAATTTCTATCACATTTTTTGGTAGATGCCATTCTGAACTCCATGAGAGGAGGTAACCAAGAAAGGAGGCTGAGAAACCTGGAAAGTAGATACATTGTCAATATGAACACTATATTGCCAAATGGTTTGAACATAGAGGAGGAGTTATATTCATTGTTATGAAGTAGAAGCGATTAGGCATCTCTGATCGATTTCCAAATCACCTACCAAACCTAAATGAGAAAGAGCACAACCCTAGAATAGGGTCATGGAACAACCCCATTCAGGTATATAACACTAGCAGAAACCATCTCACAAAACATACACCAATAAAACCTCAACAATAGGAGGCAGGACCAAGCTTTTTTGAAAGTGAGGGGCAGCATCCATGCTGCCAAGTCACATGTTAGGCTGCCAAACAACAATTAACAGTGATGGGATATGGGATATTGATGTTAGGAATAGAAGAGGGAGGTAGAAAAAGGAAAAGGGAGAACAAATCTATTCAAACAGGGATGTATCAACATAGTTGGACAGTGTTGCCAACTAAAAAAGCCAAGCTTAGGCTTTAGAAATAATCGGTCCAGCCGCATACTGGCAGATAGATAAAATTAGTCAAAACAAAAGTTTTTTTCTTCCCATCATCGGGTCTTTCCTTTCTATCTTCCTACGTTCTTCTGTCTTCTTTTTTCTTTTTTTTCCTTTTTATCCTTGGTCTTCTCCTTTGTGTCTATTTCGTATATCATTTATCTCCTATTTTGTATACATCTCTTTTTCTGGCAGTCACAATCATTTCTTTTTTCTATGTCCATTGAGGCCTCCCTCAACTTCTAATCTTTAAATGATAAGAGATCTTTGAATTCATCTGATAAGATCATAAGATATCTTTGAATTCATCAGATATCTTTTGAGGCGTTCCAGTAAGTCATGCATTTAGATAGAAGCTAAGGGCTCCTCGGAGATGGAAGCATCAGAAATATGGATTGCAGCATTAAATGTATATATAATGAATGTACAGGAATATCTTTAACCGTGCAGGCAATATAATCAATATCATACATTGTTGAAAGTTAAAATATGCTAATGCAGCTTTTTTGTAAAAATTGTAAAAATTTATCAAGTAATATTATGAAGGAACATGTGTCAGTATCAAGGTAGCCAAAAATGTTAAGTTTTTCTCTGTTAAGAAAAATGTGACTGTATTTAAAGGACAGGCAAAGCGCAGCGCATTATGTGAACAAGATAACGGCTAAGACCGAAACGCTTATTTGCAGAGAAGCAAAAAATGTACAATTCAAGATCGTCGGTGTCTGCGCCCGGTCCCTTGGGGGGTGTGAGGAGTGAAAACAGGAGGCAAATATATATATATATATATGAATATATATTATTTCCTGGGTGACTTAGTTTTTCGTCGGGGCTTGGCGCCTCTTTTAGCGGTGCGATTTCCACAGCAGAGCCCAGCCGTAAAATATTCTTCTACTCTCCCAAAGAAGAAAGGATTCGCACTCACGGGCACTTTCCCAGTATTTTCCTTATTTTCAATGATGAATGCACAACCAACGCGTTTCAGTGTCTGCTGACACCTTGATCACAGTCGGAGGTCATTACTCTTTTTTTCACATATATACATTTTTGAAAATGTACATTAAGAAAAGGTTATTTGTTTGATAAGTTTGTGTTGGGTCTATGGAGTTTTAATGCCCAAATTAAATGTAGTATGACCAAAAAGAGAGGGGTTTGGGAGTGTAATGAAAAAGAACTTGTTATAATGAAATAAGTTGTTTTAAACTACATATACCAGAATCCCACCTGTGAGGAAACAGGAAGTCATGTGACCAAAAGTTAAAAGATTTCAAAAATGTATATATGTGAAAAAAAGAGTAATGACCTCCGACCGTGATCAAGGTGTCAGCAGACACTGAAACGCGTTGGTTGTGCATTCATCATTGAAAATAAAGAAAATACTTGGAAAGTGCCCGTGAGTGCAAATCCTTTCTTCTTTGGGAGAGTAGAAGAATATTTTACGGCTGGGCTCTGCCGTGGAAATCACACAGCTAAAAGAGGCACCAAACCCCGACAAAAACCGAGTCACCCAGGAAATAATTTACTTTAGTCGTAGCGGCGAACACCGGTTAAATTGGAAATGGAAAACTGAAGCTGAGTGGAGTGCACGTTTTTCGTAACCGTCAGGGAGAAGAAAAGCTGCCGAATCCACCGGCAGGTAAGAAGCAGCACTCAAATTGCACTTTTGCATGCCGGTTTCTGTTTGTGTAAAAAGTTATAGTAACACCCGTAGAGTAAGGCCACTGTATCAGCACTGTCTGGAAGGCATTAAAAAACGGGTTGTTGGACATAACGGCAAAGCACTTTCCCTGGAGTCAGAAACACAAAGACTCGAGCAAATAAACGGACATATTGAAATAACTTGCATAATGGAGAAACGAGAAGCTAGGAGAAATGCGCTGGCAGAAAGCTTTTGTAATCCAAAATTAAGCGAAAACCAGGCAGCAGGAAGCACACAAAGCTCAAAGAAATCAGACACAAAAACACAACTAAGGAATTGGGAAAAATTATCACGAAAAGAAAGTAACAAATGGTGGGAGATTTTGGCTTTAAAGAAATACCTGGAGGTGAATCGAATCCCAAGGGGCTTAAGAATAACATTAATGCTGAGTCATCAAGACACGAGTAATGAACTCCTAAATGAGTGGGGTGAGTTCATTTTAAATACATCTAGAGGATTAATGGAAATATTGGTGAAACATTTGGAGATAGCCCTAAGTAAAATCAAAGACCAACTAAAAACCCTGAAAACAGAAATCGATTCGCTGACCTTAAACACGGAAATGCTAAAATTAAAGGAAGACATGGAAAAACAACTAGAAATACATGCAGACAATGTGCAGGAGAGGAAACAAACAAAATTCCTGAGAGACTAACGGGATTACATGGAAGGACGACTTTTCACCTTCTCCAGAAAGTATGATAATTTAAAGCAACGGGACCAACAAGAAAGCGACTCCAACGCCTCCACCAGTGCCTCATCACTCGTATCAGTGGGGAGAGGCGATGATTTGGTAGACACAGAAGACGCCAGACAAAAGAGGTGTTTTTTAGTGCATATGCGGCTGGTGCTCGAACAATGCCAATGGGAACAAAATATGAGCAGCAAGCCACAACAATACAGAGGAAGAGGCAGAAACAGGGGGAGAGGTCGCGGAGTAAACAGACAAGGAGAGGGAGAAGACAAAGGATCCCAAGAAAAAGTTGAAACACAGACGCGAAGCATGAAACTGAAATAATCCTAGAAGACGTCACCGAAGAAAAGGACCCAGAGGATTTGAATGTGATAAACCTCTCAAGAAGGGAAATAACAGAAACAGAAAAAACTCTCCTGCAACGTGGTCTGAACTTTTGCTCAAAGAGCAACATGGATATAGCTCAGACCAGAATAGACCTGTACAAATACATAAGGAAAATAAAACTAGCCAAAGTATTCAAAGAAAATGATCGAATGCGTCGGTATGCAGAAAAAACAAAAAAAACAACAGAACAAGTCATTGGACCCACAGTAGGGGAAACATCTACATATTTAACTTTGTTAAATCTAGACACACCGAATGAAGAAGATCATATCAAGTTGTAAACAGTACAAGAACAACTAGGCTCGGATCTTAGTTGTCTGAAAAATAAATCCCGTTTTTTGCCACACCTCCCACCAGGTAACAAAATCGAAATGTTTAGCGAAAATGTGATTCATGATCTGTATAAAATTAATTTACAAAAGACAATGGTCCCTATATGTGGACAGGATAGCAAAAAATAATAATCATACACCTAATAAGTAGTATGTTTCTTTGTCCAGCCGGAGAAGAATTTTATTTTAAATGATCAAGTTCAAAGAGGGAGTGTTAAGACCAAGATATCAAGTGGGCACAGCCGTGACCCACAACATTTAAGACAAAACAACAAAGAAATGGCCAAAAAGGCAAAGCGAAAATCTGTCTGTATACTATTGTTCAGTGCTACAGACTCAATCTCTTAAACATAACCATACCATTGTATCAAACAATATAGCATTCATCATATTGCATATGGGTTTTTTTATCGACGACGTTTCGATGCCTTTTTAAATTATGACATCATCATCAGGACAAGAATTATCAGCATTATTGTTTTGTTCAACAATTATTAACACAATGCCTATTATCGCATTACTTTACATGAAGGAAATGGGAGGCAAGGGGAAAGGAAAAACAGAAATTGTATATAAGTATCAGCATGTAGTGAACAATTTTAAAAACATAGGTGACTTGAGAATTGCGGCGAGTGAAAAACCATGCATGAAGCTGAGTGGAGTCGATAAGCGGCGAGTGAAGGGGATGGTGGTATATGTGAGTTCCAGGTCTCTATTAAGATCAATAGCAGGTGAGAGTGGAAAATACTAGTCACGATTACCCGATCATTCCGGTGATGAAAAGGCTAAGTCGTGAATGGCATGCAAAATTACTGTGGCTAAGTTCATAGATGTGTCAATAATCGCAGGCGATGGTATATCGTGAATGGCGTGAAACAGTTATTGTGGCTAAGTCATTGCTGTGGCAATAATCGCGGGCGGTGGCAGGAGAAGGAACCGAGTAACCTACATGTCAGTTTACTCGCTGGTTGCCTCGTTCTGGGTTACTGATGAGAAACCGTGGGGCTATTGGCATTCTGAGGAAAGAAAAATGTGATGTTAACGGTACCGGTCTTTTAATAAAGGCGGGGTGCCGGATCGAGGGTGAAGGACAGAGTTACCTTTCAAAACAATTTCGGGGCTTCCATCAGGATTGTATGGAATCGCCAGGAGTGGAGAGCGATGGCTCAATCTAAAAAAGGAGCGGGCGGTTAGATACTTGCATAATAAAGTATCAGGGTGCTCCAAACAAAGTTACCGGCTGGCG
This sequence comes from Lissotriton vulgaris, assembly GCF_964263255.1. Lineage (NCBI taxonomy): Eukaryota > Metazoa > Chordata > Amphibia > Caudata > Salamandridae > Lissotriton > Lissotriton vulgaris. The sequence continues at coordinate 558,275,638 of NC_141685.1, read as the reverse complement.
AGAGTCACTTACTTGTATTGGCAGGAGCACTGTGGCTGATATGGCAGTCTGATGGGAGTGAACTTCTGAGTAACCATGCGAGCTAGCTAATCAAGCCACATGGTCTCTAAAAATTGATGATGGACTTACTGTGAATAGGTAGAGCGGCGGCCATATTGGAGTGGTGAAAGCCTCATGGTCTCTAAAAATCGATGATGGACTTACTGTGACTAGGTAAAGCAGTGCGGCGGCCATATTGGAGTGGTAAAGGGGATCAGTGTGATTGTGTAAAACTAATAATGCAGCATGCATTAACCGCAATATGTGACTTCTTTAAAAAAACTGTTTAAATGATAGAAAGGACATATAACTGAGATTACAATAAGGAGGTCCAGTCTTCAAGACGATTAAGGCCTTTTCTGATACTGTCAGTTTTTAGAATCCAATGCAGTTCCTCTTTATTGAGCAATTGGGAGAGATCCGCTCCTCTTGGAGGTGGTTTGATGATAGAAACAACTGTCCAAAGTAATTATCTTCGCTGTGGCCTTTTTCGTGGAAATGTTCAACTAGTGGTGCATTGGCCGTGTTACACCGGATCCTGCTTCGGTGTTGGCCAATTCTTAGTTTTACTTACTGACTTGTCTGCCCTATATAAATAAGCAAGCAGGGACAGAAAATTGCATATACCAAATTTACAGAGTTACAGTTGGAAAAGTATCTTTGGTCAAATTTGATAGTACCATATTCAAAAGATTTTCCTTCAATAGTAGAGACACAATAAATGCAATTCCCACATTTAGAATGGCCAGTTAAAGGTGGGAGCATGCATCATTTATAGTCGTTTTTAGGGGTTGTGTAGGCAGAGATGCTCTTACTAGGTGGTCTTTGATGTTTTTGGCCAGTTTGAATGCTGTCAGTTGACCAGCACTGAGGACTGGCCAGTGCTTGAGCACACTCTTTCTGATAGCATTGGAGGCTGGGGAAAATATGCTGATACAAATGAGTCTATTCTGATCTTTTTTCTCCTTTGGTTCCAGGAGGGTTTCCCTTGGGCAATACCAGGCTCTTTTTAAAGCCCAAAAAATACAAGGACAATCTGAACGAAATGGAAAGACAGGCATTGAAGAATTTACCGCAAGACGATCAAATAGTCTTGAAAATAGCAGACAAAGGAGGAAACATAGTGGTATGGGAGAGATCTGAATATGAGAAGGAAGCCCACAGACAACTGAACAATAAGGAATCAAACTAAAAGACAACCCCACAGAAAACTATAAAAAAGAGTTGGACATACAAGTAGGCAAATGGAAAGACATGAACTTGCTAAATGATGATGAAGTGAAATGTCTAAAAAGAGAACATCCAGTAATGGCAATTATATATTTTCTACCCAAAGGATACAACACCAGACCAAACCACGGGGAGACCAATTGTCTCGGCAAAACGTTCTTTGTATGAGCCAATTATAAATTATGTAGACCATTTCTTGATGCCTTTTGTTCTCAATTTGACATCATACATAAAGGATAAAAGCGACCTCTTAAGACATCTGGTAGGCCTATCATGGCAAGATTCCTATTGTCTAATTACAATGGATGTCATTGCATTGTATACGAACATCAAAAACGACATAGGGGTTACAGCCTGTGAGTACTTCCTTCAAAAACGTAACATCAAATACACAAAACATAACGAGATGGTTCTAAAAATGATTGAACTATGCCTTACCCACAATGTATTCCTTTTCAGGGAGGAAATATATAACCAGACAAGCGGAACTGCTATAGGTTTTTCCTCAAGTTCAAGTTACGCGTGCCTGGCGATGGGCTGGTGGGAGCAGAACTTCGCCTGGCACCCGGAAAACAACATATACACTGAAAAGACCATTGTTTGGTTACGATTTATAGATGATCTGCTATTTATATGGGATGGTAAAGAACAGGACTTCAAGGACTATTTTTCCATTTTGAACACAACAGACGCCGGCTTCAAATTTACTTACACAATGAGCAAAGAACGTGTAACTTTTTTGGACACAGAAATTTACATCAACGAAGGAAAAATCCAAACTACTTTACATCGTAAAATAACTGCTACCAATTCAGTTTTACACGCAAACAGTTTTCACCAAAATTCACTAATCCGTATTATCCCCTATGGGGAATTTTTGAGAATTCAAAGAATTTGTTCAGAAGAAAACGAATGGAACAAACATAGCCAAAAACCAGCAAAAAAACTTTGAACGCAGAGGATACCAACGAACAATAATTGAAAAAGGTTTGGAGAAATCCAAAGAGAGAACAAGGGATGAAATCCTCAAAGAAAAAACAACTATCCCTGAATCGGGAAAAATAAAATTCATAAAAAAAATTCACAAGAGTCAGGTGAAATACCGAAAATTCTGAGAAAGAACTGGAAATTTCTAAAAATGGACCAAACTGTGGCAGAAGTTGTAGGAAATCACCCCGAAGTGACATATAAAAGAGCAGGCAATTTTAAAAGACAAGTTGGTACAAAGCCATTACTGGAAAAAACAAAGTAAAAAGAAACATTGGCTCAAAGCATCGGGCTTTGTAAAGTGTTCAAGCTATAAAGTATGTCAAATAACAAGAAATACCAAAACATTCACAGGCTTCAACCAAAGAAAATGGAACATTCGACAGTTGATAAACTGCAAAACACCATATGTGGTGTACATTATAGAATGCCCCTGTCCCTTGAAATATGTGGGCAGCACCATAAAGGAAACAAAACTACGAATTCTGGAACATGTGAGAGCCACCGCAAATAAGGACAAGAGCAACGCGGTGGCGAAACACATGGAGGAGAAACACAACAGTGACTGGAAGGCCTTGAAATTTTACGGCATTGAAAGCGTGAATAAACATGCAAGAGGCGGTGACCGTGATACAAGACTGAGACAATGCGAGTCTCATTGGATTTTATCGTTGAGAACATTTACCCCATATGGTGTGAACCAGGATGAGGAGATGTATGTACATTTTCTATGGCCAGCACATGTAAATAGCTTTTAAGAGACAAGAGAACATTGATCCCTTTTTCCCCAACTTCTTGGTTGTTGGGGAATTAAAAGTTCACAAGGATAGACTTCCAGGGAAACCCAGTTAGTTGAGAACGATAAGGAAGTTGCCATTAGAGGTAATGGGTACCCTTGAAAAGACTTATTCCCCACTAGGAATTAAATCATCCTGCACCTCCTTACCCTAACCCCGCCACTCCCTCCTTCCTTTCCCTCCCCTTCCTGGCCCTCCCATTCCCTTCCTTCTTGGATTGATAAATATTGCAAACGAAGTATGTATTTAACAGATATTATGGGTCCTAGGACAACAGGCAAATGAACAAAACAATCATAGTAAATGTTAAAATGTAACATTTCAAATGCCCACTGGAGGGCATAACCAGAAAGGTTATTTGTTTGATAAGTTTGTGATGGGTCTTTGGAGTTTTAATGCCCAAATTAAATGTAGTATGACCAAAAAGAGAGGGGTTTGGGAGTGTAATGAAAAAGAACTTGTTATAATGAAATAAGTCGTTTTAAACTACATATAACAGAATCCCACCTGTGAGGAAATAGGAAGTCATGTGACCAAAAGTTCAAAGATTTCAAAAATGTATATATGTGAAAAAAAGAGTAATGACCTCCGACCGTGATCAAGGTGTCAGCAGACACTGAAACGCGTTGGTTGTGCATTCATCATTGAAAATAAAGAAAATACTTGGAAAGTGCCTGTGAGTGCGAATCCTTTCTTCTTTGGGAGAGTAGAAGAATGTATATATATATATATATATGTATATATATATATATATATATATATATATATATATATATATATATATATATATATATATATATATATATATATATACACACACACAAACATAATAAATATGTATATATATATATATACACATATATATATATACACACACATATGTATATCACTTTTTTATATTAATAGTTTTTATTTTTGTTCAATGAATACATTTTAAAATATTGTATGAAGTGAAGTTCTTTCTCTACTGCTGCACAGATCGGAGTGGGAATAGTAACTTTTGCCTCTTTTCTGTCCAATGCTTTCCCTACTGTTGCACAGACTAGAGTGGGTTAGTACATTTTACCCCTCCACAATTCAGTGCTTTCCCTACTGTTGCACATGTTGGAGTGGGAACAGGAAACGTTACCTATCCTGGGTCCAATGCTTTCCCTACTGTTGCACCGACTGGAGTGGGAATAGTAAAGTTTACCCCCCCTGAGTCCCATTCTTTCCCTCCTGCAGCACTGACTGAAAATGTATGTTTCCAATAAACTGGTTTCCTCCAATATAGCTGCTAAGTCTACTAATTAATTTTACCAAATTGTCTTCATAAGACTCTCAGGGTCATTGTTGCTGGTTTTGGTAAATTTCTATATTAACGCCTGTGAGTGCAAATATTAAATGTTTTATGTCAACTGGACTTTGACTTGTAATCACTAGCTTTTAAAGAGCCTGGAGACAAAATCCTTTTATGGGGGGGGGGGGAGATTTTAACATTCAACTATTCCAGCTGCCATCTAATAAAGTCAGTGGCATGGTTACCCCTACAATTGATGACATCATCCATTTTATACACACAGAGGGGCAGATTTACAACTTCTGGCATATCTCTGCAAATAAGCAGGGATGCGCCAGAACAGATGCGTCACGTAATCCCCCCCTTGCGCCACCACGGATGCGTTGCAATAACAATGCGGCACCCCATGGTTCAAGATGGGGCAGATGCGTGACGCATCTGGTGGCGTACGGGCGGCGCGTTGCTGGAGTTGCTTCGCAAACGCGACGCTACTCATGTAATGCACAGAGGCCCCCCATACTCAATGCAGTGCGTCACTTTTTACACCTGCTTCAAGCAGGCTTGAAGATTTGACGCAGCAGCGTTGTAATACTGACTCTGAGAAATCTTGTAGATTTCACTACGTCAGTTTTACGGAGCTTTCCTTCAAGGGAACGCCCACCATGCGACAGAACGCCCACATGAAACCTAATGCAGGTTTCATGTGGCGCAGGGCTTTGCAACGTGACGCATCTGCCTAGATGCATCACATTGTATATAAGTCACAATGTGGCGCATGGTTTACTCCACCGCTGCGTCACAAAAGTGACGCAACGGCAGCGTAAAAGTGTCGCAACAGGCTTGTAAATCTGCCCCAGAGTATGGAGCGAAACTCAATGAGTTATTTTTTAAATACGACTTGGGATTTAACAATGAATTTGGACATAGCCCGGTTGACGTGAACTGTACATTTAATGGTAGTGTCGGTACCAATGTTATTGACTACCTATTGTTCCCTAACCTCTATTCTGCCTTAGTTAATACATTTACTCACCCAGGAAATTAAAGCAGGGCTAACATCTCATCAGAAGAGAGGAGCTGTAAAAACTAAGGACTCACGCCTGTACTCTGGCTCATAAAAACTTAAAACAGGCTGTAGATGGACATACAGGCCTGCCCTAAAACATTCTAAAAAGGTTTGAGTGGGAATAATTGCACAAGGTTAGTTGTAACAATGATAACATGGCATTTTGGGGTGTTATAAATTCTCCTTTTTTAGTGATGACAAAAAGCCCAGAGTTGAGATCGCAGTTACTGAAGAAGACTGGCTAGCCTATTGTTGTAATTTATATGCCAGTACAGCTGAGTGTGGTAGTAACCCCCCACATTTAGTGCCTGTGGTCGACTCCTCTTCGTCAATTCTCTCTCACTGCCAGTTTGACTTCACCTTGGATGAGGTCAACTTGGCCCTAAAGTAGAGTAAAGGAGGTAAAGCGCCGGGCCCAGACGACATCTTGTTTGATCTTTTTAGGGCTAATATTAATTTCTAGGCCCGCCTCCTGACTCTTGTCCTTAGATCCTGGCAGAGTGCTGGATTCCCAAAGTCCTTGTCCGAGTCCCATATTGTGCCAATATTTAAGAAAGGTTACCAAAATTGTCCCGCCCATTACAGACCCATCTCCCTGTTAGACTCACTAGTCAAAGTGGTTGGTCGCATGCTTCTATGTAGACCTCAGGAGTGGGGTGATTGTAATACCATCATTTCGGACTTACAATACGGATTTCGGCCAGGAATTGGGACAACGGAGCAGGCTATTAATTTGAACCTGCTGATAGGCAAATATGTACACACTTAGCGTAGTATTTTGTTTACGGCTTTTGTTCATCTCTGCCTTCGACTGTAATTCATGACAATCTCTGGTCTGTCATTTTTTCAATGGGGGTAGATATCACTATAGTCAACTTTCTTAGATATCTATATTCAAATAGCACTGCAAGGGTCCGCTATGGTCTGACACGTGAATGTACTTGATCCTTCAATATCCAACAAAAAGGGGTTCAACAAGGGTGCGTACTCGCTCCTGTTTTGTTTCATTTATATATTAACAGCATGGGTAGCACTTTTGCTCATAATTGCTCTGATTTGCCGGAAGTTGGACGCAGCCCATACCGGCCCTACTTTATGTAGATGGCACGATGCTCATGGCTTGCACCCCTCTGGCCCTGCAGTGCCTCCACAATAAATTTGTACATTACATGCAGAATCATCTGGGGTTACAAGTTAATACAAGCAAAGCCTTTGCTATGATAGCAAGCCAAAGAACAACAAAATGCTGTAACATTGAAATTGCAAAAGCCATTATACTGCAAACACTCTCTTTCTCGTACCTAGGGATTGTATTTAACTGTGAGGGGATTTAGAGAAGTGCTGTAAATTCTAGAAGACTCCAATTCGTTAAATGAATGCTGACCATTTACAGTGCCAAATGTCAATTTATTGCGATGTATGGTTCTGAGTTGTTGAGATACGTAAATGTGGAGACTCTACAGCTGTCCGAAAATGTCTTTTAAAAAAATCTTCTTGCGCTTCCTAATAGCTGTTCCAATTTTGTATGCCATTCTGCGTTGGTTTCATCATATTTAGCAGATTTGATAATGGTTCAACCAGTTTTGCTTTGGCACAAAATTTGGTCATCTGACGATATGGATCTCAATCGTGTCATTGCAAAGGATTATTGTGGTTCGAAGTATGCTCTAAAAATTACATGTTTAAAATTCATTAAGCAATTTATGTCCGATATTGGCCAACCCCTATACTATGACCATCCAGAAACCTTAAAAAACATCACAAGGAAATCGCTAAAGATGGAATTTTTAACTTTACTTCAGGAACTGAAGTTGTCCGCGGAATTGGTTAAACCTACTGTTTTTCATAACCAAAATTTAGACTACCTTTTCTATGCAACCCTACCTAGTTAACATTCTCAATACCCAGCACAGATGTATTCTGAAACACTTTAGGCTTAATATTTTTCACTGATTGACGATCTTTTCCAATACCTATAACTGGTCACGTGAACTAATGCATTGCCCCTGTGACAAAGTGTCAAAACAATCGACCATGCATACATTGTTCTTTTGTAAATTTTATGTGGTTTGAGAAATTCTTTTATTACGCCATTAATAAAATTTCTAGATTTTAAGCCATGTAGACCAGCTTTTTTACACTTACAATTGCTTCCAAATCTGTATACATGTGTGGTTTTAGCACGATTTTTATGGGCTGTCATTTTTCGAAGGAAGTCGTTATCGGGTGAGCAAATTATTGCTGCATTATCTTTAATTGTATCTGTATTTTTATCTCTTTGTTTTTTAATCTATTTTTATAAATTTTACTGTATTGTGAATTATTATGTACACTTTTATGATATACTATGTGAATCGAATAATGTTTATCAATCACTAGTCAATTTTATCCCTCCTGAGTCTGGCGCTTTCTCTACTGTTGCCCTGGTTGGAGTGGGACTGGTACATTTGACCCCTTCTGAGTCCAAGACATTCCCTAATGTTGCACCAACCGAAGCAATAGAAATTTTTACCCCCTCCTGTGTCCAATGCTTTCCCTACTGTTGCATCAACTGGAGTGAGAATGGTATATTTATCATTTCAAAAATGTAATATTTTTGTTAGTATTGTTTAATTATGTATTATTATTTGTTTGTGTATTTAATTTTATATTTGTTATATTAAAAAATGTATCTTATTTTAAAGATTTTTTAGTAAAACAAATTAATAATTTTTATTTATATGCAAATAAATATGTATCTATATATTTGTTATATTAGTAAATAAAAAAATGAAAACTATAATATAAATTACAATTAATATTTTTCAACTTTAGTTTCATCTGATATATATGTATATCAACATACACATATAAATATGTGTGTTTGAATAAGTAAATAAGTATACTTTTATATATATATCTTTAAAATTATGTAAACATACTTAATTATTAATGGTACAAGTTAAAATATTTAATATTTACTAATTTTAACTCTGTATATATGTATATATATATATATATATATATATATATATATATATATATATATATATATATATATATATATATATATATATATTACCTACTGGCGGTCGCCAGTAGGTAGTTATAGTTAGGATAATTTTCAATGTTAAATCTCAACATTCTATTTTGAATAACTTTGGCGCCGGTTGACGAATCTGCCTGAAATTTTCAGGAAAATGGTCTCATGGCGGTCCGGTCCTTCCCTGAAAGTTTGGGGGGGATTCGTCAAGCGGGGGCCGAGATAAAAGGGGGGTCCCAAAACGCGTTTTCCCCATGTTAATTTCCATAGGGCGGTCGATTTCACTTTTAGCTCGAACGGCTGAATGGATTTCCACCAAACTTGGCAAAATTGTAGGGACTGGTAGCCCGATGTGCCTTTGCTATGTCTCAAGATATGTGCTCCAGTGGATTTTGAGTAATTTAGGTCCCAAAAAATATATATATCTATAGCAGCGCACAGGTGCGCGCACCGGAGTGCGCTCCAGGCGCGACACGCGAGGTGCGCATGGAAAGCTGATTGGCTCTCGGGTGTCTGTAAACATTCCAAACAGTCCAGAGCGGTCGCCATCTTGTGTCTCGGTAAAATCGAGACATAAGAGGTGGCTAAAACAAAGTGGGAACTGACCATAAGGCGTCAGGGATAGACCCCTTTGACCCCCTAGGTTTGATGTGGGGGCTATAAAAGGGCCCCGCGGGGCATTTAAAATATTTTTTTTTTTTTCGTTTTGCGCGGGGGAAGCGCTCGGTGCGCGCACCAGGTAGCGCACCGGGGAGCGTAAAATGAGGGAAAAAGATGACAGAGATTTAAAAAAATGAAGTTTTCATTTAGAAATTGGAGGTAGTTCTTAAAAGAACTTTTTTTTTTCTTCTTTTTGTTGTTTTATATTTTTTTTGTGTTTTTGGAACTTTTTAAACTTTTTTTGGCTTTTCAAAACAGTTTTATATTTTTTTTGTATTTTTTAGGGGGAGAAACAAAAAAAGGGAATTGAAACTGGCTCAACTGGAGCAAAAAAACAAAAAACCCAAAAAATTATTTCTTTTTGGGGCACTTGTGATTATCACCTGCAAGGACGATGAGCTTAACACTTTGTTCCCCATAGGAGATAAGCTTGCCACAAGCCTTACAAGTAATTTTAAAATCAGCAAATCTTGGCTGAATGGAAGGCATCACCTCAGATGTTTCTGGTTGCGAGGAAGAGGGTTGTTTTCTTTGGGAGGGGGTCCTTGATGACTGGGGGAGGTTACTGGCCAGTTCCCGGAACTCTGCGCGAGAGTAGTTGTTTGGATGCTTTCTTGTCATGTGCCGAATCATGGTATAGTTACCAAAAGAATATTTCTTATTTGGGTTGCCCCGTGAAAGTTCATCATTGCAGATGAGGCAAGTGACTTTGGGCGCATTCACCTTTTTTTGCCCCTCTGGGATTGAAAAAAACTGCCAAATGAAGTGTGGTTTGGGTTTATAAGGTGTGTTTTCTTCAGGCAGCCATCTTCTTCTCCCCTCCTCCTCTTCCTCTTCCTCCTCCTCCTGTTCTTGACCACCAATATAATTTGGAGCTGGTCCTCTTGGTGGTGGTGGTGGTGGTGGTGGCTGAGATGCACCTGCTGCTGCTGCTACTGAAGCCATTTTAAAGTACAAAAAGGTAGAGAGAGTTCCAAACAGATCTTCCTCAGTCAAAGGACAAAGTCAGAATAAGGAAAAAAGGTGGGGGCTTTCATCATTTGGAAAACAAAACTGTCCTTAACCAATGAGAAGTGTTATTTTCAGGTCACAAGACCAGGGGCTTCATCATTATGAAACTAAAACTGTTATGAACCAATGAAAAGTGTTATTTTCTGCTCACATGACCCGACGCGCTTACGCTACGCGCACGGGGGCGCGCAGCGTAAGCGCGTCGGAAGTTTACGTTTTGCGATCGTATTCGTTCGAGTACTTCCGGGTGCGCTTACGCCGTGCGTATCACGCGGTCGCGGCTACGCGATACGTCACGATCATGTTTTCGTTTGCGATATTGGCGCTCACGAGACGCTCCCCGGAGCGCGCCCGGGGGCGCTTTTCAGAAATACGCTTTTCGGGGCGCACTCCGGGGCGCGCTCTGGGAGCGCTCCCCCCAAAAATTAAAAAAAAAAATGGGTTAATTGTAGAGACAGGTAGCCCTATTCTGAAGTGGTTTGTAAAAAAATTAACTTTATAAAAATATGTATTGTGCTACATTGGGCTTAATATATGTTAGAGCCAAAATGTAGCCCAAATGTAGCCCAAAGTAGCCCAATGAAGCCCAAAGATGGCCACCAGAGATCAAAAATTGTAAATGTAGCCCAAAATTCAACTAGATGTAGCACAACTGTAGCCCAATGACAGAATGTACCAGAGTGTTAAAAAGAACAACTAGAGTGCTAACAGTCTTATTTATAAAGTGAAACTTATAGTAAGGAATTAGCATTTAAAAAACCTATGAAATTCACTGAAAAAAACCATAGGTTTCACACCAGTTATAGTTAGGAATTAGCATTTAAAAAACCTATTAAATTCACTGAAAAAAACATAGGTTTCACACCAGTTATAGTTAGCTGGAAATTTTACTGACATAAAACCATTGAAATTCCCACGTTATAGTTAGTCGGACTCACTATAACTTGCGCGTGCAATGCACTGCTGATGACATCACATATTACATCACTCATGACATGGTCAGTGACATCACTCATGACATCACTGATGACACCATCCTTGTGACACAGTGACAGACCTCCTTTCAGTGTAATGTAACCCATGAAACACATATTCAAAAATAGAAACTAATATTTTCAAAAAAGTGGATATACCCATACCAGTTACAACAACCAATTCAGTAATACCACCATCTAATACACATCCACTCATGTGTATGTATATGGGTTATTAGATATTTTTATTAGTATCAGTATGAGTGTCTATATGGTTTGGTGGGGGTATTACTTAGCACATAGATGCATGAGTGACTGACTCTTTGTTTGTATGTGTTTTGAAGACAACATATGTACAGGACTGTATGGGTGGATGAGTGTCTATATGTGTTTGTTAGTGAGTGAATGACTGTCTCACTAGTGTCTTTATCAGTAACTACATATGTTTTAATCTAGTATATATGAATATTGATGTATATAAGTGAGTATATGTGAGAGTAAGAGATTGTAAGAGTTCCTGTTTAAATAAGTATGTGTTTCTATAAGTGATTGTTTAAGAGAATAAATATGTGTAATTTTAAATAGAAGTAAGGTGGAAGTGTGTGTATAACTCTATATTCAAATAAATGGATGTCCAATAGTTTATTTGCACGTGTGAATATGTGTGTGAGTAACTTTTGGATGAATGTCGGTGTGTAACAGGATGTATAGGTGTATCACTTCATATGATGAGTGAGTATATGTATGAGTGACTATATAGAACTATTGGTGAATGAGTGGATGTGTATATAGATAGTGGAATTACTGAATTGCTTGTTGTAACTGATATAGGTATCTCCATTTTTAAAAAAATTTCAGTTTCTATTTTTGAATATGTGTCTCAAGGGTTACATTATAGTGAAAGGAGGTCTGTCACTATGTCACAAGGATGGTGTCATGAGTGATGTCACTGACCATGTCATGAGTGATGTAATATGTGATGTCATCAGCAGTGCATTGCACGCGCAAGTTATAGTGAGTCCGACTAACTATAACGTGGGAATTTCAATGGTTTTATGTCAGTAAAATTTCCAGCTAACTATAACTGGTGTGAAACCTATGTTTTTTTCAGTGAATTTAATAGGTTTTTTAAATGCTAATTCCTAACTATAACTGGTGTGAAACCTATGGTTTTTTTCAGTGAATATATATATATATATATATTCCAAAACAATCCACTCCAATTCGGCTAGAAAAATGACCAGCACACGATACCATAGATTGTGAATTATTTTAATTCAAGCCCCTACCCCCACAACAGACGCGTTTCGCCAGTAGGCTTCGTCAGTGTTCACCTGTGCAAAACTACACGGCGCCATTTGAAGCCACATTCCTTATTCACATCATCAACATAAATGACGGTTCTCATTGTAATAGGAAAAGTATAACAGCGGCCATCTTTTAGTGTGCAAATACGCAGACCAATTCATTTTCTCAACAAGGCGTTGTGTATAATAAAGTGCTCTAGTGCATGTTAAAACCATTTAAGCAACAAGTTACTCTTGTATAACAAAATGCGTGCATACTGAGAGATTTTTTTCGAGCATTATTCTTATTTGTAGGCTACGGTATACACAACAGTATATTTTATAAACATATGTCCATTTCTACACCGTAACCTAGACTTTATGATGAAAACTTCTGCCCTGGATGGGCATAGTAAAGCTATTAATTTGAACAGCTTAATTGAGCCCTGAATGGGCAGTCAAAGTCGTAAAGAATAGTCGGGCATGGCTCAAATGAATACTTTGGAAGCAGGTGCCTGCATGTGGGATGGGGTGCTACCAGATGTTGTTTAGGACCCAATTGCGTCTACCAATGTACCCACATTTCTTCATTATTATTAAGTCCCCAGGGGACCATTGTCTTTAGACCGATGATATATTTTGACTCAAGAGTACAAAGTAATCTTTCTCTATCACCCCCCCTTTCAGTACGTTCCACTTGATCGATACAATAAAAGCTAAGCAGGTCCCTGTCCCTTTTGTGGAATTCTGCGAAGTGTCGTGCCATGGGGTACGACTTATCTTTATTCGCAGTGGCCCGCATGTGTTCGAGGATTCGCATTTTAGTAGGCTTGATTGTACTGCCTATATAGGGTTTCCCACACGGACAGAGGAGGCAGTAGATAGTGTACTCAGAATTACAGTTGAGTAATTTTTTGATGTTTTTTTCAGGCTCATTTTCATCGGTTCTTCCTGGGTATGTTTTTGTTATTTTACTAGTTTTGCAGGCCTTGCAGGCTCGACAAGGAAAAAATCTTTTTTATTTTGAGATTTGTACAGATTTTTTCTTGGCCACAAAGTGACTGTGGACAAGATGGTCTGCCAGAGATTGACTGCGCTTGTATGTGATTACAGGTCTCTCTGGAAGGACTTTTCTGATTATGTGGCCAGTGTTAAGGATATGCCAGTTTTTTTGAAATATGTGCATAATCCTTCCTGACTTCACATTAAAGGTTGTGATCATTCTGGGAATTTCCTCTTGCTTTGACACCTGTTTCGCTACCAGAAGTTGTTCTCTCGGGATTTTATTGGATTTTTCTTCAGCAATGTTCAATGCATTGTGAGAATATCCTCTGACCTGGAATCTTCTTTTGGCTTCTTCCTTTGCCTGAACGTACTCCTCCTCATACGAGCAGTTTCTTTTCAGGCGTAGGATTTTGCCACATGGGATGCTCCCGATCAGGCATTTGGGGTGCTGGCTGGCTGCATGTAAAACAGCATTCCCCGCCGTAGGTTTTCTATATAGTCAGGTTTGTATTCTCCCCTTATTGACATAAACCTCCAGATTTAGGTAGTAGAACCTGGTGTCACTGATTGTGCTCGTGAATTTGAGGTTCCAGATGTTGTTGTTAAGTGCGGCAAAATAATCCTCAGCCGAGGTTCTACTACCGCGCCAAACCACAAACAAATCATCTATGTATCTTGTACATGGAAGAATATTGTCTGTCCAATGGTCGTTTACCTCCACCCAGGCCTCGTGCTTCTCCCACCAGCCGACGAATAAATTTGCGTAGCTGGGAGAGAAGCACGAGCCCATAGATGTTCCTCTAACCTGCCTATACAGCTGTCCTGCAAACAGAAATATATTGTTATACAAACAGAATCTCATCATTTGTATTAACATTTCATTGTGGTCCCGAAATTGGTCATGTTTTTTATCAAGGAACCACTTCGCTGCAGCAAGACCATTCTCGTGCGCAATGCAGGTATAGAGGTTTACAACGTCAAGAGTTATTAGTAGGAAACCAGGTTCCCAAGCAATATTGTCAATCAATCGCAGAAAGTCCTGTGTATCCCTCACATAAGAGGGAAGCTCTTTTACAATTGGTGCAATGTATCTATCGATGAATCTGGATGCATTTTTCAATAAGCTGCCAATTGCTGAGACGATTGGTCGTCCTGGAGGTCTCTTTGGGTTCTTATGGACCTTTGGCAGGTGATAGAACGTGGAAAGAATGGGTGATTCACATTGCAGATATAGTAGTTCTTCCATGTTGAGCATTCCTTGATTTTTCCAAACTGCCAATAATTTGTGGAAGTCCGTAATGCTCTTGGTGTATTCCGCCCTATTGATTACAATATAACAATCAGTATCTCTCAATTGCCTGAGGGCCTCCTGCTGATAATGTTCTTTGGTAAAAATCACAATGTTTCCACCCTTATCAGAGGGTTTGATCTCAATGGACTCATCATTGCGCAGGGATTTTATAGCTTCCCATTCTTTACGGGTTATATTTGAATTTTTAACGTTCATTTTTTCCTTTGCCAATTTTTCAAGGTCCATGAGGACTGCATCGCTGAAGACATCAATTGCATCATATTGTGTTTTGGGGAGTTTCTTTGATTTGTTTTTCATGTTGCTTGGGTCTCTGATCTGTTTGCTCGCACTGTGTGGAATTTGTGCATTGTCACTTTGGGTACTTGATATTGTCAATGCTGTATTGTTTATTGTCTCCAAAAATTGAGTGAGGGTTTCACTGTCCACATCTTCATTTGCAGTTCGACTATCCACAGTTGTAGGGGCATTAGGATACATAAAAAAAATCTTCTGGAATTTCAGCTTCCTAATGTATCTAAAAAAGTCGATTTTAGAGTCGACTAGATTGAAATCATTAGAAGGACAGAAGCTTAGGCCTTTCTTGAGTACATTCTCCTCTTCTTTAGTTAGTATTCTTGAGGAGAGGTTAATGATGGTTTGATCTTTTACTATTTCGTGCGTCTGGAGACGCTCCTCGTTACTCTTGGCGAGGCGGTAGCAGCGTTTCCCCCTCTTGCCCCTCCTTGTTTTCCTCTTTGATTTTGCGCTGGGGGGTGATTGCGTTGCTGCAGCCTCTGTCTCGTTTCTTTTATTACCTGAAACTCGTCGAAAAAAGCATTTTCTTTCTGTGCATCCTTCGTTTTGTCTTTGTTCCCCTGTGCCCCCACTCGCTCTTCATCTGAAATTTCACCTTCAGATTCCGAGGTTTCTGCATTGCTTGGTCCGGAAACCCCCTGTGCCAAACGTTTTCTCGTGGCATCAAATGTGCAAGCAAACATCAGGATCCTTCCTGACATATAGTCTTGTTCATCTCTTTGAAATTTATTTTGTTTTCTTTTTCTGATTCCTAGTTCGTATTCTTTTACTCTTTTTAACATTGTGGATCTTAAATCGTCACTGGTTTTCGTGTCTTTTTCATTTGCGATCGTTTTTTCCAGGTCCGCTATTTCCTTTAGACAATCATCTCTGTCTATCCAGGCATATTTAATCAGCATCTTTACCATTCCTTTTGCGCTTTCCGCCGTGTACTCTGCCCATTCCTTCAATAAAGCTGGGTTTGGTCTTTCATATGAGGGTACTGTAAAGATGCGCAGGCCTCTAGGAATTCGGTCGCAATCAACGTAACGTTGTAGGGAGGTGGCTTCCCACCATTTTCTGACTTCTCTCTCCATCAACTTTTCGAGTCTTTGGTACAATATTTTTAGATTACTAGGAGGGACAGTTGTTGTGGCTTCAGTAGGCGTTTTTGCCAATTTGTCTTTAGTTGATTTAAACATGATTTCGGCTGCTGACTGTCTCTCCTGTAGGAGCTCTCCTGTGTCCGACAAAATGCTCGTTTTTTAAAAAGTCTCAGCATGCAACGCCTAGTATTCAAATGGCGGGCGGTGTCTATGAATGCACACTCTTTCACGGGGCTAATGGTGTTTGCAGTGGTATCTTTTACGGGACAGAAGCGCATGCAGGAAATGTTTGTAAAACGTGGCCGCTTCACTCACCAGTTTGAAGCGGGTGTCTCGGATCGTCTGCCAAAGCCTCAGCAGACACGTCCCAGCTCCTCGCCTTTCACCGGGGTTCCACGGTGTTTGTTGAATTTCCGTAACAAAAATATATATATATATATATATATATATATATATATATATATATATATATATATATATATATATATATATATATATATATTCACTGAAAAAACCATAGGTTTCACACCAGTTATAGTTAGGAATTAGCATTTAAAAAACCTATTAAATTCACTGAAAAAACCATAGGTTTGACCCCAGTTATAGTTAGCTGGAAATTTTACTGATATAAAACCATTGAAATTCACACGTTATAGTTAGTCGGACTCACTATAACTTGCGCGTGCAATGCACTGCTGATGACATCACATATTACATCACTCATGACATGGTCAGTGACATCACTCATGACACCATCCTTGTGACATAGTGACAGACCTCCTTTCACTATAATGTAACCCTTGAGACACATATTCAAAAATAGAAACTGAAATTTTTAAAAAAATGGAGATACCTATATCAGTTACAACAAGCAATTCAGTAATTCCACTATCTATATACACATCCACTCATTCACCAATAGTTTTATATAGTCACTCATACATATACTCACTCATCATATGAAGTGATACACCTATACATCCTGTTACACACCGACATTCATCCAAAAGTTACTCACACACATATTCACACGTGCAAATAAACTATTGGACATCCATTTATTTGAATATAGAGTTATACACACACTTCCACCTTACTTCTATTTAAAATTACACATATTTATTCTCTTAAACAATCACTTATAGAAACACATACTTATTTAAACAGGAACTCTTACAATCTCTTACTCTCACATATACTCACTTATATACATCAATATTCATATATACTAGATTAAAACATATGTAGTTACTGATAAAGACACTAGTGAGACAGTCATTCACTCACTAACAAACACATATAGACACTCATCCACCCATACAGTCCTGTACATATGCTGTCTTCAAAACACATAGAAACAGAGAGTCAGTCACTCATGCATCTATGTGCTAAGTAATACCCCCACCAAACCATATAGACACTCATACTGATACTAAGAGAAACATCTAATAACCCATATACATACGCATGTAGCTACTTACCAACACATGTAGCCACTTATACACAAAGTAAAACACTAATATATATATTTAAATATTTAAACATTACTCACTAATATTTACTTTTTCAGAAAGGCACATATTCACTGGATGGTGTCATCAGTGATGTCATGAGTGATGTCACTGACCATGTCATGAGTGATGTAATATGTGATGTCATCAGCAGTGCATTGCACGCGCAAGTTATAGTGAGTCCGACTAACTATAACGTGTGAATTTCAATGGTTTTATATCAGTAAAATTTCCAGCTAACTATAACTGGGGTCAAACCTATGGTTTTTTCAGTGAATTTAATAGGTTTTTTAAATGCTAATTCCTAACTATAACTGGTGTGAAACCTATGGTTTTTTCAGTGAATTTCATAGGTTTTTTAAATGCTAATTCCTTTCTATATCGAGTTTGTATCCTTTTTTTTTTTACAATTTGCTGTTTTTTTGTAAGTATTCTTTTTTTTATATATTTTTTTTTTTTGCGCTCTTGGTGCGCGCTCCGAGAAGCTTTCAGCTAAGCGCTCCCGTAAGCTTTCCGGTGAGCTTAGCAGAAAGCGCACCCGGAGCGCTATTGTCGCTCGTGAAAAAAAATATGAATGAAAAGATAATAATAATGCAAAACTTTTCGTACTATACAAATAAAATCAGTTTTTTTTAATAAGGAAAATGATTATGCATTTCTGTAAAAGTTTGATGACATCACTTCGGCGCGCAACGTAAGTGCCCTCGGAAGCGCCTACGCTCGCGCCTCGTAAACGCACGCAGAAGCGCCTACGGTCGCGTCATATGTGCGCCCCGGAAGCGCCTCAAATCGCGCCGCGTAAACGCACCCGGAAGCGCCTACGATCGCGCCACGTTTGCGCCCCGGAAGCGCCTCCGCTCGCGCCGCGTAAACGCACCGGAAGTGCTCCGAAGCGCGCAGCGTAAGCGCGTCGGGTCATGTGACCCTAAAATAACACTTTTCATTGGTTGCTAACAGTTTTTTTTACAAAGAATGAAATCCCCACCCATTTCCTTCACTATTGCTTTGTACTTGGAGAGAGCAAGAGCTGTTCTGTGTACTATCTTCATCTCCTACTTTCCTGATCTACAGCAATGGCTGCAAGAGAGTCATCCAGCAGTGATTCAGATGCATTTGTAGATGAGGACCCTCCTACGGAGAAGAAAAAAATCCATTTCATCTGGAAATTTTATAACATCCCTGAAGGTGAAAAAAAAGTCAACGCTCCAAAAGTAACCTGCAAAATATGTGGGAGTACTTTATCCAGAGGCAATCCTCTGAAAAAATATAGTTTTGGTAATGCCAATTTAATCAGGCATGTCAAAAGAAGACACCCAAACAACTTTGCGAGGGAGAGTGTCAGAGACCTGGCACGGAAATTACCCACAGATGGCGGCAGCACCTCCACTGGTGGAGCAACACCTTCGGGACCATCCCGTAGAAGAATGGTCCCTAACATACAGCCAGAGTTTGCAGGCATCAAATTTCTGTGCACGGAGTGTAACGAACTGCTCTGCTATGGGGAGCAGAGTGTTGAACTTATTGCCCTAAAGAAACAGCAACACCGCTGCCCTGACAGTCCCTAAATTTTCACATTTTTTTGCTCCTGTTGAGCCGTTTTTGAATTCCTGTTTTTTGTTTTTCCCTTGACAAAAATCCAAAAAAATTATAAAATTGTTTTAAAAAGCCAAAAAAAGTTCAAAAAGTTCAAAAAACACAAAAAAATATAAAACAACAAAAAGAAGAAAAAAAAAAGTTCTTTTCAGAACTACCTCTAATTTATAAAAAAATGCATTTTTTTGTGAAAAAAATCTGTCATTTTTTTTCTCCTTAGTACGCTCCTCAGTAAGCTCCCCGGTACGCGTACCGGGTGCGCCCCCCGCGGAAATCGAAAAAAAATAATTTTTTTTTGAGGCCCCGCGGGGCCCTTTAATGGCCCCCACATCAAAACTAGGGGGTCAGAGGGGGTGTACTCTTCCCCCTTATTGTCATTTCCCCCTTTCTTTTAGCCACCTCTTGTGTCTCGATTTTACCGAGACACAAGATGGCGGCCGCTCCAGACTGTTTAGAATGTTTACAGACAACTGAGATCCAATCAGCTTCCTGCGCGCAAGTCGCGTGTCGCGCCTCGAGCGCTCTCCGGTGCGCGCACCGGAGCGCGGCTATAGATATATATATTTTTTTGAACCTAAATTACTCAAAATCCACTGGAGCACATATCTTGAGACATAGCAAAGGCACATCGGGCTACCAGTCCCTACAATTTTGCCAAGTTTGGTGGAAATCCATTCAGCCGTTCGAGCTAAAAGTGAAATCGACCGCCCTATGGAAATTAACATGGGGAAAACGCGTTTTGGGACCCCCCTTTTATCTCGGCCCCCGCTTGACGAATCCCCCCCAAACTTTCAGGGAAAGACCGGACCGCCATGAGACCATTTTCCTGAAAATTTCAGGCAGATTCGTCAACCGGCGCCAAAGTTATTCAAAATAGAATGTTGAGATTTAACATTGAAAATTATCCTAACTATAACTACCTACTGGCGACCGCCAGTAGGTAATATATATATATATATATATATATATATATATATATATATATATATATATATATATATATATATATATATATATATATATATATATATTACCTACTGGCGGTCGCCAGTAGGTATATATAGTTAGGATTTTTTCTCTATGGGATTTTTGAAAATTCTATGTCTAATAACTTTGGCGTTTGTGGACGGAATTGGCTGAAATGTTCAGGAAAATGGAACATTTTGTTTCTGAGCAGCCCCTGACAATTTGGGGGGGTTTCATCAAGGGGGGGCCGAGAAAAAAGGGGGGTCCCAAAACGTGTTTTTGCCATGTTAATTTCCATAGGGCGGTTGGCCTCACTTTTAGCTCGAACGGCTGAATGGATTTGCACGAAACTTGGCAAAATTGTAGGGACTGTTAGCCCGATATGCCTTTGCTAGGTCTCAATATATGTGCTCCAGTGGATTTTGAGTAATTTAGGTTCAAAAAAAGATATATATCTGGGCGGAGCCTAACCACACATCTGATCTGATTGGCTGTCAGCACTTCATCCAAGAAGTGTTGGCAGCCATCTTGGGACCAATATACATGATAGCACCTCATTAAAAAGCATTGTAGTTAATAGAGGGTTTTAGGACTTTAGTTACATTATAAATCATTTGTTGATGGTACCATACTCGTTTTAGGAATTGTGGTGGGTTCTAAGGTGATTTTACCATGTGAAAAACCCTTCTGCTGTGATATCATGAATATTGTTTGAAAGAAAACTAATATCTCATGATTTTCCCACAGTGGTTTGGAAGGGGATCTATAAGCTAAACTGAAAGCATATTTTCTGTAAATTCACATTATCTTTCTCAGTCATGTGAAAATGAAGTCTGACATTCTCAGTAAAACATGTACATCCAACAAGGACAGAGACTGTCAGTTGATTCCTTTGTGTTCTACTGCAGCCTCCTAGAGTGTTCTAAAGAACAACTAGAGCGCTAACAGTCCTACTTATTACAAAGGTATGGCACACCTGAAGCCATCTTGATTGGAATAAAGTGGTAACTCTTAAAACATTTAATTTAAAAAGGAACACAATGAGGGGGTATATTTTGCCATAGAACGTATGAGTTGTGCTTCAGAAAGAAAAATTAGGGCACATTTTGAGTGATTTCTCAAATCCTCTTCTATTTCATTAAAAAATTCTGACATGCAGTTCCCAAGATGGCCACCAGAGACAAAAGAACCCAAATGTAGCCAAAATATCACCCAGATGTAGCCCAAGTATAGCCCAATGACAGAATGTCCCAGAGTCTTCTAAAGAACAACTAGAGCGCTAACAGTCCTACTTATTACAAAGGTATAGCACACCTGGAGCCATCGTGATGGGAATAAAGTGGTAACTCTTAAAACATTTAATTTAAAAAGGAACAAAATGAGGGGGTATATTATGCAATAGAAGGTATTATTAGTGCTGCAGAAAGAAAAATTAGGGCACATTTTGAGTGACTTTTCAAATCCTCTTCTATTTCATTAAAAAATTCTGACATGCAGTCTCCCAAAATGGCCACCAGAGACAAAAGAGCCCAAATGTAGCCCAAATATCACCCAGATGTAGCCCAAGTATAGCCCAATGACAGAATGTCCCAGAGTGTTCTAAAGAACAACTAGAGCGCTAACAGTCCTACTTATTACAAAGGTATGGCACACCTGAAGCCATCTTGATTGGAATAAAGTGGTAACTCTTAAAACATTTAATTTAAAAAGGAACAAAATGAGGGGGTATATTTTGACATATGAATTATGATTAGTGCTGCAGAAAGAAAAATTAGGGCACATTTTGAGTGACTTCTCAAATCCTTTTCTATTTCATTAAAACATTCTGACATGCAGTCTCCCAAAATGGCCACCAGAGACAAAAGAGCCCAAATGTAGCCCAAATATCACCCAGATGTAGCCCAAGTATAGCCCAATGACAGAATGTCCCAGAGTCTTCTAAAGAACAACTAGAGCGCTAACAGTCCTACTTATTACAAAGGTATAGCACACCTGAAGCCATCTTGATTGGAATAAAGTGGTAACTCTTAAAACATTTAATTTAAAAAGAAACAACATGAGGGGGTATATTTTGCCATAGAAAGTATGATTAGTGCTGCAGAATGAAAAATTAGGGCACATTTTGAGTGACTTCTCAAATCCTTTTCTATTTCATTAAAACATTCTGACATGCAGTCTCCGAAAATGGCCACCAGAGACAAAAGAGCCCAAATGTAGCCCAAATATCACCCAGATGTAGCCCAAGTATAGCCCAATGACAGAATGTCCCAGAGTCTTCTAAAGAACAACTAGAGCGCTAACAGTCCTACTTATTACAAAGGTATAGCACACCTGGAGCCATCGTGATGGGAATAAAGTGGTCACTCTTAAAACATTTAATTTAAAAAGGAACAAAATGAGGGGGTATATTATGCAATAGAAGGTATTATTAGTGCTGCAGAAAGAAAAATTAGGGCACATTTTGAGTGACTTTTCAAATCCTCTTCTATTTCATTAAAAAAGTCTGACATGCAGTCTCCCAAAATGGCCACCAGAGACAAAAGAGCCCAAATGTAGCCCAAATATCACCCAGATGTAGCCCAAGTATAGCCCAATGACAGAATGTCCCAGAGTGTTCTAAAGAACAACTAGAGCGCTAACAGTCCTACTTATCACAAAGGTATGGCACACCTGAAGCCATCTTGATTGGAATAAAGTGGTAACTCTTAAAACATTTAATTTAAAAAGGAACAAAATGAGGGGGTATATTTTGACATATGACTTATGATTAGTGCTGCAGAAAGAAAAATTAGGGCACATTTTGAGTGACTTCTCAAACCCTCTTCAATTTCATTAAAAAAATTCTGACATGCAGACTGAAACATGCACTTTGAATACCAGCAGCAGACGTCCCTGGTGAGCAGTAGCTTTACTACAGTGATCTAATGTGCAACTAGAGTGCTAACATTCAGAATTTATGGCAAATGTGTGACACATCTGAATGCCTTCTTGATGGAACCAAAGTAAACAAGCATTGAAAATGCAATAGATCTCGCCCTCGTTTAAGTAAAAGCCATTCTGTTTGTAATGAGGTGGCTTTTTAGCTTTGCTTTTATTAGTGTTTTTTCAACTTTCATGTAAATAACATGCATCTGTATGCATATAAGTATATGTATGCATGCATTTATGTTTGTATTTATATAGATATACAGATGATATATGTTTATATATGTATGTATATATATATATTCACTGAAAAAACCATAGGTTATAGACCATATATAGTTAGGAATTAGCATTTACAAAACCTTGAAAATTCACAAAAAAAACCATAGGTTATAGACCATATATAGTTAGGAATTAGCATTTACAAAACCTTGAAAATTCACTGAAAAAACCATAGGTTATAGACCATATATAGTTAGGAATTCGCATTTACAAAACCTTATTTTACTCACACAAAACCATTGAAATTCCATATATAGTTAGTTGCACTAACTATATATCGCGCACCCGCAATCCACTGCTGATGATGTCACATATTACATCCTTCATGACATGGTCAGTGACATCACTGATGACATCACTGATGACATCTCAAATGACATCACTGATGACATCACTGATGACAACATCCAGTGACTGTATGTTTCTGTAAAGTTAAAATATGTCTTACATATTGAAGAATGAGTGGATGTATAAGTGTCTGGATGAAGGATTTAGTAGGTGCATGACTGACTGTATGAGTGAGTGATTAAATGTGTCTCACTGAGTGCATGGGTTAGTGACTAAACTGTCTTAATTTGTGCATCATTATGTCTGTTGTTCTGTAAACTGTTGCATGTGTCGATAAGTAGCTATATGAGTAACTATATGGGTTATTGATTGGTTGCCCAAGTATTTGTATGGGAGACTGAGTGTGTGTGTGGGTGGCTGGGAGGTGTATGACTCTGTGCATAGATGTGTGACCAGTTGATTCACTAGATGTATGGTTTCAAAAGTGCATGTGGAAACAGCTGTATGGGCGGTTGACTGTGTGCATGAGTGTATTGGTGAGTGAATGGATATCTCAGTGCTACATGTCAAAGTAAGTACATATGTAAAACACAGTACATGTGAGAGTTGAAATATATAAATAACTGTGCATAAGAGCCAGTGAATGTGTGAGTGGCTGTATGGATCATTGTGAACTTGTATCAGGGATTGTATAGGAGAGTAAATATGTGTTAGTATATGTTTGAATAAGTAAAGTTTGTATAACTGTATAGTTGAGGAAATGGAGGTGTGATTGATTCTTTGCATGACTGACTAGGTGTGTGAGTAACTCCATGGATGAGTGACAGTCTGTGAGTGTCTGTTTACACTGATTGTATCTAAGGTTATATTAGAGTCTGAAGAGGTTCATCGTATTATCACATGAATGATATCATCAGTGATGTGATCAGTAATGTCAAATGAGATGTCATCAGTGATGTCATCAGTGATGTCATTTGAGATGTCATCAGTGATGTCATTTGAGATGTCATCAGTGATGTCATCAGTGATGTCACTGACCATGTCATGAATGATGTAATATGTGACATCATCAGCAGTGGATTGCGGGTGCGCGATATATAGTTAGTGCAACTAACTATATATGGAATTTCAATGGTTTTGTGTGAGTAAAATAAGGTTTTGTAAATGCGAATTCCTAACTATATATGGTCTATAACCTATGGTTTTTTCAGTGAATATATATATATATATATATATATATTTGCTCCTCCACCATTACCAGTATAAAGATCATTGGCTGTCGTGGGCGGTCTGAGAAGGGTAACCGGTATCCCAGTAAATTCGCTCCAACACACTTCCTGGTAAGGATGATGCTCGGACACCCAGGTTAACTTGCAAGTGAAGTTTATTTAGGCAAGTAGAAAAACGACGCGTTTCGCCAGTACAGCTTGTTCACGTTCACCAGATCAGTCTAAACGCCATCTTAAATACGTGACCTTGTAAAAACACCAATGTGCAAAGTGCAAATAACGGCGGACATTTTGGCATGGAACAGTGGCAATTGTAAAGGTAATCAAATGCGTATTATATCACACTTTTAAATCAAGCCGTTACTCATTCTGTTGTAAACATTAATACAGTTGAAATGTAAACCTGAATGGTAGCGAAAAAATAATTAATACAATATCTGCTACAATTCTTGTGAAATTCATCGTAAAAATGCCAACAAGGTTCCATTTAGCCGGGTAATATATTGGACATGGAATATTGTTACTTCATGTATAAAATGCCAAAACCAGGACTCCAAAAAAGTTCTGTGACACATGATAGTAATCGGACAAGTAAACTGTATCGTCATTGGTTGTTGTCATGGTTTCATAATATGACGGCAGTTCATTTGTCTCCAAAAGTTGATAGCTTGGGAGAAAGTTCAAATACACTGGCTGTTACCATGGTATTGTCTAAATACAAAGGCTTTCACTAGTTCCACGCCCCAGTGGATGAATCTTTGTGAACTTCTCAAAGAAGATGGCCCGTTACGCTCCGCTCCTTCCCTGAAAGTGTCGGGGGGATCCGTCAAGCCGGGGCCGTGAAATAAGGGGGGTCCCAAAACGTGTTTTCCCCATGTTAATTTCCAAAGGACGATTAGACACGGCTACAGCCCGAACCGCTGAACGGAATTACACCAA
The DNA here is from genome assembly GCF_964263255.1 of Lissotriton vulgaris. Classification (NCBI taxonomy): domain Eukaryota; kingdom Metazoa; phylum Chordata; class Amphibia; order Caudata; family Salamandridae; genus Lissotriton; species Lissotriton vulgaris. Next base: position 558,249,858 of record NC_141685.1, on the reverse strand, counting down.
ACTTCGCAAAATGGTAGGGGCTGGTACGCAGTAGGGCCTTTTGTTTAAATGGTGTAAATCCCTCCAGTAGTTCCTGAGAAAATCAAAAGAGAAAATATATATATATCTATAGCAGCTTACTGTAAGATTACTGTAAGCTTACTGTACTCTGTACCTTTCTGAGCATGAGCTGAATGCTAATTGGCTGTCAATTGTCTGTCAACACTCCAAACCAGAAAGTGTTGGCAGCCATCTTGTGCCTCGCTAGACTGAGGCACAGGAAGGTAGAAAAACAAACATGTAGAACTCAAAAAGGGGGCAGGGTAGTAGCACCCTGGCCCCCTAGGCCTGCTCAAGGGGTTCCCACAAGGATATCAGTGATGTCACTGACCATGTCATGAATGATGTAATATGTGACATCATCAGCAATGGATTGCGGGTGCACGAAATATAGTTAGTACAACTAACTATATAGGAGCAATTTCAATGGTTTTGTAAGAGTGAAATGTCCAGCTAACTATAACACCCCTAAAACTTATAGTTTTTTGAGTGAATTTTAAAGGTTTTTTAAAAGCTAATTCCTAACTATATAAGGCCTGAAACCTATGTTTTTTTCAGTGAATATATATATATATATATATATATATATATATATATATATATATATATATATATATATATATATATATATATATATATATATATATATATTCACTGAAAAAACCATAGGTTATAGACCATATATAGTTAGGAATTAGCATTTACAAAACCTTGAAAATTCACTGAAAAAACCATAGGTTATAGACCATATATAGTTAGGAATTCGCATTTACAAAACCTTATTTTACTCACACAAAACCATTGAAATTCCATATATAGTTAGTTGCACTAACTATATATCGCGCACCCGCAATCCACTGCTGATGATGTCACATATTACATCATTCATGACATGGTCAGTGACATCACTGATGACATCACTGATGACATCTCAAATGACATCACTGATGACATCTCAAATGACATCACTTATGACATCACTGATGACATCTCATTTGACATTACTGATCACATCACTGATGATATCATTCATGTGATAATACGATGAACCTCTTCAGACTCTAATATAACCTTAGATACAATCAGTGTAAACAGACACTCACAGACTGTCACTCATCCATGCAGTTACTCAAACACCTAGTCAGTCATGCAAAGAATCAATCACACCTCCATTTCCTCAACTATACAGTTATACAAACTTTACTTATTCAAACATATACTAACACATATTTACTCTCTTATACAATCCCTGATACAAGTTCACAATGATCCATACAGCCACTCACACATTCACTGGCTCTTATGCACAGTTATTTATATATGTCAACTCTCACATGTACTGTGTTTTACATATGTACTTACTTTGACATGTAGCACTGAGATATCCATTCACTCACCAATACACTCATGCACACAGTCAACCGCCCATACAGCTGTTTCCACATGCACTTTTGAAACCATACATCTAGTGAATCAACTGCTCACACATCTATGCACAGAGTCATACACCTCCCAGCCACCCACACACACACTCAGTCTCCCATACAAATACTTGGGCAACCAATCAATAACCCATATAGTTACTCATATAGCTACTTATCAACACATGCAACAGTTTACAGAACAACAGACACAATGATGCACAAATTAAGACAGTTTAGTCACTAACCCATGCACTCAGTGAGACACATTTAATCACTCACTCATACAGTCAGTCATGCACCTACTAAATCCTTCATCCAGACACTTATACATCCACTCATTCTTCAATATGTAAGACATATTTTAACTTTACAGAAACATACAGTCACTGGATGTTGTCATCAGTGATGTCATCAGTGATGTCATTTGAGATGTCATCAGTGATGTCATCAGTGATGTCACTGACCATGTCATGAATGATGTAATATGTGACATCATCAGCAGTGGATTGCGGGTGCGCGATATATAGTTAGTGCAACTAACTATATATGGAATTTCAATGGTTTTGTGTGAGTAAAATAAGGTTTTGTAAATGCGAATTCCTAACTATATATGGTCTATAACCTATGGTTTTTTCAGTGAATTTTCAAGGTTTTGTAAATGCTAATTCCTAACTATATATGGTCTATAACCTATGGTTTTTTCAGTGAATTTTCAAGGTTTTGTAAATGCTAATTCCTAACTATATATGGTCTATAGCCTATGGTTTTTTCAGTGAATATATATATATACATACATATATAAACATATATCATCTGTATATCTATATAAATACAAACATAAATGCATGCATACATATACTTATATGCATACAGATGCATGTTATTTACATGAAAGTTGAAAAAACACTAATAAAAGCAAAGCTTAAAAGCCACCTCATTACAAACAGAATGGCTTTAACTTAAACGAGGGCGAGATCTATTGCATTTTCAATGCTTGTTTACGTTGGTTCCATCAAGAAGGCATTCAGATGTGTCACACATTTGCCATAAATTCTGAATGTTAGCACTCTAGTTGCACATTAGATCACTGTAGTAAAGCTACTGCTCACCAGGGACGTCTGCTGCTGGTATTCAAAGTGCATGTTTCAGTCTGCATGTCAGAATTTTTTTAATGAAATAGAAGAGGATTTGAGAAGTCACTCAAAATGATCCCTAATTTTTCTTCCTGAAGCACTAATCATACTTTCTATGGCAAAATTAACCCCCTCATGTTGTTCCTTTTTAAATTGAGTGTTTTCAGACTTACCACTTCATTCCAATCAAGATGGCTTCTGGTGTGCCATACTTTTGTCATAAGTAAGACTGTTAGCGCTCTAGTTGTTCTTTAGAACACTCTGGGACATTCTGTCATTGGGCTATACTTGGGGTACATCTGGGTGATATTTGGGCTACATTTAGGCTCTTTTGTCTCTGGTGGCCATCTTGGGAGACTGTATGTCAGAATTTTTTAATGAAATTGAAGAGGGTTTGAGAAGTCACTCAAAATGTGCCCTAATTTTTCTTTCTGCAGCACTAATCATAATTCATATGGCAAAATATACCCCCTCATTTTGCTCCTTTTTAAATTGAGTGTTTTCAGACTTACCACTTCATTCCAATCAAGATGGCTTCTGGTGTGCCATACTTTTGTCATAAGTAAGACTGTTAGCGCTCTAGTTGTTCTTTAGAACACACTGGGACATTCTGTCATTGGGCTATACTTGGGCTACATCTGGGTGATATTTGGGCTACATTTGGGCTCTTTTGTCTCTGGTGGCCATTTTGGGAGACTGCATGTCAGAATTTTTTAATGAAATAGAAGAGGATTTGAAAAGTCACTCAAAATGTGCCCTAATTTTTCTTTCTGCAGCACTAATAATACCTTCTATTGCATAATATACCCCCTCATTTTGTTCCTTTTTAAATTAAATGTTTTAAGAGTTACCACTTTATTCCCATCACGATGGCTCCAGGTGTGCTATACCTTTGTAATAAGTAGGACTGTTAGCGCTCTAGTTGTTCTATAGAACACTCTGGGACATTCTGTCATTGGGCTATACTTGGGCTACATCTGGGTGATATTTGGGCTACATTTGGGCTCTTTTGTCTCTGGTGGCCATTTTGGGAGACTGCATGTCAGAATGTTTTAATGAAATAGAAAAGGATTTGAGAAGTCACTCAAAATGTGCCCTAATTTTTCATTCTGCAGCACTAATCATACTTTCTATGGCAAAATATACCCCCTCATGTTGTTTCTTTTTAAATTAAATGTTTTAAGAGTTACCACTTTATTCCAATCAAGATGGCTTCTGGTGTGCCATACCTTTGTAATAAGTAGGACTGTTAGCGCTCTAGTTGTTCTTTAGAACACTCTGGGACATTCTGTCATTGGGCTATACTTGGGCTACATCTGGGTGATATTTGGGCTACATTTGCGCTCTTTTGTCCCTGGTGGCCATTTTGGGTGACTGCATGTCAGAATGTTTTAATGAAATAGAAAAGGATTTGAGAAGTCACTCAAAATGTGCCCTAATTTTTCATTCTGCAGCACTAATCATACTTTCTATGGCAAAATATACCCCCTCATGTTGTTTCTTTTTAAATTAAATGTTTTAAGAGTTACCACTTTATTCCAATCAAGATGGCTTCAGGTGTGCCATACCTTTGTAATAAGTAGGACTGTTAGCGCTCTAGTTGTTCTTTAGAACACTCTAGGAGGCTGCAGTAGAACACAAAGGAATCAACTGACAGTCTCTGTCCTTGTTGGATGTACATGTTTTACTGAGAATGTCAGACTTCATTTTCACATGACTGAGAAAGATAATGTGAATTTACAGAAAATATGCTTTCAGTTTAGCTTATAGATCCCCTTCCAAACCACTGTGGGAAAATCATGAGATATTAGTTTTCTTTCAAACAATATTCATGATATCACAGCAGAAGGTTTTATCACATGGTAAAATCACCTTAGAACCCACCACAATTCCTAAAACGAGTATGGTACCATCAACAAATGATTTATAATGTAACTAAAGTCCTAAAACCCTCTATTAACTACAATGATTTTTAATGAGGTGCTATCATGTATATTGGTCCCAAAATGGCTGCCAACACTTCTTGGATGACCCCCTGCTATAGTTATAGATACAGATAACCTCCTCTGTTACATTTATTGATTGACTTACACTTCTCTGCTATAATTATGAATTTACTTACTTTAACTTCACTGTTAAAAAAACAGAACAACATGTCTGAACTTAAACCCAACAGTGCCCTAAGTCTTCTAATATAATTATAATATATATATTTTTTTTTTTAGGCAATTTACAGCAAAAAAATGGAAGGGGAGCAAGAAGAAACTAATGTTTCCTTCGAGATTACATCCGAAGACATTGTAACTGAAGAAAATGTGGATGAAGATTTTATGGATCAATCTTTTGACGAACAATTTATTCAAACCTTACAAGAGACAGAAACATCCATGTTCGACGAGATACCAGATGATATAATGCTGGAAGTTTTAATAAACTATGAAAATAATAAATATTTTTTTTTAAAATCAAAATAAATAAATAAATAAAAAAAACGAACAAAAACAACAAATAATTAACATACAGTATTAGAAAAGTCTATCATTCTTTTATCCTTAAAGTACGCTGCCCAGAACGCTTTCCGGTTCGCGAACTTGGCGCTTACCACGCAAAAAAAAAATATATATATATATTTTTTTTTGAACCCTCCTAGGCCCTTTTAAAACCTCCACATAAAACCTAGGGGGTCAACGAGGATCTACTATGCCCCCTTATGGTAACTACCCCCTTTGTTTTTGCCTCCTCTTGTCTCTCGATCCTACCGAGAGACAAGATGGCGGCCGCTCCGGACTGTTTAGAATGTTGACAGACACCGAAGGGCCAATCAGCTTCGCTTCGCAAAGTTCCGATACGCGAAAAGTTCGCTAACCGGATCGCTGCCCAGAGCGCTGTTACAGATATATATCTTGATTTAAACGGTAATTTCTCAAAATCCACTGAAGCACATATATTGAGACCTAGCAAAGGCACATCGGGCTAACAGTCCCTACAATTTTGCCAAGTTTCGTGAAAATCCATTCAGCCGTTCGGCCTAAAAGTGAGTCCAACCGCCCTATGGAAATTAACATGGGAAAAACGCGTTTTGGGACCCCCCTTTTTTCTCGGCCCCCCCTTGACGACCCCCCCCAAATTTTCAGGGGCTGCTCAGAAACAAAATGTGCCATTTTCCTGAAAATTTCAGCCGATTCCGTCCACAAACGCTAAAGTTATTAGACATAGAATTTTCAGAAATGCCATAGGGAAAAAATCCTAACTATATATACCTACTGGCGACCGCCAGTAGGTAATATATATATATATATATATATATATATATATATATATATATATATATATATATATATATATTCCAAAACAATCCACTCCAATTCGGCTAGAAAAATGACCAGCACACGATACCATAGATTATAGGTCGCCAGTAGTTAGTTATAGTTAGGACCTACTTTCTATAGGAAAACCACAACATTCTATTCGGAATAACTTTGGCTCTGGTGGACGAATCTTCGCAAATTTCTCCAAGAAAATGGCCTACTCCGCTCCGCTCCTTCCCTTGGGGTGATTCATCAAGTGGGGGCTGAGAATAAAGGGGGTCCCAAAACGTGTTTTCCCCATGCAATTTTCCAATGGGACCTTTAGCCAGGGCTACAGCCCGAACGGTTGTACTGAATTACACCAACTTTGGCAGAGAGGTAGAGTTTGGTTCGCAGATTGGGCTTTTTGTTAAATGGTGTAAATCCGTTCAGTAGTTCCTAAGAAAATCAAAAGTAAAATCATAGTGATATCTAGAGACGAAGTACTGTACGCGTACGGAAATCCGTACAATTACGAGCACGAGCTGCATGTTGATTGGATGTCAATTGTCTGTCAACACTCCAAACCAGGAAGTGTTGGCAGCCATCTTGTGCCTCGGTAGAACTGAGTCACAAGAAAACTGTAAAACAAAAATGTTTGGCTTTAACTTTATGTATGCGGAGGGCTCATGCCCCCCCCCCCCGGAGCCCTGGGGATTTGCCAGTCCCTGGGGCCTCTTTTTATATTAAAAAACTGTGTGGGGGGTTTCAAGCCCCCCACACACGCCCCGGGGACCGCCACCTCCGTCATTTTAGTAGTTTTCCTCTGTTATTTTTATTATACCTGCTACTTTCAATTTACCTCCGCCTATCTTCTCTGTGATCAATGAGATTTCCTGCCACAGACACCACGGTGTTTGTCCTTGGCCTCCGATCTTATCAGACTTGGTCACACGCATACCTAAAAACTAATTTGAAGCACGAAAGGCACAGCCATTACAAAGCGTGACCATCACCACAAAGCCATTACTGTGCGTATGCCTTTATCATGCATGGTAAATGTATAGTAGTTGTAAAAGCATGCGTGGTAAAGCCATATGCGTTCTAATGAATTTGTAGTGACTGTCACGCGTAGTTATGACCGCATTGTAATGGCTGTTTCTCCCCAGGACACTGCAGGAACCGGGTCTGGGTGTGGCGGACTCCAGAACATCAGGTGGTGGCCCACGCAGCCTCCTTCACACAATGTAGAGATCTCCGGGGGGGTGGTCATTTTTATGGTTTGAGGGGCGTCATTGAGGCCCACACAGTTAACTTTGTAGGGGAGTAGGTTTGCACGCAAAAATTACGCAAGAGGTTTGTAAATGTGGTACACACTGTTTTGTTTTACTTTGATTTACTTTCTATGTTGTAGTTCATCCAGAGAAAATATAACTTATTGTACAGCCAGTACGTTTCAACCCTACTGTCAAACATCTTACTATAGTACTTCAAATTATAAATATTATTTTTGTTGTGGACCTTCAACCCCCCTCCAAAAAAAACAAGTATATAGTTTCTTTTAATAACTTTTATTAAAACAAAAATAACTGTAAACGTAACTTTAAGATAACATAATAAACAACTAGAAAAAAAACTTTAATTAAACAGTATTATAAACAAATTGTTATGTGGACTCCAAAAGACGTTGGGTAGGTAATCTGCAAAACAAAAAAGAAAAAAAGAGTTTAAAGGTATGTAGATGTGACTAAATAAGGTGAGGCATTACAAGTGAAGGTGACACTACGATTTTACTTGTGCAGTGTGCCTAGTACATTTCACTTCTGTCCCGCATTCAAGTGGCGTCTATATGGGAGTGCCTACAGCGTTACTGACACAAAAGTGGCACAACGGGTTTGTAAATACGCCGATTTATTTCTAATGCATTGCAATGGAGGCATTGTATATCTAGGCCGCTGTACTTACATTGTATAAACACTGCGGCCCCTGGAGTTCACAACTTCAATTCAACTCTACTTCTACATGTCAAAGTAGACAGCAGTGTCTATAAGTTTAAAAGAGAAAGAGAAATAATGTCACAGAGAGTGAGAGAGAGAGAGAGAGAGAAAACAACATTAAAACTGTCTCGCGGAGTCTGGAGTTGAGATTTTTTTTGAAAAAACAGATGCAGATTTACAAGCTCCTTGCACCACTTTTCCCATGTTAAAAGTGACACAAAAGTGGCGCAATAAGGCTGTAGATCTGCTTCTTAGACTGTTGTAACCTATCTGTTGTCACTGCTCGGAGGTAATTATACATTTCTACACAGTCAAGCTGCTGAACACTACCTACTCTCTCCTTTTACAAATTTTTTGTTGTTGTTTTGGAAACAAAATTCTTTGCTTACCTAGTGCCATTGGTGTGATGGAAAGAGGGTGCTCCACGTGTCAAAGAAGCCTTCAGTGTAACCAATCATATAGTTAAAGACCCCCAGGGTCTTTAACTATATGTATCCGGGGTGGTTCATGGCCCCCCGGAGTCCCGGGGACCGCTTACCCCCCCGGGGCATCTTTTTATTTAAAAAAACTGTGCAAGGGGGTTGTAAATGTGGCATTTTGCTTTCCCTTCTGTCTTGTAGAGGATCCAGGGTAAATATAACTTTTTTTGTACAGCCAGTACCTTTCTGCCTGTTACCATAGTAACAGTTCATTGATCACTTGCAGAGGTTAGAAGTTCACCATAATATGTTGCAAATTGAAATAGTTACTGTGCTGGAGATTTATATATTTTTTTTTCATAGGAACCGTTAGTCGTAGAAGAAGTCAGTGGAAATGTTTTGTAAGCGATTTCTTCCTGTTCGGGGAGTATTAGGGTAACGTGCTCCAAGAGGGACTTTACAAAGCTTAATGTTCATTGGCTGTGAAGTATTAAAAGTAGACGTTTTGGCTGTCATTCCTTGCTCATCTGTGGAACAACATGGACATTTTATTGGCTAAAGTGTTCTGAGCACAAGTTTGCTCCTTATTGGGTGGGGACGGTTCACTGTTGTCAGTGATTTTGTGATGCATTTTCCACAGGGGTATGGGGAAAGAAAGTAGTAGAGGGCAGGTTAGGAACACTATTAACTATGTACACTGCCCATAAGGTGGTGGAGAGGGAGTATGAGGGAAACTAATTTTTTTTATATGTTTCAAGGGCCATTTATATAATTGGCGTGTGGTGTATAAATCACAGCGGAAAAATGACAGTGTCTTGCGCTGTTTTTTTTAAATCAAGTTTGTAGGTGACAAACTTCTTATGAGTACTATTTACTTATAATGTGGTGTTTACTTTCCTGATGGGGAGGTGTGGTTGTGCAGCAAAAAAATCAGTCTAGGTTTGAAACAGTTTTTATTAAGCAAATACAAATAAACTTTCTTCAGAAGCTGTCGCTGTATATATGAAAGGGGAGACAATTAAAAATGGAATTTCATAAAATATCAGTTAAGCGTGGCCATATACTTCTTTTTTTTGCTACCATTTGTAAAAGTTCTTGATGATGTAAGAGGGCATCAGTTACTATTAGATAGTAGAATAGAAGTGCTACAACATACACCCCCGCAGTACATTATCTCAGATCAAGAGAACAAATAAAAAACTGTTAAATACAAATGATTTCATAATACATAGAAATGCATGAATTATTATTTTTCAAATTTGTATTCTGTACAATTCAAGAACGTGCTGTCGTAGTGCTTAGAGGTTGCAGGCTGTTCCGCTAATAAATCACATACTCACTAAAGAATATATAGGATGGTACTGGTATAATATAAAGTACAGGCCCTATATATTCTTTAGGGAGAAGGTGAATAGGAACCGCAAATAAGAATAGAAATTAGAAAATAACATTCAGAAATGTAGGGTTTATTAAATATTTAAAGTAACAAAGTATGCATGATAGCATACTTGTTTGAAAAGCAGTTTGTTTGAAAAGCAGTTTAGGAAAATATGTTTCTTGAAAAAAATATCTGATCAAGTATTTTTTAATATTTGAAAGTTATATTATAGATGGCGCTGAAAAATCTCCCATTCCTCTTCTGTAGCAATAGGACAATCTATTATAATATAACGATTGATACCATTGTTACAGTAAAAAGAAAAGTAAAATAAAGTTATGTATTTAACAGAACATCCATAATGAAATACTTTTGAGCGGTAAATATTTACTGAACTTCTTTTCTCCAGGAGGTGAAAAAGTTTGATCTTCATGGTGACGGGTCATAGTCTCCTCTGAGATCATGATGGTGAGAATAATATTATGTATATATTCTCACAGCACATGATCACAAGGTGAAAATAAACTGAAAACCGCAAGCCGGTATCGTTGCTTACTTATCGTTAGTCTTTGTGACGACGGATCGTGAAGTCCACTAAGATCACCAAGACTGTTAATGTTATAATATACATATTAACAGTATGTGATCTCTAGGGGAAAACACAATACCAAGTGGAAGATGGTGAAGTTGATTGTAATTGTTTAGGGTTTGCGTTGACGGGTCACCAACACCTCTCAAGCTAAGTACAGTGTCAATATTATCATATAAAAACTCACTATGTATAAGGTGAAAGGAGCCAGAAAAGGAGCAATGTTTGTTATAATCTATCTGTTTCTAAAACCAAGCTGCTGACGAAAAAGCGAAAAACATGCAATACATTTTTTTCTACATATAAATGTTTAAATATTGATAAATGAACACAAATTATTACTAAGTACTATGCCTATGCCATATTGAAACAACTTACAACTCCGGAATATGTTTGTTGACGCAAAAAGAGAATCCGATGTTAGAATAAGGAACCTGCAACACAGATTGGCAACTCAGAAATAACTCGCGAAAATGAAACTAATTGCACAGTAGGTGTGGTTTATATCGTTTTTGGTTATGTAGTAGTCTACGCAAGGAAGCTGTGGGTCCGCCTATTTAGATGGCACGTTTTGCAGTTTATACGTGCTCACGTTTTAACAGTTTTTCTTCTGCACGTGTTCAGAAAAGTTACAAACTGTGAAGCTGTAAAGGTTTCGATTTCGATCGTAACACGTATAACGTATTATTATTTTCATAAGTTGGAGAGCTTAAAAAGTGTTACTCGGTAAAATGTGTTCTTTGCATTTTCATGATTAAAAAGATGTAAATAGAAGACTTAAAAAATACATCGCTATCATTAGAAAAAAAAGGCTTAATATTTGTTCTTACTATGCTTCTTAATTTAAAAAATGTAAACCTACCCTCGGAAAGGTGTGCTGGCACTTCGGGCGTTGGGAAGATTAATGAATAATAAAGGACCTTTTCTATGCACCTGCAAACTTGGCTTTTAAACTTTCACTTTATTTTATTGTATTGTAGTGAGCCATACAGCAGTATGTGTTTATCTATTCACTGTTTTAAAAGTGAAGCCGTTATACATTCAGCTCAACACTTTCCTTGGACAACTGTAATCATCCAGTCAGTATCTAAGTAGTCGTGGAGCAAAGTAGGCCTTAGGCTATAGACTGTTTTAAACTCTTATAGACTATTCTTGCAGTCTTCTATGCACCTGCAACCTTGCCTTTAATATGTTCAATTCCCAGTCTCTATCCTTACACTTCCAGCAAACACTCTGTTACTCCTGTTATAGTTTTGTAGTGACTCATTGATCAGTGTGTACTAATCCAGTCACTATATTAAAACACTAATGGGTAGATGTACAATAACTGCCATATCCCCAGGGATGTGCCAGTTATTGGGCACTGTGACATCATCACTATGGATGTGCCATATTTAGAATGTGGTGCACTATGGGGCAAAAACGGTACAGATATGTGATGTATCTGTGTCGTGAAGGCGGAACATTGCTTAAGTTGCGTTGCATGTGCAACGCATTTCTAGCAATGCTCGGGGGCACTATGCTCACAATGCTGAGTCAATCCTTTCACCTGCTTCGAGCAAGTGCAGGGTTTTGACGCATATTAGTTCAAAAGTGACAAAGTGAAATCTTGTATATTTCACTCAGCCACTTTGAGTAGGTGTTACTGCACTGGAACGCCTCTCCATCCCCCGCTTCAAATCATTATAGACAATGCATTCACTGTTGTATACAGAAGCAAACTTGCCTTTTATATCTTCAATTACCCAGTGTGTATCGTTACACTTTCACCAAACACTCTTACACTACTGTTTCAGTATTTTAGTGAACCATACAGCAGTATATGCTTATCTATACACTGTTTTAAAAGTAAAGCTGCTATACATTCAGTCACACACTCTCCTTGCAGAATTGTAATCATTCAGCCAGTACTCAAGTACTCATGGTGGAAAGTGTGCTTTAGGGCACGGACTGCTTCAAACACCTATAGACTATGCATGCAGTGTTCTATGCACCGGCAAACTTGTCTTTAGTACCTTCAATTCCCCAGTCTGTATCTTTACACTTTCACCAAACACTCTCACACTACTGTTTCAATATTGTAGTGAGCCATTCAGCAGTATGAGTTTATCTATATACTGTGGTAAAACTGAGGCTGTTATAAATTCAATCAGGCTCTTTCCTTGCAGAACTGTAATCATCCACTCACTACCTAAGTACTCATGCATTAAAATAGGCCTTAGGCCATAGACTGCTTCAAACCCCTATAGACTATGCATGCAGTCTTCTATGTACTTGCAGATTTGTCTTTTATACCTTCAAATCCCCAGTTACACTTCCACCAAACACTCTTTCGCTGCTGTTTTAGTTTTTTAGTGACTCATTCCTCAGTAGGTAGTAATCCATTCACTATATTAAAACACTAATGGGCACATATACAATAACTGGCATATCCCCAGGAATATGCCAGGTATTGTGCACTGTGACAACACCAGTATGGATGCGCCGTATTTACAATGCGGTGCACTATGGGACAAAAACAGCACAGATATGTGATGTATCTGTGCTGTAAAGGTGGTGCATTGTTTGAGTTATGTTGCAAGTGCAACGCATCTCCAGCAATGCTCTGGGGGCCCTATGCTCAGAATGCTGTGTCAATCCTTACACCTGCTTCAATCTAGTGCAGGGTTTTGACACAGCATGCGCCCAAAAGTGACAAAGTGAAATCTTGTAGATTTTACTCAGCCACTTTTAGGAGGTGTTCCTGTGCTGGAACGGACCCCCCCACCCCCATGTAGGAATGTTTACTTCTGGTACAGGGATTTACAATGTGACGCACATCCCAAATAAGTCACATTCTAAATACCACACACCATGGCGCATCTTTTGCACGACCGCTGCATCATAAAAGTGATGCAATGGCGGTGTAAAAGAGGCACTAGGGGGTTCTAAATCTGCCCCTAACAAACAAATTGAGCCAGGCAGTTTCACTAGCAGTGCATTCTTTTTTAATTTACTTTTGTTATTATTTTATATTAAAAAAATGAAATGTAACTTTAAAAATAAAATAAATATAAGTATTTATCATAAAAATGTAGGAAACTACTATAAAAAGAAAGAAATATAATAATTAATACATTTTAAAATTATACTTTACAAAACCTTTCAAATTCCTAGAAAAAAACCATAGGTTTCAGCCACGTTATGTTTAGGAATTAGCATTTAAAAAACCTTAGAAATTTACTGAAAAAACCATAGGTTTCAGCCACATTAGAGGAAGGAATTGGCATTTAAAAAACCTTCGAAATTCACAGAAAAAACCATATCTTTCACACATGTTATAGTTAGCTGGACATTTCACTCATAAAAAATGATTGAAATTCTCCCCGTTATAGTTAGTTCAGCTAACTATAACTTGCGCACCCACAATGCACTGCTGATGACGTCACATGCTACATCACTCATGACATGGTCAGTGACAACACTGATGACATCACTGATGACATCTCAAATGACATCACTGATGACATCATCCTTGTGAAAGAGTGGCACACTTCCTCTTACCCTAATACAACCTTTGATACACACATTCAAAAATAGAAAATAAAGATTTCAAAACAATGGAGATATCAATACAAGTTAGAACAACCTATTCAGTAATTCCAAAATCTACATACACATCCACTCATTCACCAACAGTTCTATATAGTCACTCATACATGTACTCACTCATCATATGTACTCATACACCTATACATCCTGTTACACACCTACACTCATACATAGAGTTACTCACACACATACTCACATTTGCAAATAAACTTTCAAACATCCATTTGCTTGCATATATAGCTATACACACACCACTACACTTATTTGTACAGAAATGTACACATACTTACTCTCTTAAACAATCACTTTTAGAAACACATACTTAGTTATACAGGAACTCTTGCAATCTCTCACTCTCATATATACTCACTTATATACACCAATACTCACATATAGTAGTTTAAAGCATATGTACTTACTCATAAAGATAGTATTGAGACAGTCATTCACTCACTAACACACCTATACACACACTCATCCACCCAAAACAGTCCTGCACACATGCTGTCTTCAAAACACATACAAACATCAAGTCACTCATTCATGCATCTATGCGCTAAGTAATATCCCCCACCAAACCACACTCAGACACTCATACTGATACTCAAAAAACCAACTAATAACCTATATAGACACTCATGTAGCTACTCACTAACCCATGCAGCCACTTATTCAAAAAATGTGTGAGACTAATACAGATATTAACATATTTAAACATTACTCACTAACCCATGTATTCATTAAGATACAATTATTCAGTCAGTTATACAATCAATTTTACAAAAAAATCATCCATTTAGACACTTATTTACCCATTTATTCTTCCATCGACCTTGAGATATACATATATAAAACATATTTAAATTTCAGAAAAACACACATTCATTGGATGATATCATCATGTCATTTGAGATGTCATCAGTGATGTCATGAGTGATGTCACTGACCATGTCATGAGTGATGTAGTATGTGACGTCATCAGCAGTGCATTGCAGGCACGCAAGTTATAGGTAGCTGAACTAACTATAAGGGGGGAATTTCAATGGTTTTGTATGAGTGAAATGTATAGCTAACTATAACATGTGTGAAACCTATGGTTTTTTCAGTGAATATATATATATATCTTTTATATATATTTTTCCTGTATTAATGTGTGTAACAATATTTTATTTTCAATATTTTTGTACTTTCCCTTCTATGTATAAAAAAACTATATTTTTGTGATCGATATGTTTGAATTATATTGATATATTTTGGTACCACAATTTTTGTGGTTTCAATATTCTGTCACTGAACCGTTAAATGACATAATTGATGACATAACTAATGACATCAGTGGCATATTCAGTCAGTTAAAATTATCAGTGACATAGTCATATCACCACAGAGTTACAGAGCATACGCATGTGGGTCAATAGTATGGAAATAGCAGCCCTTGCGACACATGTAATTGTGCAATTTAAAAGTTATATGGTGCACCGTTCACAAATCATTAATGTATGGGGTGGAAGAAGAATTCCATATTACACATGGTAAAGTTTGAATACAAATTATGTGGGTTGCAGAAGTATGTTTGAAAGGAGGTTGTGGCTTAAAACCAAAGCCCCCTCTAAAAACCTGTGAGAAAGGCCAGTGCTACTGTGGGCAATTCATTAACCACCAATGAGCATCTAGAACTGCACCCGTGTTAAATAGTGTAATCCAGTGGTATGTACAAATTTTATATGCTTTGCATGTTTATTTCCAGAACTACACAAAGGATTTTGAGGCAATTTAGATTACTGGAAAATGTAGAATGTGGTATAATATGTTGATCCCTTTCAACTATTGATCCCATCAATCCCTCAAATCATTGTTTTTACACCAATAACTAAAACATCTGCACCTGGTACAAGGAAATTCAGAGACATTTATAGCAAGTGCAGCTACTTAGATTGATCTTTGCTTTTTTTGTTGCAGACGGGACGGAATAGAATTCAGTACTCTTTTAGCATGATCAAGAGAGACACCTGCAAAGTCAAAATAAACTGTCTTTATGGATCATTTAACTGGATTATGGGTATGGCTGTCAAGAATAATCTGTTGCATGATTTAGAGCAATTCGTATAAGAGCAATTGGTAGACTATAACATGTTATAGTCCCATTGTGGCATTTCTTACACAATATCTAGTTGTTCATGTTGCTCATGTTGCTGTTTTTCTGTTGTCTGTCCCACCCACCCTGCCCAGTCTGTATTGTGAGATTTTGTGGCAGAGATTAAGAACCAATTCAGATGTCAGACCCTCAATCTATGTACAGAATCATATTCTAACATTCTTTAACGTTACTGAGTTCCATTCCATTCATAGATTTATAGATCAATAGCCCGCCAAAGAGAAACCAACATTATGGTACCCATACCCTATTCCCTATGCCTGCTCTGCTAATATTAAGGCTGTCCTCTTCAGTTTCAGATGATAAGGAGTCGAAGGAATGGACACAAGGCCACTCTCTGAATCCTGAGCCTCCTTGGCACTAGTGAAGACGTGTAGTAGGTTCTAGGGCTGTGTGACTACCCAGAGGAAATGGATCAGGGTCATGATTTGCTGCACCTGCTCCCACTGGGCATATTCTAAAGCTGCCTTCTGTGGGTTTTAGGGAAAATTGGACTTTGCAAAGTTCTCAGAAGATACATTGACCAGGGAACAAAGTTGATGATGATATATAAATCAACCACAGAAAAACGTTGCCAAAGGAAAGGTATATCTTTTTAGTTACATTGCAAAATGACATGTCATAAAAACTAACATACAACTCTCAACTAAAAATATGCAGTTGAAAGGATGTTGTAATTAAGATGTAAAATTTAAAACCTTCTAAAATTTCCATTTATGATGAGCTATGTAGTCATAACTCTCACCCCAATGCACTGCTAATTATCTCAAAAATCTAATCACAGATGACCATCAGTTAAATCACTGTGTAAGTGTGTATACATATATCACAGCATCTCCTCAAACCTAGGGTTGAAACCTGGAAGACTTTGTAAAACTCTAATATTATGAGTTCATTGGACACTATAACCTATCAACTTCATCGGTTTTAGTTTGCCTAATTTAAGTGTAATGACCATAAACATTTGCTGCGTTACTGAATGCTTGGGATTTTGCTACAGCATTCTGCATGTGTGCAAATAAAACATTTTTGTAAGCCCAGGCAAGATTTCAATTATGCCCGAGTAATCAGAGTAAGTTTGGTAATTTTGCATTAATCTTTTGGTGCAAAATTACAGACAATTACACAATTACACCCATTTGCGTCAATATTAGTAATTTTACTGTACTTTTGCATAATTACTTTACAGCAAATTATGCAAGTTACGCCTAATCTTACTTTCTTTTTACTTAACTCATTTTGAGGACCAGTCCTAAAATCTGAGGTGGTTCTTGAACCAGGTATAGCCTTTTGGGTTGAAAACCATGCTAGCTGATTCTCTGGACCATGCAACACTTTTTTTTAAAAAGTTTGTTTTGGAGATTTAATGGCATTTACACCTTTCTTTGTTGCGTCCTCGCCCTTTATGGAGATTGATGATTACTGCTGTGCCTGCACCACCATTTGGCAAAAACATTATTAGAGAGCAATGCCCAAGAACCAACAGAGCCAGTTCTTGTGTCTGGTAATGTTTGTAGGAGAAGAAATATGTTCTCTTTTGTGGTAGTAAATGGCAGTGAAGAAGCTTTCAGTCTAACAGTACCTTTTCTTCTAGGCTTCCATGGAATGATCTCAAGTTGAATGAAGGGCTATTGGCATGCAAATCAATGTTGTAGTTTATGGTCAGCATCTGAGAAAACATTCTACATATATTTTAGTTTGCACAAAACATTTACATATTGTTGGTGCTCCCCTCTAACTTTGGGACTTCATGATGAATCTGCATGAAGCTTTCAAAAGAAGTGTTAATTCTATTATCAATCTGAAATATATGATCTCTCAAAGAGAAAAAATAATGGGAGGGGTCCCAAAGGTTGCCTTTTTATTCTAAATCACACAGGAAAAATCTACAACTTAGCAGGTAGCTGGAGCTTGGTCAAACATTGAATAATCCATTCAGTATTACTCCTTGAAAACATAAGGACTGATAATGAGTTTGGCCATCCGACCACCCAAAAACGTGTCCGCCAGTAGCCCAAAGCACTGGCGGTCTTTAGACTGTCGAATCATGAGTTCACCATGTAGCCCGTGGTGTGTCTATGGTGGTATTGAGGTGGTTGGCAGGGGTTTTCCATATCTATCGATGCATGTGTCACATTTCGACTGCACATGTGTCAAATGTACACAAATGCATGATACATGTAGAGAAATGCCATATGTGAGCAGTCCAGGCAATGGGTATATGGTACAAAAAGGACTCACCTGTAGATCGCTGCAAACAGGGTCGTACTCTTTGGGGTGAAGAGGGTAACATGGAGAAGTTGATCCCCATTGCACTCTATCTGGAAGAACAGAAGAGGGGTGAGTATGTGCCGCAAAGCTGGGGGTCGGACTGCCATGGTCGACTTGTCAGAGCCTTTCCCCAACCACAACCCAGGTAGTCAGCGGTGTGCTGGCAGTGTCAGTGATTCAGCTGTGGTCTCTGGAAATGCAATCTGCCCATATTGTAATTACAGCGGTCGGACTGTCAAGCTCTCCTCAGTCGGACCACCACTGCCGGTATGTCGGTACACAGACCACCAAACTCATAAAAAAAGCCCTATAACATATTGATATGTGGTTGAGTTTGTTAATAAAATGGGTCCTCAAACTAATTTAATTGATCTGAATTTTGAATCTAATTGGGTGATATGTTTTAGTCTCATAAGTCTACAGCTGAACACAAAACCCATGTGAAAAAAATGTATAAGGGCCAGTGGGTGCAAGTCAAACCTCAGGTCACAACCCAGAAGGAGAGGAAATGCTTGTTTTCATGACACAGAATCATATTTAAGGTACACGATTTGTAAAATGGTATGTTCAGTTTGTGCACTGGCTGCCATCAGCAGTTAATAAACCAGTTATTCCACTTCAGGAACTTTCTTTGACAAAAAATGTTTAGGGTCATTTGGTGGGGCAAGATGATCACACCCCAAAGCAGAGGGGACAAATAGCACCCTAGAGGGGTGGAAAATTACCCAAATTTCTGAGCATTCCCTCAGTTCTTTAATCAAGTTTCCTGATTTCCTACATCAATAAACTGAAATTTTGGAAAGACTTTCACTTGGGCAAAATGAAATCCTAAGGTGTTGTGGTAAGTGCATTGTACCATTGTCAAGACATTAAATGTCTATGTGCATAATTGTTATTATTTAAGTTGTCCACACACACAACATGAAAGGTCAGTGAGTATTCCAGCCAGGGGCGGGAGAGCAGTTGGGATCCATACCGGCTGGACGTATTGCGTTGTGGGTCATCGTATCTTTGGAATAAGACCAGTACAATAGTGCAACGCTTTGTGGACATTCACTATTTACTACATTTGGCGATGCTTGGTGATTTATTCTCTTACCCACTGACTTTTCAGCATCCCTGACCCTCGCTGCACATTTTCTCATCCAAGATGCCACTGAAGGATTAATGTCAACAACCGCTCGCTGATGTTTGACTGTGGCACCCAACATCAAATTACTCTGAGAACTCTTGCAAGGTATTTTGGGATGTGGCTGAATGTACTCAAATAAGTCCAGAGCGATTGTTGAGCGTGATCCCCTATTGACTCGCACGCCTCTCCTGCCAAGTCTCTCTTTAATGGCACTTTCATTCGGTGGCCTTCTTTGATCAGGCTGCTTCTTCCAGTTTCAATGCTCAGGTGACATCACAATGTTTTCTTCCGGCGGCCATCTTTAATTGAGCTTCTTCAATAAAACTCATTGTAGAGGCTGTGAAATCACCACCTTTCCACTTGGCAGTCATCTTGGGTGTATTTCTTCACCCCTAATCGCAATTTCTCACAGTTGCATGCTGGTTTTCACATATTTAATTGAGGGTTTGTATTGTTTTTACAAACATTGAAGCACCTCCAAGGTACATTTCAAGCTAATTTTTAACCATTTAATTCTGGCAGTGTTTGTTTAAGCTATAGTTGGGAGCATTTAATTGTACTGTTTTTTGTTTGTGCTTTTACTAATTGTTATTCATGGCCACAGCAAATTACACAGCCACTGCATTTCTTAGCTCAACCTGGGAAATCACTCATTAAATGGATTCAGTGGTTTAGGGCAGTTAAAAATCATCCGTTTGCCATAGATGCCAATGTACACAATCCTGAGTGAACATTTTCCTCATTATTTGGAGGCATTGGGTGTGCCACCCAACACGTTTTTGAAAGTTTACCACCTGTACCTGCACCATCTGGAGATGGACAGTGGAAGTTTATCTGGAGGTTATTGCTAGGTTGCAAAAACAATTCTCGGATGAATCTAAAATCATGCTTGACCATCATAGCTTCTGCAAGTGTCAACAACAACCAGAGGAGAACGTGGAAGAATATGTATCAGCCCTTAGAGTTCTAGCTACAACGTGCAAGTTTGGTCCCTATCTAGACACTTGTATTCATCACTAGTTTGTATTAAACTATTATTCAAGGAAGGGTCAGGAAATATTGTTGAGTTGCAGGAATCCTACTTTGCAAGAAGTTGTTGACTTAGCCATGAGCATCAAGAGATCACTAATTTCTTCTAAAATGTCACATCCTGAACCTGGTGTCAATGTTGTAGTTCCTAATGAAGATTTTCCGAAAGCTGTGTGTGCTGTTACAATAAAAGGGATGCCTTTTACTAACACTGGCAAGAACGTTTTTGGTTCTTGCTATAGGTATAGGCCAAAAAGCCATCTCAGTAATTTTCCAGGCTGTCCTGCCATTGGCAAGAGATATTTGTCATGTAAACAAATGGGTCACTTTCAAAGTGTGTGCAGGAGTGTGAAACAACCTTTGAGGATTGGCAGTTTGGAGATGTTTGTTGATATGTGCGCAAAATCCTTAAACAATGTTGGGGAGAGGAGTTGGCCTAACAGCTAGGGCGGTCGCCCTTGAATCTGGGGATCCGGGTTCGAGTCTCGGCAATGACGCTGAACATCCTGTGATTCTGGGTAAATGACTTAATCTCCCCCTGTCTAACAAAAATGAATGTGTCCTCATGTAACACAACTGGTGCTATGTAAAGCGCTCTGACACCTGATACCAGGTCAAGTTTGTGCTATATAAAACTTCATTAAAAAAAAATGTTGTCCTCTCATTGGAGTGTGCCAATCGGTCCACGCACGTGAAAGGTTGACATATGAAGCTCATATTGGTTATGTGTTGGTGATGGTCAGGGCTGATTCTGGATCATCTATCACCATTCTGAGAGACACCACATTTACCGATTCTTGGGCAACTAATTATACCTTGTTCCCCACAGATGTAAATTCCAAGGTGTTCGGAGAGAAGGATATTGATATGCTTGACTACTTCAAATCTAGTCTGGGTATAGAGACTTACACTAAAGTATTTGTGGCAGTTAAAGGCAGAAATATTACAGGGTGGCAGGACCTTGCCAAAATGGGCTTCTACTTAGTCATAGGTTCTGAAAACCATGTAGCGGTTGGGGATGTTCCAGTTTCACTTGTGGGTGACACACAGGAGACTGCTGATAATGTATTGGCTGACTTCAAACCACTGTTTGCCACACAGATGGAAAGAGTCAAAGGGTTTGAACATCAAATTAAATTGATTTCTAATGCTCAACCTATAGCTCATAGGGTCCGTCCAGTATATTTAAGCATAAGGAAAGAGTTGAAGAAAACGCTTGAGGATGTGTTATCCCGAGTATCTTTCAATCTACGGATTCTTCTCAGTGGGTGGCACCCATTGTGATGGCAAGTAAAAAATCTGGTGAGTCAATTTATGTGCTGACTTGCATGCTCTCAATAAAAATATTGTAGTGGATTGTCACCCATACCCTCACATTCAGGATCTGTTTGGGAGCAAAATGGTTTTCCACTATTGATTTAAGGTCCATTTACCATCAGGTCACCCTTAGCACAGACTCACAGGATTTAACAACATTTGTGACCCGTTTCAGAGCTTACAGATTTCTGAAGTTACCTTTTGGTCTTGCTTCTGCCGCCCAGGTGTTCCAAAAACTCATGGATAATTTGTTTGGGAACACTACTGGTGTGCAGGCGTATCAAGATTAAATCTTGATTTTTGCTAAAGATTTGAATGACCATAACATAATCCTGCATAAGGTTTTCTCAATTTTAATGCAACTTGGCATGAGGATATGTCATGAAAAATATGTTTGCCACTATTGAACTTGAATATCTTCCGCATACTGTGTCGTGTAATGGTTTTAAACCAAAAATTTCACTTATTAGGGCAATCAAGGAAGCTAAGGCACCAATGGACAGGGATGCCTTGCGATCATTCCTTGTACTTGCCTAAAGCTATGCACGCTTTGTCCCTGGCTTTGCATTGGCCATTGACTCTATGAGAATGTTACTTAGAAAGGGGTAGGAATTCATATGGTCAGATGAATTGGAGAGAGCCTTTGAGACGGACAAATACTTAAATTGTCTAAGTGTGTTCTGTGGGAAATATCCCTACATTGTCACTATAGATGTCAGCACTCATAGTTTAGAGGCTATGTTGAGTCAAAAGATTGCTGGTAATGAAAAAAAACAGCAACCAAAACAGGACCCTGGACAGGACCAGGGCCATACAAGTGTTACTATAGCACCATTGAACGGGGGGCTCTAGCGTGTGTGTGTAAAAATTTAGAATGTCCAGATGAGGTACTAGGTTCGAGTTAACCACAGACCACAAACACTTGTATATATTTTCATTAATTGTAACTGTAATAATATGTCCACCAGGCTCACCAGACTTGTTTTGAAATTACAGGAGTACAATTTCATTGATAAACATATTCAGGGTGGCAAGAACATTCATGTCAGAATTCTTGTCATGCATGGCTCTTGATGTTGAAGATGATGATGTCTTGCCAGATGATGTGGAGAGTGTGGCGTTGGTAGATGCTGTAGAGGAGTACCAAGCTTTTATGCGTAACCAAAATTGGACCAGCACATATGTTAAAGACACAGTCTTGAGAAAAGTTATTGAGTACATTGGGTGTGGTTGGCCAGAAGGGAGGTGCTTAGAAGGAGACTATAAAACCTTTTCTCAGGTTGCAGGAAAGTTATCAGTGGAATTATACTCAGGGGAGACTGTTTTGTTCCACCTAATAACTTATGCAGTGCCATAGTGGCTCAGGCACATTTAAGTCATTTAGGGTCCACCAAGACTTGGAAGGGTATTCAGACACCCCCGCACATGACTCCGCTTCCGGAGAATGCTTGGGAAAGTATTTTTTGTATCCTTATTCCTTATTACCCAACAACATGAAACATAACATACTTCTCATGAATTACCTTTCAAAATGGATGTATCATGAATGTGTAGAGTCACCTGACACGGAAAATGTTGTCAACTTCTTAAAACATGTTTTGTTCTGGAAGATGCACCTAATTTGTGTTCACGTAAAACAATACACATTCTGTGTTAACCACATGAAGGGATTTTTTGCCAGTATGGATATCAAACAACTCTAGGTAGCTCTGTACTCATCTGCCTCTAATGGCCTTGTTGATCATGGAAACAGTCATTAACCCCTTCCATGCTAATGAAGGCCCCCTGCCGTCATGCATCACGGTGCTTGTGTGCTGATGACGGCTGGGGGCCGTAATAAACCCGCCCACTCTTAAAAATGGCCGCACAAGCGCAGAATCGCGGCCGCGCCCAAGAGGTTAACAAAGGTGTACACACAGCTCTGGCTTCAGGTGTGGATGTTGGCACGTTTATTACCAAAAAAGTCTGGGCATATAACACGTGTGCGCTTTTTTTCACAGGTGTGACCCCTTTTTCTTTGTTGAGGGGAAGGGATGTGCATAGATCATTCTTTCCGTCATATTTCGGTGATAAAACTCACAATATTGGGATTGTTCACTTTCATAGAGATGGCATAGTTTGAAGGCTGGTTAGTAAACAGGAAAGCATGAAGAATAATTTTGAGGAAAAACACGTAGTGCAGAAGTTGATCAAGCGTTAGGTGATTTGGTCATGATAAAAAGCCCTGTTAGAGGTGAGAAAGGTGACTCAAGGTTTCCTGTACCTGTACAGGTGGGGGAGTCAGTAAAGGGGCTGCACTGGTTTTGGTAAAGGTTGGTGGAATGAGATGCAGCTTGTGAAATGTACCGCTGAGCAAGTGAGTATTAGGTGCAAGAAGAAAGGCCTTGTTCATAATTCTGATTGGGAACAATACCTAGTTGTGGTCAGTAAGAGTCTGGCAACAGTGCAGTAGGGAGTCATTTGTCTGCTGAGGAACTTTCTACAGAGTGTACTGATGTGCCTAGAAACCAGTATAGAATGAGTTCTGTGGGGGCTCACAGTAGGAAGGTTCTAAGGAACTTTGATGATTATGTTCTTCCATATTGGTTGCTTAAATGACATTTCATATCCTTCCTTACTAGTTAATTATTATGCATTCTGTCATCTATCATATTGCTTTTGTAATTTTTTTTTCAATTATACAGTTTTTTAAGGGGGAAGGGTGATGTAGGTGCATTGTACCGTTGTCAAGGCATTGCATGCATGTATGTGTACATGTTCATTATTGTTGTTATTTAAGTTGTCCACATGCGCGACTTGAACGGTCACTGAAGATTCCAAGCCAAGGGCCAGAGAGCAGTTAGGATCCATGCTGGCTAGACGTTTTGCGCCATTGGTCATCGTATCTTTGGAATAAATCAACTGCAACATTGCAACTCTTTGTGGCCAGTCACTCTTTATTACAGGAGTAGAAATATGCTAAAAACATATAGAGGTTACAAGGGGACTGAGTGTATAACATGACCAAAGACCACACCATATATACAAGACCTGCCAGCCATGGCAGAAGACCCCTGCATTATAAGGTTTTGGATCATGGCACATGATGTGGCAGTACAACACTTCACATGATGTGGCAGTGGGGCAATTGTGCATCCAAAGCCTGCTGTACCCATCCACAGACCATGCCAAATGGGTTATGAGGACAGGAAAAGTGGCCACAGAGTGGGTTCTGTACCTCAGGTACACTATTCATAGTCAGAGGCAATCATCCTAATGTCTGGAGGCATGAGACTAAACCACAAACAGTAACCAGAGCTCAACAGCCATATTGAAAGCCTTTATCCAGCTTGCTATTTAAATGAAGCAAATGAGCAAAGGCTTAAACAAAGTCTGTGTATATGCCCTGAGTCCACTGAGGTAGCTCGAGCCCATGCCTTGAGGGCACCAGGTCACAGGGATATGGCTCAGAGCAGGTTGTGTGTCCAGAACCTGCTAGGGATGGCCAACGTTGTGCCCAGTGTGCTGTATGGGCAAGGGGCATTTGGACATGCTCATTTGGTGCCAAGGCAGTGGGATTGGCAGAAGAACAGAAGAATATACCCTGCACTTAAAACCTGCGGTCATGATTCCTGTTATCTCCTTCCTTATGCCTCTGTACATACAACCTACCCATGCCCATATCCCTCTGCTTGATCTGCATCAGGCAGCCAGAGGGCTCTCATAATGGTAAAATCCACCCTATCTGTGCACCAGCATTACCTGAAAATATGTTTCCAATGTTGTTGGTTCTACTGTATAATAAGTCTTGTATTATATACTGCATTCACATAAACAATAATGTTGTGCGTTTCACTGTATTATAAGGCTTGTACTGTTGTAATGTTTTCACAAAGTCATGTACAAATCAAACGCTTGTTTTACAACAAATATTTGCTTTATCACCTACTCTGTAAAGTGCTCAAATGTACATATCTGTATCCTAGTATTTGTTGGTCCCCATTCAGCTCGTTGGTTCTCATACGTGTGCAACACCTTGTGTGATATTCTGCAGCTCATTTTCCCCTTGATCTACTATATTATTATGGACCTCATTGACGTTTGTTTCTTTGTACTGTATTCTCTGCGCTGCAGGGAATTCCATGTGGAATGCATATAGTTGAATGAGAAGTGTAGAGCAGCAGTTGATTCTGCGTGCTCTCTGTGTTGGTGGCTGGAGTTTCTGTTTATGGAATAACTCTTTCATAATCAACATTTCTATGCTTCCTGGATTATTGGGAATTTGAACTTCACTTTGGCGATGATTGGCTCTTCAAACCTCCTCAAACCTATGCACACCAGTAGAAACTCTAACACCTAGTACAGAAGTACAGACTGTGAGTACTTTTCTTAGCATCCTCTTCCTTAACATTTAGTGACTTTCTAAGAGTGTCCTATGGCAAATGGTACGTCTAGTTTACCGCTACCATAAATCCTCTGCATGTCAAACTCATCCTAACGACTACACCTCCCGCTGCCCGTCTGATTAATTTACAACCATCCTCGCAATTTATCTCTCGTCTCTCGAGGAGTTTAGGATTCATAGTTTTCTTTGTTTCTTGTAATCTAAGACATTTATTTGCGGGGTTTTGGGTATTTTGGGCTTTGGACAAACGTTTATCTCTGCCTCTCGCACCCTACAGTCTGCCTGAGCCTTCTATTGAGTCACTTGCCATAGCTCGAGACTATGCTGCATGCTCCCGGCTGGTACTTCAGCACCTACGCTCAAAACTTCTTCTACGTACTTTAGAGCATTCACCATTCTTCTACTGTGATGCGCACACACTCCAGTGCATTTGGGATATTGACACATCTTGGCTTTATACACAATACCAGATTTTCTCGAGCGACTTCCGTTGCCTTTATTGCCTAAAGTATGAATTGTCACAACTCCCTGGTTTTCTATGGAGTGTGAGAAAGCTCGTCCATTCAACTTCCTGTGACCCATGCTCATCGAGTCTTCACTGAAACTGAAAGAGGACTCCAACACAAGCATTGGATGTGCAAGATTCCCCTATGTACCTTTAAAAAACAAAATCTTTGCTTAGTTGTGATCATCTTGCTGCTTATCGAATCTCCATAGAAACTGAAAGAGGATTACATCACAAGAATCGCAAGAAAACTCATTTTCCAGTTTTGTTTCATTTAATGTGAAGGATTTTTCAACGTGCCTGATTAACTTTTGATTATTAGTTTCTTAATTTTTCTCTTGCCTATATTTTGTCACGTCTGATTTATTCTTTGTGTATTCTCTCTTCTCTCCTACCCTTTTTCTCTTCTTCCTGTTCTGTTTGTATTGTTTCCTCACCGGAGGTTTCGGATACCATTTCCGGCATCAGCAAATTTAATTGTCTTCTAAAGTTTTTGTTTTTGTAGAAGATTTTGTCAACTCTTTACATATTGCTGATTTGTTCTTAATTGTTACCAAAGAACACATTATTCCTCCTTCCTTTTCCCTTTCCTCTCCTGGTGATCCACCGTTACTATAGTCTAAGTGGAAAAAAGTGTTCCTTAATTATGTAAAAGTTACAGTACCAAATTTGTCTTCTGAAAGAAAGACATCCTTATTAGTTCATTATTTAGAAGGTGAAGTTCAAGAAGTTTATTAGAATTTACCTGAGTTGATTGGGGAAGGTGATAGTGATGGTCTGAGTAAATTTGAAACAGCCTTAAAGAATTGGACAAACATTATCTGCCTAAGGTTTCTATAATTATACAAAGGTTTTATTTTGGCAAAAGAAAATAAATGGCGGATAGTCTGATGAAGATTTTGTCATGGCTCTCTGGAAACTAGTTGAACTTTGCAATTTTGTGGACAATACAGAGGAGAGAATTCAAGATCAATTCATTTTGGAATGTAGGAATGATAAAGTTAGGAAGGAATTGTGGGGAAAAAATGATCTCAACCCTACAGTGGTGCTCAACATTGCTAAACAAGTTGAGCATTCCATAGAATGTATTTTTGAGCTGCAAAAGACGAAGAATGAGGCAAGAGTAAAATCAAAGGGGAAGTGTCTCAAGTCAATATAGTTGATTTCTCCAAAAGTAGACCTAATGTTACTCCCAGGCCCAAAGAGTGTTGTTATAGGTTTGGCAACCTAAATCACATGGCTAACTTTAAAGACTGTCCTGCTGTATGGGTGGTATGCCTGATTTGTGGAAAAAGGGGACATTTTGCCAAGTGTTGCAAGCCTTCTAATGCCAGTAACGAGAAAGTTAATGTGGTAGGTGAGGTTGAGCATCAACTGACACAACACCTGGACATCATCAACCTCCTGGACCCCCACCAGTCTGGCTTTAGAAAAGGCTGCAGCACAGAAACCGCGATGCTGAACATCATAGATGACGTCCATGGTTCTCTAGACTCAGACAAATGCTGTCTCCTCATTCTCCTTGACCTCTCGACAGCATTTGACACAGTGGACCACAAACTCCTCATCAAGGCTCTCCAAGAAAGAGCTGGCCTCGGCGAGGTAGTTCTCAAGTGGTTCTCCTCCTTTATACACAACCGTACCCAATTAATAAAAATCAAGAACTTCACCTCTGAAACCCAGCAAAGTTAACAAGGGCGTCGCCCAAGGTTCGGTGCTCTCTCCCAAGCTTTTTAACATCTATATGGAACCGCTCGCCAAATTACTCAATAAAACCAAGATCTGCTTCCACCTCTACGCGGATGATGCGCAGATCTATATGGAAACCTCCTCTCTCACTGACATCCAAAGATTAAATGATGTCCCGAAAGATGTTCAAGAATGGCTAACAAACAACCATCTGAAACTTAATCCAGACAAGACCGAGACACTCCTCATCTCGAACAAGGATGACAACACTCAAATCACTGAATGGCTAAAGGCAATCGATGCGCTCAAAGGGAATCTTACTCTCGGAAACTCTGTTAAATCTCTTGGCGTCACCCTAGACCCAAAACTAAACATGATGAAACACATTAAGAGCTCTGCCAAAAGTGCATTCTTTAACCTCAAACTTCTGAACAAAATCAAACCCTACATCCTTAACAAGGATCTCAAACTGGCCACTCAATCCCTGGTACTGTCAAGACTGGACTATGGGAACGCAATCCTAACAGGGATTCCTAAATCGCACCTGGCACTGATCAAAAGAACATTACATGCGGCAGCCAGAATGATCACCGGCATCAAAAAATCTGATCACATCTCCCCGGCACTCAAAGAACTCAAATGGCTACCAGTAGAAATGTGAAGAAACTTCAGGACGGCCTGCCTAACCCGCAAAGCCCTCCATACCGGCAAAAAAACTCAAAAAAGCTGGTCAAACCAGGAATCTGAGAATCTCTAACTCCCTCCTGCTCATCCTACCTAAAACCAGAAAGAAAAGAACAGCAGACTGCTCTTTCACGGGAAACGCCCCTAAAATTTGAAACTCCATCCCCACGCACATCAGAACCATACCGTCCTTTGTGGAATTCAAAAGCCAACTCATATCCTTGTTCCTCATCCGTTTCCTTGGCTGTGAATAACATGTAACAGACTGCAACACCAGAACTTTGTGCCCACATTGAACCCTGATACCAAAGAAGCTCTGCAGTACATTTATGCAGCTCTTACTCTTACTCGTGGATTGGCAATTCCTTTCATATGTTATGCCTTTGTTGATTATATGCTATTCTATTACTGAAAAGTGCATTGAACCCTGAAACCAAAGAAGCTCTGCAGTACACGTATGCAGCTCTCATTGTGACACTTGTTGATTGTCAAAAACCCTTCATATGTCATGCTTTTGTTGATTATGAAATGAAATGAATGAGATTTATATAGCGCACGACTTACCCTGGGGCATCTCAGCGCTTGCTTAGGGAACCCGTCCTGGTATTCCCCTGTGAGATACCCTGGCAGGGTATCCACAAGGTGAAAGCCAGGCATCCCACCGCGAGGGGCCGTTGTGGAGATTAAGCAAGCTATTGCCCAGAGTCGCAGAGTGTGAACCCGTGAGTCGAGAAGGCACCGGAGCGAGATTTAACGAGTCCGTGGAATTTTTGAGCCCAAGACCCGCCGAGGCGGGGAATTGAACCCTGGTCCCGGACCGAACTCAAGCTCCAGGTCTGCCGCCTCTAACCCCTGAGCCACACTTCTCCACAAATATATGCTACTCTCTTACTGTAAAGCGCTCTGTTACCTCTGGGTCTTGACAGCGCTATAGAAAACTTCAAAATTAAAATAAAAAAATAAAAAATATATAGTATTGCAAATTTCTAATGACAGCTCCAATGATTCACACAAAGCTGCATGTTCACATCCTACCGACGTTGTTAGTGTGAACACATTAGATGTAGTAATGATGATAGATTCAGGTGCCAGACAGTCCCTTATATCTGATAGTGATTTTGAGAGAATCTTCAAGGGTAAAGTCACTCTTGTTGCACCTGATGTCACTCCATACAGCTATGATGGGAAGCCAATAGAATTGCTGGGTTATTTTAAAGCTGATTCTGAGTTTTGTGGTAACTCGGCAAAGGCGAAGTTGTATGCACCCGTGAGAGAAGACTCCATTTTTATTTGGTTGCAACAGAAGATGTTGGGTATCTTTTAAGATCCTAATCTTGATCCCCCGTTCAGGTCAGGAAAGTGGATACTATGGCTGAACAAATATGCTGTGAATTTCCAAGTGTGTTTTTGGACAAAGTAGAATGTGTGAAGGGATATGTACATCATATAAGGATCAGGGATGGAGCAACCCTGTTGTGTACAAGGTTAGGAATGTACCTTCGAGTCTTCAAAGTGTGGTACAGGAAGAGTTAAAAAGGCTGGAGGAGGAAGGGATTATTGAACCAGTTGAAGCCTCAGATTGGGTGGCTCCTGTGGTAGTTATGACCAAAAGCTCTGGTGAGATTGGCCTCTGTGTAGATCTACGTCATATCAATAAAAGTGGTCAAGGATAAATTTCCTCTGCCAAACATTCAAGAGATGGTTACTTTGGTGGGAAATGCTAACTGCTTGGTGTTTTCTATTTTATCCACATGCCTTTTAGACTTTGTTTGGCTGCATCAGTCTTTCAGAGGCTGCTGTCTAGTTTATTGAAAGGTTTGGATGGTGTCAACTTCTTCCAAGATGATGTGTTAATATTTGGTGACAATTTACTGGATCACGTTAGCAAAGTAAAGAGGTTGTACAGATCTTTGAGCAAAGAGGCATTACTTACTTTGAAGCTGAGTAGGTGCAAGTTTGGTTTGTCACAAATTACTTATTTGGGTCATGTCATCTCGCATGAAGATGTCAAAACCAAGCCTGAACTGGTACAAGCTATTTTGGAGTTGTCCCATCCTTCCAAGAAAGAAGAAGTTCAAACCTTTTTTTAGGGATGGTGGAGGTTTATGCCCGATTTGTTTCTAACTTGGCAAGCCAGACAATTGTGATAAGGGATCTCCTCAGGAAGGTGTAAGATTTAAGGGGTCTGAGGAATGTGATAAGGAGTTTGATGACCTTAAGTGGGCTCTAGCATCAGCCCAGTTCTTGAAATGTTTTGTCCCTAGGATGCCATGTGTCCTGTACACATTTTGGAGCTCTTTTGAAGCAGAGGCAGGGTAACGAGAAAATTGTGATGGTGTTTGCCTCCAGATCATTGAGGGGTCCTGAGGAACATTACTCCACTATTGAAAGAGAAGCACTTGTGTTTTTTTGAGGCTTTTGAAAATACAGGCAGTTTCTGGGGGTGTAAAGTTTACAGTCTGTACTGATCACAAACCCTTACAAGAGTATTTGTGAAAAAGGGCTTAGACTGTATTTCCACCAGGATTTGTAAATGGCTGGTTACACTGCAGGATTATTGGTTTATGGTTTCCTATAAGCACGGGGTCAATAATAAAGTAGCTAATCGTCTAGCCAGATTGATGTCAAATTCATGTGACAGAGAGGATATGAGTAACTGGTGGAAAGCTGAAGACATCAAGGTTTGCAATGTAACAGACGGTTGTGTGTCAGAGGAGCTGTGGAGTCGAGAAGTGGAAAAGGATGAGGTGATGAAAGACATGATCAGGAATGTTATGTATGGAGATGGTGCTTGAGAAAAATTGGAGAAGTCCTCTGGGGTTGGTAAGGTTATTGAGGAATTGTCAGTCAACAATGGTGTTCTGAAGAGAGGTGGGAGATTGGTATCAGAGAACAGTTGATATATCTAGCACACAAGGGTCATCACGATATCTGCAAGACCAAAGAGCGTCTCAGATGTGTTTATATGTGGCCTAGGATGGATATCTTTATTGAAAGGATAGTACATCATTGTTGTGAATGCAGGTTGAGTGACAAGAGTTTGAAAGTACACATTTCTCCAATGATTTGCAGGGAGCTACCTGCTGATGTTTGGGAAGAAGTTGCTTTCAAAATTGTTAGACCCATAAATGTGGGCAGTATTTCCAGGTGTGTGATGTGCTTTCCCGTTGGCCTGAGATAGGGGTGACAAATATTATTAACAACATATCCATTATCAAGTTTCTATCTGACGTTTTTGCCAGGGAAGGGAACCCCAGATCCATCTTGATGGATAATGGAGTGCAATTTACCTCAATGGAGACGGTGGAATATTTGTGTAGTGTAGGCATCACTCACAAAAACATGTGCGCTGTACCACTCTGAAACCAATGGCATGATTGAGAGGTTCAATAGAACTTTGAAAGAAACTATTCAGATTGCTAGGAGTAGTGGGAAGGACTGAATCCAAGCTACCAAAAGGAGGCTTGAGGAGTATATCCTCTCTCTTCATTCAACCACTGGGTTGAGTCCATTTGTGTTACTTAAAAAATGTAGACCTTATACTTTGGTGGGACCTTCATGGATGAGAAGCTATAGCAAGGATGAGTGGAGTAGGAATGAAATGTTGAAGATGACACATGAGAGAGAGTTGCATATTCAGAACGAGAGTAAAAGAATGTACAACTGTCGCCATTCTGTCAAGCCTTCTCTGATGAAGATGGGTGATTTGGTCAAAGTCAAATTACCTGAGAGAATTTGGGGTACTTCTAAGCTCAGCAGAACGTTAGTTTTGACAAAAATTTTTTGTGGTGCAGCCAAGTTAGAATATGGTTGCATTTGGAATTTCATGCCTTAAAGAATAGTCAAAAGTGAGTAGTGCTGCTTCTGGGTGCCTTAGTATAGAGGGGAGATGTGTGATATGCTGCAGCTCATTTTCCCCTAAACCCACTTTATTATTATGTACCTTGTTGGCCTTTGTTTCTTTCTACTGTATTCTCTGCTGCCACAGAGAAATCCATGTGGAATGTATATAGTAGAATGAGAAGTGTAGAGCAGCAGTTGATTCTGGATGCTCTCTGTGTTGGAGGATAGAGTTTCTGTTTATGGAATAAATCTTTCTTCAACAACATTTCTATTCATCCTGGATTATTGGGAATTTGAATTTCACACTGTCTTCTGGAAGTTGATTAGCCTTCCGCATCCTCAGTGTACGCACAAGTGAAAAGGACACTTACCTTTTTCCTGCTGCTCCGATTGTCATCTCCAAGGCAACAGCAATGCACTGTTCTGTCTCCTCTCTATTTACTAGGTATGCTGCAAAGAAAGAACAACAACATTAACAAGCCGCATGGTACCCATAGCTAGTAAGAGCTGAACTTCTTTAATTAGCATAATTTTGGGAAATGATTTCGGAAACTCTTGAACTGATTGAAATTAACAGTGGAACAAAGTAATTTTAAAGCACACCTTTATTATGCCCACAGACTTGGATGAAAAGATTCGAGAGTGAGCATTTTACCTTTTGGCAAAGAATTGATCAATAGAATATTTAGAGAATACTATGAAGAAAACGGTCATTGTGTAGAGCATCGTAGTGAGGACATGGCTTTTGTGAGTACAAGTAAACTATGTGTGCACAATCTAAGAATACCAATTGTTTGTATGTAATGGTGGCAGTGATTGGTCCTTCTTTGTTTAATCACAGTAACACAAATAGATCTGCTGTAATGCAACATAAATCTGTTCAGAAGATTCATCCAGAAGATCAATCAGGACCACTAACAGTCAAGGCTTCCCTTCCACAGACGACAGGAAAAGAATAGTTGATCGCAGGTAGGTCATATATATTCAAGCTAATAATGTTCCATGCAGTTGGGGGAGAGTGTGTATAGTGATTAACAAAAAACTAAGGGGCATATTATCAAGGGGGTTTATCTCCGCTTTTTTGGCTTTAAAAGCCAAGAAAGCGGAGATAAAATTATCTCCCTATTACCAAGCTGTCGCTAACACCAGTTAGCGACAGCTAGTAGGAGATAGCGACCATCTTGGGCCCCACTTTGCATGTCAGTGATATTTATCACTAATGAGATGCAAAGTGGGCGTGCCAAGATGTTAGAGACTGAAAACAGTCGTTAACATCGCTATCTCCTATTACCAACTTTTGGAGATATTCGCGCTAAGCGGGAATATCTCCAAAAGCTAACACCTGCCCTGAGCAGTTCTTAGCCATGTTATCCAATGGGAGGTGGATAACATGGCTAAGAGCATTTGCTCGATAATGCATGAATATCGCTGACTTTTCAGCGATATTCATGCATTTCGGCCGTTTTTTATCGCATTTGCGATAAACCTTGTTAATAGCAAGGTTTATCTGCGATAAAAATCGCCGATGTGCGGCGATAATTTTTGTCTCTAAACAAGTTAGAGACAAAAATTATCGCTAGTTGTTGGTAATATGCCCCATAATAGTGTTACCTGGTTGCCTCATAGGTCAACAACTAGGAACACTAAAGCGTCCAAACCCCAGGCCTTCCTCCTTGAACCTTCTGCAACACCCTAGTGTTTACATCATACACAGGTTATAAGGTACGGTGCTAGGAAGTTGGTGCATAACATCTCTACAAACCCAAACAGTGCGGACTTCAAGGTAAGAGCACATTGTTACTTCTGACGCCCACTTGGCAAGGCAAAAGGCTGAGCTTTTGAGGAAGAGAACTAATGAGTGTGTGTGAGGAAGAGTTAAAAGACAGTCCATTTGTCTAGAGTCAGCTGGCCACAGCTATATGCAATTATGAATCAACTTTGAAACAGGAAGGCATGGGAACTGCCAGGAACAAGAAGACCTAGGACTGTGCAATGTGGTTGCTGAGCACAGCCAAAGGCATGCATTGTGGTACGGGATGTTACCTTAGGGCATGCAATAGCATGGGATGTTAAAAATGGGCACACACCTTATAGTAGTTAGGGGCTGCAGTAGAGCTCCAAGCCCCAGCAGCCCCAACTGGTTCCCCACATCCAGTTGGGGCTAACATTGCTCCACCCACAGGGAGAAGCTAATAATGCTGCTCTCTGTGGGCAGATGCAACATTTTGATCTGTTTTCCTGCCCGAATCACTGCAGGCAAAAAAACAGATCTGCTGTCCGCTCCCAGTGGGTAGGAGTATTTTTGAAGCACCTGCCCACCGAGAGTGGACTTGCTGTTTGTTCCCACTTGGCAGGAAATTAAAAAAAACTCCCACCAACCCAGAGCAAGCACGGGTTTCCTTGCCCATCCTGCTGCATGCAGGAAAACTGCTATGTGCCAGGTTGGGCTCCCTGGGACATTGTCTGTTAGCCTGTCCCAGGGGATGCAGTCAGCACGGTGATTAATGGCTCAGGGAGGGCGGCCATGCAGAACCCCTCTCTTAAAGGAATCAGCTCAAGGTGTGGACCGAAATTTAACAGTGGGCAAGGCTAGGGGGGGGTTAGCAAATGGGCCTGTGCCAATCGTTCATGGGTATTCCTCTGGGGACACCAATCATCACTACACACAAAGTTTGTCTACCAAAATGTTTACTATTTAAAAATTTTGAGTTGTTAAACAACTGAGAAGAGGTAGGGTGGGTAAGCATATGTGGAAGGAGGATGCTGTACTTATATAGATGTCTCCCTCTTTAACTATTATTAAGCACTTTAAAAAAACATAATGTCACCAATTACTAAAACCCATTACTTCAATCATATTTTTAACCCACTGGTTTCATATCTGCATTAACATCTCAAAGCTGAGTATCTTCAGCATGCTCTTGAAGAAAGGCTTTAAATTCAACAGGTACTATTCCAACACAATGGCATTCAGGAGTGCCTCACTTTTGACTTAAATACAAAATATTAGTGTGCAAGTTGTTCTTTAGAACTTTCTTCTGAAGCTGCAGTTTATCTCTGCGGAGTTAACTCGCAGACTGCTACTGGTGCTGGAAGTACATATGTCACTCTGCATGTCAAAATGCTTTACTGACGTAGATGAGGAAGATATAATTCCTCATTGCTTCATTTGCTGCAGTGTCATATATCGAGATAAAGGTCTCATTTTTATACCTTTGATTCCATCAAGATTGAATTCAGGTGCCACAGAATCTTTTGCCATAGATAAAGAATTTTAGCACTCTAGTTGTTCATTAGAACACTGTGGTAAAGCTGCAGTAGTAAACTAGGGCAGTGATTCTTAGCCTTCTGACTTTTGTGGACCCCACTTAATCATTACTGGAACCCAGTGACTTTCACTGAATCATAATTGAAATCCAGGCCCCGCCCCCGATAAGTCATTGCTGGAAGCTGTGTTTACTGACCCATACATTTTTTAGGATTTGTACCACAAAGAAATATGCTAAAAATACAGAAACAAGCATTCATCAAACAAATACACAAATGATGAAAAATCTATAAGCAAATATATAAATAAATAAAAAATATTTTATTTTAATGGGAAGGTTGGGGCTTTTTTTAAATTCAATCGAGGCCACTCACTATACATGCTATATTTTGCTTTATGCACTTGGGGATACTAATTACATTTTCAAACTTCAGTTTCACATTCCTTTACATTTACAAAACATTTTAAAACGTTCATTTTTATATTTTGCTGATATATATGTATATATCAGCAAAATATAAAAATTAATTAAAAAAATATATATTTATTAATAATTTTGAAGCATTCATGAACTCCCCAAGAAGGCTTTATGGACCCCGGAGGTCCCCGACCCACAGGTTAAGAATTGTCTCACTAGGGAAGCAACAGACAGGCTGGTGTTGGAAGTACATATTTCACTCAGCAAACCAGACTTTTTTGCCGACATTGATGAGGAAGATGGATGATAATTTATAAAAAATGTATCCTCTTGTTAGCTTCTTAGGCAGTATCCACAAACATGACCCCCCCTTATTTTGGTAATTTCTTACAAAATGGTTCAGTTTTACAGCCTAGATTCCATCACGATGGTGTTTAGGTGTGCCACATGTTTGTCATTAACACAGGATGTTAGCACTCTAGCTGTTCATTAGAACACTGTGGTGTAGCTGCAGTTGAACACAGGGGAATCTATTAAAAAGCTGTTGATGCTGTTGAAAGTACATTTTTAGCTCAGCAAATCAGCCTTTTTTCTCACATTGATCAGGAAGATGTTTGTGAATTTATAGAAAATGTGTTCTAATTTTAGCTTTCTAAAGCAATATCTATAATTTCTGTAACAAAAAAGAACCCATAATTGTGTTCATTTACTGAAGTATTCATGAAAGAAAAGCGTTCTGTTTTAAAACTTTGATTCAATTGGGATGGTTTTCAAGCATGTCACACTTTTGTTATAAATACACAATGTTGATACTCTAGTTGTTTGTTAGATCACCTTGGTGAAGCTGCAGTTAACACGGGAGAATAAACTGACAGGCTGCTGCTAAATGTACATGTTTAGCTCAGGATATCAAACTTTAATTTTCACATGGCACAGGAAGACAGCGTAGACTTATAGAAAACATGTTCTAATTCTAGCTTCTCGAACACGTTCCACATCCTCTATTGAATAATCACAAAAGAAAACTGTTTTCTCTCAAATATGGTTCATCGCATCCCAGCATATGATCAACATTTTACACAAGATAAAATAATTTTAAAACACACCACAATTACTATGAGACCAGAAACAAACTATTTACATAGTGTCTAAAATCTACTTTAACCTTTCACATGTGTCAGTCATTTTTACATTCATAAACAAGCTTTCACTAGAATACATTATAACAGAGACGATTGTAGTAAGTTAACCAGAAGCCTTCAGTAGTATAAATTATCTTGTTTATTGAAGATAGGTTATCCGGGTAGAAATGTGTGGCTCTCCCTCTGGCTGGTCAGCAATCAACTGCCAGAGAGTAGAACTGTCAGCCTTCAAGGAATGTAGAATGCACTAGACACAGTGCTCTACAATCCATAGCTGACGTACAAGATTACAACATATCCTCATTCTTTATTTAAACAAAGACACAAAATAATATAGAAAAACGATGTAAAACAAAGTTCGAGCAAAGTCAATACCATGTGGGAGAATAAAGATAAAAGAAGAACATTCAAATAAAATACATAAAAATAAATAGGAATTGCGGAAGTCTAAACTTCAACTAAAGATAAAGGTAAGTACTAAATAACCTACCTACACGAATCTGTGTATTGGTAATAAACATGGTCAGTTATTTACAAATGTAATCTTTTAAGTAACCAGGAGGATAACGATTTCTGTAATTTCTTACCTCCCGGGTAGGTATACTCAACGCAAGAGAATCTACAGAAACAGAAGCAGGAACAGGGGCATCACCTCCTCCCTGTACTATTACCAAACCATGTCCGATACCATAGAGTCTACATCTTTACCACTAGAAATGGCCATCTGGATAACACCCTTAATAAGACGATTAGCTCTTTCAACAATTCCGTTCCCCTGTGGATTGTAAAGGGAAGTACGGCTGTGCTTGATACCACAAGTGGACAGAAAAGTTTTAATTTCTATAGATGTTAATTGCGTACCGTTATCTGTTATAAGTACTGAAGGTAGAACTTCATCTTTCCAAATCCCTTTTAAAGCATTTATGGTAGTCAAAGTTGTAATATCCTTAGAAAATGTTACCACTAACCATTTCGTTTGAACATCCACTAAGACAATACCAAAAAGTAAGTTCTCCTTAAGGCTATTCATTGGAACAATGAAATCCATACATACTGTATGCCAGGGCAAGCCCGGATCAGAAATATGACCCGAAGATGCCTGTGTGCCAGTTCTCAAACGCTTATCACTCTCCTTACAGATTTGACAATTAGTAACAAAAAGATTCACATCGGAATCCATTCCTGGTCGCCACCAATTTGTCCTTAACCTCTGTTTTGTACGTGTCTGTCCCAAGTGTCTTTCATGGGCCAGTTTGATTAAGTTTTGTATTAAAGAAGTTGGAGGAATGAACATGTCTCCCCTCATGATCACCATATCTTCACAGAGAGACAATTCATCTAGAATTTTAACAAAAGGTCTATTGGTAACAGAAACAGTACTCTCCCTTTTACAACCTCTCCTTATCAAGTTCTTAAGTTCTAGCATGGCATTGTCGGCAAGCATAGCATTGACCCACCTGTTTCTATTTAAAGCTGGGGTTCACACATGCTCAAAGCATCTTGAATGAAAACAACAGCCCCTTCATTTTCTTTTTTCAAAACAGCAACTTTATCAACCAATTCCCAATCTAGTGACAATCTAGAGAGGCAATCGGCTTGTATATTCCTCCAACCTTGAATATACTCAATATCATAGCAAAATTCTTGGAGATGAGAAGCCAATCTAGCCAATCTAGCTGAACACTTTGTATCACCCCCTGGTAGCAGCACTCTTATAAGAGGTTTGTGATCTGTTTTAAGAGTAAATTTGGTTCCCCTTAGATAATACTTAATTATTAATAGCGCTTGTAAGCATTGTACGCTGTACTGTCTAGATACTTAATTATTAATAGCGCTTGTAAGCATTGTACGCTAAGTTCCTGCGCCTGCTGTTGTCCGCTTTGGCTCTGACTGTGCTCGCATAAAATTTCAGGTGCTCGCACTGGTAGAATTTAAAATTACTATTACTGTCTGATTGTGCTGGTACCTCCTCCCATAGCGCCATCCATCTGTGTGCCCCAATCTCGCCCTGCTGCAGGTCTGCTTGTTTTCGCAGCCATTTTGTTTGTTGTGCCTCGTGGACAGCCTCCCCGCCCCGCTAACGCCTCGCCGCTGCTCCTCCCTCCCACGGACTGACCAGGCTCGTTCGTTGCTTTACAACGCTTTGACCTCCTTGACTCCGTGTGAAGAGGTCGCTCCCCCACGCTCTCTGCCTGATCCTCGCAGCGCTTGGGTGTTACTGCTTGCCTGTCCACATTTAACTGCTTGGGTATCGTAACTCCCACTGTCTAGATACTTAATTATTAATAGCGCTTGTAAGCATTGTACGCTGTACTGTCTAGATACTTAATTATTAATAGCGCTTGTAAGCATTGTACGCTAAGTTCCTGCGCCTGCTGTTGCCCGCTTTGGGTCTGACTGTGCTCGCATATAATTTCAGGCGCTCGCACTGGTAGAGTTTAAAATTACTATTACTGTCTGATTGTGCTGGTACCTCTGCCCATAGCGCCATCCATCTGTGTGCCCCAATCTCGTCCTGCTGCAGGTCTGCTTGTTTTTGCAGCCATTTTGTTTGTTTTGCTCCATGGACAGCCTCCCCGCCCGCTAACCCCTCCCAGCTGCTCCTCCCTCGCCCTCGCCCCCTCCACCTTCCGTATATGACAGATGCCCTCCCGCGCAGTGTTCACATGCAGCAGTCACGCCCCATGCGCGCCGAAGGTGCGCCAAAGGTAAGCCCTTCTATGCCCATCCCCGCCTGGACCGCACCAAGCGCCAGTCCCCCTGTCCCCCGCAAAACCCACTCCCCCCGCATTACATACGACGCCACCACCCTCTCAGCACTTAACCCTGGCCGACTCCTTAACTGCATCCAAGCCGACCCAGGACACACCCATGGACCAATTACCTGCAACTCCTGCAAGTTTGACTGCATCAGAACCCTCACCAAATCCACAAACACCAAACAGAGTCCCGACACCAACCACCTGAAATGTATCCTTCTTAACACCCGCTCAGTCCACAGACACGCCATTCAACTTTGGAATCTACTCGACTCCACATCGCCGGATGTCGCCTTTCTAACAGAAACCTGGATGAACGCCTCATCAACACCAGACATCACCATAGCCATCCCCGACAGCTACAAGATTATCCATAAAGACCGCACCAACTAAATAGGTGGAGGCATTGCCATTGTTCATAAGAACACCATCCGCATCACGACCAGTTCCGACGACAACCTCGCAACCGCCGAACCTCCACTTCCAGATCCACATCGACCCCAAGACCACTCTCAGAGGCACCCTCATCTACAGACCACCAGGACCACGCACACAATTTGGCGAAGACATCGCGGACTTCATCAGCCCACACGCCCTCCCTTCCGAGGACTACATTCTACTAGGAGACCTCAACTTCCACCTGGAAAAGGATAACGACAACAATACCACCACCCTCCTGGACAACCTCACAAATCTCGGACTCAAACAACTGGTAAACACCCCCACCCACTGTGCCGGACACACGCTAGACCCAATCTTCACATCCAGCAAACACATTTCCTTCAATCATACCTCAGCTCTCCATTGGACAGACCACAGCTGTGTGCACTTCAACTACAAAACGGCCACGACCCACAACCATCCACAACCTATTCCACGCAGAAACTGGAACAAAATCTCCACCGACCAGCTTTTCACATCACTACACCAATACCCTCCTGCCTACTCATCAGACCCAAACCAAGCAGCCACTAACCTTGCACAATGGATCACCTGCAGCGCCGACGAATTAGCGCCCTTGAAAAACAATCCCACCAAACAAGGTCACAAAAAAGCCCCCTGGTTCAATGATGAACTTAAGAAATCGTAAAAGACGTGCCGCACCCTTGAGAAAGCATGGAAAAAAAAACCCACAGAAAACCTTGCCACTTTCAAGAACGCCACCCGTAAACACCATCAACTGATCCGATCCACCAAGAAAACAGCATTCAAGGATCGACTCGACGAAAACGCCCACAGCAGCAAGGAACTGTTCAACATCGTAAAAGAATTCACCAACCCCTCAGCAGGCACCAACGACATCTCTCCCTCCCAAAACCTCTGCGGCTCCCTAGCCTCATTCTTCCACAACAAAATCACCGACATACACAACAGCTTCGTTATCCAGTCCGGAGACCAGTCCTCCCCACCTACCTCCAAACTAAACCCCCTCCCAACATCCTCTACACCTGGAACCCAGTCACCACTGAAGACACCATCCGCCTGATGAACTCCATCCACTCAGGATCACCAACTGACCCATGTCCCCACCACATCTTCAACAAAGCAGACTCCATCATCGCTCCCCACCTTCAAGACGTCATCAACTGCTCCTTCAACTCCGCCACCTTCCCGGAAAGCTGGAAACACGCCGAACTCAGCGCCCTCCTGAAGAAACCCACAGCAGACCCCACTGAACTTAAGAACTACCTCTCTATCTCGCTCCTCCCATTCCCTGCCAAAGTCATTGAGAAAGCCGTCAACAGTCAACTCGCCGCATTCCTCGAATCCAACAAATCCCTCGACCCCTCACAGTCTGGCTTCCGAGCCAAACACAGCACAGAGACCGCCCTCATCGCAGCAACAGACGACATTCGAAAACTATTGGACAATGGTGAAACAGTTGCTCTCATCCTACTTGACCTCTCCGCAGCTTTTGACACTGTCTGTTATAGCACCCTTATACAATGACTCAGCAACATCGGAGTTCAAGGATTAGCACTGAACTGGATCATCTCGTTCCTCGCCGGAAGAACGCAAAGAGTCCGCCTCCCCCTTTCAAATCAGAGGCCACCGAAGTCATCTGCGGCGTACCTCAAGGATCATCACTCTATCCTACCCTCTTCAACGTATACATGAGCCCCCTCGCGACCATCGCACGCCAACACAACCTCAATATCATCTCCTACGTAGACGACACCCAGCTTATCCTTTCCCTCACCAAAGACCCAAACACCGCCAAAACCAACCTACACGAAGAGATGAAAGAAGTGGCAGAATGGATGAGAACAGCCGCCTAAAATTGAATTCGGACAAAACGGAAGTCCTCATTTTATGATCATCCCCCTCCGCCTGGGATAACTCATCGTGGCCACCGGCGCTAGGAAACGCCCCCACTCCTACGGACCATGCACGCAATCTGGGCTTCATCTTAGACTCTTCCCTATCGATAGCCAGACAAGTCAACGCCGTCTCCTCCTCTTGCTTCAACATACTACGTATGCTCAAAAAGATCTTCCGCTGGATCCCCACCGAAACTAGAAAGACAGTTACCCACGCTCTGGTCACTAGCCGACTGGATTACGGAAACACCCTCTATGCCGGAACCACCACCAAACTACAGAAAAAACTCCAACGTATCCAAAACGCCTCAGCCAGACTCATCTTAGATGTCCCCCGCAGAGCTCACATTTCCAACCACTTGAAAGCCTTCCACTGGCTGCCTGTCAGCAAGAGAATCACATTCCGACTCCTTACCCACGCGCACAAAGCCCTATACGATATAGGACCCGAATGCCTCAACACGCGCCTTAACTTTTACACCCCCACCCGCAATCTTTGATCATCCGATCAAGCCCTCGCCGCGATCCCACGCATCCACAGGTCCACCATGGGGGGAAGATCCTTCTCCTACTTAGCGGCCAAAACCTGGAACTCCCTCCCCTCCCACCTCCGACTCACTCAGAACCACCTCTCCTTCAGAAAACAACTCAAAACCTGGTTATTTGATTAGTAACTTCCCCCCTCCCTCAAGCGCCTTGAGACCCTATGGGTGAGTAGTGCGCTATATAAATGCCAAACTTGAACTTGAACTTCTACCA
This sequence comes from Lissotriton vulgaris, assembly GCF_964263255.1. Classification (NCBI taxonomy): domain Eukaryota; kingdom Metazoa; phylum Chordata; class Amphibia; order Caudata; family Salamandridae; genus Lissotriton; species Lissotriton vulgaris. Next base: position 558,206,325 of record NC_141685.1, on the reverse strand, counting down.
TTGTGGACCTGAGCTAAAACTGCTCCCAGACCTGTAGCACTTGCATCAACAGTAAGAACAGATTGTAATTTCGTATCAAAAGGTGTAAGAACCTCTGCACAGCAGATGTCTTTTTTTATGTTTTTAAAACAAGTCTGCTGAATCTTATCCCTCGTAAAACCAACTCCTTTCTTTAGAAGAGATCTTAAATCAGTTGTCTTAGTAGAAAAATCTTTGAAGAATTTGGAGTAATATTCAATTAATCCTAAAAAGGATCGCAATTTATCCTTGTCAGATGGAACAGGGGCCAACCAAATAGCATCCAAAAGATTCTGTTTGGATTTTACTCCTTGCTCTGAGATTTCATACCCTAAATAATCTACCTTATCTACTAGAAACGTACATTTATCCTGTCTAAGTGTTAGCCCTGATTCCCTGATTCTGAATAGAGCTTCACGAAGAGAATGGTTATGCTGTTCTACTGTATCACCAAATATCAAGATATCGTCTTGAAAGAAAATGATATTTTTAATTTCCTTAAACAAAACATTCATCATTCTTTGGAATATGCTAGCAGCAGAACACAATCCAAATGGCATCCTAACACATTGGTAAATGCCCTCAGTGGTAATAAATGCTGTTAAAGGTTTGGAGTCGTCATGCAATCTGATCTGGTGGTAGGCATTTTTAAGATCTAATTTCGAAAAAAACTTGCCACCACTTAGTGCTAGAATTAATTCGTTAATATTAGGAAGGGGAAAAGTATCAACTATCACATTTTGATTGAGAGACCTAAGATCAATGCAAAATCTAAATTTGCCATCGGATTTCTCAGTGATAACCACTGGCGAAACCCACGAAAAGCCCTCAACTGGCTCAGTTACACCTGAATCAAGCATGTCTTGAAACATTTTCTTTACCGCTTCCCTTGCTACTAAAGGTGTTCTTCGTGCTTTGTGTTGAACTGGGATGGCATTAGGCTTCAAAATTATTTAATGTACATATCCCTTGAAGCAACCCAATTCCTCTTTGAAAACATCCCCAGCTTCTTTTAAAATATCATCTAAAGAGGGATCTTCTATAACTAATACTTGTGTCGGAGCTCTGGGATCTATAATGATAGATAAGTCAAATTTATGCATCCATCCTAAAATAGGTGGTCCATCCTTTGCAACATAGACTTTACCATCGGTTGTTCTGCCTTGGAACTCAATAGTTGACTTCATGAAACCTATGATGTCAATAGTTTCACCTTGATACCCCCCTGGGTTAATACCTTTGGGATGTAATTCCCGGTTGGGCCAGAGTTTGTCATAAATACATTTTGGAATAATAGTGTACATTGATCCACAGTCAACCATCAAGTCTACAGTTACACCATTAACTCTAAATTCAGCTTTAGGTCAGTTCTTCCTACCAATTTGATCATCAGGATCATCAACACATAAAATCTTATTTACTTGCAAAGATTCATCATCAACATCAACATGTGTAGTACCAATACTACTATCTATAGTGGCAATCCTTTGTTTAAACGATTTCCTGCACATGTTTGAAACATTTCACATTCCTTCACATTTACAAAACATTTTAAAATGTTCATTTTTATATTTTGCTGATATATATGTATATATCAGCAAAATATAAAAATGAATTTAAAAAAAAATATTTATTAATAATTTTGAAGCATTCATGAACTCCCCAAGTAGGCTTTATGGACCCCGGAGGTCCCCGAACCACTGATTAAGAATTGCCTCACTAGGGAAGCAACAGAGAGACTGGTGTTGGAAGTACATATTTCACTCAGCAAACCAGACTTTTTTGCTGACATTGATGAGGAAGATGGATGATAATTTATAAAAAGTGTATCGTCATGTTAGCTTCTTAGGCAGTATCCACAAACATGACCCCCCTCATTTTGGTAATTTCTTACAAAATGGTTTCAGTTTTACAGCCTTGATTCCATCAAGATGGTGTTTAGGTGTGCCACTTGTTTGTCATTAACACAGGATGTTAGCGCTCTAGCTGTTCATTAGAACACTGTGGTGTATCTGCAGTTGAACACAGGGGAATCAATTAAAAAGCTTTTGATGCTGTTGAAAGTACATTTTTAGCTCAGCAAATCAGCTTTTATTCTCACATTGATCGGGAAGATATTTGTGAATTTATAGAAAGTGTGTTCTAATTTTAGCTTTCTAAAGCAATATCTATAATTTCTGTAACAAAAAGGAACCCATAATTGTGTTCATTTACTGAAGTTTTCATGAAAGAAAAGCGTTCTGTTTTAAAACTTTGATTCAATTGGGATGGTTTTCAATCATGTCACACTTTTGTTATAAATACACAATGTTGATACTCTAGTTGTTTGTTAGATCACCTTGGTGAAGCTGCAGTAAACACGGGAGAATAAACTGACAGGCTGCTGCTAAAGGTACATGTTTAACTCAGAATATCAAACTTTAATTTTCACATGGCTCAGGAAGACAGCGTGGACTTATAGAAAACATGTTCTAGCTTCTCGAACACGTTCCACATCCTCTATTGGATAATCACAAAAGAAAACTGTTTTCTCTCAAATATGGTTCATCGCATCCCAGCATAGGATCAACATTTTACACAAGATAAAATAATTTTAAACCACACCACAATTACTATGAGACCAGAAACAAACTATTTACATAGTGTCTAAAATCTACTTTAACCTTTCAGATGTGTCAGTTTTTTTAACCTTCATAAACAAGCTTTCACTAGAATACATTTTAACAGAGACCATCTTCCAGAGTCCTATAATTACTGTCACAACATTTTGTCTATGTTGTGACAAATCTCCCTCTTGCCCTCGGACTTCAGGATGTTCCCACCCTGCCTCTTTATATGTCTTTTAAATTCCTTTTCAGGATACATGGAACATGTCCCTGATTCCTGGAATAGCGGTCGCAATATATTATCCATGATGTAGCCAGTGAATCAGGATTGACCAATCCCCTCCAAATTGACAAATCAGAGCATATTTCGGCACCAATGGTCTAGTTATCAATAACTTTTTCTGGTGCTTAGACATTTCATGTACACCAAAAAAACAAAAGGCACCTTTTCTGAATGAAGATATAGTTGTCTGCCAAATTTGGTGTAATTCGTTAAATCCATTTTCTTTGTATCTTTTTCTATGCTTATTAAAATGGGAAATTAACATTTTGCCCTGGCCCCTTTTTTTGGTTATTAGTTGAGGGATCACATGGGGCTATTGTTTTTAGTTTTCAGATCGAGAGAGAATGCAGGTACTCCTGCAGGACAAACCTCGTCAATATCACCTGATTTTGAAGCTTAATTTCTCAAAAACTGAGGAACATATCTACACCAAATTTCAATTTCTAAGTAAAGATGTAGCGTTCTACTAAATTTGGTGTAGTTATACTCAGCTGTTTTTTCTATGTTGTTTCTTAAATTTCCAAAGGGAATTTGCATGAGGAAAATATGCCACCCCTTTTTTCTAAGCCCCTGCTTGATGGATCACCCCAAACTTTCCAGGAAGGAGTTGAAATAGATGACATTTTATTGTGGAAGAGTTCAGGCAGAATTGTAATAGTTAGATAGACAGATAGACAGATAGATAGATAGATAGATAGATAGATAGATAGATAGATAGATAGATAGATAGATAGATAGATAGATAGATAGATAGATAGATAGATAGATAGATAGATAGATAGATAGATAGATAGATAGATAGATAGATAGATAGAGCAAACGTGAAGTACTCTGGTCTGACTTTGCAATGAAAAAGCTGTTTCTATTTTCTTAATAACTGCTCCAAGCATTTCACTAGAAAAAAATCATCCGATGTAGTTTTGCCCTCGCATTGTAAGTTTGATGCAGATCCACAAAGTGGAGGTCCAAAAAATGGGAGGTAAAAAAAGTGAGATATCCAATTTTTTCTCTCTTTGGATTCTTTGCTCTCCAATGCAGTGAAAGTCAGCTAAATGGAGTTACAGAAAATTTGGTACAAAGGTAAAACTTTATGGAAGGAAGTTACATTGTCTGGTTTAGTGTATAATCATAAGTAGATACAAAAATTAGTATTGACATTTTCATTTTTTTGGCTGTGCTTGAAATGGTTAACAAATATAAGGACTGTTAATTTACAGATCTGCTACAGGTTTGCTAAACTACGGAGGATTTGGGTATCCAATGTAAAATATAGACACACTTTTGGACAAGTGAGCTTTTATTCTCAGTCTCTAAGGCAGATTTGCGAATCTGATTGTGGATTTGCATATCAGCCATGCTCTGAAAATGTCTGTTGCAGCCACAATTACCCAACACAGTACACTGAGCACCATGTTAAGAAAAAGATAAAAACAAAAAGGGCATAAGGACGAGGATTAGCCTACCCTTGTCCTTGTGAGAACACCTGAACTGGCCACTTGTGAAAATTAAAATAAATGTTAAAAAAGATTTTTATTGCAGGGTTTACAAATCCTGTGTCCATCCCTGTGTTACACAGGCCCTCCTGGGATCTCAGGAATCACAAATCAGCACATGATTTCCTAATCCTGGAAAAACAATTTAATGAACTAGAGCAGCCCTTGGCTGATGGCTGTATATGTGGTCAGTTGACAAAGAAGGTTGGGAGCAGGGCCATGCCAAAGGACAAGACATTCAGCCAAACTGCATGGCTGTTAACCATGGTTTTTGACCACTAGCTGTGAAGTTATGGTTAGCTTTGGTTATAACACCTTAACATATGCTCAAAAAAACTTTAGGCATTAATTTTAAAAACAGTTGAAGTGGAGTTATAGTTGTAAATTAAAAGCAAAAAACACAGACATTTGCAAGTTATGGTTAGGAGTGCAATTCATAATTCTCACAACAGACGTACACATCATAACTCAATCACCAAATCCATTGCGTATAATATTTATTTTAAAAGCACAACGCAATTAAATTACCATTCTGATTTTATCTTCATTTTTTCTTTTTTGCGTAATTGTAAATTCCTCTCTCTGATTCTTCTTTGACTTCTGTAATCCTTTTCCAATGATCCTTTCAGGGTATCCTCACTCTTGACTTACTTGTTTTTATTGACAAACCATGAATGTTTAATTCACTGTGAGTGTAGCAGTTCCTTCTGAGTCTTAAGAATTCCCCATAGAGCAAACTCAATTTTAGGTTCTATTGGTGTTGGCTAGTGACATGAAACTCACTGTGTCCTTGTGGTGCAAAATAGCAGATTTATACGTAGATTACGATGAAAAGAAAATTTTTGCATTACTAATCCTATTTGTGATTGCATGGGTTACTGTTTACCTTTTCAAAATATTTATGTAGCTCCTCCAAGGTGCCATCTTCTTTTGCTCTTCCCAGGTTATGAAACGGTCGTCTTAATAACAGAGCCACATGACGGTTTCATCCAGATGGTTCTCCTTCTCTTCACTGAAAGCACTTTCCTTCCCCATCAGCCATTGTCAATATCTGGGATTTGGGCCTGCAGATATTTCCCAGAGAAAAGAAGCACAAGGCATTACAAACGCACCATGCTGCTGTTGGAAACGATTGAAGTATGTTTACAATATAACTTCTTAGCATTTAATCCTAAAGTCTATTGGCAGAAATGTTGCACCCCTGTGCCCATGGGAGTTTTCTTTTCTCTCAGCTTTGTGAACTTGGCAATGGATAATTAAATACCAATGCATACTCTTTTAAAAAAGAAAATCTTCGAGAAAGTGCTATAAAATTAGAATGCATTCTTTATGATTATTAAGCTTTTCATCTTACTTCATAGAATCATCGCTGATAGCAGCATACACTATTTCCATACATTTGATCTCTAAAATCAAAATGATTATGATTAATAAATATTGATCTTTATGGTTGAACAACATGAGGTATAGCATTTAAGATTTAGACTAATTGTTGTCATTAGTAGCCAGTCAGCCTTCGATCTGATGAATGAGTGGGGCCCATCTCTGCAGCAGTCATTTTCTGGGAGGATTGCTATTTATTATGGAAAGTTTGAAACTTATGTCTCTAAATTCTGACCACCATAACGAAATATCAGAAAGCTGACCTACGAACTGCAGACCAGATTTAATCCATGGGACAGAGGCTGAACATTCCAAATGTAAGAGCTTCTATCTCAACAGTTGGAATAGCTAGATTTGGGTTATGCCAAAATATTGCAATATCATTGACATATGCTGCTATGTTAATCGTCGCTTAATTCAATTGAAGTGACAGGGATAGCGATTAAGGAGAACAGCTGTGGAGAAAACAGTCACACCTGAAGTGTCCCTCTAGTTATCTGTATTGCATTTGTGATTCCTCCAATACACAATTGGCTGCACCTGTATATAGAATTTATGTCTGAGCAAGAAATTGTGCGACAAATCCTTTTGATATTAATGTTTCTGTGGTATTCTGAACCTTTGAGTTCCAGAATGTAAATTGGTTACCAAGGTGGAATCTTGAAGTGGTGATTGGTAATGGTTGAACTGGTCTTCAGTGTGGATGGGGTCTCAGCATATGCTGTACCTAATAAAGAAGATTAAACCCTCAACGGTGATTATACGCTTTTATTGGAGATCCCACCTCTACATTTTGGCGGCGATTTACTCACGCATAACCGTAGAGAGACTGAGACCCCAGCAACAACATAAGGACAAAGAACAACATTTGAAGGCTACCAAGATTCAGAGCTCACCGCTGTCACTTTCAAAGTACAACCAGCTTCCCATCACTGTTTGATCATTACTTGCAAACTGGTCAAAAGACACCAAACAAATTCCCCATCTATCCTCCTGTCACCACCAGTGGAGCAGCAAGACTTCAAGGTGAGATTGCTGTATCTTGGGGTGTGTGCTGTGGTGTCCATTTCATACATGGACACGACTGACAGTGATTGTTTAGCCGCGTGTGAGCAACCTGGGCGTGCAAGCTAGGAAAGGTAGTTCAATTTTGAAGAACGAGATCGTTAGCGCGCAGGTGCTTTTAGCGTGAGAGCCTTTGTGTTTTACATAGACGCATGCCCCTTTACATTACAGTCAGGGTGTCGGAGAGAGCATTGCAGCAACTATGAGCCAACGGGCATGCTCAGTGAAGCCCGACTGTCAGAGGAGTAGTCTGCTGACATCCGTTGGGGCAGCCATATTCAGTGAGGATACGCGCATCACCCTCCCGGGGCAGTTGAATCATTTTCAATTTATGCCTGGTCGAGTCGTGACTGTGCTGATGTGCACAGCAGTTATTGTGTTATTTTGTGACAGCGCTTCTATACCCATCCAATCGCACATCTTTCTCTTGAAGATTGCCCATCTTAATGACTGGCAGCCACAGACATTTATTCTTCCGGTAAGGTCGAGTCACGATTGTGCCGATGCGCACAGATATTGGTGAGTTGGTTGCTGTGTGTCTTCTGGTGATTGCGCTGATGCACACACCATTATTTCTTTACAATAATTGAGATTGTGCTGATGCGCACAGAATAATTTATTTACAGAACATTGTGTGTTCTCAGGATTGCGCTGATGTGCACAACATTCTTTGCGCTGATGCACACAGCTTTTGAACCAGTACTCTCTTACTTCAAACAGTGAGTATTGTTTAGGTTGGGGTGGTGGATTATGCTTTATGTAGATTACATACATTTCAGGGGTCTGCTTTTAAGTCCAGGTTACCCATTGGGGTGACATTGTTGCATTATTAAGAATATATTGTTGCATAAGACCATTGGCTTGGTAGCTTGTGTAATATTACTAAGATAGTGCATATTGATATACAGGTGAGCATGCATCATAAAAAAATGTCACAGCACCTCCCTACTTTCTTATGTCTCCTGGAGATCCACCACTCCCTTGGTTAAAATGAAAGAAGGTCTTTGCACACTAGGCCAGAGTTTGCAACAGGTCTCTCAGTGATGAGAGAAAGACCTCTTTGGTCATGCACTGCTTGTGTTTGGAAGATCAAGAGATTTTTGAACATCTTCCTAAACTTCTGGATGGTGACTTCTCTAGTCTAAACGAGTATGACATTTGCATTAGGAAGTTAGACTTACATTATCTTCCAAAGATAAATACTGTTCTTGATCAGTATCACTCTGGAAGGAAAATTCAAAAGCAAGATGAGTCCATAAAACAATACATTACTATTTTATGGAAGTTAGCATCTACTTATGGTTTTGGGGCTGCCTTGGATGAGTGGTTGAGGGACCAATTTATGTTAGGATGTTCTCTTGACAAAGTAAGTGAAAAGTCTGTGGCAAAAGGATAATCCATCATTATTTGAAGTTCTTAATGTAGCTAAGACACACGAACATTCGAAAGTATGTGTAGACCTTATATGAAAGGATGTTTCTGTCGAAAAAAAGGATGTTGAGGTTTTCAGAGTAGTGGACGACAAAGCTGTGAAGTTCAAAGTGACCACAAGTAGTGCATCGAGGTCTACCAATGTGAGAAATTTTCAAGGAAGTTGTTTCAGGTGTGGCAATCTTGGTCATATGGCCAACTTCAAAGACTGTCCTGGCTGGAAGACCATGTATAAAGCGTGTGGAAAGAAAGGTCACTTCACCAAGTACTGTAAATCAAGTAAAGAGCAGAAGAAAGTCAGAGAGGTTGATCTGTATGAAGAAGAGGAAGACAATGAAGAAGAAGGTAACATCTTGGACGTTAGGGAACATGGTGGGTGATGGGCCTCTTGAAGTAGTGCTGATTAACAATGCACCAGTGGAGAAGCTCTTTGACTCTGGAGCCAAGATAACTCTAGTTCCAAAAGTCTTTTAGGAAGGAAATCTTTTAGACAAGGTAACACTGTTGAAACCTGACATAAAACCAATAGACTATAGTGGAGTAGCCATTGACCTGTTGGGCTATTTTTGGGGTACAATTGATTTTAAAGGTAGTATTATTCCCGGTAAGATTTACGTCTCAATGAAAGAAGACTCCCTGATAAGTTGGTTCCACCAGGAGATAAATCTCTTTCAAAATCCCAATGAAAACCCTCCTGTATGCCTGTGAGAAATACCACCTGTTAGAGAGGCATCTAGAGGTAATACTCAGTGGATTGACACATTTCCTAGTGTATTTAAAAAGCAACTGGGTTGTCTCAAAAATTATATGCATCAGAAAAAAACTCAAAACTAATGTTGCTCCCAAAGTGGATAAAGTGAGAAACGTACCTTTGCTGGTAAAAGAAAGCATGAGAGTGGAACTAGACAATGTCTGAACAATGGTAATATTCAAGAAGTTGAAGCCACAGAATGGATCTCCCCTGTGGTCATGGCTCAGAAATCCAATGGGGAGGCAAGGCTTTGTGTCGACTTGAGGGAACACAACAAGGCGGTGGTGGTGGATCACTACTCTCTCCTGAAAATAAACAAAATGTTGTGTTCCCTTGAGGGTGCGAGGTAATTTGCTTCCCTTGATTTGACATCTGCCTCTCATCAGGTGAAGCTTTACCCTTCATCTCTTAACCATATGTCCTATGTGACAGTGTTTGGCACCTTTAGATTATTGAGGATGCCTTTTGGACTCATCTTTGCTGACTATATCTACCAGAGGGCAATGGAGAGCATTCTCAGGGTGTGTGGGTGTATCAAGATGATGTTCTGATTTTCAGGGTAGAAGTTAAAGAGCATGATGATAGGGTGGGCTCTGTACTGAAGATATTACAAGAGGCAGGACTCTTAGGGCAGACAAATGCAGATTTGATGTGAGGGAGCTAGAATATCTGGGGCATTTTGTATCTGCTTCAAGTATTAAACCAAAAGCTTCCTTGGTGAGTTCCAATCGTAGTCTCTTAGCTCCTCTGAACAAAGAGGAATTAGTTAAGTTTTTAGGCATGGCAGAATTTTATAAACAATGTGTGTCCAACTTTGAGGGGAAGACATGTGGTATGAGGGCTGTGCTCAAGAAGGAATGCCAGTTCATATGGTCACAAGAGTGTCAGAAGGAGTTAATTGTATCAAGGAACATCTGAACAAAGCTCCATGTCTAGGGAGTTTTAATCCAATGAAAACATTCTATCTCATGACTGATGCCAGCTCTGAGGGGTTAGGAGCGGTCCTTTTGCAAAAGGTTGATGGAAAAGAGAAGACAATCGTGTTTATTTCTAGGTCTTTGAGAGGGGCTGAATGTAACTACTCTATTGAGGAGAAGGAAGCCCTGGGTATTTTTGGGCAGTGTGGCAACTAAAAATGTTTTGTGGAGTATGAGATTTCATATTCTAACTGATCACAAACCATTGGGAAAAGTGTTTACCAAGAAAGGGATCAACTTTTTTTCACACAGGATATGGAAATGGGTAGTAGCCTTACAGGAGTACAATTTCGAGATTTCTTACATACCTGGGTCCAATAATATCTTGGCGGATTGTCTCTCTAGACTTGGTGATTTTGTTTGTGAAGTATCTGAAGAAGGAGATGAGTTTGGTGGTGAAGATTTGGAAGAGAAAGTGAATGCATGTTTGATTAGTGAAAGTCTTATTTCAGAAAGCGTGTGGGGAGAAAATCTGGTCAGTGATGTAGTTTTACAAAAAGTGTTGATAGGGATCTTGAGAGGATTGTGTGAAAAAAAGGACTGCAAGCAGGATCTCAAGGGTTATTGGCAGGTCAGGGAGGACTTAGCTGTGGTGGATGGTCTGCTAATAAGGGGTAGCAAATTGATTCCCCCAAACGACCTAGGAGAAAAATTGATGCATAACACTCATGCAAGTCACATGGGGATTGCTAAGACAAAAGAAAGGATAAGAGAGGCATATCGGTGGCCAGCAATGGACATGCAGGTAGAGAGAGTGGTTTGTTCATGAGTGTATGTGCAGTGATATGATTTTGAAATGTAGGACCCAGCCGATGGTGGTGCGGGAGCAAGCTGCTGGTCCATGGTCTGATATTGCCATTGATATCTTGGGCCCTGTGAAGCTTAAGTCTCAGGATCGGTGTGTGATTGTATTCATGGATATGTGTTCCTGCTGGCCGGAGATTAAAGTGGTTAATGCGGTAGAGTCCAAGGTAGTCATTACATTTTTGGAAGAACTCTTTGAGCGGGAAGGAATCCTGCTATCACTTTTGTCAGACAATGGGGTCCAATTTACTTCAAGAGTGATGAAAGAATTTTTGAGAGACAGATGTATTAAACATAAAAAGGCAGCACTATAAATATCACCCACAAAGTAATGGAGTTGTGGAAAGGTGTCAGCCAGAGATGACTATGACCCACATTACAGCGGAACTGACCAACATCCAGTCGGCGGTCCAGACACCGCAATGAGGATTTTACACTGGGAGCTTGTACAGTAGTCCGAAACTGCCCGCAGCACAAGATCCCATTGTATAATTGATGTTTTTGCACCTCATGGTGCCTGCCACACAGTGCATGGATTTGGGCCTCACCCGAAGGGCCAGGGGAATAAGGGGCCATACTATGGGTCCTCAAAGTTGCTCTCTGGCAACCTTTCCATGTCAAAAAGGCCGACATGGAAAGGCTATCAGAAACTAACATCATAATCCTGACAGCAGAAACGCCGTCCTTAAGGAATTATGAGCAGTTTCCAACTGGTCGACAGGCTCATTGAATGTAAACCTTACATTTCGGTCGGATAGCCTCTGACCAGCGATTGGAGGCTTTCCGACCGACTTCGAAATAAGGTCCTAAATATTTTGAAGAATTTGGCAGGGATGGTGTTCAGGCTTCAATTTTCTCAGATGACAAAGCCTGAATTGCACTTAATATTTCTTTTTTTGCCATTATCATTTAACTGGTTACTGGGTCCAAGTATTGTTTTATATCATTGTGACTGGCTTGGGTAACCTCTTGACAAAAGAACTTATAAAAACTTTGAAAAATGCTAATTTTATTGCATGCAGTGACCACCTGACCTTGTGAGTTACTCTGGATCACATTTGTTATCTTTTCGTGAACTGCAATGAGAAAATACATCTATACTCTCCCTATTTTCAAAATACCTAATCCGAGAATTCCAAATTAATTTAACTTCCTTTTTTTAATTCATCTATTTATTGAATTTCACATAAACATATGTAAATTCTCATTCTGATATGAATATAAACTCTAAGATTATGCAATAGCATAAAACCTAGCGAATATAATGAAATGGTGCAATACAAACTGACAGTCCACTCTGGGGTTCAATCCTGATTTTTCTCAGGGCGTGTGTTTCATGTCCTTGTTCAGACAAAAGGGTCTGTCAACCAGGGTGGTGGTGTGGCACTGGGTCTCATCTCACAACTAGGATAACTAATGATTAAGCTTGGTAATTGGGCGGTATGCCTAAAATAGGTGGAGACTAACAGAGGAGGAGGGGTACTCCCAAAGTGATCACCTGCCTTTAACCCGGTCATCTCCAGCTTGCTAGTTCTGAGAGGGCCAAACCTTGGGGCAGAGTTATCAATGGTCCTGCCCCCTTGATATACCTATGTAAGAAAATTGTTGTCCACAGATTTTCATTTTTGATTTAAGTTTTTGTAATATTAGAGAAGCAATTTAGCTTGGGTAGACATTGGAAATCCGGGACAAATTTTTCTGAATTACATTTTTTAAAATGGCAGATGTGTTGCAGTGATAATGTAATATTTCAGGAACCATGAGACCAATATACTTCATTTTGGTGTCAAAACATGGATTTGGGGGGTCAAATAGTCTTCCATAGACAGAAAATACCCCTCAGAGCAACCCTACTGCCATTTTCCAAAATGGCGGCTCCATAATGACGTGTTTTAGCAATCATATTGGTAATTTATTTTTATTATTGCTTTTTGTTTCAGGTTTTCCATTGATTCAAATTCGTAAACATGAGTGAAGCAGGTGGTAGGAGAGGATTTGTACCTCCTGACAGAATATTGTTAACTACAACATCTGAGGACTCCTTCAACAAAGGAAAATGTGTCATATGCCAAACTAATCCAAAAGAAAAACTAACATCAATTGTCCCTGGACAGAAGAGAGTTTAAAATGCTTCAGAAATACTGCAAGATGAAGTTCACAAAATATTGAAACTGATGAGTTGAAGAGGATCAAACATGTTATCATTGCAACAACAAGTGCTACAAGTTGTATATAATGGAAAAAACCTGGAAACAAATCTTCAAAAAAGAGCAGAAACCAGTGAATAACAACAAGAAATCAAGTCTACTGAGAAAGCGACGACAACCAAACCCAATGCCCATCCACTTAGAACATCAATGCCTACACCTCGTCCACTTCCAACAACTGATCAGAAAGTAGAGGATATTCAATGTGTTATCTGTGGTTTAGCCAGAACAAGGCCAAAGGGACTGGCGAAAAAACAAAGTACAGAGTATGTAAATCTCAAAGGGCAAACATGTTTTTATCTACAGCTAGTTTCTTCCAAGGTGAAGTTTTCAGCCGAGTAGCTGATCTAAACAGCAAGGTGAATGTATTAGCAGCATATTTATATGCCCACCCGAACAGCATGTATGTATTCATTCGAAACTAGGAATTTACAATGAGCTCCCAGCAGCAACGTAACTGCCAGCCTTCAGTTATGCTTGTGCTCTTAGAAAATGCAAATTAAGGGGCACATTACAATGGTGGACGGACTGGAGTCCATCGTGGTGGTGATCTGGACCGTCCACAATGCATGCATCAGTTCCACACACCAAATTAGGATGCGACCGCCACAATGGCGGTCGCATCTTGAATTTTAACATTGTGGTGGGTGCTGCTGACGGGGTGCTAAAACCTACGAAATTTAAAAAAGCCTCTACCCACAGATCTTACACATGTAGTTACAAATAATGTGCTACAAAAAGAGATAACAATAACAAAATTAGTCCGAAGTCTATAGGACGTGTTCTTTAATGTATGAACACTCTAAGTCTCATGTGCTCAAAGAAAATAGAGTCCAAAAGACAAACAGAAAGGTTTTATATAGAATTCAGACTAGAGATGCAGAAGCAAAAGGCCAACACTCGGATGAACTAAAAGAAAATAGAAAGGAAACCATAGGGGATCATTGGTGTCCCATCATTACACATTGCGTGTCCAGTGTCATCATCTGGGATGCCAAAACAACTTAACAACCCTTAGCTTCATCTTGGAGGGGGACCGAAGACAAAAGTTGTATCCTCTTATAGGAATCTTTAGAAGAAAATAGTGTAAGAGGAAAACTCTCTTATGAGTATGGTACAGTGCAAGAAAACAACAGAGGAACAACATGTGAGATTAAAACAGGATACACACCAGAGACTCAGAATAACAATAACTTTCTAAATCTGAACTCCCAGATGTATTCCAATCTAAAAACAGTGAGAGAATAATTCAAGAGCAGTTAAAGTGTTGTACTGCTCTTCTGGTCGACATGTTTCAGCTTACAGGGAACAAAAAACTCCTTAGCTTTCTTCAGGACCTTAGTGCTTCAAAACAGAGAGAAGTTTTGTCACTGCCAACAAGTAATTACTTATACATACTGTTTGTTGGTCGCATCTTTATGCAATCCAAATCCAAAATCCTCTATGTGGACATGATGTATCTAACATCTGAAAGAAAATCAAGAAACAACAAGAAAGAATGCATCTCTTATCTGCCAAACTAACAAAATCACATTCATTCATTCATTTTGCACTGGTAAATTTAACAATGCACCACAAGGACTAGACCTCACCTTTCTTGGCACCAGCGTATGTCAAAGAGGCCCCGCTCTGTGGACACCATAATCCAAAGTACAGAAAAAAGGATGTAAATATTACAAAGCCATTGTCTTCCAGGAAACATTGTTTCTTAACAATAGAGCCTGTGATTTATTAGTATTCTCTAACAGGAATCTTTGTTTAATATAGTTATAAAATTGTGCATTACTCCCAACCAGAATCATAAACTGTTCATGTTTTTGGCACTCGAACTATACAAAAAAACTATACAAAAAATATAGGTGTTGTATCGATTCAAAATGCTTGGTTTCTAACAAAGGAAAAAGGCATATGAATCATCACATTCACAGATTTTAGGAAGCTGTCATATGTCATAGGGGTAAATATTATGAAAATGACATCATAACGCGAGAACCGGCATCTTTTTTTACCGCTTTCGCACTGACAGGTTTAAATGTAATAGAGTCGCGAATACCCCGATATATGTTGCTAAAACGGGGCATCCCCTGAGTGTTTACATTGTCCCAGAGAGCCCTCTATTGACCTTAGCAACACACCAAATGCAGAAAAAGGCAATAGTTTTAGCTTGTAAAATGACGCGCTCGACAATCTTAGTGGGAAAAAGTAAAATGAGTCAACCTAAAAGTCTCATCCTTACCTGTCCGTTGTTGCCTCCAACTAGGACAATGCTGAGATGGAGGTAATGGACTCAGATTCTGTCTCTATTTATATACAATAGAACCCACTAAAAAAAGAGATCCCTGTCGATATGCTCTTATCAAATGTTCAATATTCTGCAAATGTACCAAAAGTGTTGCGGAAACAGATAAATAAAAGTGAACTATATAAATGTGTCTAAAATAGGCGTGATAAACATTATTTTTGTTTACATATTCGGATCATAAACATTGTTAAGTGTATACTTAAAAAGATTAAAAACCATTATTGTTTGTTTCATTTCTATATATGTCTCTTCTTCCTCTGTTATATCCACCATTTCGAAAAAATGCAGAAGGGTTGTTCTGTACTATTCATAATACCTCTGGGTTCGAGACAGCAGGAAAGGTTATAGTTACTAATGTATCATTGGCTTTCGCTTCAAGTCCCCAACTAGCTCAAAACTAAAGCCTTTTGGGCATCAAGGGAAAAGGCTATCCATTCAGTGTTGTAATTCCTGGTGGATCAAAGAAGGTAGGATACCTTTCGCAGATGATTGTGCGACAATCATCCAGGGATAAATCCCCCTTGATTTTTGTCTAATGACTGGGACTTTGGCAAAAATCTTCACATCTGAATTGATGAAAGAAGTCAAGTGGTAGTTTTTGCTGTGTAAATGGTCTCTATATGGCTTTGGTATCAGTGTCATTGAGGTCTGGGTACATTACAGTAATGGCAGAGCTTGTGGGTTGGAGGTTTTCCCAGTAACGGTACCCAGTGTTCTGCTGTTATTTTATAGAACTCTATGGAGAATCCATTAATTCCTTCCATCTTGCCCGCTAGCATCATTTTGATGGCTTCCATGACTTCGCCATCCGTTATTTCTCTATCAAGATCTGCTTGACTGTTGTATATCAAGCATGGCATGGGAAGGTCTCTGAAGAATGAGATTTCATGATCCTTGTTGTCTGGAGCTTCCAGAGGGCAGAGTATTACGGTGCAAATTCTGCAACAATTGCTGTCATGTGAGTGACTAGTCTGCCATCTCATCCCTATACCTCTAGTACTGTGGATTGCGCTATTCATTACTTTAACTGGAAGGTAAGCAGTCTGCCTGCCTTTTTTCGTCTGCTTATTTTGGTTAGAGGTGAGAGGAACTCGCGGATCTTTACTCTGTAGAATTCTGGGGTTACAGAAAAACTCAGCAAGATCCTGTGGAATCCCACAGGTGAAAATAAAATATGCAGCTCATGCTTCAATTTAGTGTCAGTAGTGCGAGCAGCTCTAAAAATCAACATGAATAGCATCATAGAGTGCACAGCCATTCGAGTTGATTTTGCTGCCGCTCGAGTAGAACATCTACTGGAGCTGCAGCAAATGTACTCGAACAGCAGCCGTCTGCTCACAAAGACCAACAAATGCCCATTTTAGACAGTCTTGCTCACCAGCTCACATATTCTGGAGCCTTGTGAAAGATAAATTTCAGCACACGGCGATTGGCGGAATTTGGCTGGAATGCAGAGTTGCCAACATTCTGCCATTTCCACCACTAAAATTGATGGCTCTTGAGGCTCTAAAGGGCTTTTTCAGTGACCGCCATGAGCAAGGAGTTAAGTTTGAACTTTTTGGTCTTGAGTGAGTGGAGGTTTGATAGTATGGGTGCCCTCCGATACGAGCAGGTCAAAGTTAAAATCTCTTCTTCTAAGGCGAGCCTGCGTTGCTCAGTTTGCTTCTTTGCCATAGTCAAGTCCCTGATCATCAGACCTTCATGTGGGCTTTACCCACCACCCACAGGACTTGCGGAGAAGATACTGAGTCCTCATTGTGGTCTACATATTTCCATAGGTAACCTGATAGTTTCCGTTTGTGCTCAAGACAATTGAAGATGGCAGTCTAGTTCTAGAGAAATTGGGGCGTAGTCCAAAACACATTACACCCCTATCGCATAGGAGCCTACCTTCGGCAGAGGTCAAGTGCTGTTTAGAAAATAATCAATGAGAAGTTCTATATTATGATGAGATGAGTAGAATGTATAATTCCCGTCAGTCGGGTGAGTGAGTCGCCAAGCGTCCACCATCCTTTGATCAGTTAATGAGTTGCATAAGATGTCTTACTCAGTATTGTGGTGTGGATCTGGACATGCTGACTGATTCAGAACAGGATTTAGGGCAAGTTTCCAGTAGCCGCTGAATATGAGCGCAAGCGTTCCTACATCTGTCAGGATTCTGTTGAGTTTAGAGAAGAAATCCTTGTTGTCTCCAGTTGAGGCATAGATAGAGCCCATGATGGATGTTTAAGATTGGAACGTGAATCATGCAAACACATATCTACCGTGGGGGTCGATCCAAGTCTTATGTACTTTTCCTCAAAGCCTTTGTAGAGAAGGCGAGCCACCCCTCCTTTCTTTCATGGTAGGGATGCGGATGTAAATTGCAGTAAAAAGGGGGCCTGTGGCCAAGTCACACTCACCTTCCGCACCCAGTCTCTTCTTACCCTTTCATTTTCCTCTAGGGACATGTGTGTCTCCTGAATCCGCACTATGTCTGGCTTTTTAGAACCATAAAAAGGTGAAGATATTCTTGCATCACATGTATTCTTTTGTGCTGTGTACATTGAGGGCCACCCAGAGAGGACATTAATCATGGAATCAGCCATAGGTTTCAAATTGAGTCTACTTGTTGAGCGTCAAAAACAATCCAGAGGGGAAAAACATCCAGAAGGGTGATGATGGTATGTCGACTTGCCCTAGACACGTAGGTTCTGGATCCATTGGTAAGGACAGCTGGAATGGAGGGTGTCTGGATCCCAAGTCGAGTGGTCATAATTACAAGAGTTACTGTTGTGAACATTATAAGGGGCTATGTCCCTTTCTGAACTTGTTTGAAACAGAGGGAAGAGGGAGGGATGAGCAGCCCGGGTGCTGGAAAATTCATCAGTCAATGTAGGACCAGAGGCAATTTTCCAGGTTAGCCCTCACCATTTCAAAAGACAGTTAAGGCTTAAGAGAAGAACACGATTTATCCTGTGCCGACATTGTGGTCTGTGGGTGGGCATGATGTATCCTTTAGGGGTGTTTAATGAACGTTGTCTACCACCATTACATTGGGAGTGGGGCAGTTTGTTGGGAATCCTGTCATGTAGTTAGGCTTTGCCTTCATACTGTGTTAAGTTAGTATGAGCTTATTAGAAGTTTAAAAGCCATTTTACCTTTCTGCTGCTTCTGCACACGGCACGTATTGTTATTAAAGCTTTTAGCCTAGTAGAATATTTTGCTTCACACGAGCATAATATGTTTGACTACAATATCAGCTTCGCTTGGTAAGCTATGTCTGAACAGTGAGTGCCGAGGCCTTCAAGGTTATTTCAACACAGCGGTTGTTGTTCGGTCTGATCAGTGCACGGTCTACACATAACACATACGCAGCTGAGACCAGCTCTGGCTTTTGGCACGTTTAATAATGCACTGCGCAGAGCATGCACACACACTTGATGAATATTCGCATGCAGAGAGTTGGTGTAGAAGATGATGTGATCCCTTTCTACTAAGACCAGAGGTATGGGGCCACCCTGCTAAAACCCAAAGAGCCCTTCTTTAGATATAATATAATATACTAGCAAGGGAGGGTAAGACTTAGGGGCCAACTCGGATTCGGGAAAAACCACTCCGAATAGCCGCTCGGAGCGTTTTTCCTGTACGAATCGTACCCTGCAACGTCCCCCGTACGTACGACGAAGTACGATTTGTACTAGGAGCCGTACTCCGTACGAGTCGTACAGAGACCGTACGACTCTAATCTCTGTACGATTCTCCCTCGGATCCCGCTGTACGCGACATGTGTACGGTTCGTGGCTGGTGTTTACGACCCAGCAAGTACGATACGTGTCGGCTGCGCACCGTACAACCCTTTTTCTACGGGAGCTGAAAAAAGCAGTAAAAGCAGAGTTCGCGCTGAAACAGGTACGGAACGCCCCCCCCCCCCCGCCGGGTACGGTGCGTACCCCCCATGATCGCAGGGGTACGCACGTACCCCTGCGATCATGGGGTTTACGAGTCGTACCCCATGTACGATCGGTGTACGAGTCGTACCCAATATACGATCGGTGTACGAGCCGTACTCCATGTACCATCGGTGTACCCCATGTGCGATGGGTGTACGAGCCGTACCCCATGTAAGATCGGTGTACGAGCCGTACCCCATGTACGATCGGTGTAAGAGCCGTACCCCATGTACGATGGGTGTACCCATCGTACATGGGGTACGGCTCGTACACCGATCGTACATGGGGTACGGCTCGTACACCAATCGTACATGGGGTACGGCTCATACACCCCATGATCGGAGGGGTACGGTGCGTACCCCTGCAATCATGGGGTGTACGGACCGTACGGTGTGTATGTGTTTGTGTGCTTTTCCGTACGACTCGCCTTTACCTGACGTGGACCGTACGAATCGCGTCCTCATACCCCGGTCCGGATTGTACTCGTCGGGTCATATGGCATGTGTATGAGTCGTACGGCATGTGCACGAGTCGTACGGCATGTGTACGAGTCGTACGGTTCACGGTTTCAGCCTTGCAATACGTACGGATCATGACGATTCGGACGGAT